>NC_000067.6:85952103-86552103 GCF_000001635.26 Mus musculus | reverse complement strand
AGGAAGTCTTTGCAAGGAGATGACCTGGCTGACCCAGAGAGTGCTGTTTATAAATAGTGTCCCGCACCCCTCCTTTAAAGCCTGCTGGCCTAATCCTCACTCTAAATTGGAATTGACTTGACCTTTGAGCCTCAAAACTCAGGTCTCTTTTTCCTCTGGAAATCCTGCTTAACAAAAAGCTACTAAAGCAAAATGTTTTTGGTTTGGTTTGGTTTGGTTTGGTTTGGTTTTGTTTTGTTTTGTTTTGTTTTTGAGACAAGATCTCTCAATCAATCGTGCTTCAGCCTCCCCCATGCTAAGATTGCAGGCCTGTCAGTTGCTTGTTGGGGTAGTTCCATCCCCGTCTGTCTGTCTGTCTGTCTGTCTGTCCCTCTTCCCAGTTCCTCCCTCGATTCTTAGAATGAACCCAGAGACCCCAGGACATTGAGAAGCCAGCGAAGCACTGAGCCCCAGCCTCATCTGTCACTCCTAAAGCTACAGAACCTGAAGGAGCCTTAGTCACTTCCACTCTACTGCCCTCAGATGGAACACTCGTGTTTATCTGCTTTCATGTCATTTTTAGTAGATAAAGTCTGACAAGTCCCTATCACTGTGGAATGAAACACTAGATCTACACAATGGCAGTTTTCAGATTAGGGTACATTAAAGAACTGGAAGTTGTTGTGATAACCAAGATACTTTTTTTATGCCTTTGCGTGTTTGCCTTCATGTATGTATGTGCACATGTATGTATGTGCACATGTATGTATGTGCACAGTGTGTGTGCAGTGCCTGTCGAGGCCAGAAAAGGGTTCCAGATTCCCTGGGACTGGAGCTACAGGCAGTTGTGAGCCCCCTGTATGTCCAGTTCTGTGACATTCAGTGCGGTCTTTTGACTTCTCTGGGCACCTGCACTCGTATACACAGGCCCACACAAAACCACACACACATACACCTAATTAAAAACAAGGGGTGGGGAGATCGCTCAGAGCTTAAGAGCACAGGTCACATCAGGCAGCTCACCTTTAGCTCTGGCCCCATCAGAGAGACCTTAGGCTTCCATGGATACCCACATACATACACATTATTTTAATTCTTGGCATTATAATTACACCATTCTCCCTCCCGTTCTTCCAACCCCTCCATGTGCTTCCCCTCTCCAGCTGCTCTCTTGCAACTCATTACCTCTTTTTTCTTAATTGTTGGGAGATACACATAGCTTTAAAGTAATAGAAATCTTTTGCATCCCAGAGTTTTCTTGCTGACCAGGGCCGGGGGCATTTTCTCATCCAGATGCAGCTTGAGCTAAGACTATTTCTTTAAGGCTTTTTCGAGCTGTAGCTTTTTGCTAAGAATGCCTTGGCTGCCTGTGAGTCAGAGGTTGTAGAAATAATTGCATTTGTATTTGGTCTTTTCTTTTAACTTACAGTCTGATGTGAACGTTGCTGCAGTGGACACATGGGACACTACTGTGAGGTATTGAGAGGCCTTTGCAGAGTAGGCCAAGCAAGGACAATGTCTTCTAAAAATCTGGAGCTTAAGGTATCTGGGCCAAATCTGAGCTCAGAGTCGGTTGACAGGGCAACAGTGTCAGCTGTTCTCTATCTAAGATGGAGAAGCTCTACCTTACATATGCAAGGATAGGTAGGCAGATTTTTAGTACTTAAAATCATGTGCTGAGACCTAAGTAGAAGTTTATACGTGGAAGTTACATTTAAATTCAGTTACTTAAAATAAAAGGTAGGAGTTTAACTCAGTTGTAGAGTTTCACTTAGCATGTGAAAAGCCCTGGATTCTATCCCCAGAACAATAGATTAGTTAACTGATTTGAAATGTAGAGCAGAGGAAGTGAACGGAATAGGTTAAGAAGAACTCAGTGGCCCAGGGCATGGTCAAGCACTTCGGAGAACTGGTTAGGACCCACATACCCAGAGGAAAAAGGCATTCGGAACTCTGGCTCCTGACCTAATCACTCGAAAAACCTAGCCTGCCGGACTGCCCAGGCTTATCTTGTGTATCTTCTGTGTAACAGAAAAATGTAGACCTTCTCTGGGTGAATGTCATCCTGTCACCCATGTAGCTGTGCTATGCAGGGGCCCCAGCTGTCCTCGAGTGAAACAGTGGAAGAGTGTGACAAAGATAATGCCAGGAAGGTAGAGGGCCAGGGCCTGCACCAAAAGGCCACACAGCAGGAATGGGCAAGTTCAGATGTCTGTGCAAACTCACACAGAAAGCTCTGCCTCAAATGCATGTGCAAAGCCAGTTCAGGACCCCAGAACTAAGGTCTCCATTGTCCAAGCCTACGCCATGTGCTCGCCTCAGCTGTACATGGGAGAAGAGAGATCCACACCTCCTAACTGCTGAGGGGCAGCACAGCCCATGCCTCTCAGAGGAGTGGGTGACATGGCCTTTGTTGTCAAACAGAAAAAAGGCACAGATAAGCTTCCTCAACTGCTCAGCCACTTCACAGAATATTCCTTTACATCTTTTACAGACAACTTTTTTGCTTATTTGCTTATTTGCTTATAGCAATAATTTTCTTTGTCAATCATTTTTAAAAAGAAAAAAGCTTTTTCATTGAATTATTGTGTTGTTTTGGGGGAGGGGGGAATAAAGGTCAGTCTAGCCTCTAACTCACAATGTAGTGCAAGCTGTCCTCACACTCAGTAGGTAGACAGTGTAAAGTTGAACACCTGATTTCCCTTAAAAGCACCTGCTTTGGGCGTGGTGGTGCACGCCTTTAATCCCAGCACTCAGGAGGCAGAGGCAGGTCGATTTCTGAGTTCGAGGCCAGCCTGGTCTACAAAGTGAGTTCCAGGACAGCCAGGGCTACACAGAGAAACCCTGTCTCGAAAAACCAAAAAAAGCACCGGCTTTCCAGGTCTGTACCACCATATCTGGCTTCTGTTCTGTTAATTCCTGTTTTTGAATCTTAGGCCTCATAGACTATTCTCTAATTCTCATATCTTTTTAACTCCATTTATTTATGTATTATGTCTGTGGGACTGGGCATGCACTTGCGCCACAGCCAGATGGGGAAATCAAGAGGACAGCTTGCAGGAGTCAGCTCTCTGCTTCTACATGTGTTCCAAGGGTTGAACTCAAGCCATTAGGCAGCAGGCCCTTTTACCCACTGAGCCATCTCTCCACATCCCTTTCTGTGTCTTTACTCACCTGTTTTCTAGCCTTTACCCTTTGTTTATTTCTTTCTTTTTAATTTTTGCTAAGAGCTTTCTTCAATTTTTCTTCCAGCCTTTGCATTAGATTTCTTGACTCTGGTCCCAAAACTTGTTTTTTCTAGAAGTCTTTCTTGTTCTCTGGATGTGTTATTACTATCTTATTTATTGTATCAAACACAGAACATAGAAAATAAAAATATATAAGTTAGAAGCCATTTTTGACTAAAACAGATATTCAGTTGATTATCCCATAAATTGTAGCAGCCATGAACCACAAAAAAAAATAATCAACTAAAATATAGAAATTCTGTGATATAGAACACCTGGCAGTTGTGTTATAGCATGTCTTTCTCATTTTTAAAGATTGCTTCTGTGTGTGCTACTTATGTTGCATGTCTGTGTGTGTCTGTGTGTGTCGGGGGGGGGGGGGGCAGAAGAGAGCATTAGATCACCTGGAGCTGAAGATATTGGCAGTTGTGAGCCGCCCCATATGGGTTCTGTAAGCTGAACTCTGGACCCCTGACAAAAGGTACAACAGACTTTAACCACTGAGCCATCTCTCCAGTGATATCTTTTTATTATTTTTTAATATTCTTTTTTAAAATTTTGCATCTTGATCTGTATTTTTTCTCTTATTTTTTCTTTGTTTTCATAGTAAATGTCTTGATTTCTGATGATTCTTGGCTGACTGGGTTGCGTGTGTATGCCTGTGTGTCTCTCTCCATGTGTACATATGCCACAGTACTTTTGTGGAGGTCAGAGAGGTCAGAGGACATCTACTGGGCATCTGTTCTGCACTTCCACCGTGAGATCTAGAGGTCAAGCTGTCTCCTAACACTTAAAAGGTCTGGGAGAGCTGTGCAGTAGTGAGGGAGGCTCATGAACTGTAACTGTATGGCTTAGTCCTTTGGTGGTACCCTGAGATCTGACCTGTTATATTTTTACCATTTTTTGGCTGATGAGACTCCTCTGACATATTTAGATTTTTTTCACTATTCTTTCTTCTAGCCCTTGCTACCAGTTCTAGTTGCTATCTTTGAGTTCTTTCCTTTCTCTCAATGCTGAGATTTGAAGAAGGGCCTTGAAACTACTAAGCAAGCTCCCCACCACTGAGCTATATCCCAGTTCATGTCTCAGATGTTATGTAACATGGTGTAGATTAAAAACCTCTGGAGTCAGCTGGGCTTGGTGGCGCATGCCTTTAATCCCAGCACTCAGGAGGCAGAGGCAGGCCGATTTCTGAGTTCCAGGCCAGCCTGGTCTACAAAGTGAGTTCCAGGACAGGGATTGTTCTCAGAGCCTCAGTCTCCTTAATCATACTTGATCAGAAATTGGATGAACCTTCGGGATGCCGAAACAGGGAAGATACTCTGGCAAGGAACAGAAGACCTGTCTGTCCCTGGTGTGGAACATGAAGGTACTTTGCAGCCCCTTGAGTGTACAAACTATGCCCACTGCCAGAACAGACCCTGGCATCAAGGAGCTAAGTAAGCACGCAGCTACTAGACAGGTGAGCCCTGCAGGTGAACCGAGAGAACACTTCTTGTTCCATTTTTACATTTCCTTCTCTCACTTCCCAAATCCACCTTAGCTCTGGACCATCCCCAGATCTGGATGTGATGGCATGTTCCTGTAATCCCAGCACTTTGCAGATTGAGACAGAAAGATCAGGAGTTCAAGGCCAGCCTCAGCTATATAGTTAATTTAAAGCCAATCTGGACCACATGAAACCTTGTCTCAAAAAGGAAAGAAAAGGGAAGTTATAATATTTCAACTTTTTCCAGAAGAAAATTTTCATTTTTATCTTTCTGGAGGAAAAAAGGAAAGGTAAATCATTTCAAGAAATCAGAGCATAAAGCAGGCTCTGACAGCTGCACAGAGAGAGGATGTTCATCACAGCCAAAAGCATGGTGAGGCCTGTGGAGACACCTAATCTGGTGTTCCTTGACGACGAGTCTCCTGTGCTGACCAATTAGATCCCTCTGCCTTTAGCTGGAACATAATGCAGTTACCAAGGCGTTTAATGAAAGCTAATTATCCAAACAAATTCTCTAAGGCAGCCAAAGGAACTCCCAGGATCCTGAAGTGTTGTATCTGTGGTTCTCATTTAGAATAGTACCAATCTCTCTCTCTCTCTCTCTCTCTCTCTCTCTCTCTCATCAGCCCGTGTGCCCAAGAAAATCCTCAAGTGCAAGGCAGTGTCTCGAGAATTGAACTTTTCTTCAGCAGAACAAATGGAAAAATTCCGCCTGGAACAAAAAGTTTACTTCAAAGGACAATGCCTAGAAGGTATTCTGCCCCATGTGTGTCTGGAGCTGGGGGGGGGCAGCAGGCAGGCAGTGCTCTGAAAGCACTGACCTTATCACTAATGGACTCTACATTCTACAGCACTGGGAAACCCCAGTGAATACGAACCAAAACAAGACTGGACACCAAGTAAAGTGGGCTTTGAGTTCTCTGATATGAGAAGCCTGGGTGCCCGTACCTGTGCCTGTGCCTGTGCCTGATGTGGTGTTGTTACAATGTGATCTTGGAAGAAGCAGTTTATGATGAAGTGTAGTATAGGGTTGTGTCTATACATCATAAGCTGTGACTGGGAAGGACTCTGAACTGAGTACTCAAAATATCAGAGAACACGTAGACACTGGAGTGCTGCCTACCTCTGATTTACTGCAGAGCTTGCTGCTCCTAAGAAAATGCTGCTTCTAATGTCTCCTTCCCGATCCTTGTCTATTAAACCCATAAGGAACAGCCCAGTGTCCCTGAGTGTAGTCGTGTACGCCTTTAATACGAGCACTCAGGAAGTAGAAGCAGGTGGACCTCTTGTGAGTTTGAGGCCAGCCTGGTCTACAAGTGAGTTCCAGGATAGCCAGAGCTACACAGAGATACCCTGTCTTGAAAAACCAAAAAAGAAAAAAGAAATAAAAGAGAAAAAAAGCCAGCCTGTGGCACAAATCAGAAGAGAGTCTGTGAGTGTCCCTGTGTCCTTTCGTGTAACTCTCTGATTTAGGAGGTATCTGATAGGTTTCTTTTGTGGTTCTGGATAGGGAAAACCCACTCTAAAGGAGAGGGACACAGCCTATAGTTCCCCATGCCCATAAGTAGCACCTGCTCACTGGCTTTTCCTTCTTCCTTCAGAGTGGTTCTTCGAGTTTGGCTTTGTGATCCCTAACTCCACAAACACCTGGCAGTCCTTGATAGAAGCAGCGCCTGAGTCCCAGATGATGCCCGCCAGCGTCCTAACGTGAGTGAGGGCCCAGTAGACTTCAAAATGTATCTTAGAACAGGCATTCAGGCAGGCGGGACTCCAGGTCCTACTCACAGGCAGAAAAGTAGAAAGAACAAACAGGCCGGGCAGTGGTGGCCCACACCTTCAATCCCAGCACTCGGGAGGCAGAGACAGGTGGATTTCTGAGTTCAAAAACAGCCTGGTCTACAAAGTGAGTTCCAGGACAGCCAGGGCTATACAAAAAACCCTGTCTCAAAAAAACAAAAACAAAAAAATTTAAAAATAAAAATAAAAACATTGTCAGTAACTGCCACCTAACCTTTTTCTCTTGGGACAAGATAGAGTCTTTCAAATATTTCAGTAGGCCCGGGGTTGTATTTCAGTGGTAGAGAGCTTGCTTAACATAGGTGAATTCTATGATCTTCACTGCCAAAAGAAAGTCTCAGTATTAGTGTTGCCTAAAAAGTTAAGACCTACATATAATTGTGCCACACTAGTTCATCTGGCAGGAGATACTCCCTGAAAGCCACAGCAAGTGGATAAAAGAGCTATAAAAGGGGCTAGAGAGGTGGCTCTCCAGCTAAGAGTACTGGATGCTCTTCCAGAGGATCCAAGTTTGAGTCCCAGCATTCACAGGCAATTCTCAGCTCTCTGTGGCTCCAGTTCCATGGAACATGAAACCCTCCTCTGGCCTCCACGGGCACCAGGCACATGTGTGTTGCACACAGGCAAAACATCCATACACATAACAATACTTTTTATTCTTAATTTTTTTTGAGACAAGATCTCTATGTAGTCCTGACTATCCTGGAACTCACTCTGTAGACCAGGCTGGCCTCAAACTCAGAGATTTGCCTGTCTCTGCCTTTATCTTCCAAGTCTTGGCATCTTCCACAACACCCAGCCTTAAAATAATTATTTTTTTAAATAAAATATTTTTTAAACCCTCAAAGGGATTTGATATGGCAACAGTATTCCGTTTTATAGATGGGAGCATTCATGGCTCAGTGGGAGTGTTCTTGCCTGAATGCACAGGGTCCTAGGCTCAGTTTCTGGCACAGCCACGGAGATAACCATCTAACCAGAAAAGTAAATGCCATCACTCACTGGACAGGTGCCTCGTGTAAGGCTCTTTGGTTACAAACAACAGAATCAAATCCTGGTGAACAGAACTGAGTTAGACCAAGCAGACGCCTGGGCAGCTTGGAAGGGACAAGGCCAAGAATCTTCCTCAAGGAGTAGCTGAGGAAGGGTGCTTTGGTGGGGAGAGGGGGCATCTGGTTGGCATGAATAGAATGCTGTAACTCCTGGGGGGGAAGGTGCGGGGGGGGATGTCACTCAGCTGACCCAGACACTAGAAGAGGGATTGTTCACAAAGGATGGTGCCACTACCCAAAATCAGGAGAGTACTGCGAGGCAGGCCACACCCTAGCTGTCTGCTTTACTCAGTATTGTAGAAAAAGCTGCCTTCCTGAGGTCTGCCCAGGATCTGCAGCCATCCATTAGGAACCAAGCCAGAGGTATCCATGAGACCTGTATGCAGAGCACTCTGCAAAGACATCAGTGCGCCAAGACGAAGGGCATGCTCTTATTCCTGACTTTTTCAGTTGAGAACAAACTGGTCACACGTGAGACTAGTTAACCCTGTGAGGCTAGCCCATATAGACACACTTGAATTGTATTTGTAGTTAACCCTGCAGACTCTAGCCCATATAGACACACTTTAACTGTATGTGCCTTGCCTTGTTTTTGTTCTGAGACAGGGTCTAACTTTGCAGCCCTGGCTGGCCTGGAACTCATATAGATCAGGTTGACCTGGAATCACAGAGATCTACCTGCCTCTTCCTCCCGAGTGCTGAGACTGAAGGTGCGCACCGCTATGCCTGGCTTTGTTCTCCTTTTGAAATGGAACTTCACTATAGTCCAGAGTAACCGTGAACTCAGATCCTCCTGCATTGGCCTTGTGGACACTGGGGTTATGTGCACCACCACACCAAGCTCTGGACAAGGACTGTAATGGCCCAAGCTCTAGGTGTCCACGTGCCAAGCCCAGAGCACCCAAATGGACACCATCTGTAGACAGGGCACCTTGGCCTGTGGCACTCTCTTTACCCTCTTGGTTCTTTCCCACAGGGGCAATGTCATCATAGAGACAAAGTTCTTTGACGATGATCTTCTTGTCAGCACATCCAAAGTGAGGCTTTTCTATGTTTGAGAGAATTTGTGTGCACTTCTAAGAATTTGGCCGGGGGCAGGAGGAAGCTGAACTTGTTCTCTGCACACCTGACTGGGATACTCCAGCTGACTCACTCCTTCAACACAGAACCCACCTGTGCACCAGGAAACCAGCTCTGAATAGACGGCCAGTGGCTTTTCTCCCAAAACCTCCATCTTCACTGACAAGACTAAACTCCCAACCCCAGCCAAAGGCAGGGATAAGCCTCGACTCCTTCCTGGCGCAAACATGGGAACAAACCCTCCCAGGAGCCACGCTGCGCCTGTCACCTGCCTGCCTCCTCCTTGGGCCCCACAGGCTTTCTTTAGCCTCTGGTTTTGAAAAAATTTTACCTTTCTGACCCATTTAGGTTTTTCCTACCACTTGTATTTCATACATTCTCATACCTTTAACTTGTAAAATAGACTATGATATTATTATTACATAATGTAATTAAGGCATTAAAATATTCCTACAGTCTTTAGCATGCCGATGCTTCCATCTCCTTTATGTCTGGACTGTGACTCTATCTTCATGAAGGAAGATATTTATCTCTCACATCACAGGATTATAGCTACGGTTCCCTCCAGAACTAGACTGATAGTTTTCATTCCCAAAAGCCTCCACTGCTGCTTCTGGACATCAGAAGAGAGCAATGGTGAGGAGGCTGGGGGAGCACCGCCCTTGTGCAGTGCTCCTTTGTTTGTCTGACTCAGAAAACCACAAGGAGTGCTTTGATAAGGGCTCACCTCTGGGCCACAGAGTCAGTTCACTGTCCTTCACAAAATAACAGCAATTTCAAGTTATCTGGCAACCAGAATGGTAGGCCTGGCCCTTTGGTATAGCCTGGCTCCCCAGTTCCCACTCTCCTTCTGAGTCCATTGTGTCCCTGACCATGTCTCTGGGTAAGAAGATACTATACATTCTGAGTATCCCAGCATCAATTTTCTGTGAAAATTCTCTTTGTCATGTTATCTTGGGAAGTTTATTTTCTTCTTTTTAGGCAAGGTCTCATGAGGCCCAGGCTGGCCTCATGCTGGCTATAGCTTCGATGGTGACCTTGAACTTCTGATCCTATTTCTACCTTCTCAGTACTTGAATGACAGGTGTGGCTTTGTTCTCCTTTTGAGATAGAACTTCACTATAGTCCAGAGTAACTGTGAACTCAGATCCTCCTGCCTTGGCCTTGTGGACACTGGGATCCAAATCCAGGGCTTTGGGCATTCGAGAAAAGCACTGTATCAACCCAGCTACATACCTACCATAGAAACCTCTTTAATAGTCAAAACTAAATTTAGGAAAACCAGGGTGAGGGGCTAGGAATGTAGCAGGGTGTAGTGACACATACCTGTAATCCCAGCACTGCAGAGGAGAGACTGCCCAGGTCATGAGACCTGCTCTCTCACATGCTCGAGCCCACACACACACTCACACAAAGGTGAAAAAAAAATGGATAAAGGTTTCCTTTTGTCTTCTTGAAACCATATCTCTTCTCCATGTAGACTATATTCCGTTTTCCTGAACTATATAGGATCCTCAGAATTCTTTCAGGCAGCGCGTACCAGTGCTGGACACATGGCTGTGGAGAAAGCATTATCTTGGAAAATGCTTCCCTGGAGCAGGCATGATGGCTCACCTAGCATCTGCGAGATGAAGGCAAGAAGAGCAGTTCAAGGCGGGCAGTGGTGGCGCACGCCTTTAATCCCAGCACTAGGGAGGCAGAGGCAGGCCGATTTCTGAGTTCGAGGCCAGCCTGGTCTACAAAGTGAGTTCCAGGACAGCCAGGGCTATACAGAGAAACCCTGTCTCGAAAAACCAAATAAACAAAAAGAAGAAGAAGAAGAAACACATAGACAAAGCCTGGCACAGTGTGTGGCCATTGGTTTTCAAAAATTGTTAGGTACTCGCTCGGGTCCCCGGAGATTCTGATTCCAGAAGTATGATACCCTACACACACACATGAGCACCTCAGGCTGGGGCTATGCTCAGTGGTAGAGTCCAAGGCTTCAATGCCAAACACTGCAGGAAAAGGAAAACACCCTGGGGACCCGGGTCCAGTCTATAGGCTACACTGGGACATGCTAATGCGGCCATCAAACTGCTGGAGACATGAGAGTGTAATAAAGACAGCCCCAGGCAAACCCAGGTCTCTTAGCAGTGTGCTAGGGGCAGAGGCAGACACATTTCAATCCTGTGCAAACTGAAGGAATGAATTAGCTTGGATCACTAAAGAGAGGAGGGAATCCCAGGCCACACAGCCTTGGGCAGATTTGGGTGAGCGAACCGATTTCTTTGGAGAAAATTTGGCCCAGGTTTGCCAAATACCCTCTCATCTTTCTCCCCATTGTGTTACTTGCCAATATCTTGAGCCCTTTTAAAAACGGGGGGTGGGGGGTGGCAGGGGGCAGGGAGTTGGGGGAAGTGAGGGGACAGGCAGGCAGATCTCTGAGTCCAAGGCCAGCCTAGTATACAAAGTGAGTTCCAGAAGAGTCAGGATTACACAGAGAAACTCTGTGTGTGTGTGGGGGGGGGGGGGGGATCTCACTATGTAGACTAGGCTAGCCTCAAACATCACCCTCTAGACTCTGCTTCTGTCTGTCTAGGTTTGACCAACCATACCCACTGGGCATTGTTCTTTTTAAGTTTTTTTTTTTTTTTTTTGGTTTTGGTTTTTTTTGTTTGTTTTGTTTTGTTTTGTTTTGTTTTTTGAGACAGGGTTTCTCTGTGTAGCCCTGGCTGTCCTGGAACTCACTTTGTAGACCAGGCTGGCCTCGAACTCAGAAATCACCTTGCCTCTGCCTCCGGAGTGCTGGGATCAAAGGCGTGTGCCACCACACCCGGCTCTTATTAAGTTTTAAATATTTATATTGTGTGTGTGCACCAGGGTGGAGACCAGAAGATAACTTGAGTGGACTGGATATTGCCATCCACTAGCTGGGTTGAGGGATTGAACTTAGGTTGTGAGGGTTGGCAGCAAGCACCTTAACCTGACAAATCACCTAAGGGCCCTACATGTTCCTCTGTGGTGGGGGAATATATCTGACACTGCGTTTGCCTTACATGGGAATGTCACATTCAGGCCACACTGGGAGTCCATATGTATCCATAAGAGGCTGTGCTCATGGTTCTGTCTTGACTAAACCCCATCAGTGGAAGGAGGATGGAACAAATGGTTTTCATAAGCTGGGGACTGTAGGAAAAGATGTTCCTAAGGACAAACAAAATAAAGCAAGCCTTTTCTGTGCCCCTGAGTCGGTCCAGCACATGGTTTGGAAGGTTGGTATGGTTTTTAAGGTGCTAGGGATGAGCCTTAGACATGCTAAGCATGTGTTCTAACATTGAGCAACAGCCTCAGCCCTAAATGTATTTTTGAAAATAAGAGGTTTGGAAAGATGGCTTAGCAGTTAAAATAGAGGAATGCCCTTGCAGAGGAGCCCCTATTCTGTCACCAGCACCAGCCCTGGCCTCCTCACAACTGCCTATAATTCAGCTCAGGGTATCTGATGGCTCTGGACCTCCACGGGTACCCACACCCACAAACACAACATTTAAAAACTAAAGGCGGGGCTGGAGAGATGGCTCAGCAGTTAAGAGCACTGACTGCTCTTCCGAAGGTCCTGAGTTCAAATCCCAGCAACCACATGGTGGCTCACAACCATCCATAATGAGATCTGGCGCCCTCTTCTGGAGTGTCTGAAGACAGCTACGGTGTACTTAAAGCATACAATAAATAAATCTTAAAAAAAAAAAAAAAAAAAAAACTAGGCACTGGCCTGGCGTGGTGGCGCACGCCTTTGATCCCAGCACTCCGGAGGCAGAGGCAGGCGGATTTCTGAGTTCGAGGCCAGCCTGGTCTACAAGGTGAGTTCTAGGACAGCCAGGGCTATAGAGAAGCCCTGTCTCGAAAAAACCAACAAAACAAAACAGACAAACAAAACAAACAAAAACCTAAAGACACTGCAGAGCTGGCTTGGTAGTTAGGAGCACTGACTGCTCTTGTAGAACCTCAGTTCACTTCCCAGCACCCACATGGCCACTATGGTTAGTGTCTCTAACTCCGGTTCTAGGAGATCCTCTTCTGACCTCCACGAGCACCAGGCACAGACATGGCGAACATACATATACGCAGGCAAGCATTCACACATGTTAGAATAAATCAATCTAAAAATAAGCAAGAAGGGGGCTGGTGAGATGGCTCAGTGGGTAAGAGCACCCGACTGCTCTTCCGAAGGTCCGGAGTTCAAATCCCAGCAACCACATGGTGGCTCACAACCATCCGTAACGAGATCTGACGCCCTCTTCTGGAGTGTCTGAAGACAGCTACAGTGTACTTACATATAATAAATAAATCTTTAAAAAAAAAAAAAAAATAAGCAAGAAAATAAGCAAGCTGGAGAGATGGCTCAGAAGCTAAGATTCAGTTCCCATCATCCACATGACAACTCACAACCATCTGCAATTCCCAACTTCTGGCCTCCACAAGTATTAGCCCTGCATGTGGAGCCTACACATACAGAAGAAATACATATCTACATATACACACATACACATATATACACACACACATATTGATAAACAATAGCTTAAAAAAAACTGGGTCTTCGAAAAACCAAAAATAAACAAAAAAATAAAAACAAAAAACAAACTGGGTCAAGGGAACAGGAAGAAAATAAAGACGTGTGTGTGTGTGTGTGTGTGTGTGTGTGTGTGTATGCGTGCATACACATGAACATGCATGCGTGTATAAAATTGTCAAATAGCTAAATCATCGAAGGAAAAAAAAGACTATCTAGGAGCTAGGAGCAGTGCACTGAGACAGCGGTTCTTGGAACATAAGAATTTCCAGGGAAGGCAGATGCAGCCTAGAAGCAAGACACCTGGGAGGTGCCACCAGAGGGAGACAGAGGGGAGGTAGCAGCTTTGGAGGGAGGAGGGCAAGGAGGGGTGAGCATGACACTTTCAGGAAACCTGAAATATAGAGGGACAGGAGTGGAAGGTGATGCAAGGCTATCTTAGTCTACAGAGTGAGTTCCAGGACAGCCAGGGCTACACTGCAAAACCCTGTCTGGGGAAGAAACAAAAAACAAAACAAAAAAACAGTCAAAAAAAAACCAAAAAAACAAAAAACCCTATTTGTATTGGGGCTCAGCAGTTAAGAGCACATGTTGCTTGCTCAGAGGATTTGAATTTGATTTGTAGCATCTCCATGTGGGTTCACAGACCCCCTAACTCAAGCTCTAGGGGATCGATCACATCTTTGTCTAGTTTCTGCAGGCACCCAGGTATGCATGTAGTGTGCGCGTACACACATTCAGGCAAAAGACACACATAAAATAAATCTAAAAAAAAAAAAAAAATCAAAACAAGTTTATGTGTAATCCTAGAAAGAAGGGTGCATGCCTCATCCTGACAGTGTCTTTCCAGGCATTATGACACATGCCTAAAATCCCAGCTCTGGGGAGATAAGAGCAGGAGGGTCAGGAGTTCAAGACCACCTTTGGCTATATGATAAGTTCAAACCCAGCCTGGACTACACAAGACACTGTCTCAAAAAACAACAACCACCCAAGGTTGAAGGAATGGCACCAGCAATTAGGAGCACTGGCTGCTCTCCAAAAGAACTCTGGTTCATTCTTAGCACCTACGTGGTGGCTCACAGTCTTGTGTAACTCCAGTTCTAGAGGATCAATCTCCTTCTTCTGGCCTCTGGGCACTGCATGCACATGGTGCCCAAACATACCTGGCAGGAAAAGCATTGGTACACATAAAAGGAAAAGAGAAAAAAAACAACAACAAAAAAGCCAGCCAATGCCAGGCAGTAGTGGCGCATGCCTTTAATTAACCCCAGCACTCAGGAGGCAGAGGCAGGCAGATTTCTGAGTTCAAGGCCAGCCTGGTCTACAGAGTGAGTTCCAGGACAGCCGGGGCTACATAGACAAACCCTGTCTCAAAAAAAATCAAACAAACAAAAAAGAGAGTTCCCAGTGTTGTTTCTGGACTGAACCAGGGTTGAGGTCATTCAAAGCAATCTTTCAATGTTCTTGGCAAACACTCTTCTACTGTAGGCTGCACAGTTCAGCATATAGCCTTTTTTAAGGTGCTGACTCTGAAGAATAATGTTGTCATGGACATCTTTAAGTCTAGTGCCCACCCCAACAGTTCTGCTGTGCTAACATGGTTTCCCAGTAATGCAATTTCTTGGTAAAGAATATGTCTGTGGGCCGGAGTAGGTAAAGGTGCTTGCTGCCAGGCCTGACAACCCAAGTTCGATCCATAGGACCAACTTCCACAAGTTTTCCTCTGACCTACGTATGTATTCCTTGGCACACACACCTCCATGTGTGCACCCAAGTGCATGCCCGCACACAACTAATTAGATAAAATACATTTAAGAATATGTTGGTGGCTGGAGAGATGGCTCAGTGGTTAAGAACACTGACTGCTCTCCCAGAGGTCCTGAGTTCAATACCCAGCTACCAATGTGGCTCACAACCATCTTTAATTGGATCTGGTGCCCTCTTCTGGTGTGTCTGAAGACAGCCATAGTGTTCTAATATATATAAATTTTTTTTTTTTTGGTTTTTTTTTTTTGTTTGTTTGTTTTGTTTTGAGACAGGGTTTCTCTGCATAGCCCTGGCTGTCCTGGAACTCATTTTGTAGATCAGGCTGGCCTCGAACTCAGAAATCCACCTGCCTCTGCCTCTGCCTCCCGAGTGCTGGGATTAAAGGCGGCGTGCACTACCACACCCAGCTATAAATAAATTTTTTAAAAAATTATGTGAAGTTCTTTTTTGGGTGGTGTTTTATTTTTATATTATGGTAGGAAATACCATATAGGCCAGGACTGCCTGAAACTCATAACAATCCTCCTGCCTCAGCCTCCTGAGTGTGGGATTACAGACCTGAACCACTCTGCCCATTATATTTCTTGAACCTTATATAGATGGTCAGAATGCTTCCCAGGTAGGGCTCTACCAGTTTTCAGCCTTTGCTGTCTCCCCAACCTGCTGGTGCCAATCACACCCCTAGTCAAGGGCACATGGGCTCCTCTCTGTGCTAAGCACAATCCGGACTGCCTGTGACCAAAATCTGCAGCCTAAAAAGGCTCTGAACTGACTGTAGAACCAATTCCCCAAGGAATCCACCTCCTGCCTTGTTCAGCACATACTCCCTGAGCCCTGGAGAGGGTCTGTGTCTTGCAAGATCAGCTTTTTTGGGACACCAATGTCCTTTGGTATGTTAATAGACTCTATTGTAAAAAATCCAGGTCAAATAAATTTAGAGAGCTACCTGTTACGGCTTGGAGACTCAGCACTTTGGGTAGTTAAAGCCCAGTTGGTCCCTTACAAGAAAAAAAAATTCTCCTGTCTCTTCAAAAAACAGGACAGCTCTCCTCTACTGTTTCTCAGGTGTCCCTTCTTCAGGCAAAGACCTCAAGCTTCCTGACCATGGTGAGGGAATTCTCTCTTACCCGGGATCCTCTCCAAGCAACTGAGTTAGTTAAGTGATGAGAGTACACTCAACAAAGCAAAAGAATAATAACTCTGCGGAATCAGAAGCCAGAAGCTTAAGGAAGGAAAGAAGCTTGAGACAGAGGCTACAAGGTAGGCCAGGATGGGCTTAGGCCATGCCCCATCTGTTGGGAGGGATTTGACAGGGACCAGAATCCTGCTAAGACATGGCCTTTGAAGGTCAGAGAGATGGTTAAGAGCAACTGTTATTCTCACAGAGAACCTGGGTTCAGTTCCCAAGACCCACCCAGATATGGTGGCTCACAACCATCTATAACTCCAGTTTCAGGGATTCAACACCCTCTTCTGACCTCTGTGGGCACCAGGCATAAACATAAGTGTACAGGCAGACAGACAGACATGCATATCAAAAAGACAAAACAGCCGGGCTTGGTGGCTCACGCCTTTAATCCCAGCACTCGGGAGGCAGAGGCAGGCGGATTTCTGAGTTCCAGGCCAGCCAGGTCTACAAAGTGAGTTCCAGGACAGCCAGGGCTATACAGAAAAACCCTGTCTCGAAAACAAACAAACAAACAAACAAACAAAAACAAAAAAGACAAAACAAAAATAGAACCAGGTGAACTTCTATGAATTTCAGGCCAGCCAGGGCCACATAGACAGAGAAACCTTGTTTCAAAGGAAGGGAATATGATGTAGAGAGATGGCTCAGTGGTTTTTAAAGAATGAATGTTCTGTCTACATGTAGACCTGCATGCCAGAGGAGGACATCGGATCCCTTTATATATGGTCATGAGTCACCATGTAGGTTCTGGGAATTGAACTCGGGACCTTTGGAAAAGCAGTCAGCGCTTTTAATCACTGAACCATCTCACCAGCCCCAATAAATAAATCTAAAAAATAAAAAATAAAAATAAAAAGGTATGCCTGTTTACTGTTTAGAGCTGGCTAGGTCACTCAGTGATGAAGGCCAAACCTGTAGCCCTGAGTTCATTCCAGAAGCCACATGGTAGAAGGGCAGAACAGAGTTCTGACCCCCATCTGAGCACACCTTGGAGCAGTAATCTCTTGTGAGACTGGCCGTACCTGTCTATGCTCCCCAAGCCTGAAAGCCATGTCATCCAGAAAAGAGGTGACCACCAGCCAGAGAAAATGTCCTCTACCTTACCTTGTGTTGCCTTTCTCAAGCAGCCTTTGTCTGTCTTTTTTGATATTGTTGCTTGTTTTTCTTTCTTTCTTTTTTTTTTTTTTTTTTCGAGACAGGGTTTCTCTGTGTAGCCCTGGCTGTCCTGGAACTCACTCTGTAGACCAGGCTGGCCTCAAACTCAGAAATCCACCTGCCTCTGCCTCCCAAGTGCTGGGATTAAAGGCGTGTGCCACCACCGCCTGGCTGTTGTTTGTTTTTCAAGACAGGGTTTCCTCTGTGTAGCTCTGGCTGTCCTGGAAGTCACTCTGTAGTCCAGGCTGGCCTAGAAATCAGTATTCCACTTTCTCTGCCTCCATAGTTCTGGGATTAAAGGCAGTAGCCCAGCTTTTTTAAAAGGAAAAAAAAAAAAATCGGGAGGCAGAGGCAGGCAGATTTCTGAGTTTGAGGCCAGCCTGGTCTACAAAGTGAGTTCCAGGGCAGCCAGGACTACACAGAGAAACCCTGTCTCGAAAAAAAAAAAAACAAAAAACAAAACAAAAAACAAACAAACAAACAAACAAAAACAAAAAAACCCAATATTTTTGAAGAAAGAATAAAATAAAAATAACTGCTTAAAAATGAATACATTAGGGCTGGTGAGATGGCTCAGTGGGTAAGAGCACCCGACTGGTCTTCTGAAGGTCCTGAGTTCAAATCCCAGCAACCACATGGTGGCTCACAACCATCCGTAATGAGATCTGACTCCCTCTTCTGGAGTGTCTGATAGCTGCAATGTACTTACATATAATAAATAAATAAATCTTAAAAAAAAACAACTCTTAAAAAAATGAATACATTAGGTCTGAAGAGATGGCTCAGTACTTAAGAGCACTGGCTGCTGCTTTTCCAGAGGGCTGGGATTCTCAGCACCCACACTTCTGCTCACAACCATCTGTAACTCCAGTTCTGGGATAATCTAATGCCCTCTTCTGGCCTCTAGAGGTACTACAGACAAATATACAGGCAAAACATCTGTATATATACCAGGGCTCCCTCCGTGTCTTGGGTCATGTGCCAACATTGAATCACTCAGTCCAGACAGGACCAAGTCTAAGTCTAAAGTCTAATGTTCTACCTCTATCTGGCCTGACAGTTATAGGAGGAACCTTCTCCAGGAGGGAAAGCAAACACTATTTCAGGCGGTTCTCACCGAAAGGATGGAGTGTCTCAAGTGACCAGCTGGCATTCCTTGTTACTATGGGAGCAGTTCTGACGAAGAGCCTCTGGGCACGCATGCTCCAAGCTGGATCTCTTATGCTAAGAACTTCATGGGATCCATACCAGCCACCAGCTGGCAGCATTCTCCGGGTAATGTACTTGCATACTATTCACCCAGTACATGAGCACAGTGGATCAGATGGCCTTAACCCCTTTCAGCTATTTCCCAAGCTACACATCTATAATTCCTACAATGCAGCCAAGACTAAGGTATCCTGAGAGGAGGGTCTCAGGTGACAGCCTTGCACCCTTCCCTGGCTGTCCCTATTCTTGTGGTGAAGACAAGCTGGCCTTGGTGCAAAACTGGAATACACTGTATCAGGACTTGGCTGCTATATACATTTGTCAGAGGAGACCAGGCCTGTGAGACCAGACCAGACTGAGAGAAGCCGCAAATAAAACTGGGCACGGGGGTTGGAAAGATGGCTCAACGGTCAAGAGCACTGACTGCTCTTCCAAAGGTCCTGAGTTCAAATCCCAGCAACCACATGGTGGCTCACAACCATCCGTAATAAGATCTGATGCCTTCTTCTGGGGTAGCTGAAGACATATTTACATATAATAAATAAAAAAACCTAAAAAACAAAAACAAAACAAAAAACCAAACTAAACAAAAAACAAAAAACTGGGCACAGGGCTTCTATCTCCATGAGAAAAAAATTCCACCAGGAGGGGACCACAGAGAGGTGAAGCAGGCAAGGCTGGCCCATTTCTAGGACATAGGTATTGACAATCCAGATAAAGTTGGGGTGACCCCAGGAGGGCAATGTACACACATGTACACTGCTGGCAACATGGCATGTAATTGCGATGTTGGTCCCCTGTGGTCCCCGAGGGCCGCTCAGGACCCATAATACTAGAGGTACCTCTTGGGACTTCAGCTTTACGTCTGGGGAAAGTCTCCCCTCCAGAAAAATAAAGGACCAGGTCCTTGGGGTTGGCTGTCCTGAGGAGATAGCATAGGAAATGACACTAACTCCACAGCAACAGAGGCTCCTCCCCTGGACCCAGCCCTTTGAAGGGCTCTTTCCTAAGCCTAACAAATCTTGTGTCTCTACAGCCCTGTAACCACCAGAGGGCGCCCATCGCTCACGAATCTTCCAGAGTCCCTTTCTGGGTATCGGCAAAGCCAGCAGTAGAATCTTGGTGACCCTAAACAATTTGGAAATGTCCCCAAGCAGTTAATTGTGTGCTAGGCTAAGGACCGGGTGAAAGTATACTCCGATAAGGGTGGTAGTTCCCAGAGCTAATCGTTAGAGAAATAAGGACTCAACAGCTTGAATAGGATGTAGGCTCAGGATCTGGGTGTCTGACTCAGGATACTAGGAAGTCAACAGTCATTCATGCTATTGTCCCCATTCTCCAGAAGATTAAGGCTCAACAAGATTCACTCACTGGCTGCCTATTTACATGGCTACCAAGTCTATATTGTCCACAGGGCTGCAGCCTCAGAAAACAGGATTAGCCGCGACTAGCTCCATGCACAGCTGTTACAAGTGGAGCTCACAGCCCCTCCCCGGCTTTAGAGACCGCCCACTCCTAGACCCAGGTGTTTCTGGGAACATACCAAGGTTGACCCCAAGGTTGACCGACTGTCCGGGGATGAGCCAGCACAGAGATGATTAGGCCCAGATTTCTACTGAAGCCCCAGACTTTGATCCGGGAGTTTGAACAGCCCGGGCAATATGCAGAGCTAAGTTACAACCACAGCACACTAAGTCCTCTCTGCACCAAGGAGGGAAGACGAGGAAAGGTCGGGGCTTCCAGGTATAAGGGGGTAGACAACAGGGGCAGGTCCTTGTATATGAACCCATTTCTCTCCCACCCTTCTCCAGCCTTTGCTCTCCCTGTGCACTGCGTCAACTCCACATTTCCCCATCTCCCTTCCCAGGGAAGGTTCCACTTCTTTCCCGTCTTTAGTGGGATCCAGGGTCTGAGATTGTGTTTGGTTGTTTTTTGAGGCAGGTTTCTGTATAGCATTAGTTGTTCTAGAACTCGGAACTGTAGACCAAGCTCACCTCAAAATGCATCCTACCTCTGCCCCCCAGTTAAAGATATGCAATGCCATGCTAAATTTTAAATGCTCACTAGTTTCTACTCCTAGGTATAATCTTTGTGGTCCTGGGAACTCAGCCCAGACTGCCTGTGTAACTCAGTACTCATCAAAAAACTGTGGCCAACGTTCTTCAGTCTCCATTCCCTGCAGTTCACCCACCCACCAATACCTGAAATTCCTGGGCATGAGCAAACTAGGAAAACCCATTCTCCATAAATTCAGCCAGCCCAGTCTGTAAACTCTCCCCAACCTTTAGATTCAGTAGCTAAAGCGATTCACATTCAAGGACTCACATTCTTGGACTCCAACCCCTCAAGGTAGCAAAGCACCCCTACAGGATGCTCTTCTTACTCTTCTAAAGAACAAGTCGCCCACCCTCCTGCAGTGCCTGTAAGGGACTTGAACAGTCACTGTAAAGCTAGAGCTTGCCCAGGTTAGTCATGGGCATAGACCCTTCAGGACCTACAGGCTTGGCAGGCGAGCTAACACTAGGAGCCACTAAACAGTATACTAATTACATGGACAGCAGCCAGAAGACTCACAACTTGGAACAAGATGACTTGGCCTGTGCCACCAAGGGCTCTGTGTACAGCACATCTCTCCAGTTTATGCCTGGGACTAGTGGCCTAAGTCTCAGGAAGAAATGTTGGTGTCACAACAGTAAAGAACCTCTCCCAATGCCCCATGATTAACTGCAGCTTTGTCCTGACCTTCCCCGTAGAACTTTAAAAATGCCATCCAATTCCAGGACTACCCTCTCCCCAGAAAAACGGGTGTTGTGGCACATAACCACTCACTCAGGACGTTCTGGGTATAGAAAAGACCCCATCCCAAACAAAGTACACACAGAAAAACCAGGCTTTGAGACACCATTGTTAGAACAACTCAGCAAAATAAAATTCCGGTTTATTGTTGGACATTGTTTCACACATACATCAAACAGGCCAAAAAAAAATAAACAGCAACTTCATAGACAGAAAGAAAAGGAAAAAAAAAATCTTTTTATCTTTGGCCTTTTTAACCATCTCATACAAACCAACTACTTATAGTACAGCTAGGTACATACACAAAAGTTACTGGAATGCTCGGAATAAGATTGTTTTTTTGTTGTTGTTTTTGCTTTTTTTTACAAGGTTTTTTTTTTCTCCTTTGAGATTATAATGAACATGGTCACACCACAAGTAAAGTCTGAAGTAGGACAGAAAACGCTCTGAAGGCTGGTTTGGTCACCCGTTATCATTAAAAATGGCTGACCCCTAACAATATGTACAAAAATATAAAATGTAAATAAAAAATACAAACAAATTTTCCTTTTAAAGTATTTTTAAGAAAAAAAGTAGGGCCTGGGAAGTTCTGGTTCTTTTTTCCTCCCATGTTGCCAATTCATGTTGTAGTTTTGGAGGGGTGGTGGAGAGCGCATGTCATATCTGTGGGTGGCATTGCCCGCTGTGGGCGGGCGGGGCCTGCTTCTCTACTCGAAGGTGACCACGTTTAAATTCTGAGACGGGAAGTGGAGGGTGAATAGGTCACGGTGCGTAAGGTTATTTTTCCTTTTGCTGTCTAGTCATCCTCCTCGGTCTTCTGCTTCTTGGTGTCCACATCGTCATCCTGTAGAGAACATCAGGCCTGTGACTACACATAAGCTCCCTAGGCCTTGGCCCACAACTCCCAGAGAGCAAAGCTGGGATGGGGTCCACTAAGAACCCTTCACCATTTGCCAGAAACCCCCAAAGCTTTTAGTGCCCCAGGAAAGGAACCTCACACATACCTCATCATCCTCAGCTACCCGCTTGCCCGTAGGAGCCTCAGCTTCCTCATCTTCATCTCCATCCTCCTCCTCACCTGGAGAATCAATCAAGGCCCACATAAACCACTATCCTCCCAGCTGCAGATCAAGAACGGCCCCAATAGGAGGGTGGAGTACACTGCAGTTCAAAGTGGTCCAACTGCCCAGAAACCCAACCTCTCCCTTCTGGCAGTAAAAGCCAAGGAAGGAACCTGAGAAAACAAGACTACTCACCGTCACCTTCTTCCTCCTCCTCCTCTTCCTCCCCACCTTCTTCCTCTTCTTCATCTACCTCATTGTCAGCCTCCTGCTCCCCATTTTCCTCATTTTGCTTTAACAGAAAACACATCTGCCATTAGCCAGCTCTGAAGCAGGCCTGTATATCTAGTGCACCTTGCCCCTCCCCACACCATACAGCTACCACACCACCTCCCAAACAAAAATCAGACAAGTTCCCTTGTCTGGTCCAACATCCTGAACTAAGCTGAAAATTTAAAAAAGTATAAACTGGGAACACAAGCCCCAGCTACTTGGACACTCACAGCGTTCCCATTGGCAGGTGCATCTCTTCCATTCTCTGCCTCCTCCACAACTTCCTTCTTCTCCTTCAAGTCCTTTAGAAGGAAGAGGAAACCCGTTAGTCTTCAGAACAATAGAGGGCCACCCATCAGCCAAAGTGCTGAAAACTAGACAAAGCTGGTCCACAGGACCAATCTGAGTCACTGGCTACTTGGCCACCCTAGGGTAATGTCAGCATGGACCATAGTAGGTACTCAAGGCCTGTAGTCCAAATCCTATGCTTTCCATCTTCTAGATACATTGAAAACAAGGCAGACTCATGTGTCGACTCAACGCACTCCTCTACCATATGGCATCATAGCCACAAACCCGCCAGGCCAGGCAGACAAGCTCGGGAACTGTAGCCCTTACCTGCACGCCCTTTGCCGCCGGTTTCCAGCTAGAGGGAGCTCCACCCCTCAGAAACCCTTCTTGGAAGGCAGTGGCTGTGTGCCTTAAATAAATAAGGTAGAAGGGAGGAGCCAGTCGACGGTCATTCGCTCAGGAATGGATGGGAGAGTCTGGATGGGGATCGGAAAGCGCCTGGGCATGCAGAAACACCCCCTTCAAGTCACACCAGCCATGCTTGGTACTAGGGACCTCCTGGCCTCCACAGCCCAAAGGAAATAAACTAGCACTCTGGGCCCTGCGGCTTCGGGGCCGGACCACTGGGTAACTTTTCCCACTACGACGGCTGAACGGTCGGCTCGGTCGGGGCCCAGGAACATGGTCCAGCTAATTCCGCCGGTGCACCGCTGGGTTACCTGCCGGCAATGGTGGGTTCGCGCCCACCGGAGGCCTGCCTAGGACCCCACTGCACCCGCTTCCGCCCCCTGGCGGCCGAAGCCCGGGGGAGTGAGTGGGGGCGGGGTGGCAGCGGTGCGCAGGCGCATAGCTCACCCAGCGAACTACGCGCGCGAGCCTCTTGCACGCACCGCGCGCAAAGAGCACGTGGCCCGGGGCGCCAAGTGCGCCCTGTGCCCTGGAGACCCGAGGTCCGCTTTCATCCAGGGGAGCGGAGTCACCCACTGGAGAAAGCCCGCTCCGTGCTGCCCCCTGGGGTCCTGCCTGTGAGGGGCAACACGCGGCTTCCGGCTCCGATTTTGGCGCCAAGCTCTCGCGGTAGGTCACCAGGGACTCGGAGCTCCTCGGCTCCGACCCTCGAGACCTTCGGGGGGGGCGCTCCCTAGGAGCGCTGGACCTCGCGGGAATTCACCTGAGACTCCCGCCGAGGGCGGAGGTGGGACCATGCTTGCTACAAAGTGTTACAGCGGTGGCGGGCATCGCTCCAGAGCGCGCTCTGCACGGGGTCGCACCAGCCGAGGGAGATGGCGAGCCACGGGAGTTTAAAGAAACAAGGCGACTGGGACTGAGTCCCCACTGCGGGACAAGCGGGGTGCGAACATCGAGGTGTTTGAAAGCAACGAGTCCGAACCGAACACGGCTGAGGGTGGAGAAGACTCCACCGGGAGGGCGAGCCCCTGCCTCAGGACCCCAGCCAGGACCGCGGTGCTGCGCGGGCTTCTAGACCGCCACGGCACCACCGCAGCTGGGGAGCCGTGGGGGGGCGTCCAGCCGCTCCGCAGCTTCACTTTCTATTTCCTCCCCCTCTCGCGTGGGCTCGCCGCCCGGGCCCAACCCCGTCAGCAATGACTGACCCTGCGACGAGGTCCGCCGCCGCGGGGACAAACACGACCACCCGCGTTCACCCGTGGCTGCGGACCAGACCCTTAGGTGTCGCGGTCAGAATCCCCCCAGCGCAGCACGCCGCCCCATCCGCGTCATCCCGGATAACCGGTGGCCGGCCCGCTATAGGGCGCGAACCCGGGCGCCTAACAAAGAGCGACTCGGCCGCGGGCGCCCTCAGCTCGCCGGCGCCGCACACGCGCCCCCCACACTTCCGACTGCGGACGCGCCGGAGTTTCAAAGTTATTTCCGTGCGCCGCGGCCCCGCGACCCCGGCCCCGAGAGCGCTCAAACCATTCGCAAACAAGTTTCGAGAATCCGCGTCTCGGCCCTCCCCGTTTGCGTCCGAGTTCCGAGGCGACCCCAGGCCATCGGCCAGCTCCCGACGGCGGCACCAATGCCCGCGCCGCTTCGCGCCCCCTCCCCCGCACACAAAGAGTGTTGCCCGGGGCCATCGCGCCGCTGGAGGGTGGCGGGGTCGCCTGGAAAAGCGTTTGCGTGATGCTTTCCTGAAAGCCCGCAACCACGCGCCCCAACGCCGCCCGGGCGACGGCGCGCAGACCCCGAGGGGGCGGGCGGCGTCCAGCCTCACCTTGGTGGTGATCTCGGAGCTGGTATCCACTGCCGCGTCTGACATGGTGGGGCACGCCGGTGGTCCGATGCCGCGAGTGAGGGAATTAAAAGTCGAGTTCGAGGACTCTGGCGAGAGAGCTGCCGGAGTCCGCGCTGGAGGAGGCGGTGGGCGGCGAAGGTGGCTGCAGCGAGCGCGGAGCACGACCCAGGAACAATGCAAAGATGGCTTTTCGGAGCAGCCAGTGGGGGACTCACGCGGCGCCAGAAGCTTTAATATAGATTAGTGGGCGGTGCTCAGCCACCCTAGTCCCGGCGCTATTGGCTGAGCGCAGGGAGCGGGCGTCCTCTCATTGGCTCGATTCCGAACAATGGGCAAGTGAGCTTAAAGCGGCAGTGCCTCGGCTTGGCGCGCGCTGCGCAGTCCCCCGCCGCACTGTCATTCAGAGTGTTGAATTTTGTTGGGTCTCGCCACGCCGGAGGGGGGTCGCGCGCGTGCGCGCTCCCGCAGCTGTTTTGCTAAGGCCTCTGACGCAGAAAGCTAAAGCGCGGCAAAGCTGCCCGCCCAGCCCCGGTCCTCCCCCTCCCTCGCGACTGCTCGGAAGAAGGAGGGGGAGGGAGGGAGGAGGGGGAGCGGGAGCACTGCCCGCCAGGGGGAGGGGGAGGGGAAGGCGAGCGATGGGCGGCGCTTGCCCCGGGCGGTGTCCCGCGTGGTTCCCGCGCCCGGGACCTGCCCGCACCGAAGAGCAAGTTGTCCCAGTTCAAGTGAACATCAGTCCACACAACGGGGTGACTGTGACTCGCACCTTCCGCCCCGTCCTCCTTTCCCTCCGCCTCGATGACACTAGTGATCCCCACCGCCCACCACTGTCCCGCCGTCCAGGGTCAGCTCCGGAGTGGGCCTCGCGCCCTGCACACTTGGGGGGACTCATGCGAAAGTCCCGGTGTCCTCGAGCGAGACAGGCCTGGGGCCTCACGCCACAAGGCGGTGTCGCGCCTCAGGGCTCTCTGGTCAGCGTCTGCTGTAAGAGGTCACTGCCGTCGCGACAGCTCTTAACATCATCCAGAGCCCCGCCCGGCCATCGAGTTTACCCCTCTCCCCTAACATTTTGCAGGCTCCAGTGGGCATATGAACAGTGTGCAACTGGGAGAAACTTGTCTCCCCGGCCATTAGGACTAGTCCTTGAAGGGGTTCCTTCAAACTTGAGCCATTTACGGTACCACGCGGAGCCTGAGAAAAGAAAAACCATAAAGACGCCACACTCAAGATGGCGTTGGACTCGGCAAGCGTGGCGTGACGTGGCGACTCGGCTCACGCGAACAACTTCAAAATACTATATTACTCCATTTTTAGCGCTGTCTCACTTGGCTGTCGAACTAAGGAATTTGCCCTGTGAGAAGAGCGACCAGAATGGCTATAAACGGGTTCGGAGAAACGACTTCGCCACACTCAAGATGGCGGCAGATAGCGTCCGACTGTGTGTCGCCAGGAGGGGGCGCCCGACACGGAAGGCGGGACTTGGGAGAAACCCGCACACACTGGCTGAGAGTGGCGGGCGAACACAAAGTTGACGCTTTGCGCCCTGCCATTGGTCATTCCTGCTGTCTGTCTCCTGGGGGCCGTGGAATCGGGAGTGAGGAAAACCCGGAGTCTTGAATCGGGGAGGGTGAATGGGTGCCAAGTCCCTTAGAGCTTTGAGGTCGAGGCGAGGAGACTGAACTGCCCTTATGGCTCACCCCCGGCGTTTGGGCCCATCCTCACCCGGAGGCCCCTATGCGGAGCTTGAGGAGAGGAGAGGAACGTGCAGTGTCGGGAAACTGTTGCAGTTGGACCCAGGGTCGGCCCGCGAGCCGCACGTGGCCGGCCCGCATCCCCGCGCGCACGTGCCAGTCCCGCCACCAGCCGCTTGGGCCTGTGTGAGCTTTTCCTTTAAGGAGAAAGCCTTGCCGCCGCCCTTTGGCCTGCGCTCACTCCCGTTGTCCAGCGGTTGCTCCTGTCCTGGCAGCCCCTGGCAAGGGAGGGTGTGAAGGCCCCCGGGGTCTCGCTCTTCTCGGAGCACACTAATGGCCGGAGACGGTTATCGCGCCCCAGCGCCCTAGGTTGCACAAACTGCCTGAGTCCGAACTGCCCCACCCCCGCCAGCGGGCTTTACTGTGATGAGGATATGGAGCTTAAACAGGGAAGGGCCTTTGAGCTGCAGCTGCCCAGACCCCTTTTTTGTAGATAGGGAGGGACGGTGCTTCAATATAAACAGAAAGGAGGATGCTTTCTACCTGGTGCTTATCCATTAAGCTCCCGTTATTCTCTAGAGGATTGTTCCATCTACAAAACCCAGATGCACAAAGAGCTTGGCCTATACCACCCACATCTTAGTTGTGGTTTCTGAGTTCTGGATTGGGAGAGCTGAGGGAGGCAAGGTGGCAATCAGTGAGAAGCTGGATAAGTATGAACTTCCCTCGAAGAAGAACTGCTTTATCTAGTCTTGTGCATGCCCGTGCCTCTACCATAAGGGAGGAAGGCCCACGCATCTGGTTGTAGAAGCACTATCTATGTTCAAGCTAAGCTTACGGACCTCCTGCTGTATTCATGACAGTGTTTGGCTCATACAAAGAAAAAAAAATCCATAGGTTCTAGAAAGGAAGTTAGAGTTATCAAATAAGCCATGGTCAGAGCTCCCGCTATCCTAGTATGTTTGAGAAGACCAGGAACAGAAGTCTCCTCTGGGCCTTTTGTCTGGCCACAGGAGTCTTAAGAGCCAGGAACTGCTGTAGTTGCTGGGACTATGAAGAGTCCCTTTCTTTCCTTAACAGGTTGTTCTACCTCTTCAGCTGTTTGTGAGAGGGCTGGTCTTACTGTCTGTACTTCCACTCATCCATGTATCTTAGGCCTTAGGCTGCTCCAGAGGCCGGAAGTGAAGTACTTCCATGGTGTTACCCAAGTCTCTCCAAACAAGCTAGTGAGTCCTAACAGGCCACATCCCTTCCCCTGGGTCGGTTCAAACAGGTCTAGGGTGTTCTGGGCCTGCCTTAAAGCTATGTTCAGTGCAGGTGGTCCAGATGGCCTTAGGGCAGCCTGGAATGGTGGCACAGGCCTTTCTCGGGAGGCAGAGGCAGGTAAATTTATGAATTTGAGGCCAGCCTACATAGACAAAACCTGTCTCAAAAAACAAACAAAGACAAAAAAAAAAAAAAAAAAAAAAAACCAACAACCACCATGGCCTCAGGGCAAGTTCATTTTTAGGGAATTTTCCTGGGCACCTGTCTTGTTGCTTTACACATTCCCCAGCAGGCCTGACTTGTTTATTTAACCAACCTGGCTCTATGGGTGCTCAGCCTGCAGCCTAGGATGGCTCCTAAGTCATTTCCAGCATATGTGGTGCCCAAGATGAAGGTGCTGCCAGGCCTGAGGATCTGAGCTCAGTCTCTGGGGTCTACACGGTAGGAGAGAGTCATTCCCACAAGACGTCTGCTGACCTCCACACGTGTGACCTCCTCCCCACATAAACAGATACCTGTCATTTTTGTTTGATTGCTTTAATTTCTCAAGACAAGGTTTCTCTGTGTAGCCCTAGCTGACCTGGAACTCTCTCTGTGTAGACCAGGCTAGCCTTGAATTCAGAAATCCGCCTGCCTCTGCCTCCCCTTACTGGGATTAAAGGCTTGTGCCACCATGCCCAGCCATATACACGGAATTTTCTTTTTTAATTAAAGTATATATTTGGGATCTGGGCAGTGTGTGTGTGTGTGTGTGTGTGTGTGTGTGTGTGTAATGGATTATATGGTATAACTATGTAATCATTATATATAATCCATACATGTATTAAAGCTGTGCCTGGATTCAGCCTGGGCCATGCTGTTTCCTGTTTGTGTATAATTGTGTGATCCTCTTTCTCACCTCTAAAAACCAGACATGGCATAACAGTGAACTGAAGAACTAGATATCCAAAAAGGGCCAATAACAGTCCCTCACAGTAAGGGAAGCGTGCCCTTAGGCTGCCGCCTTCCAGTGGCCATCTGTATGTAAGTGTGTTGATGTAAGGATGTCTGCAGGACTCTGGCAAAAGGAATACCGTCCTCAGCAGATTTTTCTCATGTTCGATGGCAAATGAGGACGATGGCTTCAGAGTTTCTGAAGCCTGTGATTCAGTGCCCAGCAGGGTTGGCAGGGACCTCGGCTTCTGAGGAGTGACAGAGTCTGGGAGGTAGCCGCAGTGGAACAGGCCTCAAAACCTCCTGCCTTCTCTCTGGAGCCTCAGAATTCTGAACCCCTGGAGTTTCGGGCTGTGGTTTCCTTGCTCAGGCGGCAGGGCCTGGGGAGCTGCCAGCTGCCTTTCAACCCTCCCGCCTTGCCTGGGGCAGGATTGTGTAAGAGCACACACACACACACACACACACACACACACACACACCCATGGCTGCTCTCTCCAGCAAGCCTGGGCCTGCCCGCCCTTGCTGTCCTCCCTGGGGAGCTGGGGTAGAAGCCTGACTCTTGGTACTCACACAGGTCTGGCCACCCTGGGAGTCTCCTAAGCAGCAGGGAGAGGGGGTGGAATGCCTCTTGACATCTGAGGCATGCTCTCAAAACCAGTGCTGAAGCCTGCAGAGCCAGGGTGCTGGCAGGAACCAAGTGAGGTAAGGATGCTGGAGGAGGTGAGCATGCAGAGGCAGTAGCCATAACCCCTAGGTGTAAGAGCGCTATCCTGCCAGTCTTCCCATGCACGTGCCTGCTGCAGAGACTCCAGGAATCTCTGCCTGCCTGTAACTTCTCCTGGCCACTTTCCCTGCATCCCAGTGCCTGGTGCACCTATTTGCATATCTGACTTTGTGGGTGTTTTTTTGCTTAAGCTCTGGTTACATTGGTGAGTGGGTGGGCCCAGCCTCACCTCGAGATGGCACAGGAAGGTGCTGGTTGCAGGAGCTCGTGAGCTGGCACACACCTGGGTAACCACTTTCAACGACCTGTGAGTTCCTGCATCTGACAAGAAGGTAGGTTCCTGTGGGATCCTAAATTCAGCAGAGACTCTCCACACTTCTGCCTTTCTGCTATACCCACCCAACTTGGGAACACAGCAGGAGCCCCAATGAGGGGCTATTGAGGTCACACAAAAGTGCTAGGGTCTTAGAGACAGGATGTTCCCACACTTTCCCACACCGCAAGGTCCTCTGAGCAGGTCCCAGCAGATCAGTCGCTTCTAGCTGATCTGAGTTTGCCATCTTCTGGAGAGAAAACTGTCAGGTAATTGTCACTGTCTCTGTCTCTGTCCTTGTAGGAAAATCAGGAAACCAGACCCGGCCTCACCGAACTTAAACCTGGCTAGGGAGAGCAAGACCTGGTAGATGCCTTTTTATAGAAGTGTGTGTACCATGCATGGGAAGTCCAAGGAGAGAGCTGCCCTCACATTTGAGCCTGACTCTGCCATCCCTCAGCGACCATTTATTTACTGACCTCGCTTTGGTTGTAGTGTTCTCCATTAAGGAGGTACAGAAGGTTATCTACAATCCTTTCCCAAGCACATGGCTTCAGGAAAACTCATGGAATCTATACTTTGGTAAACAGAAGAATATGGCCTACTTCCTAGGGAGAGAGCACTATGGCTGTCCCAGCCCTGGTGACTGCACACAGAACCACACTGCTGAGACACAAAATCTTTGACCAACATATATTTTTGAGATCCCTAAAGTATTAAAAGTCAACCTCCTCACTTAAAATTTTCAGGATGGGTCAGGTGTGGTGTTACACACCTTTAATCTCAGCCCTCGAGGCAGAAGGATCCCTCTGAGTTTGAAGCAGGAACTCATAGTGAGACACTGCCTCAAAAAAAAAAAAAAAAAAAAAAAAAAAAAAAAAGGACCAGGTGTGGTGGCACACGCCTTTGATCCCAGCACTTGGGAGGCAGAGGTAGGCAGATTTCTGAGTTCAAGGCCAGCCTGGTCTACAAAGTGAGTTCCAGGACAGTCAGGGCTACACAGAGAAACCCTGTCTCCAAAAAACAAAACAAAAAGCTAAAAGAAAGAGGGGCTAAGGAGATAGGTCAGTGAGTAAGTTGCCTGTTGTGGAAGCATGGAGAATTTAAATACAGATTTCCAGGACCCACCAAGAAGCTGGGGAGAGGCGGTATCCGACAGAGACAGGCAGCCTGGCCTAATCAGTGACTTCCAAAGTCAGTGGAAGGCCAATCTCATAAAGTGGAGAGTTATCAGAGAAGATGCTCAGTGTCAACGTCTGGCCTCAGCCTCCCAGCAGACACATTCACACACATACAGAAAGACGCAGTACACCACAGAGGTGGGGGGCTAGTCTTAGATAAGTTTAGGTCACTTAGTGCTTTCGGATCCTTGGAAAACTCAGGGCTGTCCTGGCCAGGCCTCACCTCTCTCTTGTGCCTCCATTCTGGGCCAGCAGGGGGACTGGAGGACACCTTTACAGGCTCGATGGACAAAGGTTCCAAACAGCTCTCTGCCCTTTGACACCTGGTTCCCAGCTGAACCGAGAGGGGATTCCTGGTGCTGACAGCCCCTCTGTTGATCCAGCCCCACTGCGTGGAAACAGCACGGGTCTGGTTGTGTTCCCCACTTGGTGTAGTCCTTTGCTTAACACTCCAGCTAAAGTTTCATGAGGAAATTAAGTTTTCTCAAACTGGAGAGGTTCAGTGGACAAAGTGCTTGCTTTATAAACCTGAGGACCAGGGTTAGATTTCCAGCACCCTTGTAAACAAATGTTGGGTAGGAGTGGCTGCCTGCCTACAGTCCCAGCACAAGACAAGCAGAGACAGGAGATCCCTGGAGCAGGGATCTGCTAGCTAGACCAGCAGGAGATCCTGCCTCCTAAAGTGATTGAGAAAGATACCTGATAGCAACCTCTGGCCTCCACACATGTGTACACATGTGCACTTGTACACCTGGGAACACATCCAAAAAATAAAAGGAAGCAGTTATTTAGACTTAAGATTATTCAGACTCAGTGGGAAGAGCATCCCTCTAGCAAGCATAAAGCCTTGGGTCCGATATCCAGGACCATCCTCAGCACAAGAAGTTCTGGCCTAGCACGGAAGCTCACGCCTATATTGTAGCACTGAGGAAGCTGAGGTGAGAGGACTATCAGTGTTTCTACGCCAGCATGAGCAGCGAAGGGAATTCCAGGGTTCCAGGAGAATCTGGGCTGTAGGATGGGATTGTCTCCAAAACACTGGGGAAAGAAAAAGTAAGTCACTCTAGTACACTGAATGAAAGGGAATTGGTTGGGCTTGAGGTTTCACTAAATCCCCTTCCCAGGGTACTATGGAGCAGTGTAAGAAAAGAAAAAACCGGAAGAGGGAAAATATGTGGCCTTGAAGATGGCTCTACAGGTGAGGCCTTTGTCACCAAACCTGACAAGGTGAGTCTAATCCCTGGAACAACACAGGGTGGAAGGAGAGGAGAGACACCTGCAGAGTACCCTCTGCTCACACAGCCACTGTTTAAACATGAGATGAACCTGAGATGAAAAGAAAAATGAGTAAAATCCTACAACCCTACAGGGAACCTCTACAGGTAAAGCAAATGGGAAAGAGTTGCTGGGTCAAGAGTAGGGGCCTCGGAAGTATGGCAGCACACCATCTATAATCCTAACACTGTGGAGACAGAAAAAGGAGGCTTACCACAAGTTCAAGGCCAGCCAGGGCTACATGGTAAGGAGGAGTGGGGAAAGGAAGAGCTGCAGACTGGAAGGGCAAGCCAGGTCAGAAACAGATATAGCAGATCCCCGTACCTTTAACACAATGACTAGGACTGTGCCTGACACCAGCTGTGAAAACTCAAGAGGCCAAAGCAGACCTAAGATGGCCAGGAGTGCTTCCCAGCACACACACACAAGGCTTAGCCAAACCCTGAAGGCAGGGTAAGACGTGAGGGGAGAGAGCAACAGGAAAGACATCCAGGGTATCTTTCCATGGTGCTACAGGGTCTAGCTCTGGCCTATCGAAGGCACAGAAAACAGGTAAGCGAACAGTGCTTCCTTGCTGACCCAACTTGGGGCAAGGACACTTAACTCCAGACTCTTTTAAAACTTTTTGTTTTTTAAGCTAAAGGTCCAGTCCACTCTCCAGGGAGCCTGTTCAGAAATCAGGAGGTTATAGAGCTAGGAGATGAGTTCTTCCCAGCTCTCCTTTGAGGTGTGTGTGTGTGTGTGTTGTGCATAAAAACAAAAATCAGAAAAAAACTTTTTTGTCCTTTTTGAGACAGGGTTTTTCTATGTAGCCCTGGCTATCCTGTACCTTGCTCTGTAGACCAGGATAGCCTCAAAAATCACAGAGATCCGCCTGCTTCTGCCTCCAAAGCACTGGGATTAAAGGCGTGCACCAATAACCGCCTAGCCTAGACAGTACTTCCAGTACCCCTTCCTCCAGGAGCAAACTCAGTCTTCCCTGCCTGCCAAGCCATCTCTCCAGACACAGACATGTTTATTCTTTTCAATTTTCATCCTAAGAGAGGGAAGCTAAAGCACAGGTGTTGCTCAAATCCTTCCTGGAAGTAGATGGCAGAACTGGGGTTTGAATTCTGGGCAGCCTGGCTCCAGAGCTCCAAACTACCTGTGGGTGCAGACATGGCCCTCAACTATCACAGCAAGGCACTTCATCTACCATGCACAGTCCCGCCAGCATCAGGGTGAAGCACCCTCCTTTCCAGTTCCATTCCTGCCCAGCAAAGATGGGATCTCCTGGTAAGAAGTTTTGATCTCACCAACCAAAGCCCTTGCCCCTAGCAGATACTCCTTAGGAGATGAGGGGCAGGAAGGCTTCTCAGACGGGAACTTTCCACCTGAACTGGGAGATTCTTGTGGTGGGACTGAGTGATAGACAAGGTGAGGGCACTTTGTCATTGTCACCCAAAGTATACCAGAACCAATCAGCTATCTAGGAATGCTGGCACATGTATGTGATCTCAGCACACAGGAGGTAAGTGTCATAGGATCACAAGTGTAAAGCTAGCCTAGGCTACCTAGCTAGGGCAGCCTGTCTCAAAAAGGATAGAGAAGGAAGCCTACTGTGGTGGCTATTTCTGGTTGTCAACTTGACTATATCTGGAATGAACTACAATCCAGAACTGGAGGGCACACCTGTTGTCTGGATCTTGAGACTAGGAGATACAAGTTTCTGACCTGAATCTTCACATGGAGATCTTAGGCCCAGGCAAGGTAGTACATGCCTTTAATCCCAGGACACTAAGGCAAGAAGCTCTTGAGTTCAAGGTCAGCCTGGGACAAAGCAAGTCCTAGATCCATGTGTGGTCGTACATACCTTTAATCTGGGCCACACCTTCTACTGGAGGCCTACATAAGGACATTGAAGAAGGAAGACTCACTCTTTGCTTGCATTTACTTGCCAGCAGATCTGTTGGAACCTAATTTTAGAGAAAACCACGAGAAACAACCAGCCCCATGGGACTGAGCAACTACTAGATTCTTGGACTTCCCATCCACAGCTGCCCATTGTTGGGTTATTTGGACTATAGACTATAAGTCATCACAACAAACCCCCTTAATATATAGTGACATTCCATAAGTTCTGTGACGCTAGAGAACCCTAATATACCTACTAAGAAATAAATGAACACATGATTGTCCGTTGGGACATTCCATGGCATCCAGAAACAGTGGGTAGCATCTGCCACCAGTTGTCCAGGCTAACTAAAGCTGTTCTCTGTACAACACTGATCAGGTGTGGTGGCACACTGTCATCCCAGCACGTGGAGGGCAGAAGCAGGAGGAGCTCTGTGAGTTCAAGGCCATTCTGATCTACACAGGGAGCTCCAGGACAACCAGGAGCATGACACTGTCTTGAAGGAAACTTAAAAGCCCATCTTCATGAACCTCAGTTTATTCTTGAGCAAATGAGAGTTAATCATAGCCCTAAAGGGTGAAGGGAAAGAGAGTCCCAGTCATGGATGCTTAATATTCCAGGAAAAAACAAATTCATTCTCCCTCCCTCCCCCCCTCCTTCTCTCCTCCCATCACTGTGGCACTGGAGCCTTGCAGAAGCCAGGTCAGTGCTTTGCATCTGAGCTGCCCTGAATCCAGCCCCTTCTCATTTTTCTTCCCAGACCCTCTGGGTCTTACGACCAGGTGATTGCATTTCACTGTCCTGTACCAGAAACTCAGTCTTGAGCTGCAGCTGAAGGCCCTGGGACACCCCAAGGTTGACACATCATACACACACGATCACACGCGTGCACAAACACATACCCTATCCTGCCCTCCTCAGTCCATCTTCTCTAGGGGTTTTTCCTCTGTTGTCCTTTTTTTTATAAATTTTTATAAATATTAGCGTCTAGGCCTAAGTTAATAATGAAAGTGGTCATTAACTCACACACTGGAGCCCTTTCTCCCTGAGCACTTTCACACAGGTTAGAACATTCTGGCTTCACACCAGTCCGGAGAGGTGTTCCCGTTTCACAAAAGAGGAGATGTGGCTTCCAGGGGACACTTGTAGGGTGAAGATGGGTCATCCCATGCCCCTCAGCCACCCAGCACCTAAACTGGTTGTCCCATTCTCACTGTCCTTCCTAGCATTCCCCTGCCTGAGGGCAGTTTGGAGCATCTAGCCCTTTCTTCCTTCTGTCCTATCCCCTTCTATCCACCTCCACTTCTCCCCTCCCCTCCTCTCTCCCCAACCCCCTTCCCTGTTTGGTATATGTGTGTACATGTGTATGCTAAGCCCAGCCCAGGATTGTTACACGTGAAGTAAGCATTCTATCGCTAAGCTGTGCTCCAGCCCCCACTTCCTGGTTACAATTCTCTTGCCCTCCGGGGGACTTTCCAAGAAACCGTAAAGTACATTATTTAGGAGTGAGCAAAAAATCAGAAGTCAGGCATGTTGGCTCAAGCCTATAATCACAGCACTGTGGAGACTGAGGCAGAAGGAATGCCAAACTTTTGAGGCCAGACTAGACATAGTGAGTTTCAGGTCATTGCAGAGTGAGAATATGTCCCATACACATTTATACCAAACAGCTGAGCTGTGGTGGCTCAGAAGACAGAAGCAGAAGGAGGATTTCTGAGAGTTTGAGGCCAGCTACTCTACCCACATAATGAATTCTGGACCAGTGAAGTTTCCCCAGTCTTTTTTTTTTTTTTTTTTTCTGATTTTTCGAGACAGGGTTTCTCTGTATAGCCCTGGCTGTCCTGGAACTCACTTTGTAGACCAGGCTGGCCTTGAACTCAGAAATCTACCTGCCTCTGCCTCCCGAGTGCTGGGATTTAAAGGTGTGGGCCAAGACTTTAGGTTCCCCAGTCTTCAACTGTCAACAAGCCACAGAAGCTTGGGGACACCGGGGCATCCAGTAGTCCCTGTGGCCATTTCCTGGGGGTGGGGATATCAACCTGAATAGTCAACAGCTAGACCCAGGCAACCCTTCAGAGGACCCAAAAGTAGTAGGCAGAGGCAGGAGGATGAAAAGTTCAAGGCCATCTTCAGCTGCCTATCAAGTTCACAGCCCACCTAGGATATATAAAGCCCTACCTAAAAAATAAGAATAAGTAAAAAAGCAGGCAAAGTGGCTCAGTGTGCAAAAGTGAAGCAGGATGATCTGAGTTCGAGTCCCGCTGGAACCCATGACGGAAGGAGAACACAAACTCCCCAAAGCTGTCTTCTGACCTGCACACACACACACACACACACACACACACACACACACACACACCTTGTTGTGGCATACCAGAGGCCTCACACACACACACACAAACTAACAAACAGATAACCAATTAGTCAGTCAGCTACCCTTTGCTCCTAGAACAGGCTCCCTGGAGTAGGATCTAGACCCTGGCAGAGATCACACATTCTGCAGTGCAATGCAGAAGACACACACAACCATTTTGAAGGCCAGCTGCCTTTGGAAGCCTTTCTGTGCAGCTAAGCCCCTGAAGGTGGGTGCACCAGCTGGGTCCAGGTGAGCAGGAGCTTAGACAGGATGGGAGGGGACAAACCTGCTCTACAGAACGGAGGAGGACGCCTGCTTGGCTTCTCCCCGCAAGCCCATCACATCTGACTAACTAAGCACCTTAATGAATAACTCAGTGATAATGACCACTGTTGATATTCAAGTCTCAGGACTGTTGTGGGGAATCATTCATTCATTCATTCATTCATTATAATATTATACTGATGTTTTGTTTTGTTGACATAGGGTCTCATTCTGTTAGCTAGGCTGGTCTTGAACTCATGGCAATCCTTGCCTCTGCCTTCTGAGCACTTAGGTTGCAGGCATGCCCAGCCTTTTTCAAGAAACTGTGGCCTTGTGGTTTGGTGCTCTTGTAACTCTGCCCTGGTGCTTCTGGCCCTGCCTTAGGTCCCCTCCCAGGGGCCTTCAGTCAGCTCTGGACCCTGAGACAGGCTTCATCAGATCCTGGACATGTTGACCTCCTCAGCTTTCTCCCCAAATTCCCATCCAAAACAATCTAAGAACACTTCATGCAGGGCAGTGGTGGCGCACACCTTTAATCCCAGCACTTGGGAGGCAGAGGAAGGCAGATTTCTGAGTTCGAGGCCAGCCTGGTCTACAGAGTGAGTTCCAGGACAGCCAGGGCTACACAGAGAAACCCTGTCTTTAAAAAAAAAAAAAAAAAAAGAGTATCAGCTGTTTGTGAGGTTCAGGCCTGGTATGGGCCCAGAAAGCTCAGACAGGGTAGGCACTCAGGGCCCCACCTGGCCTAGCTCCCCAGCTCTTCTCTCGAGTTGGCTGCCCTCTGGGTTCCCATCGCAGTCTGAACTGTGAACGTGCAGCTACTACACCCATGCTCTACCCTCAGCCATCTTCCAGCCCTCTTCCTTCTTTCTTTTTTGAGACATAGTCTCACTATGTAGACCAGTCTCATGGTCGGGCACTCAGAGGTCCCCTGCCTCTGCCTACTGAGTGCGGGTAGTAAAGGTCTGCACCAGCAAACTTAACTGCACCAGCAATCAGCACTTAAGGAAAGTGGAAGGAGTGCAGGCTTGTCCCACTGACAGCTTAAAGTGAGACTAGGAGGTGAAGAGAGGTAGCAAGGGATAGTGGGGGTGAGGGTTGCAAAATGGGGGCAGGGAGGCCCAGAAGCTTCTGTTGCCTAAACTAGATCCTCAGAGAAGGGGCTCTGTCTTAGTCAGGGTTTCTTTTTTCTTTTCCTTTTTTTCTTTTTTTTTTCCAGACAGGGTTTCTCTGTGTAGCCCTGACTGTCCTGGAACTCACTCTGTAGACCAGGCTGGCCTCGAACTCAGAAATCCGCCTGCTTCTGCCTCCCAAGTGCTGGGATTAAAGGTGTGCGCCTCCATGCCCGGCTTAGTCAGGGTTTCTATTCCTGCACAAACATCATAACCAAGAAGCAAGCTGGAGAGGAAAGGATTTATTCAGCTTACGCTTCCACGTTGTTGTTCATCACCAAAGGAAGTCAGGACTGGAACTCAAGCAGGTCGGGAAGCAGGAGCTGATGCAGAGGCCATGGAGGGATGTTCCTTACTGGCTTGCTTAGCTTGCTTCTTTCTTATAGAACCCAGTACTACCAGCCCAGGGATGGCACCACCCACAATGGGCCCTTCCCCCTTGATCACTAATTGAGAAAATGCCTTACAGCTGGATCTCATGGAGGCATTTCCTCAAGGGAGGCTCCTTTCTCTGTGATAACTCCAGCTGGTGTCAAGTTGACACACAAAACCAGCCAGTACAGGCACAAAGAGACCTTTAAGCCCAATTCACCTAGAACCTTAAGCCCTTGTGCCCCAAAGATGAGTCATTCTGTTCAGAACAGTGACCTCATCGCCTTGGTCACTTTGCAAAGGGTACTTCCTCCTGGAAGCCCCCCAGTGGCTCAGCCCCAGCTCAGTCCCAGAGGTGCCCCTTGATACACAGTGTGGTACTTTGGAGCAACTTCTACCTCTCCTACTGGATGAGTATGGCACAGGGAGTCTGCATATGCACATGCAAGGTTATTTTGAAAAGTTAAAAAATATATATATAGCCGGGCGTGGTGGCACACGCCTTTAAACTCGGGAGGCAGAGGCAGGCGGATTTCTGAGTTTGAGGCTAGCCTGGTCTACAAAGTGAGCTCCAGGACAGCCAGGGCTATACAGAGAAACCCTGTCTCAAAAAACCAAAAAAAAAAAAAAATATATATATATATATATATATATTAGAAGATCCGGGCATGGTAGTGTATACCTGTAGCCCCTATCCAGAAGGCAGGAGGATCACTTGAGCCCAGGATTTCCAGTCCAATCTGAACAACATGGGGGCAACAATGTCATCTCAAAATAAAAATTAAATCCAGGCCTAGTGGTACAGGTTTGTAATCCCAGAATCCAGATGCTTGGGAGGTAGAAGCAGAAAGACTGAAGGTTGAAAGTCTGAGCTAGTGACAGCATAAGTTCAAGGCTGCTAGCCTGGGTAACTGAAGAGACTCACAGACTCTCAAAATGAAAGAAGAGAGAGGATGAAGACGCAATCTGATAGCAGGATGCTGAAGTGTGTATGTGTATGCACGTGTGTGTGCATGCTGTGTGTGTGTGTTTGTGTGCATTGGAGGTATATGTGTCTGGAGTGGTGTGTAGGTATGGATACCCACAGAGGCCAAAAGAGGACACATCCTGTTTTTTTCACTCTCTGTCTCATCCCCCTGAGACAGGGCCTCCTACTAAGCCTGGAGCAAGGCTGGCAGCTAGCTGGAGTCACAGGCTGTGTAAGCCACACCCAGCTTTTTATGTGCACACTGAGACTCAAACTCAGGTCCAGACGCCGGTACAGAAAGCACTCTTACCCACTGAGCCACCTCTCTAGCCCACTCTCTTTCTGTAAAGGTGGGATGAGGATAGGAAGGAAGCGCTTAATAAACTGAACAGAGCTGCAGATGCTGGGTATCAGGATGAGGCCATTTGAGACCAATTACTGAACAACACATTGAGGATTATAGAACAATGCAGGGGAAATTGCACACATGTGTAGGAGCTCCCCTCCCAGAAAACCATGCTGCCACTGGGGTGGTTCCTCTGTGCCCTGTGTCTTGCACCAGAAAGGTACTCTGGAACCAGTCGCGGAAGGGAATCAAGTCCAGGAGCTCTTGGACAAGGGCCCATGTTTAGAATTCAGACTGTCAGACTCGAATAGTGGGTGCTTTTCACTCTGGATGCAGGGGTCAGCTTTCTAGGCAAAGATGTTGAAACGTAAGTTGTGTGAGCTGGTGAGAGAATGTCAACTGCTGTGGTGGGAAGGGCATGCACTCACTCACTCATTCATTCATTCATTCATTCATTCACTCTTTCATCAGCTCCTACCACTGAGCACATGCCTTTTGCCAAGTAAAATGAGAATGAGGAAGGGGTGTTGCTGAGGGGAGTATGGTGGGCTCCTAAGTTTTTGCATCCGGAATCAAGAGGTTCCCTTGCTAGACAATGGCAGGGTCAGAGGCCAGGTCACAGAGAAGCCCTAGTAGCCCCATTTTTCATCAAGATCAGTTACTGGGTCTCAGGGCAGGAAGATGCAGAAGAGAGAAACATAAGTGGCTTCTCTCAGCCTCCCCCCACCCCCAAAATGACCAAAGACTGAAGGGATCAAGAGATAGAACCCGGCAGGCTGGGCCCGGCAGAGGTGGCTGTGATGAGCATGTGGGAGGGACTAGCGGATGGAAGCCAGTAGCCTGATTGACAGGCTGCTGGGAACAGTTGGGTGGGCAGCCAGGGCTCTTCTGAGCACCAGCTTCCTGCTGCCCAGTGCCAGCCAGGCCAGTGGGCTAGGGGTGGGGATGTGGCTGGCCTCTGACAGGGGTTGTGGTGACTGAAGCATTGGGCAGTGCCAGGTGCCTGCAGGCCTCCATCCTGTGCTCCCCAAGGACCAGCTAATTCACTTGAAGAGGAGCTGGGCAGCTAATGAAGACAGCAGCCCTGTCTGGCGGCAGCTGCTCCTCCCTGCCAAATCCCATACACAGCTGACCAGTGGACAAGGGGCCAGACTTTTGACTCTTTAGAGAAGCAGAAGGACCTTGAGAGAGAGTTCTCCCTGTGATTGACAGAGCTGGGAGAGAAGAGACAATGCTATCCTGAGCTACAAAGGCCTTCATAGGGTGAAGCCGGCTGGGAGGGAATGTGGGGTTGCCCTGGTGGGAGGAAGGAAGAGGAACCTTGAACACAGGGTGTTTGGAGGACTGGACCCTAGCAAGACTTGAAAGTGAAGCCCCTGCTGGGCGTGGTGGCACACGCCTTTAATCCCAGCACTCAGGAGGCAGAGGCGGATTTCTGAGTTCGAGGCCAGCCTGGTCTACAGAGTTCCAGGACAGCCAGAGCTAAGCAGAGAAACCCTGTCTCAAAAAGACCAAAAAAAAAAAAAAAAGAAAGTGAAGCCCCAAAGAAACAATTCAGTTGTAAAACAAAGCCAGGGTCTCTCCAGGGCCTCTCTGCTGATGTCACAGGCAGTCCCCCAGCTCCATTCAAGTACAGGGGTTTAGTGGCCACATGCTGTGTGAGTCTCTGCAGGGTTCTCACCTGACACAAATCCTCAGCCAGAGAAGTCAACTCACAGGAAGTGCACTAGAGACTGTCCCCAGTTTCTATTCACTAGGGCCCTAGGCCTGGGCGCCTCATGGCCCTCAAGGCCACCTGAAAGGCAGGAACTATCAAGAAGACCCATTTTACAGTTGAGCAAACTAAGGCATAGAAGATTCACTCACTCACTGAAGGGTCTCCTAAATGGTAGAGGTGGATCTTCAGTGACTGTTATGCATAACATCCTTGACCCTGGGTTAGCAGGGCAGTAAACAGTCATAGCTACCATTCTTTTTTCTTTCTTCCTTTCTTTCTCTCTTTCTTTCTTTTCTTTTCTTTTCCTTTTTTTTTTTTTTTTTTTTTTTTTTCAGTTTTTTGAGACAGGGTTTCTCTGTGTAGCCCTAGCTGTCCTGGAACTCACTCTTGTAGACCAGGCTAGCCTCAAACTCAGAAATCCACCTGCCTCTGCCTCCCAAATTCTGGGATCAAAGGTGTGCGTCACCACTGCCCGGCCATAGTTACCATTCTTAAGGAACCAAAGACCTTATTAGCAGCTGCTGGGGTCAGAACAGCGGGAAAGGATTGCCTTTGGATTTTTCTCAATGTTTGGAGGAGTCCCTCCCAGGGGTGAGCAGCCCCCAGCCTTCTGGGGCTGTGTGATCTTGCTGCAAATAAGCAATGGGTGATAGGTGGCTCTTTGTAAGTGTGACGGCTGCTATCCTGCTTCTAGGTATCTTCCACACGGTCCCCCTAGTTCATCTCCAGAGCTATGCTGAAAGGGACTGAGCAGAGCCTAGAGGACTGGCTGGGCGGTCCTCAGGCATGGTTGCCTCCTCCTGGGACCTGGGGAACAAAGGGGAACTGGCTTGGGAGGGCAGGTGGCAACCACGTGCTCTCCCAGCTGTGGCTAGGCCTGGTAGAAAGGGGCCTTGAGCGCCCTCTGCGGGTCTGGGAGCTCGTGGAGGGAGGAAGTGGCAGTTTAGGGCAAGGAAGGGCTGGCTGGGTGCTCTGCAGGGAGTCCCTGTGGGGGAGGAGGTGATATACCCTCCTGTGACTGGGTCTTTGTCTGCCATGGGTGTGGGGATGCATGTGTGGTATGTGTGGCAGTGTGTGCATCTCTGTGCTTACTAACATGTAATGTATGCATGCAGTGTGTGCAGATGTATTTACTGTTCTGGTTTTTTGTTTGTTTGTTTTTTGTTTTGTTTTGTTTTGTTTCCCCAAGACAAGATTTCTGTTTGTAGCCCTGGCTGTCCTGGAACTCACTCTGTAGACAGGCTGGTCTTGAACTCAGAGATCTGCCTGGTCTGCCTCCCAAGTGCTGGGATTAAAGGTGTGGGCCGCTGCCTGGTGTGTTTACTGTTTATATATGCACGTCTGCACCTGTTTTTGTCTGAGCGTGCATGTGTTATATGCATGAGTCTGTGTGAGAGCACATCTCTTCACTATAGTGTTCATGCCCACATCTGTCTACCTGGGTTGGCCCTCCGGAGTAGGGGTAGGGCATAAACTAGAGCTCCCAGGGCCTGGGAGAGGTGGAGGGAGACTCGGGGAGGTGGCATCATCCAGAGCCATTCTCAAGCTCATTTGGGGGTCTTGTGGAAAAAGGGAGGAAGGGAGGCAGGGGCAGGTAGATCTCTGTGAGTTCAAGGACAGCACGATCTACATAGTGAGTTCCAGGTTAGCCACATAGCGAGACCTTGTCTCCAAGAAGGAAAAAAGAGAAAGAAAAGGGGTAGAAGCTTGCCTCCAGAATCCTTGCAAGTACTGTGCACAGCTGTCATGGAGTTTCGTAGCGCTATGGGAGGCCACGGTGTGCTAAGGCTCTTAGGCTACCTGTAAGAACCCAGAGAGTCTCCTCAAGGAAAGCCAGCCTCAACTCAGACTCGAGGGATAGGGAAAGCCTGGAACAGGAGGCAAGGTACACGTTTGGGGGGAATCGGGGCACAGAGAACAGAAAGCTGGGAAGGGGGAAGTGGGAATACTGTAGCATCAAGGGGTGAGGGCCAGGGGTGGATAGCAAGGCCAGAGGTGGGCTGAAGTCTGGGCAGTATGGGATTTCCGTTTGGGGGACTCACAGGACCCACATTCTAGGAAAGAGGGCTTCATGTTTCTTATCTGGATTTTGTTTGCTTTTTGAAACAAGGTCTCTCGAAGTAGTCCAGTTTGACCTCAAACTCTCAAACCTCCTGCCTCAGCATCCCGTTCAAGAATTACAGGCATATGCCACTGTGATTAACTATCAGGTACCCTGCCTGTACCTCCTATACACAAACTCCTAAATCCTGAAAACGCTCACATGCTGGGAGGTCATTGGTGACCTCAGACAGACACACCTGAGTCCTGGGTCCTTCCCACTGACGGCCGGGGGCGTCATTCAAATCCCTGCTCCCAAGGCAGGGTGCTGACCACTCCATGCCAGCTGCAGCAGCCTCTGGTGCAGCCTCTTATGCCACCAATGCCTCCTTTGTGGACTTGGGAGGGTGGCCTGAGAGAGGCCCTGGGCCTGGGCCAGCCTGGTCCTGTCACTGGGTGGTACCAGCCTGGCTTCTCCTTTGGCTCAAGCTTCAGCTCGTCCTGGTCATCTCCAACCTAGAGGCCAGTGCTCTTGAAGGCTTCTACTCAAGTAACTGAACCCAGGGGAAGGGTCTCTGACTAGACATCCATTCTAGCTCACTAAAAACGAGCCATGTCTATGCACACCTCCATGGGGGAAGAGGAGAGGGTGGTTTTTCTGAGCTAGTGGAGTCTCAGCTCCTGGCCACACTGGACTTGAGGTGGCCTGCTTCTGCTCCGACACCTACGTCCCTGCCCTCCCACACTTGCTCAGCCCAAGGCCCTCCCTCTATTACCTAGAGCCGAGGTATGCTTACCACTGTCCCCTAACCAGGAGCGGGGGGGTGGAGGGTGGGGAGCAAAGGTGCCCACCACTGACCACACCGAGGACAGTGTCCAAACCTCCCAATGATTCCAGGGTAATACAGGCACTCCAGCCACAAGCCTGTGAACTCCTGCTGTCGTCCCCTTGAATACACTCATGGCCCCTCAGCTGCCTAACCTCATGTTTCCTTCTCTTTCCTCTCCCCACCCCTCTTTTTATTTATGTGTTTATTCATTTGTTTGAGTTTCATGTAGCCCAAGCTGGCCTCAAAACTTACTGTGTAAGTCGGGCAGTGGTGGCGCACACCTTTAATCCCAGCACTTGGGAGGCAGAGGCAGGCGGATTTCTGAGTTCGAGGCCAGCCTGGTCTACAAAGTGAGTTTCAGGACAGCCAGGGCTACACAGAGAAACCCTGTCTCAAAAAACCGAAAGAAAAAAAAAAAAAAACCCAAATCAAAACAAAAAACACCTTACTGTGTAGCTTGAGTTCTTTGCCTCTTGATACTGGGATTACAGACATGGACCACCAAAGATAGTGTATGTGGAGCTGGAATCCAGCCCAGGGCTTTGTGCATGCTAGGCAAGTACTCTACCAACTGAGTTGCATCTCCTTCCCTCTGTCTCCTGGCTGTAGGCCTTAATTCCCTCACTGAATTCCTCACATCTCTCCTGGCCTTCCCAGTCTTTGCCCAACTTCCCCCAACCCCCACCTCTGGGCTCTGCTCTGCCCTCCAGGATTCCCTTTTCCTCCCAGTGGGGTGTCCTCCCTATAAAGCTCTGCTCTGGCTTCTTAGGAATGAGGACAGAAGCCTAAGCACCCACCCCACCCCACCCAGTCCTATATGCCATTGCAGCCCTGCTCTGGGCTGCCTCTCTCCTGGAATGGTTGCTGGCTCAAAGTTTCAGCATCCAAGGGAACAGAAAGTAGTGGTAGGGGGCTTGTAGGGAGCTGCCAGCTAGCTCCTCCTGGCACCAGTGGCTCCCAGCTCCAGGGGGCTTTGCCAAGCCAGCACATGTGATGGCTGGCTGGAATGCACACACTTGTGTACAAGGGCTGCCTGTAGGAGCACATGCCCGCGTACGCTCAGCTTGGCTGCTGTGCCCTCCAGCCCACATGGCCATGAGGCAGATCTTTACCGGTGACCCTAAAGGTCAGTGAACACTGGCACCGAGTAGGGATACAAGACAGTCCCTTCCAGGATTACTCATGTGCATGTAGCCAGTGGCAGTGCCATTCCTATTATTCCTCATTCCCCAGGTCCCTCTAGCCCTCCTTTGTTTGTTGATCTATGCCCTTACCAGTGGTCACCATGGGGCCTGCCTGGCATTCCTGTCAGCTTGGGTAGAAGCAGGAATCTCCTGGCCTCCCTAACTCCAGTTCTGCCCCCTTTGCTCCAGAGGAGGCTCTGACAGAAGACCCTTCCTGGGCTCTCCCCTAGGAGTGTCCAGCCTCTCTGTCCAAGGATAGCCATTTTGCCCACTCAAGCTCTCTCTCTCTCTCTCTCTCTCTCTCTCTCTCGATCTCTCTCTCTCTCTCTCTCTCTTTTTTTTTTTTTTTTGGTTTTTCAAGACAGGGTTTTTCTGTTATAGCCCTGGCTGTCCTGGAACTCACTTTGTAGACCAGGCTGGCCTTGAACTCAGAAATCCATCTGCCTCTGCCTCCCAAGTGCTGGGATTAAAGGCGTGAGCCACCACCACCAGGCCCACTCAAGCTCTTTAAGGACCCTGTGCTGGGTCCTCCTCCTTCCTTCCTCTTGGTGGTTGATTTCAGGTCTCAGCACTCTGGCTACAGATACTCATTACCCACCACCCAGCCCCAGGCTTCTAGCACTGTGTTGTGGGCAGATTTATGCACTGGCCAGAGCGGGAGGGCCAGCAGTGGGCCAGTCATACTCTGGACAGCCTCTTGAGCTGGCAGAGGCCCCAGCCAAGCCATCACCCTGTCCCTTCCCCCACCCCTTCACTCATTATCAACTTAGGGCTTGTGTACAAACAGCAGCTGGCCTCTTTTGTCAATCTCTCTGCCCTCCCTGCTCCTCCCTGCAATGCTTCCCAACTGGCTCCTCCAATTCCACCCCCCAAGATGACTTAGAAGCTAGAGCCCTGGGGAATCCTTGAGAGGGAGGGAGGCAGCTCCTGTTGTTCTTGGTCCTAAGTTTTCCTTCAATTTGGTGATATTAATCCATCTGGGACACCATAGGAACCAGGGAGGGCAAGGAACCAAAGCAAAGTCAAAAAGGCGGCTATAGGCAAGAAGCATGTATCACTCGCCCTTATGCCTGTTTGCAGAGCATGTTTGCAGAGCCAAACTGCCGCCGGGTCTGTTGTCCTGACTGTGCTCAATGCCCCACATCTTTGTAAGGGGACACGTGGAGATGACCTGCTGCTCCCTTAGACCCCTAGTAAAGGCTTCAACAAAAGTAATTCTACCCGTCTACAGGAAAGGCAGGCAGAGCTATATGGCAGAGAGCCCGTTGTCAACGCCCAGGTTTTGGAGCCGGAGGAACACGAGCTGTTCAGCAGAGGACAGGAGTCCGCCTGGTCAAAAGATGTGTGGAGGCAAACAGTGCACACCTTTAATCCCAGCACCCAGAGGCAGAGGCAGGTGGGGTTCGTGGCCAGCCTGGTCTACAGAGCGAGTTCCAGGACAGCCAGGGCTATACACAGAAACCCTGTCTTCAAAACCAAAAAAAGCAATAAAGGTGACAACACTGTAATCGACCCCATTTTGCAGATAAGAAAACGGTGGCTCCAATTTAGTCAGAGAGAGAGGAACCAAGTCTCAGGAGGAACCAAGGCCGCCAGTGCCGTGTTAGAGATGCTGTTGAAGTTTGGAAAGCCTGAGACTCCACGGTGGGTTGGCCCTGCCTTGATCTGTGATCCCCAGGTCAAGGTAACCGAGTGGGTCACAGTTAAGGATATCCTAGACTCTCTGACAAAAGAGGACCTGCGAGAGGCACCTGCGACTTCCAGGAACGTCACAGGATGCACACCAAAGACGGCCAGGAGTTCGCAGGCGGATGGATATGAGAGCTGTGCATGGGAAAACCCCGCCAGCATAGGCAGCGCAGCTGAGGGCGAGGAAGGAAAGGTGGAGCCAGAGCTGGACCTCTGCCCAGGTCCCGTGCTCCTCCGTGCCGCCGCCACCCTACCTCCCCGCCCCAAACTAAAGCCCGCCTTCCAAAACGCTTTGTCCGGACCCTCCGGAACCACTCAGGGCAGATGAGACTGTGTGCAAGGACACGAACAGGCCACCTGACGGCGAGACCAGGAGGCCCCCTAGCGGGCCCAGCTACGCGGCACATGGCCTGGTCCGCGCGGGCGGAAGTCCTACGGCCGGAGACCCGCGGCTGCCACCGGGCCAGCGGGAACAAAGGACACGGCGGGCAGAAGGTTGGCCGAACGGTGATTGGCGGCTGGTGGGGAGTCCGGGCCGAGACGGGATTGGTTGCGGCCTCGGCACCAGCCCCGCCCCTCGAAGCCGAAATCTGAGCTCCTAGCAACTCCCCCGCCCCCGGGCCCCCCTGTGCGGACCTGCTCCGTAGGCGGCCATCTGCACCCGCGAGGGCGCCTACACAGGCGTTGGGCTTGCATCCCTGCGGTACCCGGAGAGCTATGTACCAAACTACCCGCCCTCCTCCCTGCTGCAGGAAGGGGGTGTCAGGACCGTGTAGCGAGTTCCAGACACCGCCTCCTGGAGAAGCTCGACGGCCACTGTAGTGACAGGGTGCACGCGTGAAGAGACCGGATCCCGGGAAGCTGTCCCGAGGGTGGTGGCTGTACTGGGAGAAGGGCCAGAGAACAGGGATCACTCAAAGAGTGGGGGCCAGGGTAAGACAAGGAAGTGGAGGAGGCCATAGTCTGAAAGTCAAGTCAGGGAAGTCTGACTGGATGGCCCTGTAAGTCCGAGAGTAGTGATGGAGCTCTACCCCCAGAACCCCAGCCAGGCTTGAGGCACGAGGGAGAGCGAACCAGGTTCCTTTACTAGCCAGGCCACCGCAGAGTGGTTAAGAACATGAGGAGGGGCCTTTCTCAACAAGGTTCCCCTTTCCCAGATGCTTAAGAGGTGAGAGGGGTGGGGCTCTGGGCCCGGCCACCAATCACAGCCTCTACTCCACTTTGAATCTGGGTTGGCGGGCGCGGGCTGCAGGCCGCCAGGTGTGCTGGGGCCCTCTTTGTCCCCACTTCGTCTGCCCAGGCACGTCCCATTCCACCCCCATCCTTCAAGAGCCCCAGGGCCCGGTCTTGCTGGTTCCCCTCTTCTCCCCGTACACCATCCCCCCCTTCCCGGTAGGAACCTAAAACTGGACTCAGGTCAGGGTACCTTGCAGGCTTGGTGACCAGTCCTCTAGAGTCCTCTTGTACAGGGATCATAATCCACTAGAGGCAGGCAGTTTCTCCACAGCTGGCCACCAAGGGCCTGATGGTGCAGGGGTGGAGGTCGGTCGGGGAGGAACTTTATACCAAAACTCCTTGAAGAAAGAGAAGGCCAGGGAGACTCAAATTGGTGAGTTAGATCCCCAGGACTCACTCATATAATGAAGTTAGAGAACTCAGAAATTGTCCTCTAAACATGGTCTCTATAGTGGGTGTGTGTGTGTAAATATTTGTAAAAAATACGCCTTTTTTTTTTTTTTTTTTGGTATAGAATAGAGTTTATTCAGGTCATCGGAGGGGAGTTAAAAGGCTAGTAGAGGCAGAGGAGAGAGTAGAATAGTAGAGGCTTGCCGTGACCACGTGCTGAGGGGGGAAGGGAATGGGGAGGGAGGGAGCAAGAGGGTAAGAGCAAATAGGCTCTTTTTAAACCCCAGGGCTACTCCATGCATAAGATGTGTATGCCTGTCTAGCCACACACAAGCCCCTTAAGGCTGTGGTTCCTCAGCTGTGAGTGAGATGTGGGGTTGTGTTCCAGGCTGCTGTGAAGATTAAGTGGGATCCTGAGGAGGGATCTTTGTTAAAGGGAAAGCCTGCAATGTGCTCAAGTATGCATAGGTTACCAGAGCCCAGACGCATGCGAGGAGCCAGAGCCCAGCAGCCAGCCAGCCAGCCAGGGTGGGCCTCAGCGCCTGACCTATCTCAGAGGGAGAGGGTGCCAGTAAGAACTAAGCCAAGTCCCATGAATAATCCCTGAGCCCCTCAACCCTAACAGAAGGAAGCCGGGGTTTGGGCTCCTCACACCATTTCCATGCCCTCTAGGTTAAGTGGTGGGGCAGAGGGAAGGGGCTCTTTCCAGGGTGCCCGGATGACAGGTCTAGACGCTGCACACATCACGCCCCTACCCCACCCGCAGCGCTCTCCGCTCTCCTTCCGCCTCTAAGCTCTGGCAGAAATGCCCGTCTTCCCCCCCCCCCCCCCCCCACGTCCCTCCAGTTTGCCTCCCCTAGCTTCTCAAGGCTCTCTCCTCCCAGGTGCCACGGGATTATTATTGAACCATGTCTTGAGCACCAACATTACCTAACACACACTGTAGCCAGGATGAAATGAAAACTATATCTTGTCCCTTCTCTAATAAAATGCTCTGAACTGTGCGCTGAGGTGCACTCCTGTGATCCAAGCATTTAGATGGCAGAGATCGGAGGACCAGGATCCTTGAAGCCAGGATGGACTAAAAAAGACTATTTCAAAATACCTAAAATGAAGGTCTCGAGTCTGTCAATGTCTCCAGTCTGTACGTATGTGCTTCCCTCAGCCTCCTAGCCATCTTTCCTCCTCCACCTTCCTTCTCTGTCACAACATTGGGGTTAGTGCGCTTTTAGACATGTCTAGTGGAGTAAGGTTTTTGGATGGAGGCTGAACTGGCCGGATTTTTTCAATGCTCAACCGCCCCCTGGTGGTCATTTTGGGCATTGCAGGCCTTAGCAATCTTCAGACTGAGTTCAGAAGACAGCCTCAGGGTAGGGAAGGTAGGAGGTTACCTGGCAGTCTGCCACTCTAGAGGAGGGAGATTCCAGAGCTGTGGCCCTACAGGCTCTTGGATCAGCATGGCTTTTCACCTCCCTTTTCACCAAGATCCCCTTTAGTGTGTGTGTGTGTGTGTGTGTGTGTGTGTGTGTGTGTGTGTGTGTGACACAGGCACACTTGTGCACATATGTACTTGTGTGAACTGTTCCCCGTGCACAGGAGGCCAAGTGTTCAACTGTGTCTGCACGGAACAGATGGCAGCAGCAGATTCCGCCTTCAGAAGATGTTCGTGTGGGTGGAGCTGTGTGTGATCAAGCCAGCATCCATGTGTCTGTCCCCAGCCTCTGAGCCTGTTACCAGGCAGGAACCTGAGTCTGAGAATGCTGAGGCCTGCCTGCCCTGCCAGGAAGCTGAATGAGGCCTGCAAGCCTGTCACTGGAACAGATCCAATAGATTGCCATTGGTTCTAGGGGGTCTAGGAAGACCAACACCTAAGTCCTAAATCTTCTTGCCCGCCCCCTGCTGGTGACAGACGGAGGCTGGCTTTCTCCCTTACCCTCACAGTCCATAGGTACCATGTGTTAGATGTGACTGGCCTGTCATTGTTCACACTCTATTCCTCCTGGGCACCTGCTGGACATGCTCCCAGGATAGGGAGTTCAAGGCATATGCCCTTATTTGTGAGTTTAGACATCTGCCCAGTCTCCTGGTTGTTTAGTCTGTTTGCCCGTGATTGATAGTAAGCTGCCGTGAAGGGAAGCCTGAGCCAGGTTCTGGGAGTTCTTAGACAAGGAGTTCAACTGCTTTTATCTGCTGCCTCACTTGCTAGTTGGAGAAACCAGAGTGCATGTCTCCTGGAAGTCGAGCCAGGTGTGGTGGGTGGTACATGCCTCTGATCCCAGCACTTGGGAGGCTGAGGTAAGAGGATCTGGAGTTCAAGGTCAGCCTGGGTTACAAAGTGAATTCCAGGCCAGGTCAGCCTAGAAAATAGCGTGAATAAAAATAAATAAATAAATAGAAGAAGGAAGGAAGGAAGGAAGGAAGGAAGGAAGGAAGGAAGGAAGGAAGGAAGGAAGGAAAAGAGCTGAGCCTAGAGCTAGTACAGGCCAGTAATCCTAGGTACTTGGGAGTCTGAGTCAGAAGGATCACTGATTCAAAACTGGACTATACAAGGATCACTAATTCAAGACCCTGTCTCTACAGTCATTAAAAAGGTCTAGAGATACAGTGCAGTGGAAATGTATTTGCCTAGTATGTGTGAGACCTGGGGTTTAATCCCCAAAAACATAAGAATGAAGGATGAGAGCCTTGGGTTGAACGTGGCCATTCTCACTGGGCTCTGCCCTGTGCTTCCCATGCTCATGTCTCTGTGTCCTGTGACCCATAGCCACATATAAGACCGATTCCTGCAGCTCTGGGACTAGCAGCAGTTTCCCGAGCTGAGAACGATGTACAGTTCCTGGGTTGCTGTCTCCTTTGCTCCATGCAGACAACAAACACAGACTTGACTTCCTAATATCCAAGCTGCTCTGGGTAAGCCCAGGTACTTAGGGGAGTGAAGGGGCCAGAAGTCTGAAGCAAGTTCTCTCCAGCTTCCAGCCTTGGCATATTTGGCCACCTGGGGGAGCCCTCTGTCCCCTTCAGTCAGAGGAGTGGAAGAGGGGTGTGTGGAAACAGGAACCCATCTGTTGTCAGCCCCTACATACGAGACTCTGAATGAGGATACCTAGCAAGAACCAGGCCTGAGAAGGGTGACTTTCTTGGGAGCCTTGGCATCACAAAGAACATGCAGCAAGCACCTCTAAATGTGATCAGGGAGAGAAATTCAATGAGGCTGGGACCCCCAGATTCCTGAAGCTCTGAGGAGCTCACCCTTGGTTCTTTGGCCTTGTACTGCCATTAAGATGATTGAAGGAATCACTAAGATCCTGTCTCAAAAGTCCTAGGTAGAGACCCGGAGATACAGCTTAGTTAGTAAAGTGTTTAAATGCAGGTCTGAGTTTGACTCCCTAGTACCACATAATCTGGACCTGTAGAACAGGTCTATATAGTCTCAGCATTTGGGAGGTGGTGGCAAGATAATCAGAAGTTTAAGGTCATCTTCAGCTACATAGTATGAGGTCAGCTTGGACAACATGAGACCCAGTCTCAAAACAAAACAAAACAAAACAAAACAAAACAAAACAAAACAGGACCCAGGTAGAGGGCTTGCCTAGCATGTGCAAGGCCCTGGATTTTCTATCCCAAACACCATTTCAAAAAAAAAAAAAGGCCAGGTGTCCTAAGAATGGAGAGCAATGGAGAGATTATGGCTGACATCACCTTTATGGGGTGGCTATGAGAGAAGTTACTGAGACAAGTGAGAGGCACCTCTATTACTCAACACAAGAGGGATCTGGGTGGCTGCAGGTTGACAACAAGCATCAGACAACATGGAGGTTAGAGTCAGGTGCCCTTGAGTGGGGATGGTAGAGGGGTGGAGCAGAGCCCAACATCACCAGCCCTGCCTGAAGGGGTCCCTTACAACCTGCCTTCTCCACTGCGGGTTCTGAGAACTATCCACAGGCAGTGTGGATACCCAACAGTGGTGGACTGAGACGGGGACCTTTTTGGTAGTTCAGGGTTGTAGTGTCTTGGGTACCCTCTTTGCCCCATCTGCCATGGAACCTGCTCCCCATCTGTTCATATACACTCCCAGACTTCTAATGAGGTTCCTCTGCAGAGGAGCTCTGAGGCCATCTCTTCCTCCATCTACGTGGGAAGTAGCTACCTCTGTAAGCACAGGACAAAGGTGGTGTTGCTAGCTGGTACTTGGGAGCCCCTTGCCTGGCCCAGTTTGCTCCTGAAGCCTGGGGAACAGATGGCCTGGCCTTCCCTGACTGTTCCACAGTAAACCCCAGGGGAGCCCCTTGCTCCTCCTCTCAACCCCTCTGGTGTTCCTACTAACCCTTTAGAAAGCAGTGAGCTGAAAGAGACAACATCTGGGGCTCCCCAGGGCCTCAGTGGCCCAGCTGCCTGCCTGCCTGGCCCAGTGCTGGTGTAACCCTGTCTAACATCTTTGATGCAAAGTCCTAAGCTTGGCTCCCTCCCACTCCAGGGTATTTCCTGCAATAAATAAATAAATTTTCTACAATAAATAAATAAGAACCCTATAGACTTAGTATTTAACATCTGCCTGAATCTGTGCTGTTCTCATTAGAGAGGGTGCTACCCGCAAGCTACCCTATCCACAGAACCAGCTACACCCCAGACTGAAAGTATTTCTCTCAGGCAAGGATGCCATGGAGCCCATGTCAATTTCATTGCGCAGGGAACCGGCCTGAACTTAAGAAAGAGAAGACATGTCCCCTGAAGGTCAGTGCCCTGTGCTTAGCCCACTACTGAGGACACTCTGGTATCTGGCCATTAAGCACTTGTTTGGACATCTGGGCGTGGCTGAACCTTGTCAGAAAAGAAACCCACACGATTTACATAGGAGGCTACATTTGCATCTCACACCCAGGCTCAGAACTTGTCCTTCCCAGCAAGCTTGGCTCTTTCAGAATGGAAAAGTTACACATTAACTATCATCACCCTGAACTGCCTGCACAGCTAGGACCAGAGCCCAGCCTCCACCTTGGCTTCGGGAGTCTCTCTGGGGTTCTTTGGAAACTCAGGCAGCCTGCCTCTGAGAATGCAGATGTTGGGAAGTCAGGAAGAATCCAGTAGTCCTTTGAGTCCTAGGCCTGAACAGCATGTGATTCCCTGAGCAGGAGCAGCTAGAAAGATAATGACTACAGAGATAACACAGGGAACTTGTCTCCAGGGCTAGGGACAGGCCAGAAGGTCTAGTGTGGACTGACTTAGGTATCACCTGTGGCCATCAGTATAGGGGCTGAGTTGGTGTCCTCCCAGAACAGGACTGAACCAGCCACCCTCCTCCAGGGCAGACCTTGACCCAAAAGAGCCTTGCAAGGAGTTTAAGGACCAGGAAAGCTGTTCTCTTGGGGCCTCTCTTCAAAACATTCTTTTCCACTGCCCAAACTGCCCTTGATGGTTTCTGCGGTTTCTGCTGTCACAGTGATCCTTCCACGGCAGCCAATAATGCCCCCGTCCCCAGGACCCTGCCTGAGGCTCCCACTTAAACCAGGCCTGGGCTGAGGTTTGCTGGCTCCCTAGCTGGCTGGTTTTCCAGGGAGAACAGCTACTCTGGGCAGAGGTCCAAGGTCTCTCTCAGGAAGACTTTGTGAACCTCACCCCCACCTGTCTTTGCCCACAGGTTCAAGTAATCCTGCGGGGCTCTTGAGTCTGTTCAAGAAAGCGTTAGGGTCTGACTACAAGCAGTGGGCAAGAGTGAGATGTATGATTTGAAGTTCAAACTTCAGGGGAACAAGAATCTCAGGCCATGTGTGGATTTACCAATCACTGGGGTGGGGGTGGGGTTGTTCCTCTCCTCCTGGGATCACTCAACAGTGACCTAGAGCCGCGTGTGCAAGCTACCCCATACCTGTACAACTAGGTAGGAGGGCAACCACTGCTCAAAATTGCCTGGTACCCTAAGGGGCCTCCAACAACCAAAGTCAGGTACCTACTGATTATCCAATTATGGGTCATAGTTTGGGAGGTGGGAAGAGCCCTTGAGCTAGGTCTTGCGGCTGAGGAGGTTAAGCAAGTGCATACCCTGGTTTTATTCTCCCTTAACTAGAATCTTAGCCCCTTTAAAGGGTCCACCCAGAAAGGCCTAGGCCTGCCCACTCTTCACTCCAGGCCTGAGACGCCCAGGTAGGATGAACATCCCTAAGGCACAGCGCTTGGTTGAACCTGAAAATTCACAGGGTATGCTACCATATTCCCATGATTCCAGAAGAATAAGTGGTTCCAGGCCACCCTCCATTATATAACAAGCAAGTCTGAGATCAATCTAGGCTACATAAAACCATGTCCAAAAATGCTGGGTGTGGTGGTGCACACCTTTAATCCCAGCACTCGGGAGGCAGAGGCAGGTGGATTTCTGAGTTCGAGGCCAGCCTGGTCTACAAAGTGAATTCCAGGACAGCCCCGGCTACACAGAGAAACCCTTGTCTGAAAAAAAAAAAAAGTTGGGGGTGGGAAGGGTTGGGAATGGTGACACACAATTTAAATCCCAGCAATCAGGAGGCAAGGCAAGCAGATCGCTGAGTTCAAGGCCAGCTTCATCTACATAGTGAGTTCCAGGACAGCCAAGGCTACACTAATAGACAAGAGCTTGGAAGTTAAGAGCACGCACTGTTCTTGCAGAGGACTTCCAGTTCCAGAGGGTTTCCTATGCCCTCTGACTTTTGTGGGCACCTGCACACACACAGGGCACATAGACTCATAACAATACACATGCACATAGAAATAATAAATCTTGAAAGAAAAACAAAAAATAAAATCTAAGAGACCGGCAGTTAAATCGCAGCTGTGCCCATGGCCAGAACAACCACAATGGACTACTGTGAACGAGTGTCCTGGGGCAGGCAGCCTGTGGGGAACAAGCATAGGCTCCTCACTTAACCTCAGTGTTGCTCAGAACACACCTGAGAACATGTCTTGGAAGATATACCACAGCCTCTTTGTGACAGCTGGTGGAAGGATGAAGACAGTGTCACAGTGGGCTGCTAGGGAAGCTGGTGGCCACTAGCCCTGACTATACGGCTTCACGTTTCCTAGCCAACATTCTATATCACTTCATCTTCATGATAGGCACCGGCCACCATGTTTTACCCAGGCTTTTGAGGATGTTTCCTCATTCCCCTCTCCGAGGGTCCTTAGAAACTTTTTCACTGGTGTAGAAAGCAAATTCTAGGAGCCAGTGAGATGATTCAACAGATAAAGGTGCCTTCTGCCCAGATGAGTTCGATTCTTGGGCCCCCACAGAAGTAGAGGACTTCAGTGTGTACACAGAGACACACTACTTTTTCTTTTTCTACATTTTTTTTCTTTAATACAAAAGTCTCTCTATATAGGTCTGGCTAGCCTGGAACTCATGCTGTAGATGGGGCTAGTGGAATCCATGGAGATCTACTGCCTTTGCTTCCCACATGCTGATTAAAAGCTCATGCCATCTCTCTTTTGTTTGGTTGGTTTTTGAGACAGAGTTTCTATATGTAGCAGCCCTGGCTGTCCTGGAACTCAATCTGTAAACCAGGCTGGCCTCAAACTCTGAGATTCATCTGCCTCTGCCTCCCAAGTGCTGGATTAAAAATGTGTGCCATCAGCCGGGCGTGGTGGCACATGCCTTTGATCCCAGCACTTGGGAGGCAGAGGCAGGCAGATTTCTGAGTTCGAGGCCAGCCTAGTCTACAAAGTGAGTTCCAGGACAGCCAGGGCTGCACAGAGAAACCCTGTCTCGAAAAACCAAGAAAAAAAAAGTATGCCATCATGACCAGGTCTCTTTCCCAAAAACAAACAAATAAAAACAAACAAACAAACAAACAAACAAGTCAGGTGTGGCACACACCTAATCCCAGCACTAGGGAGGCAGAAGCAGGTAGATATGAGTCTGAGGCTAGCCTGCTCTACAAAATGAGCTCTGGGACAGCTAGGGTTTTGAGAAAACTCTGTCTCAAAAAACCAGGTTCAATTCCCAATACCTGCATGGTGGCTTATAACCATTTAGTTCCAGGGGATCTGTTGCCCCCTTCTGATTTCTTGGGACACCAGGAATGTACACAGTGCACAAACATACCTGCAGGCACAACATTCATGCACGTAACATTAAAAAACATCAGTTTCAGCCAGGCGTGGTGGTGGCGCACGCCTTTAATCCCAGCACTAGGGAGGCAGAGGCAGGCGGATTTCTGAGTTCGAGGCCAGCCTGGTCTACAGAGTGAGTTTCAGGACAGCCAGGGCTACACAGAGAAACCCTGTCTCGAAAAACAAAAAACACAAAACAAAACAAAAAAAACATCAGTTTCAAGTAGAATGCTATATGTCTTTAACACTAGCATTAAAAGGACAGAGGCAGCCATATCTCAGTGAGTTCAAGGCCATCCTGGTCTTTACAGTGAGACCTTGCCTCAAAAAATAAATAGGAAAAATCCCGTCATTGTAGCCTGTTGTTCATTGGTACACTGCACCTGTGCACTAGGCAAAGTTGCCTACTGACATTAATAAGATACTTTTCTTCAACTCTGAGAGTTAAATGTGAATGGAAACAGAAATAAAGGGAGGACATGGCTGCTCCTAAGGGGTTGAAGTTTTTATTATAGATACAAGGGAGAGCACAGGTGGAGGCAGAGACATCTGGGAGAGTCCATAGTGATCATGGTGGGCAGACTGACCCAAGCCATGTGAAGAGAGCAGGGATCGAAGAATCAGAAACCAAGAGGCCAGGAGGGCAGGAACAAAGAGCAGTGGCCAAGAGACTAAGAGATAAAAAGGACAGGTAGCTGGGGAACGGGGCCCATGCTGGAGAGTTCAGGGCGCAGGTGGGGTGGGGTGCATCAGCCAGGTTCTGAGAGATGCTGGGAGAACCAGGCAGCCAGGTCCACTTTGATATGTAAAATAGACACCTCAGTTTAAGATCTAACACACAGCTGTGGGGATCTAACTGCTGGTCTTGCCCATTCTCAGACTTGGGATGAAACTAGCTGGGATAGGCCCTGGGAAAGCTCAGGCAGGAGGTGATTTTCAGGTCTAGGGGAGAGCAGAGGGGATGAGAATCCCAGGGGTGTTGGTTGGGAGGGACAGCCAGAGTGAGGCTTAGGTACCAGCCTGGCTGGCTGGAGGGCAAAAGCTTCCTGGTCCTGGATCATGTTTCTGCTGCAGTTACAAATGTCACTGAGATCCGGGTAGACATGGTTGTGAGCTAAGCTCCTACTAAAAGCATTTTAGGGGGAGGAAGATGGGGAGCGGGGTACAGCTTAGTACCAGAGTAACCGAATGTCTAGCATGTGCAAGGCTGTGAATTCTATCCCAAAGAAAAAGACCCCATCCCAAAGAAAGAAAGAAAACACCAGGCTAAAGATGCAGCTGGTAAGAAGTGCTTGCTTGACGAGCGTGGTGGTGCGTGCCTTTGATACCAGCACTTGGGAGGCAGAGGCAGGTGGATTTCTGAGTTCGAGGTCAGCCTGGTCTACAAAGTGAGTTCCAGGACAGTCAAGGCTACACAGAGAAACCCTGTCTCAGAAAACCAAAAAAAAAAAAAGTGCTTGCTTACCTAGCATGAAGGTGTCTTGGGTTTGAAGCCCGAAATCACACTAAAAACTGGACATGTGGGGCTGGAGAGATGGCTCAGTGGTTAAGAGCACTGGCTTCTCTTCCCAAGGATCAGGGTTCAATTCTCAGCAACCACATGGTGCCTCACAACCATCTGTAATGGGATCTGATGCCCTCTTCTGGTGTGTCTGAAGACAGCTACAGTGTACTCATATAAACAGAACAAATAAATCTTTTAAAAAACAAAACTGGACATGGTAGTGCACACCCCTGTAATCTCAGCATCCGAGAGGTGGATGCAGGAGAATTGTAAGTTCAATCTTATCCTCAACTATACAGCGATTGGAGGCCAAGTCAGTCTGGGACATAGGGGACCCCCAGGCTCAAATTAGCAATAGAAAATTTAAAAGCAGGGTGTGGTTGGGAATGACTTTCGTCCCAGCTCTGAGGGTAAGGGAGGAGGTGGATCTCTGTTGCGTTCAAGGACAGCTTGGTCTAAATAGTTTCAGACTAGGTCAAAAAAAAAAAATCCTTCAGTAAATTATGAAATGGAACATTCAAGTCTGCTGAGATACCATACTGGCCAGAGAGACACTGGCCTTGGGCAACTGGTTGGGGAGGGCAAAAGCAGGAACTAAGATAGAATATAGAGGAAGATCCGAGTGACAGGCCAGTGTTAGGCTCTGGGCTGCCTGGGGGCACTGTCCTATATCCAGAACAGGCACAGAGAACCTGCAGTGGACAATCCCTTGCTGTGGGATAGAAGTCCTGCTAGCTTTGGCCTCTGGTGTGAAAAGCAGCCGAGGGCTGAAGCTGCAACAGACTTGAACAGAAACAACCACATCTCCATCCACGCAGCGTGCCCCACCCCCGCTTCCCATCTCAGGGGTGCCTGCCCAAGAGTCACCTTGTATCCCCAGTAGCCAAAAGTAGCTTCTGAGGATCTTAAAAAGGAGGTTCTGTTCTGTGCCTGGTGCCGCAGGCCTGAGAGCCTAACAGCCCATTCTCCACCCTGACCCTCTGACAAGACCTGTGGTGTCTGGCTGACCCACAGTCTCAGGAACACACCCACCAACACAGGGAGAAGTTGGTTTGAGAGCCTGGCTAAGCAGTGACCACTTCCTCCTGAAGCCACCTGTGAGGGCTTTAAGAAACCAGCAAGGAAGGCCTTTATCTGCACAGAGGGTGAGGGCCTGATGGGTGGGGCCTCTGCTTCTGTAGGCCAAGGTCACTACAACCATCCAGGGTATGTGCTTATAGCCTTTCTCAGACCCTTGGCTGCAGCCCCAGCCCTCTGAGGCTCCACAAAAGGAAATGTTTGTGTCACTGGCTAGCAGCCTCAGGGCAGACGGTTGACTGCTCTCTCTCTTCTTCCCTCCCTCCAGGCTAAGGAGGTTGGATCCAAGAGGAGTCGCTCAGAGGCCTGAGTAGGGAGGTCAGCCCAGCGTCAGGAAGGCCAATGGTCCTCCAGTCCTTGCTCATAAGCTGCCTGGTCTGACCAAGCTGGCCACTCCAGATCAGATCTCTAAGTTGCCACAGCAGGGATCTTGAGGGTGACCTGGCCGACTATTCCCAGAGGAAATCATCCTCATCCAGCCACATGCAGCCCCCAGAGGCAGAGCCCAGAGCAATGGTTTATTTCTCAGGGTTGCCTTTGAGGCACCCCACTCCCAGCTACTGTTTAAGGAAATGTTAAATATGCTGCCTTCTGTTGGGTGAGGCCAGTCTCCCTCAGGCTGCCTTCCTTCCGGAGTTTCCCATTAAATTATTTACTTACACACACACACACACACACACACACACACACACACACACACACACACAGAGCTTTCAGGGAGCCTGCAGGGACAAGGCAGCATTCATTTTTCAGCGCTCACTCACTCACTGCGAGGACCCTTTCTTCCTTACGCGTAAACGTTGGCAGTGTTGGCAGCAGCTGTGGGGCACCTTCTAGGTCTCTGCAGTTTACTTCTAGGGGCCAGAACAGCCCTTGCCAGGGGGTTCCTGGGCATAGAACCTAGCCCCGGGCAGTAGCTCAGTTGGGGGAACTGGAAAGGACCAAACACTGACTGGGGGGTGGGCACAGAGAAAGCACTAAACCTAATTTTGTGGTTTAAGATGGGGAGAGACAGGACGAGACCACCTAACCTACTTCCCATTGACTTTTGTTTGTTTGTTTGTTTTTTGTTTTGTTTTGTTTTTTCGAGACAGGGTTTCTCTGTATAGCCCTGGCTGTCCTGGAACTCACTTTGTAGACCAGGCTGACCTCGAACTCCAGAAATCCGCCTGCCTTTGCCTCCGGAGTGCTGGGATTAAATGTGTGTGCCACCACACCCGTCCCCATTGACTTTTTAATGTATTTCTTTACTTTGGTTTTTTAGAGACATGGTTTCTTTGTGTGGCCTTGGATATCCTGGATCTTGCTCTGTACACCAGGCTGCTCTCAGACTCATAGAGTCTAGCTGGCCTTGCTGCCTCTGCCTCCCAAATTCTGGGATTAAAGGTATGAGCCATCACAGCTGACCTCTCCACTAGGTTTATAAGTCAGGCTTCATAACTTGGCTTTCTGGGGCCCCAACCTTTGCCCCTGTTTGGTGGGTTCAGAGAGTGGCAAAACCTACTTGATGCCATGCCTGAGTGACATAGGGACCTTGGCCAGCTGGCAGGAAGTTCGACTGTCAATGCTCAACTCCCAGAGCTGCCCAGATTTCCTGAGTAGGATACTCCCACTATAATGGACAGCTGTGGTGGCTTGAGAGCTAGCTGGTGTTCTGGGAGCACGGTCAACATCCAACTTAAAGACACATTGGTGCATGCTCAAATCTGGAGCAACTGTGAAAAGACCAGGAGAGCCGGTTGGTCTATGTACCACTAAGCCATTCCTTTATGTGGAGGAACATCCCACTAGTTCATGCCCCACCCTACTACCTGACCTGGAACTCACTATATAGACCAGGTTGGCCTATAACTCACAGAGAGATCTGCTTGCCTCTGGAGTGCTAGGGTTATTTATTTATTTAAATGTTTGGGGTTTTTTTTTTTTTTGAGATACAGTTTCTCTGTGTAGTCCTGGCTGTTCTGGAACTAGCCCTGTAGACCAGGTTGGCCTCTGTAAGAGAACTGCCTGCCTCTACTCCCCCACAAGTGCGGGAGTTAAAGGGGTGCACCCAGCCCACCCTCCATGTTTTAATTAAGGATACTGAAGACCAGTACAGAGACAGAGACCTGTACTTCCTGCTACTAAGGTTGAGGCTGATGACCATTTGAACCTCTGTGGGAAACAGGGAGCCCAAAGTTTTAGAAGGAAACTTTGGACATGCTGCCTCAGACAGGTCTGATGGCTTACACCCGAAGGCAGGAGAATTGCCAAGAGTTCAAGGCCCAGTTACTTGGTAGGTTCTAGAACAGTCTAGGTAGGCTACAGAGTAGGTTGAAAAAAAAAAAGACAAAAACAAAAACAAAACAAAGCACCTTGGTAACAGAAAAGGATCCTCCCACAAGGTGACACAAAATTGGAGGAAAAAAAAAGCAACCTGAGCTCCCTGGTAACCTTCGTCCACGCCTAACAATCTAAGTCCAATCCCTTAGCCCGACTACAATGGAGAAGCAACCCCTGCCAGTTCTGGTGAATTCTACAGGGACACACACAGTGCATAAATGTTTTCATTTGTTGTTGTTTTTTGTTTTTCGAGACAGGGTTTCTCTGTGTAGCCCTGGCTGTCCTGGAACTCACTTTGTAGACCAGGCTGGCCTCGAACTAAGAATCTGCCTGCCTCTGCCTCTGGAGTGCTGGGATTAAAGACGTGCGCCACCACACCTGGCTTGATGTTTGTTTTTTAATGGAGGTAGGGATGGACAGAGTTGAGAACAGCTCAGCAGTTTGGAGCACTTGCCTTAGGCAGAGGACCCAGGCTCAGTTCCCAGCATCCACATGGTGATCTACGACCATTCCTAACTCCAGTTCCAGGGGATCTGATGCCTTTTTCTGGCCTCCACATGCACTTAGGCATGCAAGTTATGCACACACATATACACATGCAAGCAAAACATACACACCTGTAGAATAATCTTAAAGTAAAACAAAAACACTGGCTAGAGAGATGGCTCAGTGGTTAAGAGCACTGACTGCTCTTCTGGAGGTCCAGAGTTCAATTCCCAGCAACCACATGGTGGCTCACAACCATCTGTGATGGGATCTGATGTCCTCTTCTGGTGTGTCTGAAGACAGTGACCATGTACTCACATACATGATATAAAAAAAATCTTAAAAAACAAAACAAAAACTTCACTGTAGTTGTAAGTGACTGATACAGCCTACAATGGAGTCCTGTCCCTGAGACCTGCTCACACAGGTGCTCCAGGATACATTAGGGCTATCTGTGGACTTGAGACCTGCTCACACAGGCGCTCCAGGATACATTGGAGATATGTGTGGAAAGAAGGCCATCAGTTAGAAGCTACGTGAAAAGTTACACCTTTGTAGACCATTCAGGCTGGAACTCAGAGCTAGGCCTGCCTCAGCCTCCCAGTACTTTGATTCAAAGCATGTGACCCCACACCCATCTGTTTCCGGTCTCTTCTTAGGGTAGCTATTGTTAGGTATATGTGCACTATTTGCTGGGTGTGGTGTAATTCAGCACCCAGGAAGGATCAGCGGGATGCATTCAAGGTTATATTAAGGCTAGGGCTACCAGTGGGGTTAATGTTGAGAGAGAACACACTGTAGTAGTTATTCCTAAGGATGCTGGTCTGGGATGCACTCAATCTCACTTCACCTCTTGAGGCTTCTCTCCTCTGGAGATGCCACAAACCCGTGTCTTTCTCCACACACCCTCTATTCTATGACTGTCCCCACTGCTGGGCCTCCCATTAGATTCTTTCAATCCAAATATACGCTTGGCGACAACAGTCCACAAAAGAGCTTCCTCCAGAACACATTTTTTTGACCTTTTAAAAGAACCCACCTCCTTCCCAGGGTCATTAAGACATCCTTAGTTGAATATTCACCCAGGGGCCACTCTCCTCGTCACTGCATGCCTTTTGTGCAAAAGCTGTACCCAAAGAGAAGCTTAAACATAAGGAGAGGTACATCGGAAGTAGTGGCGCACGTCTTTTCTCGTAGCACTTTGGATACAGAGGCAGGCTGTTGCTATAGTTAGAGGCCAACCTGGGCAATCAGGGGAGACCCTGTCTCAAAAGTTAAAATAGAATCCCACAAGGAATGGGAACCGGGTGGTTAGGTTTTTTTTTATATTAACTCGTCAAGAACGATGGATTCTATGTCTCGAACGAGAGTTTCTCTCAAGACACAGAATAAGGTACCGGTGAATCTAGTCAGCTCCCCGAGACTCAAAAACAAGTTGAGTGCAGACCTTATTATAATCAGCCAGGAGGTGCAACCCAACTGAAGACACACTTAGGTCGAATACATCCTCCCAACGAATTCACACGATACGTGGAAGCCCGTCAGTCTCTACACTTAGAAGAAGAGGGCAAACACGACTCTGGCTGTGCATGTAGGTTAGGAGGGTGCAGGCTTCGAGGATGGACACAACGAGAAGGCGGCTGCGCCAAGGTTCTGCACGCACGGGCTGACTAGCAAACCCATGTCAGAGTGTGCACAGTCGCCCACTTCCCCCGTCCTTGGGTGCCGTGGCCAGAGGCAAGACACGCAGCCCGCGCAGCTCGAGCAACGACGGCTTTTGTTGTACCAGCTTCGAGGCGTCCATCACACAAACGCCGCGAACGTCGGCTCAGGAGAGGCGACGGAACGCGAAATGGCGGGCAGGGGCGGGGCAGAGCAGGGCGCCCATCCTCAAGTACGGGAGGGGCGCGCCTGTTTCTGCGCAGGCGTGCGACCTGCACGCGCCCCCTTTTGCGCAGGCGCCCGGTTGGGGGCGTGTCTTTCTTTGCGCAGGCGCCCAGCTCAGCGCGCGTTCCCGCGTTCCCAGAGGCGCGCGGGGACACAAAGGGCTTTAGGGAAAACGCGGAGCGCGGCCGGGGTTCGTGGAGCGGCTTCAGGTCTTGACGACCTGGAACGGATTTTCGGCGCAGGAGCCGGGCTCGCCGGAACCGCGGGCTTGGTCCCTCCCTACGCTCCCTTCCCTTCCTTTCCCTTTCACCTCCTTTGCCTGTTCTAACGGCCTTACGGGACGCATCGGGTACACAGGGCGCAGGCGCGGGTCGCGCCGGGAGGATGAGCATCCTCCATCTTCTCTCCTGCGACCTAAATGGCGCGGCTGGCAGCGTTTCTGAGCCTGTGGGGACCCGCACGCCTGCTGGGCAGCCCATGGCGCCTCTTGCTTCCCGAGTTCTCTACCTCTCACGGTCCCCTTGAGCACGGAGATGGTAGCTTAACCCTTTGTAAAGTGCCTGTATCGCGATGTGAGACTCCCATGGATAAGGCAAAGGCATAGAAGTTACCGAACTGACCCAACCTTTTGCAAGGTGCTATTTGCAAATTTGATTTGGGAATGCCTTTGAGCAACAGAAATACATTTTCTGTTAAAGAGACATTTCACCGAAGGCGGTGACAAACCATTTTTAAAAGTATTTTAACCATAACCTGTAAGTATTCTTTCTAGCAGTGGAGGCAAGAGAGTTCAGGGTCATTGAACCCTAGTTTAGAAACATGTTCAAAAAAGGAAATAAAAGCGGTCCGGAGAAAGATGGCTCAGTGGTTAAGTGCACTTTTTACTATTGAGGGCTAGCATACTATTCCCAGCACCCACAACCAACCATCTTGTTACTAATCCCAAGGGATCAGAGACTGCCTTCTGTTGTTTCCCTGAGCACCAGGCAAGAAAGTGGTGCATAGATAGGTACCTGTGCAGGGAAAACACCCATACACATAAAATAAAAAACATCTTTTAAAAATAAAATTAGGGGCTGGTGAGATGGCTCAGTGGGTAAGAGCACCCGACTGCTCTTCCGAAGGTCCGGAGTTCAAATCCCAGCAACCACATGGTGGCTCACAACCATCTGTAACAAGATCTGACGCCCTCTTCTGGAGTGTCTGAAGACAGCTACAGTGTACTTACATATAATAAATAAATAAATCTTCAAAAAAAAATAAAATAAAATTAGGCCAGGCAGTGGTAACACGCTCCTTTAATCCCAGTACCCGGCACAGGCAGGTGGATCTCTTAGATCTCGTAGTTCAAGGTTTGGTCTACAGAGAGTGGTCCAAACCTTGTTCAATCCCCCTTACCCCCCAAAAGATACAATTAGCTGGTATGGTTTTGTTTTTTGTTTTTTCCATTAATACAAGCGTTTAGGAAGCAGAGTCAGGTCTCAGGTAGAGGTCAGCTCAAAAGAAATAAAAATTGTTATTAGATACTCCTATAATCCCAGCACTCAGGAGACAGAAGCAGGCAGATCTTGGTGAGTCTGAGGACAACCTGGTCTACACAGCAGGTCTGTACAACCTCTACACACACACACACACACACACACACACACTCCTGGGCTAGTGGTCCTGGGTTGTATAAGAAAGTGGGTTAGGCTGGGCGTGGTGGCGCACGCCTTTAATCCCAGAACTCGGGAGGCAGAGGCAGGGGGATTTCTGAGTTCGAGGTCTGCCTGATCTACAAAGTGAGTTCCAGAACAGCCAGGGCTGTACAGAGAAACCCTGTCTCGAAAAAAAAAAAAAAAAAAAAAAAAAAAGAAAGAAAGAAAGAAAGAGAGGAAGGAAGGAAGGAAGGAAGGAAGGAAGGAAGGAAGGAAGGAAGGAAGGGGGTTAACCGGGCAGCGCATGCCTTTAATCCCAGCACTTGGGAGGCAGAGACAGGCAGATTTCTGAGTTCGAGGCCAGCCTGGTCTACAGAGCAAGTTCCAGGACAGCCAGGGCTACATAGGGAAACCCTGTCTCTAAACAATAGAACTTTAAAAAAGAAAAGGAGCCAGACAATGGTGGCACGCACCTTTCATATTAGTACTTGGGAGACAGAGGCATGTAAATCTCTCAGTTCAAGGCCAGCTTGGGGTACAGAGTAAATTGCAGGACAGCCTGGGCAGCACAGAGACTCCTGTCTCAACAAACAAACAAATCTGAAAAATCAATGACTCAGAACAAAATGAAGGCTCAATGCTATTTTTTTCCTATCAGTTATTTAGTACAGGCTTTCACATGCCATCTGTAGGTCTGAGCACAACTTTTGGGAACTGACCAATCTGTGGGGGTCTCAGTTTTTCAGGGTTAGGGCTCTACCAAGAACCTTTCTTGACTATCTCTGCCATCCTACAGACCCTGGTTTTTGTTTTCATTTTGAGATAGGATCTCTTGTATTCATGCAACTTTGACTGGTCTAGATCCCGTCTCCGTAAAGCAACTACGTGGGAGGAACTAGAAAGATGGTGTGGGGCTGGAGAGATGGCTCAGCGGTTAAGAGCACTGACTGCTCTTCCAAAAGTCCTGAGTTCAATTCCCAGCAACCATATGGTGGCTCACAACCATCTGTAATGTTATCTGACGCCATCTTCTGGTGTGTCTGAAGACAGCTACAGTGTACTCATAAATAAAATAAATCTGAGAAAGAAAGAAAGATGGTGCAATGGTTAAGAGCACTGGCTGTTTGTTCAGAGACCTGGCTTCAGTTCCTAGAACTGATTGACTAAAGTGATTGACTCTGTAGTTAGATCTGAGAGTCCTGACCCCCTCTTCTGGCCTCTGTGAGCAATTCACTAGCATTTGCATATATTTGGGCAAAAATCTCATACACGTAAAATTAAAAAAAAAAAAAAAGCAGCAACTACAGACCAGGCAGTGTCTGTCCCACCGTGCTCCACTTAAATGTGTTCTTTAATTCCCAATTACAGTAAGTAATTTACATTTGTGAATTGTCACTTTGACAATATAAAGGAACCCTAATGCTCATTCATTTTAAAAGTAGTGGGGGGCAGGGGAAGGAGATGTAACCAAAAATGAGAGTTCAAGTCTTATCACCCAGTCCCTTTATTGAATCAGAACTTCTTAATAAGCATCTCTAAGTTTTCCTAGGAAATAAAAATAAAAAGTGTTCTCTACAGCTATAAACGCTATCTAGAAAATTGCCTTTTGTTATATTTTATAAAACCAAATACTCAAACACTTGTTAGCTGGGACTCTGCCAAGTTGCTCATCTGATTTTTTCTATTCATCTGGAAGATTTGGATAATGTCCTGGGCTCAGTTGTAGAACACTTGTCTATCTTGTGTGATGTCCTGGGTTCAAGTTCTAGGACTGTAAAAAGAGGAGAGCGAAGCCAGGCGGTGGTGGCGCACGACTTTAATCCCAGCACTTGGAGGCAGAGGCAGGAGGAGGATTTCTGAGTTCAAGGCCAGCCTGGTCTACAAAGTGAGTTCCAGGACAGCCAGGGCTACACAGAGAAACCCTGTCTCGGAAACAAAAAAAAAAAAAAAAATGAGGAGGTGAAAGCAAGAAGGCCCAACCTTGGCAGAATTTCAGGGGAATGGTTGGAGGTAATCATTGTAAAGTGTCTACATCATAGTAGGTGCTTAGTAAATTAGTGATAGGGATTGTGGCAGCTTCTGAACCATGATGGAAGGAACAGGTCAAGTACTTGGTTGCATTAAGAAAGCCGCACATTCATGTCGATCACTGAAGATACTTACATCCTTGCCCAGTCCACAGAGCAATGAGTTTTGTTTTCTTCTGATGCTGCAATGGATCTCAGAGCAGGGAGCAGGCCCTGTCAAAATGCTTCCTTTTGGGGGGACAGAGTGTTCTCTCTCTCTCTCTCTCTCTCTCTCTCTCTCTCTCTCTAATACAGAGACAGGGTATACTGGCTAGTTTTGTGTCAACTTGACACAGGCTGGAGTTATGCCAGAGAAAGGAGCTTCAGTTGAGGAAATGCCTCCATGAGATCCAACTGTAAGGCATTTTCTCAATTAGTGATCAAGGGGAAAGGCCCCTTGTGGGTGGGACCATCTCTGGGCTGGTAATCTTGGGCTCTATAAGAAAGCAGGCTGAGCAAGCCAGGGGAAGCAAGCCAGTAAAGAACATCCCTCCATGGCCTCTGCTTCAACTCCTGCTTTCTGACCTGCTTGAGTTCTAGTCCTGACTTCCTTGGTGATGAACAGCAATGTGGAAATGTAAACTGAATAAACCCTTTCCTCCCCAACTTGCTTCTTGGTCATGATGTTTGTGCAGGAATAGAAACCCTGACTAAGACACAGGGTCACCCTGATTTTCCTGGAACTTGCTCTGTAGACCAGGCTACCCTTGAGCTCAGAAATCTGCTTGCCTCTGCTTCTGGAGTGCTGAAATCACACAGAACATCTTATAGTCTGCACTGGCCCTCTTCCTGCTGCCTCTAAGTGTTCTGTGTGTTCTGTGTGCTAAACAAGCACTCTACCAATGGTGCTGAGTCCCCAGCCCTGATTTCATGATATTTTTAATTAACATTTATCTTTATGTCACATCTAGTGTTAAGTTTGTCTTTCTTATCCTAGTACAGGAGAAAGGAGGGCCCCTTAACAAAGGGATTTTTTTTTTTTAAGACAGAGTGTCTATAGCTCAACTAGATGGGGGAGGCATACCCAATGAATAGAAACTGTATTGCAAGAACCTGGGGAAACTGGTTTTATGAGCAGGTTGGGAAATTCAGGCTTGTCTAGGCAGCTGAGGCACTTCTTTAAAGGGGAGGGGAGGGCGGGCTGGCAGGGCTGTTCTACCCCACCAGGACCCCTCTGCAGTGCCAGGCTTTGATGAAAAGCTCCCTCTGGGGGTGGGGGTGGGGGTGGGAGACAGGGTAGAGGAGGTTTGCATTAGCAGCTAGTGAGCCTGTCACCAACCCCTGCTCCTCTTAGCTGCAGTGACAAGAATTTAAAGGATTAACTGGTCCAGTTGTGTCTGGCAGCTACATTTTGTTTGTCCTGCTAAGTAGCCTTTTTTTTCCCCTTTTAACTGTATTTTTTGGGTTTTTGTTTGTTTTTTGAGACAGGGTTTCTCTGTGTAGCCCTGGCTGTCGTGGAAATTGCTCTGTAGACCAGCAATCCACCTGCCTCTGCCTCCCAGAATGTTGGAATTAAAGGCGTGCCCCAGCACCATCCAGTTTAAACTGTGTGTGTGGGCGTGTGCTCGAGAGCGCGCACATCTGTGTGTGCGTGCGTGTGCGTGCATGATCACTGCCTGTTCTAGGCCTCCAGCTCACGAAAGTCTGAAGACAATCAACAGGACTTAGTTTTCTCCTTCCATTCTACCATGTGATCCTGAGAGTTAAATTCAGGTCCTAGACTTAGCAGAACGAACCTTTACCTGCTTTGCCTGTGTGTGTGTGTGTGTGTGTGTGTGTGTATGCACCAGTGCATATGGAAACCAGAAATCAGTGTCAGGTTTTTCTATCACCTTTTTTTTTTCTCCACCAGATAGGATCTCTCAGGGCTGGAGAACTCACCCTGTAGACCAGGCTGGCCTTGAACTCAGAAATCCACCTGCCTCTGCCTCCCAAGTGCTGGGATTAAAGGCGTGCGACACCACCGCCTGGCTAGATTGTTTTTTCAGACAGGACTTTACCATATAGTTCAGGTTTGGTTGGCCTAGAACACTAAATGCTTCTGCTCCTTCCTCTTATATCTCACATCTTGGGATTACAAGTCAGGGCAATTATGGCCTACTGGGTACCCACACCTTGATGGACATTCACAGGCCAATCAGAAGGGACAGATTACGAGCTCTTGATGGCATATTCTAGGCACAATCTGATTAGTGAGTCCCAAGAGCCCCACATTTCCCACCAACACTAGTTAGAAATGTCAGGGGACAGGGGGCACAGCTCAGTGAGTACAGACACCTCTGGCCACGCTTGAATTCAGGCCTCTGTAAAAGCTGATCATGCATGCTAGGCAGGTCTGTAATCTGAGCACTCTACAGCGATGGAAGGCAGAGATGGGAGTTCCCAGAAGCTCAAGGCTCACCCCGCCTGGAGTACACAGCGGTAATCAAGAGGCGCCTGCTCTAAGCAAGATGTGAGGCAAGGGTCAATACCGGACATGGTTGTCCTCTTACCTTCTTTGTTCCTCTTACCTTCTTTGTGTGTGTGTGTACACACACACACACACACACACACACACACGACAAATATTAAAAAGAAAAAAGCAGTGCAGTCTCCCACCCCTCTCCAACCCACTGAACCGCCGTTTGTGTTTTAACAAGGGCCTTGACATTCTTTTACCCAATCACACTGAGTTAAGCGCACTGAAAGTGTGGCCCGGAGGAGAACAGACTTCAGTCCTGGAAGTCCAGCAGTTCAGAGTGGGCCAACCCTACTCCAGCCCTTTGTGTATAATGTAGAGTTGCCCTAAGGGGACAGAGCAAGACTGAAGACTGTCTCAGCCACCCTGGACACTTTGCCTTGGTTGGAAGGAGGCCTGTCTGTAGTATACATGGATGGCTGCTCTATCCGGTGCCTCTAAGCCCTTGGGTGATAAAGCCATGCAAGAGTGGCAGACTGGGCTCTTCTCCCAGATGTCCAGGGTCATTTCACATTAGGTGACTGACCATGAGTCCCTGCGATCAGAAAATATCCCAGGGGCCTCATCTTTCAGATTGCTTCACCTGGTGATAGTCAAGAACACCGGAGTGAGCTACCTCCTCCTCCAGGACCTTTGACATATCAAGAAGCCTCCAGCTCTGCTCTGCCCGGACTTATCTCAAGGGGCTGCTCATACTATGTTTTCTTTCTCAGTGTAGTTGGTTTTTGTGTGTGTGTGTGTGTTGTTACACTTTGTTACAAAAAGATTATTTTTATATCTTGAAAATGTATTATTATTGCTGGGCATGGTGGTGCACATCTTTAATCCCAGAACTAGTAATGCAGAGACAGGTGGATCTCTAAGTTCAAGGCTAGCCTAGTCTATAGAGCAAGTTGCAGGTCAGCCAGGGCTACACAGAGAAACCCTGTCTTGAAACCTGCCCCTCCTTAAAAAAAAAAAAAGCCATCAAAACAAAAACAGTTATTATTAAAGATCATTAATGGTGTGCACACATTTCTGTGCGTGAGCGTGTGCATGTGTGTGTTCATGCCACAGCTTGATGGATGAAACTCAGGTTATCAAGCTCGCCCAGGAGGCCTGACCTCCCGAGCCACCTCACTGGGCCCCCTCTTTCTTTTGAGGCAGAATATCACTATTTCAGCCCAGGCTGGCCTTGAACTCCTGATTGTCCTGCCTCGGTTTCTCTTGTGCCGGGATTGCAGGTGTACAGCACCACACCTGACCTATTACAACTCTTTTATTACCAGCTACTCAGGGAGCCAAGATTCAAGAATCACTTAAACTCAGGAGTTAAGGCCAGTCAGGGCAACATAGCAAGACCATGAATTAAATTCAAATTTAATTTGATTAAGGAGCTGGGGAAATAACTCAAGTCAATAAAATGCATGCCACACAAGCATGAGGGTTGTATTTAGATTGCCAGCACCCACATAAAAGCTGGGTATTGATGGTACACATCTGTAACACAGCTGGGGGAGAAGGCAAGAGGTAAGGAGGGGCATGGGAGACAGCCAAATCCTTGGAGCCTGCTGGACATCCAGTTTAGCCAGTTAGTGAGATCTAGGGTCAGTGAGAAACTTATCTCCAAAAAAGTAAGATGTAGGGAACTGGGAAAAACACCTAATATCAGTCTCTGGCTTCGAATTCAAGTGTGCACACATGTGCATACAAATACACTACCTGAACATATACAAAAATAAATAAGAAACAATTGAAAACTAGGAAGAAACTAAAGTACTGGCGGGATCCGATGGCTTGCTCCTGCTATCCCAGCACTGGTGAGGCTGAGACAAAGAATGGCTGAGAGCCCAGGGGTTGGACCAAGGAATAAAATCTAGTCCAACAGGAAAATAAAAACAAAACCCTAAAAAGCAGAAAAGTATTGAAAGGATTCATTAACCCACCTCACCCAGATTTTACAACTTTCAACCTTTGACCACCCCAGGATTTCATGGTTTTCTTGTTCCTCTCAAGAATAACCATTAATTAGCACTGGCCTCTTTTATCCTAAGTCCTAGTTGAACAACTTAATGTCAAGTTGGACCCAAGACCAGTTCTTGCACTTATAGCAATAACATAAAGTAGGAATGCTCTTAAGCACGAGGGCTTACGTTACGCTTTAAGTTCACATTTCTGTTCTTGAAAGATCTCTATACCAGAAATGCCTCTAACCTGCAAGCCCCACTTGCCCAAGGACAGATAACTTCCTGAAATGCTGGGGACTGTTGCTCAATTAAGATAACAAGTCACATGTTTTCGCTTCTGTAAACAAGGCTGGTTGCCCCAACTGCACAGTCTACGCTTGATCACACTTAGGTGGGAGGTGCACAGGCAGGAAGTGTGTCAGGATGGATGCTTGCCCTCCATTGAAGGAGGTGGGAAGTGTGTATGTAGCCTTGTGGGCTTTGCCTTTGTAAACAATGGACTAACATAATTCATGACCGTTCTCTGGGGATCCTGGGAATGGACCTGACCAGTGTCCATTATCCTGGCCAGCATTTAGTAAAGCTTGCTTTAAATTTGGCTCAAGTTTGTGGTAGTGGTCTTATTCTTATCCAGTGGGATTAACATTAAGGACAGCTGTGGATTGATAGATCGAGCTGCAAAAGAGTATTACAGGTGCAAGTCTCGTGTGAAACTTAGGCGTGTTGAAATAGATTTAAAACTGGTTAGATCTGGTGGTGAAGCCTAGTGGTTAGGACTCAGCATGTGTCTTAGGGTTTTATTGCTATGAAGAGACACCACAACTATGGCAATTCTTTTCTTTTCTTTCTTTTTTTTTCTTTTTTTTTTTTTTTAAAGATTTACTTATTATATGTAAGTATACTGTTAGCTGTCTTCAGATGCACCAGAAGAGAGCATCAGATCTCATTACAGATGGTTGTGAGCCACCATGTGGTTGCTGGAATTTGAACTCAGTGCTCTTAACCTCTGAGCCATCTCTCCAGCCCCAGCAACTCTTTTTGTTTGTTTGTTTGTTTTTGTTTGTTTGTTTTGGAGACAGGGTTTCTCTGTATAGTCCTGGCTGTCCTGGAACTTACTCTGTAGACCAGGGTGGCCTCGAACTCAGAAATCCACCTGCCTCTGCCTCCCGAGTACTGGGATCAAAGATACACGCCACTACGCCCAGCTCCCAGCAACTCTTTTTTTGTTTGTTTGTTTGTTTGAATTTATTTATTATTATATCCAAGTACACTGTAGCTGTCTTCAGATGCACCAGAAGAGAGCATCAGATCTCATTACAGATGGTTGTGAGCCACCATGTGGTTGCTGGGATTTGAACTCAGGACTTTCAGAAGAGCAGTCGGCACTCTTAACCACTGAGCCAGCTTTCCAGCCCCAACCAGCAACTCTTATAAAGGAAAACATTTCATTGAGGCTGGCTCATGGTTCAGCCTTTTCATCTATCATTGTTATGGTGAGAAGCCTGGTGGAGTGTAATCAGACAGGGAGCTGGAGAAGGAGCTGAGAACTCTTCATCTTGATCTGTGGGCCGCAGGAATTGACAGTGACACCCTGGCCAGGCTTGAGCATCTGAGACCTTAGTGACACACTTCCTCCTACAAGGCCACACCTACTCCAACAAGGCCACATTTCCTAATCCTGCCTTTCTCTATGAGCAAGCATTTAAACACATAAGTGTATGGGACCGTGCTTACTACCATGGCACGAGTGAGGTCTTTGGGTTGGATCCCTCAAACAGCCACAAAGTTGAAGGCAGGGGTATAGTTCAGATGGTGGAGTTCAGCATGTACAAGGCCGTGGGTTGGATTCTCAGTTGGGCTGGAGAAATGACTCAGCAGTAAGAGTTTGCTGCACACTGGGCAGTGGTGGGACTTGCCTTTAGTTCTAGCACTTGGGGGACAGTGGCAGGTGGATATCTGTGAGTTTGAGGCCAGCCTGATCTACAGAGTGAGTTCCAGGACAGCCAAGGATAAACAGAGAAACCCTGTCTCAAAACAACAAACCAACAAACAGCTTGCTGCCCAATCACGAGGAGCAGAGTTCAGGTTCACAGAACAGCCTGGGCTCCTGCAAGCATGCTTAGGAAAGATCTGATGCCCTTTTCTGGGCTTCATGGGAGTCTGTATGCACGTGTGGGCACACCCACACTCCACACTCACACCTACCTGTGTGTGCTTTCATGTAGACACACACAACACACAATCTAGAAAAAAGAAAAAAAAAGAATAAACCACAGTGGCACAGGTCGTAGTCCTAGATAAGGGGGAGTTCCAGCTTATTGTAAGGACAAATTCAGGGCTAGCCTGGGCTACATTGTGTGTGTGTGTGTGTGTGTGTGTGTACAAGCTTATAATTCTAGCACCCTAGAGGGGGAGGATGAAACATTCATTGTCAAGAGTTTGAAGCCAGCCTGGGCCTCAGTCTAGGGTCTGTGAAAATTCTGAGGTCTAAGAAAAAGCTTGGCTGAAATTTAATACAGCCATTCATAAGTTCATCAGTGATCAGACTGGAGAACACACAGCTCACAGCCACCTGTCACTTCAGTTCCCGGGGATTGGACAAGGTATTCAAATCTTTTTATATTTCCCAAGACTTTATCCAAATGGCCTTTTGAGTTTCTTGCCTTTTTGTTTTGTTCTTCGTTTTGTTTGCCTGTTTCTGAGTACAATTGTGTAGTTCTGGCTGTAGACCAGGCTGACCTGGAACTCAGAGATCTGCCTGTCTCTGTCTCCCAAGTACTGGGAATAAAGACCTGTGCCACCACTGCATGGCCAAAGACTTTTTAGTAATTTTTCATGCATATGTGTGTGTGTGTGTTTAGTTATTTTTCATGCGCGTGTGTGTTTTTAGTAATTTTTCATGCATGTGTGTGTGTGTGTGTGTGTGCTGAGACCTGTTAGTGCTCAACTGCTCAAGGCCCTCTGCAGTCACCTGATGTTGCTTTAGTAGAAAAGGATGGATCCTTGCAAAAAACCGCTCTCCTTGCATTTAAAAAGACCACATGCCCCCTCTGCAGGCTTCTGGAAACCTCCCTCCCACCTTCATCTAACCTCTGTTTTCTTTTTTCTTTCTTTCTTTTTTTTTTTTTTTTTTTTTTGTTTTTTTGAGACAGGGTTTCTCTGTATAGCCCTGGATGTCCTGGAAGTCACTCTGTAGACCAGGGCTGGCCTCGAACTCAGAAATCCGCCTGTCTCTGCCTCCTGAGTGCTGGGATTAAAGGCGTGCACCACCACCCCCCAGCCAACCTCCAGTTTTCTAAGCTTTGCACCTTTGCACTTTCTTCCTAAGTGTGGTTGTTTGAGGAACTGCCCTCTCTTGGTTAGTGTGACAAGTAATGTCCAGTTCCTAGGGGGGTCCTTAGGGTAACAGGGTTAGGGGGTGCACTGTAGGCAGCCACAATTCTGTGTGGCTCATTAGTCCGCAGGGCACCCTATATTGTGGAGGAGGAAAAGAAGGGAAAAGCAATGTAATAGGTTTGCCTAAATGGATCATAGTGACGGGCAAGGTAGAGGCCAGAGTTCCAGATCCTTTCCTAAAGCTCCTGCCAGGCCTGGTGGCACACATCTTTAAGCACTGCACTTGGGAGGGAGGCAGAGGCTGACAAATCTTTGTGAGTCCCTTTGTGAGCCTGAGGCAAGGCTGATCTACTGAGTGAGTTCCAGGACAGCCAGGGCTACAAAGTGAGACCAGCTTCAAAAATAGATAAATAAAACAAAATTATTTTTTGTTTTTTTTTTTTGTTTTTGTTTTTGTTTTTTTTTTTTTTTTGAGACAGTATCTCATTATGTAATAGTAGCTCTGGCTATCCTGGAGGGCACTATATAGTCCAGGCTGGTCTCTGCCTGCTTTGGCCTCCGGAGTGCTGGAATTAAAGGGATTAAAGATGTATGCCAGGGAACTAGAGAGATGGCTTAGAGGTTAAGAACACTAACTGTTCTTCCAGAGGTCCTGAGTTCAATTCCCAGCAGTCACATGGAGGCTCACAACCATCTGTAATGGGATCTGATGCCCTCTTCTGGTGTGTCTGAAGATAGCTACAGTGTGCTCATCATATATATAAAATAAATAAGCAAAATCTTTTTTAAAAAAATGGTATATGCCATTGCACCTGGCTAAAAAAAAAAAAGGCCCCTCAGTCACATTCTATGTCCTTGTAGAGTCTGCATCACTGCAGTCCCTGAAATATCTACGTTTGGACTGTCTCCTTTCCAGAGGGGGCTTTGTGACTCCATTGCTCTGTACCTCAGATGGCTTCCAGCAAGGCTCCTTCTAGAAGCTCCACAGGCCTCACACAGCCTGGCTCCCAGGCTGTGCACCCAGCTCCATGGCTTTCTAACTGGGTGGTCTGAGAAAAGGTCTTTGAAGCTATTTACAGTGGCACGGGAAGAAGATTTAGTCTCCTTGGGTTTTGTTAAGTGGAAGAACAAGTCACACTACACTGTTAGCATGTGTCAGGATTAGGAAAGACTGTGTGTGCATATGTGAGCATAGTGTATATAGTATATATATTGTGTTTGTGTAAGTGTGATGTGTGTGTGGTGTGTCATGTATTGTGTGTATATGTATACATAACGTGTGGTGTGTTTGTGTATGGTGTGTGTCATGTGTGGTATGTTTGTGTGGTGTTTTCGCATTGTGGGTATAGTGTGTATGTGATGTGTGTGATGTGTGGGTGTGAAGAGCCAGGATGCCAGCAGGCACAGCCAGCATGAGCACTGCTACCTTTATATGCATTACGAACCTTTGTTTCCTTTGGACCTGATACCTACCCACCTGATGTTCCAATGATGGATTATTTTTATCTTAAATTTGTATTATTTTTAACTAATATTTAATTATTTTTATTTTAAATTTGTAAATGTATTTGTTTATTTTATGTACATGCATTTGTACCACATTCATGCCTACGGGGGCTAGAAAAGCACACTCCATCTCCTGAAACTGGAGTTACCAACGATTGTAAGCCTCCATGTGAATGCTGGGAATTGAACCTATGTCTTTAGCAAGAATAACAAGTGCTCTTAACCACTGGGCCAGCTCTCCCAGCCTCTCATCCAAAGTTGGTTTTTTTGTTTGTTTGTTTGTTTTTGTTTTGTTATTCAAAATGAGCTCCTGCAAAGTTTTATTAAAGAAAAACTTTTTTTCTTCCTTCCTTCCTTTTTTTTTTTCTTTCTTTCTTTCTTTTTTTTTTTTTTTTTTTTTTAAAGATTTATCCATTTATTATATGTAAGTACACTGTAACTGTCTTCAGACACTCCAGAAGAGGGCATCAGATTTCGTTATGGATGGTTGTGAGCCACCATGTGGTTGCTGGGATTTGAACTCCGGACCTTCGGAAGAGCAGTCTGTGCTCTTAACCACTGAGCCATCTCGCCAGCCCTCTTTCTTTCTTTCTTTCTTTCTTTCTTTCTTTCTTTCTTTCTTTCTTTCTTTCTTTCTTTCTTTCTTTCTCTTCCAAGAGAGAGTTTCTCAGTATAGTCCTCTGTAGACCAGACTGGCCTCGAACTCAGAAATCCACCTGCCTCTGCCTCTGCTTCCCAAGTGCTGGGATTAAAGGCGTGCACCACCACCGCCCAGCAAACTTTCTTGTTTACTTCTCACCAGTGTCTTCTGGCATGCTTCTAATAATATCAGAATCACTTGGGTCGATGCTAGCCAGTGTGCAAACTCTGTAGTATTTTCCACATGCTGTACCCAATTTCATATTATTGCCTCTGTAGTGATGGACCCCAGTTTTAGCCAACATGGCATAGTATTCTATTTCAGATTTCCTCCAAGCTGGGCAGCTGTCGGCGAGGATAACCAACTTTGCTTTGCCTTGTCTGACCATCTTCAGAGTCTGTTTGAACTCCCGCAAGTACTTTCCACTTTTCATAACAAACTGGAGCCTAGAGTTGATCGACTCCAGAGACTCTTTCATCTTCTTTGTGGCCACCATCTTCCTGCCTTAGATGCGGGACAACCCCCAACCAAGACAAGCCGCGGGACAACCCCCAACCAAGACAAGCCGCCAAGATGGCCTGGGAGCGAGAAAGCCATCCAAAGTATGTTTAAAGTACTCCGATTGATAAACCGGGCGTGGTGGCGCACGCCTTTAATCCCAGCACTTGAGATGCAGAGGCAGGCGGATTTCTGAGTTTGAGGCCAGCCTGGTCTACAAAGTGAGTTCCAGGACAGCCAGAGCTATACAGAGAAACCCTGTCTCGAGAAAAAAAAAAAAAAAAGTACTCGGATTGATGACTTCCTTTTGTTCTGTTACTAAATCAGGAAGGAAATGCTATAGTGTTGAAAGGTGGCATTAGGGCGGGACCTAAATACCTACCTATTCCTGCCGCTACTCTTATTCAGTAACAGAAACCCTGTCCCAAAACAAAAGAAAAGGAATTGTCCAGCAGACAACTTTTCTACCCCTGAGCTCCATCCACAGTCCAAGAGTTAGATTATTTTTGGAAGCTCTGCTTTTAGATCGGGGGCTCTCAGGTGAGAAATGGTTCATCGTAAGATATTCCGGACCCAGGACTGGGAATGTAGCTTGCCTAGCTTACTTTAGGCTTTTAGGTTCAATCCTCAGGGAGGCATGAGAGAAAATGACTATGGGGAAACAAGAAGACGTTTGATAGAAACTGCCTGGGCCAAGCCCAGAGAGGTGTGTGTGGGCCGAGGCCTGGGCTGGACCTGGAAGAAAGGCAGAAAGGCAGGTTCCAGGGAAACACTGAGAGTAGGAGGCCGTTCTAGAATCTCCCAGACATGTGGCACCACACCCACTTTTGTTTTCATTTTCCGAGTCAGTCTCCCTCTGGAGCCCAGTCTGGCCTGGTCCTTGCCACAATCCTCTTGACTTAAGTCTCCCGAGTGCCAGGATTCCAGGCATGAAACCCCCATGCCAGCACGTTGTGCCTTTGTTCTTTGGAGTGCCCCTGTACAGTGAAGGGGGCCCTGGCTCCCATCCCGTTCTGTTAAGTTGACTGACTCTCCACAAACATCCAAGGGACAAATACTTTTCGATCAGTGAAGTGAGTAGTGTGTGCATACTGGGATCGGGGTTTCGAAGCATGTGAGGGCGATGGGCTTTTCAGGCTGTGATCTCTGCTTCTCTCTTCCATTCCTTTCTACTTCTACCGGTTGGCTCCAGGGCAAGGGCCGGGCAGAGACCGGAATAGAAGAGCTAAATTTAGCCTGGGAGCCCGGGCGTGGCAGCAGCTCTGGCCGCCCGGCCTGGATGAAGGCGGCGCCCAGCGGCCGCCTCCCTAGGAAATGAGGTCTCACCGCGGTGGAGGAGCTGCCTGCTGGAATTTCCCCGCAGCGCCGCCCTGCTAGGAGGGACCTGGAGAGACCCACCCGAGCTCGGTGTGCAGCCCGGGAGACGCCCGAGTCCCAGAACCAAACCCCTTACCAGGACCCTCGTTTCACATCTGCGTTTAAGATTTTTAAAAAGATGTATTTTACTTAAGGGGCGGGGGGAGGCCAGTGCCACAGCGCACCTTTCTCTCCTTTTACCATGTCTGTCCCTGGGGTCAAACTAGGGTGGTCAGGCATGGTGGTTTATTCCTTTACTGGGTAGCCATTTTGCTGAACCCCAGTTTTTTTTTTTTTCTCAATGCTGAATATCCAACTTAGGACGAATCCACCAACACTGAACCGCACCCCATCCCCTAAAGACAATTTATTTGAGACAGGGTTTCATGTAGGCCCCAAACTGGCTATGTAGCCAAGGCTGACTTTAAAATCAAAATGGGGGTCTGGAGAAATGGTTCAGTACTTGCTGAGAGCACTTGCTGCTGCCGGGCGTGGTGGCGCACGCCTTTAATCCCAGCACTCGGGAGGCAGAGGGAGGCGGATTTCTGAGTTCGAGGCCAGCCTGGTCTACAAAGTGAGTTCCAGGATAGCCAAGGCTATACAGAGAAACCCTGTCCAAAAAAAAAAAAAGGCACTTGCTGCTCTTCCTGGGGAACCCGGGTTTGAATATTTGCACCCAACCACGTGGTAGCTGCCAACAATCCAGAACTCCAGTTTCAGGGGATCTGACGCCCTCTTCTGGCTTCTTTGGACAGTGCAGGCAAAACATTAAACAAAAGTGTACAAAAATAAACAACAAAAATCAACATGGAACAAAACTCCAAGAGAACCCAGTTTTAAAATTCCTAAAAACAGGAAAAAAAAAATCACCAGACATGGTGTGGAAGCAAAGAAATCCTCCTCTGGGTAGCAGTCTTATGCAATTTTTGAAAGAAAGGTTGGGCCGCACTCCCTCACCCAGGCACCTTGTGAGGATAAGTTATTTTCTCTAAAGTCCGTCGCAGGCAGGGGTGACTAGAGCCCTCCACAGTCAAACTTTCAGGTTCGAGGAGGGCTCGCTTCCGAGGCTAAATGGAAACTTCCAGTTCTAACTACAGCCTGCCGATGTAGCAGTGTAAGAGAATACAAGCCTTGCACACTAAGACCAGGAGAGAGTTGTCACAGGCTGGGGGCGTGGCTCGTGGTAGTGTACTTGCCTAACAAGCGAAAGGCCTTGGCTTCCATCCTTAGTATCAACCAACCAGGAAAGAGGAGAGTGGGAAGAGTGAATGAGAGAGCTCGCTATCTCTTGAGGACATTACCAGCCAGGAACACAGGCAAAGCAGGCTATGCATAAGCTACCGAGTTGGAGAGAGCCTTAAGGGACACACCCAGATACACTGCGTTGCCTGGCAATGCATCAGGCATGACGCACTCTTACTGTTTGGGCACAGGCAAAGTCAGGGAGGCAGCTGCCCCCATGTAGTTTCTGACTGTGCACTTGTCCCCTGGGAAAAGCCTCCCAGTCACAGGTCACAAGCTGCTGGGCTGCTAAAAATGTCCACTAGCCACATCCAGATATGGACTTTGTCCGCACAAAGGCCCCACCCACCGATGCTTGGTATCACTCACACACACACACACTTCTGAGTGGTCAGTCTAGACTCCTTGCCTCCTCTTGTTTCCTTTTGGAAAACCTTCAGCTTTTCCGTTTTAATCAGGCAGTGACGCAATCGTCTATTTCTGTCATCTCTGAGTGTTAGCCAAAAATTGTTCTTTTGAAATATCCACAGTAAGTTACAAATAATGCCTCTGACCTTTGCTTTGTGGGTTTTTTTTTCTTTTTTCTTTTTTTTTAATGCTACTACAAAACACACACGGTGTAAATGCTTATAGGGCAATTTTGTTTGTTTGTTTTGAATTAAGGTCTGCCTGTAATCTGGCCTGGAATTCACTGACATCTGCCTTCTGAGAGCTGGGGTCACAGGTGTGCATCACCTTGTCTGTGGTTCCTTTTTTCTTTCTCTTTTTGCCTTTTCTGAGATAGGGCTTCTCTATGTAGCCCTGGCTGTCCTGGAACTGGAGCTTGTAGACCAGGCTGGCCTTGAACTCAGAGAGCTGCCTGCCTCTGCCTCTCGAATGCTGGGATGGAAGGCGTGCGCCACCACCACCACCCAGCCCACCTTTTTTTATGTGCTATTTGGCACTAAACCCAGGAATCTGAGCCTGCAAAGCAAGCACTCTGCTAACTGAGACCCATCTCCAGCCAGGCCTCTGTCTTGAGTCAGAGTTTCAGTATGCAAGGTCTTACTGGCTTGGAACCTGATATCTAGACTGGGCTTTTACGGAACTCACATAAGATCCTAGATCTGCCTTTAAGTGATGAGATTAAAGCCTTGTGCCACCACACCAGGCCACCCCACTTATCTCCCCCCAAAATATTTATTTATTTTATGTATATGAGTACTCTATCCACATGTATGCCCAAATGCCACAAGAGGGCACAGAACCCACTACAGATGGTTGTAAGCCATCATGTGGTTGCTGGGAACTGAACTCAGGACCGGGAAAGAGCAACCCATGCTCTTAACCGTTGAGCCTTCTCTCCACCCCTCTCCTTTAAGACAGAGTCTCAGTGTGTACCCCTGGCTAGCCTGGAACTCAGTTTATAGACCAAGCTGGCCTCGAACTCAAAGAGATCCACCTGCTTCTATGTAGGGAGAGGAGGAAGCCCTGGGTGAGCAAAGTCCTGAGTGAATGTGCATTGTTGACACAGGTGCAGCCATGTGGAGGGCTCCAAGCCTGGGACCCATAGGAAACTGACATAGCTTTGCCCATAGAGTAGGCTGGAGAGAGATAGCGCAGCTTTCCTAAATGGTCTGAGTAGAAGTGAGTGACCAGTGTATACAACTGGTACCTAATTGCAGCTTCCTCCTCTGGGATGTTTGTACACAGGCTTACTAACAAACCACTGAGCAGCTTGTAGGTGCCCTCTGGGTGCCTGGATTAGAGCACACACTCCCACCTGATCTCAGTTTGCCTGCTGTGCCCGGTCTTCACTCACTTGTCCTCTCTACTCAGCATTCCAGGTTCTCAGTGGACCAAGTACTTCTTCGTCCTCCGTGACACTGCTGGGTGATGTTAGTCAGCATGCCTGGCAAGTTTAAGGATTGATAAAGGGTACTTGAGGTACATTGGGTTTAAGCAACCGGCGGGCACATCAGGTTTACAGTGATTAAAAGTCTCCGGGGTAGAGAACACTGGCTGCTTTTCCAGAGGACCTGGGTTTCTTTCCCAACACAAACATGGTGAATCACAACTGTCTGTAATACTGGTACTAGGGGAATCTCAAGATCTCTTCTGAGCTCCACAGACACCAAGCACACGTTGTGCACAGACTTACATGCAGGCAAAATACCTATACACATACATTTGTAAAGGATAATAAAATTCTCACTGGTATGGCCTGCTTCCGAGGAGATGGGAAGGTAGGAGGGAGAGAGTACAGAGGAAGAGAGGGAGGAGGGAGACAGAAGGAGAGAGGGAGGGAGGAGAGAGATGGAGAGAGACAGAGGGAGGGAGGAGGGAGGGAGAAGGCAGGTTTTCTCACTGATTTGTTTAAGTAATTGGACAAGGAAATTTATGTATTTGGTTATTATAAAAAGTATCCTTAATTCTATTCATTGTTAGTGCTCTCAGGCATGCTCACACATGAATGAAGGAATGAACAAATGAATGAATGTGACTGAGTGAATCTGCGCAGGCCTTTGTTCTCAGGCTCATGTGGAGGTCAAAGAATAATGTTTGGGAATTTAGATTTTTAGATGGGGGTCTTATGTTTTCCAGAACAGCCTGGAAATCACTATGTAGCTTATACAAAATTCAAGAACACCTCCTCCTGTCTCCACCTTTCCAAGTGCTGAGGTCACAGTCTTATGCCACCATACCGTTTTCGAGGTTCTAGGAATCAAACCCTGGGTCTCCTCTTTACACCAGGAAGGGCCCCTACCACCTGAACTAGACCCCTACCCTGAAGGTGACCCCTTTAGGGGAAACTTCCCATATCCCCGAAGGTGATACTTGCCAATTCAATAGCTCCACCCCTCTGTTTTGTTTTGTCTTTTTTGAGACAGGGCTTCTCTGTGTAGCCCTGGCTGTCCTGGAACTCACTCTGTAGAACAGGCTGGCCTCAAATTCAGAGATCTGCCTATCTCTCTGCCTCCCAAGTCTTGGGATTAAAGGCATACCACCAGCTAAATTCATTATTCTTTTTTTTTTTTTTTTTTTTTAAAGATTTATTTATTTATTTATTATATGTAAGTACACTGTAGCTGTCTTCAGACACTCCAGAAGAGGGCATCAGATCTTGTTATGGATGGTTGTGAGCCACCATGTGGTTGCTGGGATTTGAACTCCGGACCTTTGGAAGAGCAGTCGGGTGCTCTTACCCACTGAGCCATCTCACCAGCCCAAATTCATTCTTCTTAATGTCCACTTGTTTCCTAAAGCTGCCCAGACCTGTCCAACTTCCTCTCTGCAACAAAACAGCTTGAACTCAGGCAGCTAGGACAGCAGACCCAGACTAGCTGGTCTTGACCCCGGTGTTCCAAGTACCCCTTTATTTCCCCTCCCTTAACAGCCTTTTATGGTGCACAGCCTCTGGGAGATCTGGTAGTGCGTACAAAGGAATCACTTCCGGGTTTTGAAGACCCACCAATCACTGAGCTCAAAAATCCACCAATCCCTGAACTGCCCAAGCTCAGGACCTGAAATCCCACCAATCCCTGCCCTGGAAATCTCTGTCCCTGCCTTTCACTCAGAGAGGCAGCCGCTCTCATTTGTCTGTCTTTGACTTTTGCGTCGGGTTTGTTTTGCCGCGCTTCTTTGTGGTATTCCTTACCTTCCTCTTCAGAACAGCAACACTTGACTGGGGAAACCTTTCCCCCTCAGAACTGTAACACTTACATTCAATGCGTTGACGGTTTATTTCCCCCGATTCTGCCCTGAAAAATATTTTCGTCGGGCGTGGTGGCGCACGCCTTTAATCCCAGCAGTCGGGAGGCAGAGGCAGGCGGATTTCTGAGTTCAAGGCCAGCCTGGTTTACAAAGTGAATTCCAGGACAGCCAGGGCTACACCGAGAAACCCTGTCTCGGAAAAAAAACAACAACAACAACAAAAAGAATACTTTCCCCTCCCCCAGAACAACTTTTTTTAGAGCTTAAAAGAAAATCCCCAAGGTGGACAAGGTGTAAGTTTCAGCAGCTACCCTTAGGAGAAAAAGCTGTTAATATGGCGGCCAATCAGCCGCGTGGCAGACAAGCATGGTGAGAGGAGACACTGTAGAGAAATGGTAAGGAAGCTCACAGTGGTGGCCTGAAGGACATATATCCCCTAAAGACTCGGATATTTGAACTCGGGGCTCCAGCTTGTGATGCTTTTTGAGGAGGTTGTGGGACTTTTGGAAGGGGGAGCCTTGCAGGAGAAGGCTCTGAGTGTTTATAGTCTTTTTTTTTTTTTTTTTTTTGAGGCAGGGTTTCTCTGTAGCCCTGGCAGACCAAGCTGGTCTTGAACTCAGAAATCTGCCTGCTCTGCCTCCCAAGTGCTGGGATTAAAGGCATGTGCCACCACTGCCTGGGGAGTGTTTATAGTCTTAACCCATATTTTTGTTTTTAGTTTTTTTTTTTTCTCTTTGACTTTTTCGAGACAGGGTTTCTCTGTGTAGCCCTGGCTATCCTGGAACTTACTCTGTAGACCAGGCTGGCCTTGAACTCAGAAATCTGCCCGCCTCTGCCTCCCAAGTAGTTTTTTTTTTTTTTTTCCAATTGCTGTAACGAAATACCATGACCAAGGCAATTTATAAAAGAAAATGTTTAATTTGAAACTCACAGTTAAAAAAAGGGTTAGTGTCTATGACTATCATGGTGACAAGCAAGGCAGCAGGCAAGGTGCTGGGGCAGTAGAGGACCCACAGGCATGAGGCAGAGAGAGCTAACTAGGAAAAGCAAGGCTTTTGAAACCTTAAAGCCCACTCCTAGTAACTCACCTTTTCCACCAATGCGACCCCTCTTGATCCTTCCCAAACAGTTCCACCATCTGAGGACCAAGTATTCAAACCCGAGGTTATGGAGGCCACATTCATTCAAGACCTCACATCACACGCACATCATGTTCTTAAGCTGCTTCCTGCTTCTGGACGAGAACTCTCAGGTTCCTGTTCTGGCCACCCTGGTATGATGACTCTTACCCTCTGGAGCTATAAGCCTTCCTTCTGTGAGGTCACACAACTTTATCATAGCAACAACAACAAAAAATAACTAATACACTTATTTTTTTCAGAGAAAGTGTGCTGAGAACCAGAAGAAAACAAGAGCTGGGTGTAACAGCACTTGGGACGCAGTGAGTTCCAGGCTAGCCTGATCTACATAGAGAAAGCCTACCAAGAGAAGAAAGAAAAAAAAAAAAAGAAGAAGAAGAAAAAGAAATATTTTGGTGGGGCAGTGGTAGTGCTCGTCATTAATCCCAGCAATTCTGGAGACAGAGGCAAGAAAATTTCTGAGTTTGAGCTCTGCTAGCCTGGCCTACAGAGCAAGTACAAGGGCAGCCAAGGCTACCCAGAGAAAGCCTGTCTCAAAAAACAAAAATAAACAAATCTAAATATTTATTTGTGTGCAAAAACACATGTGTGTGCCATAGTACAGGTATGCAGGTCAGGACAACTTGTTAGAGATCTCTTTCCACTGTGTGGGGTCTGGGGGATCCACCTTAGGTCATCAGGCTTGGTGTTCAGCACCTTTACCAGGCATCTGCCCAGCCCCAGACAGCATCTTGCTATGTAGGCTTGCCTGGCTTGGCACTGGCTGTGTAGAGCAGGTTGACCTTAAACTTGAAATGACCTTCCTACTTCTGCCTCCTAAGTACTGGGATTACAGGAAAAATCCCACAGTACTGGGCCCTTCTTCTTGCCTTTTTTTTTTTTTTTTTTTTTTTTTAAACCCTGTCTCTTCGGACCAGCTGCAGAACCTTAGTTCCAAACAATAGTTTTTCTATAAGTTTTATTAAAAACATAAATGCTGAGATGCCCTGGCTGGGGCGGGGCAGTGAGGCCTGACACTCCCTCCACATGGCCACCCCTCATCCCCAGAGCTCCTGCCAGGCCTCCTGCCCTGGAATCTGCTTTTTGATAGATATCTTCTCCTTCCGCCCTCCGTGCTTTGCTTGCAGATGGCCACACCGGGTGAAATTCCACTCCTGCTCTCTCTGCAGTGGCTACCGCCCCTACTTAGCCCTTGTCTGGGCAATTGAATCAGATTCCCCAAAGATAGACTTTGACATGTTGGGAGGCCTTAGAAGCCCCTGTCTGAGCCCAGGCCCCTCTCAGTTAGGGGACTCTTTGTTCTCCCTTCTCCCAGCACAGGGACAGGCTGTTTGCAGGGTTCCCTGTTTGCCTGAAGCCTGAACCCTAAGGAGGAAAACAATTGCCTTGGTCCCTTTCCTGAGTTCCCAGTAATTAAATTCATATGGCAGGAAGAGCGTCTGAAGCATGTCGGCACACCATTGTCTCCTATTTAAGTCCCGTCGAGAACCATGCACAAACCATTGTTGTTCTGGGGCCTAGCTGACTGTCCTGATTTGTTGTGTTGTCCAAGTCCCACTGAGTCCTCTAAAAACCATTACTGCAGGGGGAAAAAAAACAAAAATAAACAAAGAAACTTTACCATGGGCTGGAGAGATGGTTTACCATTGCGTAAATTTCCTCCCAAGCTAGTTAGGACTGAGGAGGTTCTAAAGAAAAATTTAGGAGAGAACAACTCAGCAGCCCCAGAAACCTAACCCCAGGCACCAGGCTCCTCCCTCCCCAAGTTTATTTAAGTGGAAGAGACCTCCGTCTCCTGCTGCCAGCAAAGCCTGCAGGGAGCCCCCGAGTTCCAGAGTTCCAGCTCTTCTGAGGCCTATCCGCCAGAGAAGACTGCTCTACTCCAGCATGGGTTTAAGCCAATAGAAAGTCTTCATTAGCTGGCTAGCGACTGCTTTGGGTGTCCAGGATCTCAGTGAGGCACCAAGCCTTTCTCAGGGTGAGCCTTTAAACACAAAAAACCATGTTCTGGGTTGACATACTTCAGTTAACAAGAACAGTTAGCCAGAAGCAGAACTACAAATGCCAACAAGAAAGGCTAGAGGTTTTCCCAGAACTATGGGATGGTTTACTTCTTCATTTTCCCTTTGGCAGGTGGTGCTGTCTGTGTGTTGAGTGTTCTGGCCTGAATGGTACTTCCATCATGGAGTCAGTTGTGCTAAGGTCTGGGGTCAGTTACAGCTTGCTACCTTGCTCGGATTTGGATTACATAGCTGTCTGTGAATCATCCGGGCTTCTCTGAGTAACCCCTCACCCACAGTCCTGTAAGTAACCCCAATAAAATCCACTGATTCCCTAAGTTGGACTGGCGTGGTGCTGTCCTTTCTGTGGCCTGTCATCTGTCTGAGTAAGTAGTTTGTTTGTGTCTCCTCAGGAACAGTGTCACACGCATACCTGTGGCTGAGTCAGAGAGCCTGAGACCCATCACAGGACCTGGAGGGTGGAGGGAAAGACACCTTGGTAAGTTATTCTCTGACTGCCTCATACAAGCTCATACATGTATGTACACACCTAACCTCCTCATACATGCTCAAACATGTATGGACACACCTACACACCTTCCAACTCCCCTACACAATATATAAATAAAATGTAGAAGAAAACTAAATTGTCCTTTCAGAATTGCCTACGTTGCCCTGTGTCCTGTCTACACCTCGGGAGTGTAATAGATTAGTTTCTGCATCATTCTAGGCCGGTAGGTACCTTACTTGTGGGTTCTCTTGGTCTGGTGAAACTGCTTGGCTCCTTCATAGACACACACACACACTCCTACTTAATCTGTCACTTTCCAATCAAATTTCACAAGAGAAATTCCCTTTTATCCCTACAGTATCTTTTTTTGTTTGTTTGTTTGTTTGTTTTTTGTTTTCGAGACAGGGTTTCTCTGTGTAGTCCTGGCTGTCCTGGAACTCACTTTGTAGACCAGGCTGTCCTTGAACTCAGAAATCGGCCTGCCTCTGCCTCCCAAGTGCTGGGATTAAAGGTGTGCGCCACCACGCCCGGCTTAGAGTATCTTTTAAAAGGTTGGTTTTTTTTTTTGGTGTTTTGTTTTGGTTTTTTGGGGTTTGTTTTTGGTTGTTTTTTTGTTTTGTTTTGGTTTTTTGTTTTTGTTTGGTTAGTTTTGTTCCTTAGGGTCCTTGGTTGGCCTCAAACCCAGAATCATCATCATCATCTTCTTCTTCTTCTTCTTTTTTTTTTTTTTTTTTTTTTGGTTTTCCGAGACAGGGTTCCTCTGTATATCTCTGGCTGTCCTGGAACTCACTTTGTAGACCAGGCTGTCCTTGAACTCAGAAATCGGCCTGCCTCTGCCTCCCAAGTGCTGGGATTAAAGGTGTGCGCCACCACTGCCCGGCAACCAGAATCTTCTTACCTTAGCCTCCAAAGTGATTTCCGGTGAAGACTATGTATCTATAAATAACCTTGAATTTCTGAGCCTCCCTGTACCTCCTTTTTATTTTTATTTTTTCTGAGACAGGGTCTATGTAGCCCTGGCTCTCTGGGAACTCACTAAGTAGACCATGTTGGTCTCATATTCAACTCTGTCTCCCAAGTGCCAGAATTAAAGGCATGACTGTCATGTCTAGCCTCTCTACCTCCTGAAATCTGGGATATACAAGTATGTACCTCTACACCAATTTACAAGGTGCAGTGTAAGACTAATTCTATTAGTCAGTCTGTTGCCCTTGGCTGGCTGGCTGTCAATGGAAAGTCCAAGAATCCAGTAGATGCTCAGTCCACAAAGCTGGCTGGCTCAGCTGTCTTCAGGATCATCTGGAATCCTGAAGAAGTCAGGCTCTAATGCCAGGGAAGGAGTGGACTTCCTAGTAAGGCGGGGCATGCAGGGGAAGAACAAAGAGCTTCTTTCTTCCTTGTCTTTATAAAGGCTTCCTACATAGAGTGGGACACAGATCAAAGGTGAGTTTTCCCAGCTCAAAAGATCTGGATTAAGGATGTGTCTTCCTAACTCAAACATCCAGATTAGAAGTGGATCTTCCCTTTTCAGTTTAGGCAGAAGTCCCTCACAGGTGTGCCCTCCAGTTTGAATTTAGTTAATTCCACATGTAACCAAGTTGATGGCCAAGAACTCCATCAACTGACGTGCATCCCCAAACGTTATTTACTTAGTCTAGTCTATTTTAAAAGTGTGTGTGTGTCTGTGTGTGTCTGTGTGTATCTGTATAAGCCAGAGGTCAGTCTTTCCTTAGAAGCCATCAGCCTTATTTTTTGAGACAGATCCTCTCACTAGTGTAGTGAGAATTTGGATTTCTTTAAAAATAAAGAAATGTGGGTTGGGGAGATGACTTGGTAGTTAAGAGCACTGACTGCTCTTCCAGAGGTCCTGAGTTCAATTATCAGCAACCACATGGTGACTCACAACCATCTATCTGTAATGGGATCCAATGCCCTCATCTGGTATATCTGAAGATAGCTGCTGTGTATTCAGATACATACAATAAATAAATTAAAAAAAAAACAGGGACCTCGAACCCTTTAAAAAATAGAGAAATGTTATGGAAATATGTTTTTGTTTTAATCCTAGGTGTGGGATATGGGGCTGCTTCATATTATCTACAGCAGCTGACTATGATTTGTCTAATACTCTGGCAGAGGCGTGACTTTGCCAGCTGAAGATAGTTTGCCTTTGGAATTCTGGGGACTCTTCAGAGGATATATAAATGCTGGAAGCCAGAGAGGTGCCAAAGCTGCTGGTGCTTTTGCTGGTTGCTGGTTGCTGGTTGCTGGTTGCTGGTTGCTGGTTGCTGGTTGCTGGTTGCTGGTTGCTGGTTGCTGGTTGCTGGTTGCTGGTTGCTGCTTGCTGGTTGCTGGTTGCTGGTTGCTGGTTGCTGGTTGCTGGTTGCTGCTTGCTGCTTGCTGCTTGCTGCTTGCTGCTTGCTGGTTGCTGGTTGCTGGTTGCTGCTTGCTGCTTGCTGCTTGCTGCTTGCTGCTTGCTGCTTGCTGCTTGCTGCTTGCTGCTTGCTGCTTGCTGCTTGCTGCTTGCTGCTTGCTGCTTGCTGCTTGCTGCTTGCTGCTTGCTGCTTGCTGCTTGCTGCTTGCTGCTTGCTGCTTGCTGCTTGCTGCTTGCTGCTTGCTGCTTGCTGCTTGCTGCTTGCTGCTTGCTGCTTGCTGCTTGCTGCTTGCTGCTTGCTGCTTGCTGCTTGCTGCTTGCTGCTTGCTGCTTGCTGCTTGCTGCTTGCTGCTTGCTGCTTGCTGCTTGCTGCTTGCTGCTTGCTGCTTGCTGCTTGCTGCTTGCTGCTTGCTGCTTGCTGCTTGCTGCTTGCTGCTTGCTGCTTGCTGCTTGCTGCTTGCTGCTTGCTGCTTGCTGCTTGCTGCTTGCTGCTTGCTGCTTGCTGCTTGCTGCTTGCTGCTTGCTGCTTGCTGCTTTTGAGATATCCTGACAATGAGGATCAACCCTGCCCCAAGGAACTCGACATCCTAATCTGTAGGGAGTAATCTAGCAGTATCATAAATCCTCTTTCTTCTCTAAACCTTCGTTCTCTCCCACCTAGTGTTGGGGGGTTGAAAATGGTAAGGGTGGAGGCGGGTGGTAGAAGAAAGAACCCAGTGAAGTAGCTGAAAGCCCAGGTCCACACTAGTACAGCAGTTCTCAACCTGTGGATCTCAACCACTTTGTGGGGGAGAGGTCAAAGTTTCACCCTTTCACTGGGGCCTCCTAAGACAATTGGAAAGCATGGATATTTACATCACAATTCATAGCAGTAGCAAACTACAGTTATGAAGAAGCAACAAAACAGTGTTATGGCTGGGAGTCACCACAACATGAGGAACTATACTTAAAGGGCAGGAGCGTTAGGAAGGTTGAGAACCACTGAGCTAGGACCTAGGGCTGCTGGTTCAGTTAGAGTGGCTTCCCAGTGAAGCCCAGTGATCTTTCTCTGTCACCTTAGAGGAGGGATTCCAAGTGCAAGCCACCACACGCAGAGGTTTACGAGGCTGCTGGTGACCAAAATTCAGGCTCTCTACTTGTACCAAAGTCCTTTACTGACTAAGCTATCTCCCTAGCCTTATTTTTAAAAACAAGCAAACACCAGGATTTTAACATGTATCCTGGCTGGTTTTTAACTCCAACTCAGAATAATCCTCCTTCCTCGACCTACTGCATGCTGATTACATGGACACTGCCGGGCCTGACCTCTTTAATTTCTTTTTGTTGTTTTGACTTTTTTTGTTTGTCTTTCAAGGCACAGTTTCTCTGTGTACTGTGGCTGTCCTGGAACTCTATCTGCAGATCAGGCTGCCTTCAAACTCAGAGATCTACCTGCCTCTGCCTCCCAGGAAGCAGAGGCATGTGCTGGGACTAAAGACATGCACCACCACTGCCCAGCTTTAATATCCCAAGCAGTGTATGGATACATCTTTGATGAACAATAATTAAGGTAGTCCAGGTGGAGCAATACCAGCTTCACCCTCCCCTTAGCAGAACCCAGTCCCTTACTGCATTGTCCTGAACAGGGTTGGTGTCTGGCAGGCCCTGGACTGCATTTCCTGTCAGTTTCTAGATCTGGGAAGGGAAGCACCATCTTCTCTCCAATTTGAAAATCCCGTTAGCTCTGAGTCATTACGGGCTCTGCAGTCCTCCTTTCCAGCTATGGCCTTGACTCCCCACAGTCTGTTGCCCAGGGCTCGCGTGTATAAACATGCTGTCTTCATTAGGTTCCTATAGCTGTGATGAAACACCATGACCAAAGCAACTTGGGGAGGAAAGGGTTCATTTGGCTGGTGCTTCCATACCACTGTTCCTCATCCACAGAAGTCAGGACAGAGGCTCAAACAGGGCAGGAACCTGGAGACAGGAGCTGAGGCAGAGGCTGTGGAGGGTGCTGCTTACAGGCTTGCTCCCCACAGCTTGCTCAGTCTGCTTTCTTTTAGAACCCAGAACCACCAGCCCATGGGTGGGACCATCCACAATGGGATGGACCCTCCCAATCACTCACTAATTAAGAAAATGCCCAACAGGTTTGCATGCAACTGGATCCTTTGAGGACACTTTCTCTATTGAGGCTCCCCTCTCTCAGATGACTCCTGCTATGTTAACAGAAAACTAGCCTACATACATACATGTGGTCATAAATGTGCCCATGCATGCACATGTGCACAAACACACAGGCACGAACACTTAAACATAACCTTTTCTTATCTGCAGCCTGGACCTATACAAGTGTTCTGCTGAACACAGCAGCTGATTCGAAGTCCTCTTTCCTGTGTCCTTCCCCCCCCCCTCCCCCCAAGAGCCTTAGCAAGCATCAGCACTTCACTCTCCTTATGGCTTTCTAGTTGTGATCCTGAGCCAATATCTACCACTAGGAATAAATGAACACATATATCTTGCCTTCTAAAATTCCTGTTGTTGCCGGGCAGTGGTGGCACACGCCTTTAATCCCAGCACTTGGGAGGCAGAAGCAGACAGATTTCTGAGTTCAAGGCCAGCCTGGTTTACAGAGTGAGTTCCAGGACAGCCAAGGCTACACAGAGAAACCCTGTCTCGAAAAACAAACAAAAACAAAAACAAAAGCAAAAAATTACTGGCAGGTCTAGTGTCTTCACTTGCCGAGCCATCTCACTGCCTTTTATATTTTTCTTTCTTTCTTTGATACAGGGTCTCATGTAGCCCAGGCTGGCATAGAACTCATTGTAGAAGAGGATGTTCTTGAATTTCTGATCCCCCTGCCTTTCTGTTCCTGGTTTTTGTTTGTTTTGTCTTCTTTGAGGCAGAATTTCATGAACCCCACACTGACCTAAATTCTCTATTGAGCCTATCAAGGCTGACACTGATCTCCTGACCTCCTGACCTCCTACCTCCATCTCCCGAGTGCTAGGATTTGAAGCATGCTTGCCTTGTCTGAGACAGGGTCTTACCTATACTGAAGTCTGGTCTGTAAATCAGTAATGTAGTGCAGGCTGGCTTTGAACTCATGAAGATTCTCTTGCCCCACCCTGTTGAATGCTGGGATTACAAGTGTGTGTTTCCATACCTGGCCACAACAACAGCCCTTGAATATTAAAGAAAGGGGCAGAGGGAAGCTGGAGAGATGGCTCAGTGGTTAAGAGTGCTTGCTGCTCTTTCAGAGGTCCCCAGTAACGATCCCAGCACCCATGTGATGTGAGTCACCTGTAACTCCATCCAAAGGACCTTGAGCCCCCCTTCTGGCATTCTGGGGTTACCCCCCCCCACACACACAGTGCATATATACATACATACACACATGCACACATGCACACATGCACACAACAAGGCTGTGCAGAGCTAGAGCCGAGTGCTTCTCTTCCTTTGCTTTCCAGAGGTAAAGTGCTATTCTGAGGTCGGTGCTACCATCCTGGTTATGTTCCTTTTCTGCATATTAGAAACACAAGTCTATTGTAAAGATTTATTTTATATTTTTAATTTCAATTTTATTTATTTATTTGGTTTTTCGAGACAGGGTTTCTCTGTGTAGCCCTGGCTGTCCTGGAACTCATTTTGTAGACCAGGCTGGCCTCGAACTCAGAAATCCGCCAGCCTCTGCCTCCCAAGTGCTGGGATTAAAGGCGTGCGCCACCACTGCCTAGCTATTTTATTTTTAAAATTGTGACTTTTTTCCTTTTTTTCACTTATTTATTCACTTTCCATCATGATCTTGAAGCCCCCCTTCCAGTCCCCAAAATATTGACTTGTTATTATTTTAAAGAGAAGAGAAGAGAAAAGAAGAGAAAAGAAGAGAAACAAGAACAGGAATATGCAGGGAAGTATTATACAGGGCACCCACGGAACCCAGAAGCGACATCTTCCTGGAACTGGTCTGACAGGCGGTTACCACCCAGCGTGAGCACTGAGATCTGAAGGTGGGTCCTCTGCAAGAGTTCTTAACCCAAAACTTCTCCACCCCCTAAGCTCATGTTTATATACTTATTATTTTATATACTTAATATTTTTGTTTTGACAGAATTATGGCGTACACCCTTTCCTAACTGTTCTCTCAGAGACTCGGGCTTCTGTAATTAGCCTCGCCGAGACATGAAGAGCCTGTTTGTTCACGTTCATGGCAGAACAGAACACCTCCAGGAGTTGAGTTCATTCTGCTGTTTATTTCACTGAGCCTCATTTCCCGACAGTGCCCCTTCCCCCACCCCTTTCCTACAGAGAAAAGGGAAATGCCCCAGTAAGTATCCTGGCGCTCGCTCTCTTGAACACCGTTCCACAGCCTTGGTTATTCAGAGGAGCAGCCTGTGTTACCTGCATGCATTCTTAAGAGGTACTGCTAAGTCCTGCCAAGCAATCACCTTTGGGAGGACACATTTTGGTGGGCGCGGTGGCAAAGGAAGGTAGAGGCCTGAGGATCAGGAGTTCAAAGCCAGCTTCAGCTATAAGAAGTGTGGGGCCAGACTGAGATATAAGCAGCATTGTCTCAAAGAACAAAGCCAAGAGAATTGACTCCATGCCCTAACTACTCGCATGCTCACGAGCATCCAGTGTTTTCAGACTTAAGACTTTTTACCTCCTTTTTCTTTTCCTTCCCTTCCCTTCCCTTCCCTTCCCTTCCCTTCCCTTCCCTTCCCTTCCCTCCCCTCCCCTCCCCTCCCCTCCCCTCCCCTCCCCTCCCCTTCCCTTCCCTTTCCTTCTTTGATTTCTACTTTCTTTCTTTCTTCTTCCTCCTTATTTATTTATTTATTTATTTTGATTTTTCAAGGCAGGGTTTCTCTGTATAGCCCTGGCTGTCCTGGAACTCACTCTGTAGACCAGGCTGGCCTTGAACTCAGAAATCCGCCTGCCTCTGCCTCCCAAGTGCTGGGACTAAAGGTGTGTGCCACCATGCTCGGCACAACTTTTATTTTGAATTTTCTTTTTTTTTTTAATTTTAAATTTTTATTTTTTATTTATATGAGTACACTGTAGCTGTCTTCAGACACACCAGAAGAGGGCATCAGATCTCCATTACAGATGGTTGTGAGCCACCATGTAGTTGCTGGGAATTGAACTCAGGGCCTCCAGAAGAGCAGTCAGTGCTCTTAACTGCTGACCATCTCTCTAGGCCCCTATTTTAAATTTAAAATTTTTGTACTATTGCCTGATTCTCATGTTTGCAAGTAAGCTATTGGTGAGCTATATGCCAGGCCAGAAAAATTTTAATTGACACATTGTCTTAGGGTTTTACTGCTGTGAAGAGACACCATGACCAAGGAAAGTCTTTTTTTTTTTAAATAATTAATTTATTTATTATATGTAAGTACACTGTTGCTGTCTTCAGACACTCCAGAAGAGGGAGTCAGATTTTGTTACGGATGGTTGTGAGCCACCATGTGGTTGCTGGGATTTGAACTCCTTTTTTGCTGGGATTTGAACTTGACCTTCGGAAGAGCAGTCGGGTGCTCTTACCCACTGAGCCATCTCACCAGCCCCACAAGGCAACTCTTATAAAGAACAACATTTAATTGGGGCTGCCTTGCAAGTTCAGAGGTTCAGTCCATTATCATCCAGGCAGCATGCAGGCATGGTGCAGGAGGAGCTGAGAGTTCTATATGTTGTTCCAAAGGCAAATGGAGAAGACTGGCTTCCAGGCAGCTAGGACAAGATTTTTGTTTGTTTGTTGATTTTTGTTTTGTTTTGTGTTTTGTTTTATTTTGGTTTTTGGTTTTTTTTCAAGACAGGGTTTCTCTGTATAGCCCTGGCTGTCCTGGAAATCACTTTGTAGACCAGGCTGGCCTCAAACTAAGAAATCCGCCTGCCTCTGCCTCCTGAGTGCTGGGATTAAAGGCGTGTGCCACCACATTTTGTTTGTTTTTTGAGACAGGGTTTCTCTGTGTAGCCCTGGCTGTCCTGGAACTCACTTTGTAGACCAGGCTGGCCTTGAACTCAGAAATCCGCCTGCCTCTGTCTTCCCCCCACCCCCACCAAATGCTGGGATTAAAGGCGTGTGCCACCATGCCCGGCTAGGGCAAGGGTCTTAAAGCCATGCTCACAATGACACACTTTCTAACAAGGCTCTACCTACACTAACAAGGCCACATCTCCTAATAGTGCCATTCCCTGGGCCAAACATATTCAAACCACCACACATATTAATTGTACATATTTATGGAGTCCAATATGATTGATATATATGGTTAAGAACACTGGCTGTTCTTCCAAAGGACCTGGGTTCAATTCCTAGCACACACATGACAGCACACAACTGTCTGTAATTCCAGCTCCAGGGGATCTGGCATCCTTACACAGACAGACAGATATACATGGATGCAGAACACCAATGTACATAAAATAAAAATAAAAATATAATAGCCGGGCAGTGGTGGTGCACGTCTTTAATCCCAGCACTTGGGAGGCAGAGGCAGGCAGATTTCTGAGTTTGAGGCCAGCCTGGTCTACAGAGTGAGTTCCAGGACAGCCAGGGCTACACAGAGAAACCCTGTCTCAAAAAACAAAACAAAACAAATAAATAAATACATAAAATTAAAAATTAATAAAAATAATAAAAATAAAATAAATTATAAAACTCTTAAAAAGTAAAAAAAAAAAAAAAGCTATGTAGATAGACAGATACCACCTAGTTGCTGGGATTTAAGGTATATGCCACCATGCCTGGCTCACTTTATTTATTTTTTTATATTTTCATACTTACATGTTGTGTCTTAATCATATGCACCCAAGATTTCTTTTCTTTTTTAAAGTTATTTTTATTTTAGGTGTATGAATGTTAGATGCACTACATGCCTGCCTTGTACTGAAGGAAGCTAGAAAGGAGGACCAGAGAAGCAGGCGGATTTCTGAGTTTGAGGCCAGCCTGGTCTACAAAGTGAGTTCCTGGACAGCCAGGGCTACACAGAGAAACCCTGTCTTGAAAAACCAAAAACCAAAACAAAACAAAACAAAAAATAGAAAGGAGGACCAGAATCCTTGGAAGTGCAGTTGTAAGTATCCCTGTGGGCACTGGGACCTAAAGCTGGATCCTCAGAAAGACTAGCCAGTGCCTCCACCCGACCCCGACCCCGACCCCGACCCCCACCCCCACCCCCATATAACAGCCCTGGCTGGCCTGGAACTCAGAGAGTGCCTGACTCTGCCTCCTGAGTGCTGGGATTAAAGGCATGTGTCACCACCCCAGGCTTCTGGCCAGTCTTTCCAGTCCCCCAAAGATCTTTTTCTGTAAGATCAATAAGCATATTTGTCTCAGTATGAAATTTTGCTTATATCTTTATTTTATGTGTATGTATGTTTTATCTGCATCTATGTCCATGTAGTGTGTCTGGTACCTCAATCAACATTTAAAATAAATGTCTTGTTGATTCAGACAGTGTCTCCTTAAGGAGCTCTGGCTGGCCTGAAACTGGAAAAAGAGAAAGAAAGCTGGCCTTGAACTCAGAGCTCTGCCTACCTCTGGCTCCGGAGTACCCCTGTGCCCTGCTATAGAATTAATTAACTAATTCATTCATTCTGAGCGAAGGTTTCTCTATGTAGCCTTGCTGTCCTGGGGCTTCCTTTGTATACCATGCTTGCGTCAAACTTACAGAGACCCTCTGGCCACTAGTTCTTGAGTGCTGGGATTAAAGATGGGGCTACCACACTCTGCTTATTTTTAGGTTTTTGTGGTTTTGGGGTTTTTTTTGGGGGGGGAGGCTAGCACACTTGGCTTATTTTTAGTTATTTATTTTTGACAATGAATCTTAGTATATAGTCCACAATAGGCTTGAAGTCTCAATCCTCCCCCAGCCTCCTCATACTGGGCTTACAAAACTACCACACAAAATGGAGGTTACAACTCCTTACTCTTTTGAAACCCGCTGATATGTTTTACTAAATATGCCATGGGGATCGTTCCTCCATCTTCCTGCTTGAATGACAAATTTTCCTCACCCTTGAATCCTTTTCTGACACCAGACTGCCCGGGCCCACTCGGTTTCATTGTTCCCAGTCTCAGAGCCTCACTCCATCGGAACTGAAGCCCTCTGCCCCTGCACAGACTGTCTTGGAATAGGCTGTGCTTTTCCCTGAAGGAGCAGCGATGTTTTTTGAGTAACTGCCTTTAGCCCAAATGTATTCAGCAAGTCTTCCCTGATGGTGTTGAGTGCAAACACAACTGTCCCCAGGAGTGTTCTTAGTCTCCTGCCAGTGAGCTCAAAGCCATATCATGGTGCAAACAGAAGGACGGTCCAAAGACAGGACAGGACCTCAGGATCTTCCTTTCTTCCAAGGGCCAGCCTTGCTTTATTCCCAGTGTGCCTCGAATAGCTGCTCAGGAATTCTTTTGTCTCTTTTAGAGACAAGGTCTTAGGTAGCCCAGGTAGGCTTTGAACTCCGACTTCTCCTGTCTTTGTCTTCAAAATACCGTCATTAGAGGAATGTGCGTGCAACCATACCTGGGTCCCAATCCCACTCTCTGTTTCTGGTTGGAGAGTCCCTTGAACTTTGTTTATCTTGAGCTAAGTAGTTTGATATCTCCAGGCACTCCCTACTGATGTTTTCCCAGGGAATATTCATGGGAGAGAATACCTGGGGACTTATTTCTTCTGGGCCACTTTCAGGGAATTGGAGAGGCTGATTGTGAAGCCACGCCTGAGCTCCTGTCACTTAGCAATGGTCAGTATGACAGTATGAAGCAAGGTTTCTCTTTTACATTTTTCATTTTCTTTAAAGATATTTTTACCTTTTTTTTTTTTAGGTTTTTCAAACAGGGTTTCTCTGTGTAGCCCTGGCTGTCCTGGAACTCACTCTGTAGACCAGGCTGGCCTCGAACTCAGAAATCCGCCTGCCTCTGCCTCCCAAGTGCTGGGATTAAAGGTGTGCACCACCACGCCTGGCACCTTTATTTTTAAGTATATGGGTGTTTTGCCTTCATATGTATCTATGCACTGTGCCTGGTGCCCAAGTAGACTAGAAGAGGGAGTTGGATTTCCTGTGGTTGTAATTACAGATGGCTGTGAGTTGGCATGTGTGTGCTGCGGACCCAGGCTGGATCCTTTCACAGAGCAGACAGTGTTCCTAACTGCTGAGCCACCTCTCCTGCCCTACCTACTTTTTGTGGGTCTTTTAAATTTTCTTTTGTTTTTGTATGTTGAGACATGATCTCAGTACATAGCCCTATTTGACCTGGGACTCACTACATAGACCAAGCTGATTTTAAACTCACTGACACACACACACACCTCTGCCTCAAGTGCCAAGCTACATAAGTTTTTTGAGCCTGGGTCTCTAGAGGACTAAGCTGCACTTGCTCTTGAGAATCCTTGAACATCAGATCCTCTCGTCTCCACCTCCCAAGGACTGGAGTTCGAGACTGCACTTCCCTCTTTGGCAGAGACTGGGTTTCTCTGTGTTGCCCTGGCTGTCCAGGAGCTTGGCTGGTCTCGAACTCAGAGATCACTCTGCCTCTGCCTCCCAAATGCTGGGTTATTACCAGCTGCCTTTAAGTTTTAAACTGAACTTGTATGAAGTCTTGTTTTCCTTCCCAGCAGAACATTTTAACTCTCATCCTGGTCAGACACAGGGACAAAGGCCAGTGACCCCAGCACTTGGGAAACTAGGCAGGTAGTTAACACATTTGAGGCCTGCTTGAGCTACATGGCAAGCCCCACAACCCTGCCCAGGAAAGAGGCCTCCAAGATCTGAAAGCAGAACACAGTTTCATCAGAATTCACTCCCATTAGGGACACGGCTCACTTAGTAGACAGAACATTTGCTTCCCATTCACAAATTCATGGGTTCAGTCCCCACTCTCAGAGGAGAATCAGGAATTCAAGACTCATCTTCAGCTACAGCTTTCAGATCAGCCTAGGCTTCATGAGGCCCTGTCTCAAAAAAGAGGGGGGGGGGTGTTGCCTGAAGAGAAGACTTAACAGTGAAGAGTGTTGGCTGCTCTTCCAGGGGACCCAAGTTTGGTTCCCAGCACACACTTTGGGCTGCATAGTATTTCTGTTAAACTCCAGTTCCTGGGTATCTAGTTCCCTTTTCTGGCCTCTTCAAGTACTGCAATCTTTCTAACACACACACCACCACCACCACCACCACCACCACCACCACCACCACCACCACCACCACCACCAGAGAATAAAAGATATATTTGAACCATAGTTTTCATTAGGCTCGTTCCTTCCTTTTATTTATTTTTAAGCTTCTATTGCATTTACCTCGCTCAGTTGGCCTAGGAACTACATTACATGGATGTGGATGGCTTTGCTCCCTAAGTCTTTCCTGTCTCTGCCTCCCAAGTGCTGGGATTCCAGGCATGTACCCCAGTATCAGTTCATTATGTTGTGTTATGTATTATAAGTGTGTGTGGGTGTTTTCTCTTTATGTATGTCTGTGCACCATTTGTGTACCTGGTGCCTGTGTAGCATCCTTCATGAGGAACAGGTGGGTTGGGCACCTACCTTGCCTTATACTTGACCTCAGCTTGACCTCTTTTCATGGAGAGGTCAGGGCAAGAGTGGTATCAGCAACGAGGTGCAGATGTCTTCTGTGTGTGTGTGTGTGTGTGTGTGTGCCTGTGTTTACTGGTCTGTGGCATCACAGTGGCCATAGGGTCTTACCTTCTAGCCACCTGGTGTGCTTCCCTCAACTCCATAGTCATTCAGCTCTGATGGGAGCAGTTGTGTTGATAAAGGGTCCCCTTAGGGGTTCTTAGTCCCATAAGATAATTTAAGCCTGGACTCATGGACACACAAGGACAATTTTATTAAACCTTAAAAGAAAACCCCCATGACAGGACAGCTGTGAGCACCAGTGGCTGCTGGAAGGAGGAGAATACAGAGAAGGGGAAGAGGCTGGCATGGAGGGCAGACACATGGTGGACATGTGGTCACTCGGCAGGGAGAGAGGTAAGGAAGAATAAAATACTGGGGAAGGGGCAACGTGTGGAAGCATGCTTAGGAAAGAGAGAGGGAGAAGAAAAAGAAAGGTTATACAGGCAGATGGAACCAACGTGGGTGTGGCCTGGATGCTTCTGCACAGGGGGTAGGACAGAAGGAAAAGTGCAGTGTCTCATTGAGGACTAATTATTCCACCTATCTCCAGCAGGGCTTGAGGTGAGCCTGCCTCCCTAGGGGGAGGCTCCCAGCTAAGCGATTGAACCAGCCCAACTGGAATGGTGGGTCTCCACTCAGGGCAGAGCTTCTATTTCTGTGACTAGGAGCTTTTTCTACTCTAACAATGCCAGGAAAACTGGCAAAACAACAGAAAAAAAACGGTCACCTGTGCTGAGGGGATGGAGGAGTGCGACTGCCTTATGGTTCCCGTGGGTTACTTTGTTGGCTGGGTTTTCTTTCTCTCTTTTCTTTTCCTTCCCTCTCTTTCTTTCTTTCTTTCTTTCTTTCTTTCTTTCTTTCCTTCCTTCCTTCCTTCCTTCCTTCCTTCCTTCCTTCCTTTCTACCTGTCTTTCTCTCTTTCTCTCTCTCTCCTCTTCCCTCCCTCCCTCCCTCCCTCCCTTCCTTCTTTCCTTCCTTTCTTTTTTTTTTCCAGAACAGGGTTTCTCTGTATACAAGCTGGTCTTGAATTCACAGAGATCTGCCTGCCAAGCCTCCCAAATGCTGGGATCAAAGGTGTGTTGTGCCACCACCAAAAGTTTTAACTTTCTTTATCATAATGATTTTTAAAGAGTTTTTGCAGGTCATGCTGGCACACACATTTACTCTTCTAACACTTGGGAGGCAGAGGCAAGTCCGGTCTACATTGGGACTTCAAGGCTAGCCAGAGCTACACCAAGATCCTGTACAGCACCCCCCCCCCCCAACAACAACAACAACAACAAAAGGACAGGTGGTAGTAGGGCATGTCTTTTAATCCCAGCACTCAGGAGGCAGAGGCAAACCAATTTCTGTGAGTTCGAGGCCAGTCTGGTCTACAGTGTGAGATCCAGGGCAGCCAGGGTACACAGAGAAATCCTGTCTTAAGAAAACAAAAAACAAACAAGCAAAGAGGACTGGAGAGATAGCCCAGTGGTTAGGAGTACTTTCTGCTCTTCCAGGGGACCAGGATTCAATTCCCAGCATCCACCTGGTGGCTCATTCCAGTCCCAGGTTATCCAACAGTGCTCAGACATACATGAAAGCCAGATACCCATAAAAATTAACTTAAGAAAAAGAATTTGAAAAGGGGGTTTAGGAGCTGGAGAGATGGCTCAGTGGTTAAGAGAGAGGTCCTGAGTTCAATTCCCAACAACTACGTGGTGGCTCTGTAATGGGATCTGATGCCCTCTTCTGGTATGTCTGAAGATGGCTACATAGTATGTATGTATGTTGTGTGTGTGTATATATATATATATATATATATATATATAATTTTTTTTTTTTAAGAATTTGAAGCCAGGCAGCCACCCAGCACTTGGGAGGCAGAAGCAGGCAGATTTCTGAGTTCGAGGCTAGCCTGGTCTACAGAGTGTGGTCCAGGACAGCCAGGGCTACACAGAGAAACCCTGTCTCAAAAAACAAAAACCAAGCCAAAAAAAAAAAAAAAAAAAAGAATTTGAAAAGAGATAAAGAGAGTTTGGGATGCGGCTCCGTGGCAGAATGTTTACCTAGCAAGCTTTAACATCCTAGGTTCAAAACCCAGCATGGAGGAAAAAAGAGTTTTCCCTTCCTTCTCTCCCCTCCCTCTCTCCCTCCTTCCTTTCCTTTCTTCTCTCCCTCCCTCCCTGGCATTCAGCATCATGAATCACTCCCCAGCTGCTAGAAGCCTGCAGAGGAGTGCATTAGCCCGTGAGCTGTGTCCTGTACTGAAGCCAGGGGCCCCAAGGAAATAGTGTAACCCAGTCGTCCTTCTAGAATGGCCTGCCAAGTCTCAGAGGATGAGTGAAACACCACCCTCGGCCTAGAGGTCAGATCAGAGCTGGGAGTCACCAAATCTCGAGGATTCAACAGAAAAGTGAGAGAATGAGGGTTTCACAGAATCTGGGACATTCTAGACTCTAGACAGGGGAAAGGGCAGTTGTATGCTCCCAACCTCCACTCCCCACATGTTCTGGGATATTTCTCTTCAACCTAAATGAGAAGGAAACATGGGTTCTGCCCAGAAGACCGGGAGAGCAAACTGGAGTGGAGGAACAAACACATATACAAGTTCCCTTGCCCTCGGGATGAGGCTCCCACCAGCCCCAGGGGAGAGACTGCAAGCTGAAGTAAACAAGTTCCAGAGAAGGAAGCAAAACTCCAGGCAGTCTTCCAGGAACCCTGTCAGACTTGAGAGGTGCCTGGAGGCCTTCTCCTCGCTGCCCAGATGCTGGGTGGGGGCTTTCCATTGGCGGATTTCAAGCGCCCTGGAAATTCTGAGTGGAGATAGCGGAGGCCCCAGGTGCAGAGCTGAGCCCGAGCAGAAAACCCTTCCGCGATGGAGCCAATGAGAATGCGCGGTGCAACCCTGGCCAAGTTCCAGGCTCCTCAGCTGGGGGCGCTGGGCAAGAGTTGTACCCCTTTCTTGGAAAAGGGGACTACCCAGAGAAATGAACACAGGGTTCACCGGGTTTGCCTATGATGGCCAGAAGTGGGGGCGGGGTGGGCTGTTTTCCATGGCAGTACTCCTTGAGGTCCTATTGGGTGGGACTATCAACAGTCACTGAACAGCCTATGTAATCAGCTCTAGATAGTGGGGGACAGCAGGGTTCAGGGTAATAAAGCCCAGTTGTATGTGCCCATAGGGCACTTGCTTTGTACCTTGTTGCAAAAGTCCTCCAAGGTTCAGATAAATCAGATGCTGAAATCTGTGATCACTGGCACAGGATTCCCCCCACCCCACCCCACCCCCAGTTCAGACATTTGACTGCAACATATAACGCTAGCCGACATTAACCATCACAGGCTGCTGAAGCTTCGGCTTAATCCCAGCACCCCATCCCCAAAGCCTCCGCTCAGGACAGGTAAGCCAAGTCAGCCGATGTCCTCTTTAGACGAGAATGTCAAGTTCAGGGGACATCACTAAATCAGATACCCCCACAACTTTGTGGCTTTTGCTCATATATATATATACATACATACATATATACATACATACATATAATATATATACATATACACACACATATATAATATATATATAAATACACACATATACACACACACACACACATATATATATATATATATAGTGTGTATGTGTAGGACTGGGGGGCTATGTTTTAAGTTTGTATATTTCCTAACACCTGCCTGAACTCACGGCAAGCATTCATTTCATAAACAGAGACCTTTGACGGCTGCTGTGGGTCCTGTTGAAAAATAAGGACAAGGAGGCCTGGTCTTGTGTGAAGAGGGTGGGTCCATATCTCTGGTGATGTCATCAGACTACTGGCCTCCAAGAAGCATGCTATTCTGTGTTGTCCGCATCTTACACCTAACAGGAGACCTGGCACTTAGTCAGTAGGCAGTAGGAACATAGTGGGAAATGACTAGCCTTATGATTGACAACTGGGAATTCAAAGACGAAGTGGTTGAACTCTCGTTCCAGGAGGAACCAGTGCCCTCTTGTGACCTCCACAGGTTCCAGGCATGCATATGGTACGGTACACATATGTACATGCAGGCAAAACACCCATATACATAAAATAAACATACCTATAAATAAATAGGAGAGGAAAGATCTGGGCTAGGTATTTTGCAAGGCTACAAAGTATGGCCAAGGCTGAGGTCCTAGCTAAAGATCCACTAGAGAGCTGGGTGGTAGCACCTGCCTTTAATCCCAGCACTGGAAGGTAGAGTAAAGGCAGGTGGATATCTACGAACCTGGTCTACAGCTAGTTCCTGGACAGTCAAGGCTACAAAAAGAAAACCTGTCTCGAAATAACAATAAAAGATCCTCTGGGGAAAGAAAAGTTTCTAATCTCAGGACTGTAGGCAGAATTTAGTACAGGCTTTTAGGCTTTTGTTTGCTTTCTTCCCCCCAAGCCCTGACCTCCTTTGGTTTGTTTGAGACAGGGTCTTTCTCCATAGCTCTGGCTTTTCTGGCACTCACTATGTAGAACAGGCTGGCTTTAAACACAGAAATCCATCTGCCTCTGCCTCCCGAGTGCTGGGATCAAGGGAGTGTCACCACGCCCAGCTCCTGTGAGCCACCTTCCAAACCCTGGACCCTGGGCCAGTTTCCTGTCTGGTGGTAGCTGGACCTTTATTAACATGACTACATTTTGTTCAAAGACCAAGCCTCACGTCTCTGTCCTCGATCTCACTCTGTAGCCAAGGATGACCCTGCACTGTTGAATTTGCTTTGTCTTCCCAAGTGCTGCGATTGTGCGTCTTTGCCACACTGGCTCTCTAGCTGGTGTTCTGGTGTCTTTGCCACAGGGCCTTCAGCACACACGAGCAGCTTGTTCTTTTAACACAAGCAGGGACGAAGGTAGCCTAGCAAAACTGTCCTCACAGTCTAGTAAGTGACACAATCACCTTTGCAGTATTCTTTTTTTTTTTTTTTTTTTTTTTTTTTTTTTTTTTCCTGAGACAGGGTTTCTCTGTGTAGCCCTGGCTGTCCTGGAACTCACTTTGTAGACCAGGCTGGCCTCGAACTCAGAAATCTGCCTGCCTCTGCCTCCCGAGTGCTGGGATTAAAGGCGTGCTATACCACTGCCGGGCATCTTTGCAGTATTCTTATTAGTTGGCAAGTCACAGGCACTCCCTTTTGTATAGGAGGCTATACAAAAGCCTGAAGAGACCCATAAGTATAAAGAGACGAAATAGGACCGGATCCACACTACAGCTGATAGGACCCGGAGCAGACTTTTCCATCAACAAACAACTTCACTATTTGAATCTCATAAATTTCTGGGCCGGTAGTTGTAATTAAAATAAAAACCCATAAAGCAAATTAGTGGTCGCAAAGTGGGAACTGGGCTGGACAGCACCGTTTCAAAGATGTCTCCTCTGTTATCCAGCACATAGCATCATCTTCCCTTCCCACTTTACACAGGAGCTACGGACATTAATTCCCCACTGGTTTCAATAGCACACAAGTCCACAAGCTTGGAATCAGAGAATGACTTCCACAGGGTGCCTGAGCCACATCAGGCATATCTCCTTTTTTAAAAAGTTATTTGTTAATTTTATCATGTGTGTGCTTTTAAAAAAATATTTAGCCGGGCGTGGTGGCGCACGCCTTTAATCCCAGCACTTGGGAGGCAGAGGCAGGTGGATTTCTGAGTTCAAGGCCAGCCTGGTCTACAAAGTGAGTTCCAGGACAGCCAGAGCTACAGAGAAACCCTGTCTCAAAAAACCAAAAAAAAAAAAAAAAAATTATTTATGAGCCAAGTGATGGTGCACACCTTTAATTCCAGCACTTTGAGACGTAGAGGCAGGTGGATCTCTATGAGTTCGAGGTCAGCCTGGTCTAGAGTGAGTTCTAGGGCAGCCAGGGCTACACAGAGAAACCTTGTCTCAAAAACCGACAAAACAAAACAGATAAAAATTATTTATTTGTGTGTGTGTGTGTGTGTGTGCGCGCGCGTGTGCGTTACCACATGTGGAGGTCAGAAGTCAATCCTTAGTCAATCTCTCCTTCCTCCCTGTGGGGTCAGGGGTTGAATTCAGGCCCCTGCAGGGCTCTGCTCAGTGAGCCATCTTGCCTGCCTAAGTGTAGTTTCTTATTGTATGGTCAAGTTGCCTAACTCCGAGCGACTCAATTTTGTCATCTCTAGCATGGAGATGAGAGTGGGCCTAGTAGAACAGGGTTCTAATCTCAGCAACCCTTCAGACTGACATCGGAGTCTGGAGAATTCAAGACCTGCCTGGGCTACAGAATGGGGCCCTATCACAAACCCGAAACCAACAAATAACAAAATCTTCACCCGAGGAGATGAGAGGTGTTGGAACAGGACGCCATCGGTACCAGGCTTCATCTCACAGACCAAGCCTAGTTAGTTTGCCTCCTATAGGAATCAGGCATAGGCCCTTCTTTTCTCACTATGACGGCCTCTAGGCAGAACAGGAAGAAACCACCCAGGAGCAGGGTGCTGGAGGAAGCATGCAACTAGATGCCATAGTTGAGAGAAAACTGGTTTGGAGCTTGCTTGCAACTTCCCTCAGCCCAGTGTTCTAGGTGTGTCTAAGAAGGCCCTGCTTGTCCAGTTCCTGTGAGGAGGTGTCACTGGATGAGGACAGCGGTGGGGACAGGGGTGGGAACTGACCTCGGGCAGCTCCTATCTAGGTTCAGGTTCCCTTTAGGGCATGGGCTGGCCTGAACCGGGGACCTCTCTCAGTCTCACAAAGGAAAGGATGTGAGAGTTAGCCTGTGGGCAGCAGGGAATCCAGCTGTGTGGGAAGGAGGCTTTCCCACACCAGGATGAGGGCGTGCAGGGGGTGGGTGGGTGAGTGGGTGGGATTTAGCCTCTGGGAACAAACAGAAGAATCCAGAGGGGAGGGACCCTAGATACAGACACCCCAAAGATGGACTTGAAATGATCTTCCTTCGAAGCATGGTGGCTGGGGTCACTCTGAGTAGCATATTTCTGGCTGTCCTGGGACTCACTTTGGAGCCAAGTTTTTGGCCTTGGAACCTACAGAGATCCTCCAGCCTTGGCTGAAAGGCTGGGATTAAAGCCACCACACTCTGTTCATTGCCGTTTCCAAAAGAAAGTAATCTATAGGTGTGGTGAGGGTGGTGCAGAGACCAGTCGGTACCCACAGGGCTGATCCCTCCCGCCCTGCACAGGAGGGCAGTTCTGGGCTTTTGTGTATCTGAGTGACCTTGGCCTACAGCTGCCCTGCAGGTTGATGGAAGGGACCATGGCCAGGACTGCCTCTTTCCCCTGAACAGCCCCTACTTAATCCAGGGCTCTTTTCTTTGCAAAGACACCTTCCTCAAACTGGTTGGCAGCCTGGAAGCTGCCCTGTGAGCCTCCCTAAGAAGAAACAACATAAAAAAAAAAAAAAGACAAAAACTTTTCCTGTCAACGTAACTAGCTAGGGTAATAAGAAACGCCGGTTAGGTTACACACACTGAATTCACCTTAGTGTAAGCAGGCTTTGGCTACGGAATCAATTCCTACAGAGCACAGTAGAGACCCATGGGCCCAGCCACCCTTGTCCACTGCCCTCCTCCCCATAGCTCCATGTCCGCTCTCTTTTCCCTGACATCCCGAGGGTCTCGGGATCACGAGATGTTGCATCTAGCCCGAGTGTGCCCATGCCGTTTTCCACCCATGAGCTTCGCCCACGCCACGAACACAGCATGGTCTCCCTGTTGTGCAATGAGCACCCGGATTCCTCAAGCGGTCGCTGGGCTTAATGGCCCAGCCGCAGCCCTTCCCAACCCGGAGGCAGGTGCGCACCCTCAACCTTTGTGAGTCCTTGCAGCCTCCCAGGGGAACTAGTAGCGCGACGAGCGCCGTTGCGCAGGACTGAGGCGCACGGGTCAGGATGATCGCCAACTTTGTACTCAGTCATAAAGGTTTCTGAGGCCAGAAACCCTGGGGACAGGACAAGAATGGGGCACAGAGCTGTGTGTACTCAGAGAGCTCGGCTCTCGGAGAGGGGTCCTGGGGATCTAAGCTGGAGCGCGGAGGCGGCTCCTCCATGCTCCAATTGAGCCCTGGAAAAACCCCGGCGCGCGGGCAGGCCAGGGACGGCGGGAACAAAGGAGGCCCGGGCCGGATGCAGTCATGGAAAAACCCATCGGGGCGCCGGCGCGGGGGCGGCGCGCCTGGCAGCCACAGCTTCTAGCCGGCCGCACGGGCGGGGCCACCCCCTGTTAGAGTTACCGCGAACAAGGGGAGACCTCGGGAGCGCGAAAAATGCGGGACGGGTCACTCGACCCCGGAGTCACCACGCTCCGGGTACCGCCACGCACCGCGGGCTCACGATGTGTACCCGGCTGGTACATGCGGGGCCTTGCGCATGGCCTCTTGATGGGTGGACGAAACCGCAGCAGCGGGTCGCAGCGGCCACGTGGGGGGCGCGCACAGGCCCCGCACTGGCGCGACGCGCCCGCACACGCTCTAGTATGCATATGATCACTTACACGCACGTGCACCCAGACACGCGAGCGGCCTACAACTCCCAGGGCAGAAGGAAGGAAACGGTTGGACCGAAGGGAGGAAATGAAAGAGGCTCGTTAGGGCGCCACGGCTAGACACAGGAACCTCAGAGATGCGGGAGGCGGGGGTGGGGAGCCTTTGAAGAAGCGATTTTTAGTGCACCCCCCTCCACCCCCCAATTTTAGAGATGCCGGCTCCGGGCCTCCCACAGCGGGACGTGCCCAGTTCCCGCCTCCGGGCTAGAGTTTCCCTCTCGTGCCGGCCGCTGCCCAGCCTAGTCTGGTCTTGTAAATTTGGCTGAGATCTGGAGAGGCAGCGCCCCAACAACCACCCCTCCTCTCCCATAGAAAAGAAAAGTGTTGGTGTAAGATGGACCCGTTGACTCTCAAACCTTTTCCAATTTGGATTTTTTTTTTTTTTTAATGGAGGAACTGAACTCGGTGGTGGGAGGTGGCAGAGACTGGTCTCGGTTCATATATGTCCTCTTGTTTATTTGTGCTGCTGCCTCTGCCTATTATGGGGTGAGGGCGCTGGGCGGGGTGGGGGGTGAAGGAAGAAAGGGTCACACAACAGCACGTGGCTATGGTGGCCTAGAGTCTGCTTCTAGAAGCAGAGAAACCCATGATTTGCCTAAGTGAAGCTGCGTGTGTGTGTGTGTGTGTGTGTGTGTGTGTGTGTGTGTATAGGAGGAGGGTGTGTGTGTGTGTGTGCGCGCGCGCGCATGTAGGAGGAGGGTGTGTGCGTGTGTGTGTGTGTGTGTGTGTGTGTGTGTAGGAGGAGGGGGCGGTTCCTGGGAGGCAGAGGATATAGAAGTAGGAACTCAGGGCTTCAAAACATTTAATTAAAAAACAACTGGGTAGTGGTTCGTTATCTCAGACCTTGGGGTGCAGGGGGATCGAGGAATTCAAAGCCAGCCTTCCTGACAAAGCCTGAGCCTAGCTTAGGCTGCAAGAGACCTCGTCTTAAAAAACAAAACAAAACAAACAAACTCAACCCCCCCAAACTAATCAAATAACAAAAAGAGGCTGCAGTTGTTTTGCGGTCAGACTCCACTCTCGGGAAGACTGTCTGGTCAGTTCATGGTCCAGTACCACAGAAACAGACAGGTGCACCCGACCCCATCGGATCCAGCGAGTTGGTAATTTACTTGTGATCTTTGAAACTGACCTTCTTGGTGTTCTCTCCCCAAAGCCCCCCCCCCCCGTCTTTGAAACTGACCTAGCGTATCCCGTATTCTCATATTCGCTCTCTGTCTTTTGTCTCTGTCTCACGTACGCGCGCTCTCGTGCCTCCTGTGTAAACTAATTTTGTCCAGTCTCAAATTACTCATCAGTAAAATGGGTCCAGCGTTTATGGTACTGAAAGCGGGTGTCAGTTTTCCTTTGGCCCTGCTTTACCTCTCATTGGGACAGGGATCAATAATTCTCACTTCCATGGCTCTTCCCTGATCACTCCTCAAAGTCCTAGGGGCCGCCTCCTCCCCCATTCCGGTTTCTTCTGTGCAAGGGCGGGAGTGTGTTTGGCGTGGAGTTGCGGTTAGTGTAGCCAGTAGAAGGAAAGGCTAGGGGAGTAGCGCCCTCTGCTGGACAGTTATAGTAGGGTCTACTCAGTCCCTGAAGAGAGGCCAAAGCTAACCTCATGCGTGAATGCTGGAGGGCTTCAAGCACAGTAGGGCTCCATTGACCACGTCCCTTGTGCCTCGGTTTTCTCTCGAGCAGACCGAAAGAATGCTGGCTCCCCAGAGCAGCGTCACCAAGATCAGTGAACTTGCTATTTATAATGGGCTTTACAGTTTACAAAGGTTGCTGCCTCTGGGCGGGACGGCAATAAGACAGGGAATCATTTTGTCTTGTTCAGGGGTGGTTTGGATTCTACCGCCTTCATCCAGCTGTGTAACCAAGGCAACGTTCAAAACACTGAATAACCAGTAGGACAGGCGTCAGCCAATCAGAACAGAAAGAAACCCAGATCTCTGTACCTGCTCAAGTTCTGGACTAACGTCAGCCTTATTGATTCTGACTTCTCCAGTCTACTGTATGGGATTTAGATGGTAACAGTATCTAGGGCTTTTGAACACTAAATGCTTGTAATGGCTTGCCACAGTGTCAGACACACCTAAAGCACCTAGTAGGGTTTAGCCTAAGTGATTATGCCTCCTTTCTGTGAGTGGTGAGTCACTTCGGAGTCAGACTCAGGGTGATTGCCACTCTCGAGGGAGATTTGCCAGCTGATTCCACTGTGTGCGTTCAAGGCCCAACCTCTGCCTCCCCCACCCCTGCTTCACGCTGAGAACATCTCCCTGTTGCCCCAAACACCTCTGTAATTGAGCCTTTCCTCCTGATTCTGCTCCTGTCCCTCTCCTGCTTGGCTGTCCCTGCCCCCACCTCATCAGCTAGCCAGTCACTTCCCATAGCCCATCTCTCTCAGATAACTCTCCCAGGCTAGAAAGCTCAGAGCTATCTGGATTCTTGTATCCCTTTGGTTCTAAAAACAGCTGCCCTCCTCTGCTTGCCTGGATAAAATAGTTTCCTATCTGCCTGTGGCCTCTGGCCATCTGCCCATTCTCAGCACTTCTGCGGTATTCATCCCTCTACCTTGGAGGGAAGCCTTCAGCGCTTCCTGCTGGTAGATCCAACAGAATCATCACCGTTAACATTTCCTAGTTGCTCCTCGCAGTAACTCTGTAATAACCCTCCACTAAGTGAGTGCTATCTCAATGATTCATCCCAAGATTCTTTAGGTACCTCTGCCATTATCCACACTTTGTAGAGGACACAAGCTGGAAGCTTCAAGAGCTAAATAACTGGACCAGAGTCCCTCAGCTAGGAGGAGGCAAAGTCCTTCTCTCAAAAGACTCACCTGTCCTAATTCAGCTGTGGTGGACAGTCCCTGGTAGAGCCTCCTGGTGTTTCTTATAACCTCTAAGTCCAATTTTCACTGTATCCAAGGACTCCGTTTCAGCCCTTTGGTCCTCTGTCTGCGTCTTCCTTCCCATCCTTGTTTTAGCTTGGGATGTATCTTCTACTCCCAATCAAAATCTTGCTCTAGCTTAGCTCAAGGGCGACTTGCCTTTTGCCCCGATTCCTACATCTGTTGGACGGTGGTGGTTTTCTCTGGGGCCCTTGAGCAGCTCTGTCCTCCAGAGCCCCTGATGCTGCTTGGAGACAGGGTCTGTTGTAGTCTTGGCTGGCCTGGAACTCAGAGATCTTCTTGCCTCTTCTGAGTATTAAAGGCCTGTGCCACCATACCTGGGCTTCCACCTTGCTTTTGAGGCAATGTCTGTCTTGTTTTTGCCCCTGCCCTTTGGATGTGAGCTTTCCTTTGATGAGAGATACTGTACCACCTCCCATCTCCCAGCAGGAGGGCTGGAATTACAGATTCAAGCCACCCCATCCAGCTTTTTCTATGGGTTCTGGAGATCACACTTAGGTTGCCAAATGATTTTTACCAGCTGAATCATCTCCTTGGTCCCCTTCCTTTCTATGTGTTGGTGTTTTGCCTGCATGTCTATGCCTGTGTACCATATGGGTACCTGACTCCCACAGAGGCCAGAAGAGGGCATCAGATCCCATGAAACAAATGGAGTTTCAGACAGTTGCGAACCATCATGTATGCTGTACATGGAAACAGGGCCCTCTGGAAAAGCAGCCAGTGCTCTTAACTGCTGACCCATCTCTCTACCTCTTTTTTGTTTTTGAGATCGATGTCTGCAGTTGGTGTGGAATTTGCTATGTAGACCAGGCTGGCCTCAAACTCACAGAGATCCACCTTCCTCTCCCCCCTCCCCCCAAACTCTCCTCCCCCTCGGTGCTGGGATTAAAGGTGTTCACCACCAAGCCACCATGCCCTGCCCACCCCCGGCTTTTTCTCTTTTATTTTTCTTTCTGGTATAGGAGATCGTGTGGATTCCATGGCCTCACAGATGCCAGGCCAGTGTTCTACCACAGAGCTGTCTTTTCATCAAGCATGGGAGATTCTCGGGGCTCTTATAAGTGGTAGGATTCTGATCCAGTGATCTGGGTGGAGGCTGAGAGTCTTTGTTCCGTTGAGTCTCCCAGGCAGGGTCGATGGATCTGTGAAGACCACACTTTGAGAGGCACGGCTCTGGGTTTGCAGAAGCATAAATGTCAGCTGATGGGTCTGTTGACAGTGACTCAGCACAGGAGTATGCAGACATTAAATAAGCCCAAGGACTGGACTGTATAGATTTCAGCTCGAAGCAGCAGAGGTTGAAACCAACGGCCAAGCTCCCCAGCACTACCAGAAATGCTTCTGGATGTACTCTTGGGCCAAGCAGTGTGGACACAGTGATCTATCCAGGCTCTCTGCCTCAGCCCTTGCTGCTTTAAGTATCATCATCTCAGGGGCTGAGGGTGTGGCTCCTCGGCTAAGAGTATTTGCCTAGCATGTGGGAAGATTTCAAGAACTACTTAAAGTATGTCTGGCGGTGCTCACCCGTGATCCTAGCACTCAGGAGGTGGAGGCAGGAGGATTAAGAAGTTGAAGGTCAACCTTGACTACATAGTGATTTTTGAGGCTAGCCTGAGCTATGAGAAACACAAAATACCCTATTGTCTCGTATTTGGCCCATGGAGAGCTATCACATAGTTCTCAACTTCCCTCAGAATTTGGTCCCCACTTCCTTTAGAAGGGAAACTCCGTCCTTGAAGACTTTGCACCGTCTGGCCCCGCCTCAGTCATTTATTATTAAGCTCATCCCCCACTTACCCCTTGAGCCTTAAATTCAGTGCCTTTCTTCCCCTCTGAAAGGCTGTCATTGTACATTTTCAAGAAGTTCAGTGCCTAACCCCACCCTCACCCCCGTTGTTTTTTTTTTTTTGGGGGGGGGGGCAGATTGCTGCAGTGATACCTTTTATCTGATTCAAGCTTGGCCAGGAACAGCTAGTTTTTCATAGTCATGATCAAGTAGTCTGTGTTGTGTCTTCATTCCGTTTGATTTTGGGTTTTTTGTTTTTGTTTTTTTTGTTTTTTTGTTTTTTTGTTTTTAAATAGTACTCTCAGGTTCACTGTTACTGCCTTATCTTCGGGGCTGCTTTTTCCATGCCCCTCTGCAGTACTGAACTCCTCTTGGACGTGTACCTGTCCTACTATGCTTCACTATTTCCCACCTAGAACAGTTAGTACTCAGCACATAGCAGGCCTGTTCAGTGACTGTTACAGAATAGGTATTTGAAAAGGCAAGAGGTACTCAGAAGTGTCTAGGTAGGTAATCAGGGCTTCAAGGAGGTCATCTCTAAAAGGGGGGACAACACCTAACCAGAAGCAGCAGCCTCAGTAGGGAGTGTTTCTGGGGTTGGTCTTCCTGGAGGGCAGAAGAAGGTATCAGGGACTGGCAGAGGAGGGAGGACGGGACTGTGATACAGTCTATGGGAAGCACCAGAGACATCACGGACCTTTCTCATAGTCCTGAATTGAGACTGGATGTTTCTATACCCCTGAACAGCAGTCACTGGGCACACCCATGAAGGAGGTGTGACCTCAGGCAAGGCATTTTCCATCATTATCTATCTCCAGAGGGAGCCGATAGCCTAAGCCATCTATGGCCAACAGCTCTAGCAGGTAAGTCCCTCTTCAGTCTTGCAGAGGAATCAGATAGCATAGGATAGTGCCTATCATGTGGGATCTACCCAGGATGGGAGTATGCCGGGCCGGACGGGACCGGACTAAGAGGAAGATGAGCTCCCACCCCCACTCCCACCCCCACCCCAGGGTATGTGCAGAAGACCAGAGGGAAGAGTCAGATGAATCAGAAAGAGGACGATGGCCTTAGGAAGCTACAACCACATAAACATGTAGCCAAGGATGGTCTTGAATTTCTGGTCCTTCTGCTTCCATCTCCCAAGGGATGGAAATACTAGCATGTGTCACCACAATGCCTGGTTTTATGCAGTGCGGTAGACTGAACCCAGGGCTAATCCCTACCCTCTTTTATTTTTGCTAAGTCTCTGTTTGCTGGGTTCAAATGATTCTCTATCTTAGCCTCCTGAGATGGGACTACAAATGTATGCTATTACACCTTGCCTAAAACTATTTTTTTTTCCTAGACAAGGTTTCTCTATGTATCCCTAGCCATCCTGGAACTCTCTAGGTAGACCAGGCTGGCCTCAAGCTCAGAGATCCTTCTGCCTCTGCCTCCCGAGTGCTGGGATTAAAGGCATGCGCCACCATTGCCCAGCTCGAATAAAATTCTTTTTTTTTTCCCCGCCTAAAATTCTTAATCGTCTGTCTGAACAAGGAACCTTGGATTTTTTTTTTCTTTTGCATAAATTACATAGTCCTGTTCTCCAGCTCTGGATACTGAGTCAGGGCTGATCTCTGAGAAACTGTCAGGGTGACACTGTTAAGGGTGGGCATGGGCCCAGGTAGGCCTCAAGTTGTGTAACATGGGAGTAACAGTGCCCTTGTGTGTGTGTGAAGCCAGGATCGTGGTGAAGCTCCAACTAGAGGGAAAAAGATAACCCCAGTCTAACTGTTCCAGCCGCAGATCAGTCTGCCCTAGAAAGGCAGCCCAGAGGCCTCTCAGTGAAAGACAGCTACCTCCTGCTCTCAGAACCTCGTGCGTCTATGTCATACAGCAGCTACTGGCTGTTGAAAAGCAGCCAAGATGCCGGGAGTTTACAGAAACCAGTAGGACGGCTCCTGGAGCAGACTGAATAGCAGACAGTCTGGAAGTCAGAGCTAGGCCTATGAGGCTGAGGGTGTGGAGGGTGTAGGGTGTGGGGGTTGGAGGTTGGAGATGGTTGGTCCCTGAAGACAGATGGTGAGGGACCTGGATGAAAAGGCTGCCAGTGGTAGGGAGAAGCCTCGGAGAAGCTTGGATTACTGTGTAACCTAAACCAGAGACAATAGTCACGGCACGCTGAATATAGAGCCCCTGGCACCGACGGGCTTTGTCCGGCTTTAACGCCCATATTTGGGTCATTGCTTTATTTTTGCATGCCTGTTTTTCTGCTCCTGACATACTCACTTCCTCTCCAGACTCGAACCATATTCTTTCTCCTCTGACTGATGCTATCTGCCTCAGTTTACCGCGTACTTGGTACACCTGTAGTTCACCCGCAGTGGCCCAAACTGGGTTTATTTCGTACATGGTGAATCTTTTCTGGACCATCGTTTTATTTTCCCATGAAGGTTTCCAAGCTCTGTTAGCCCATCTGCTCACCAAGACGCCTCACTCAGGCACTGCCCAGTAGCCGAATACCAGAAACTGACAAGGGGTTCTGATTCTGGCAGCTTGAAAAGGGTAGAAATTGCCTTCTGGGAATGTCAATGCTGGGCACCTACTGAGCACCACCGATACTGGGTCCTGGCCAAGGTGGACGTGTGGACTGGGATGCCACAAACAGAAGCCTCTTTCTTCCAGGCTTTACGCAGGAGAGCGTTTAAAAACAGGACAAAGCCAGGCGGCCCAGGGGCCTCCCGGGCAGCGGGAGAAAAGCAGGGTGCAGGGAGCCAAGGCGGGGCGCTCCACGGGGGCGCAGACCCGCCCCGCCCGGCCTCGCAGCCTGAAAGGGCCTCTGTGTCGCGGCCACCGCCCGCCCGAGTCCCAGAGAGCGCTTCCTCAGCTGCGCCAGACCCCGGAGGCTCCGCCGCCCCTCTAGGGACAGACACAAATAGTTCCCAGCGCAGCTGTCCGGCCAGTTGCCTGGGGAACTAAACTCAATGGACTGACGTCACCCGGCCGTCGCGTAGCAACTGGAACAGACTCTGGAACGCCCCGGCGTTGAGGTCACGGTCGTCAAGGAGACGGCGGGGCGGGGCCTGGGCGGGGCTGCTGGGCCTCTGGTGGCCTGGCTCCAAGTTGGGAGCCTCCGAGTTTTGCGGGGTTGGGGGGCGGGGGTGGGGTGGGGGGAGCGGTGCCCCCTGGCCTGCCGCAGCCAGACAGCCTTGCCCTCGGCTGGCCCGGCCGGAGAAAGCTCTTTGTAGCCCGATGCGCCCAGCACTCAGATATTTTTCTGGCAGACAGAGCCTTTGTTGTCCTCACCCCATCTTACTGCCCAGTTTCTGTTCCAGCCTCGTTTCCTCACCAGGCCCCAGCCCGGGCTCCAGTTCTACTAAGGGGAGGCAGCACAGTGTTTTTCTTCTCCCTCCTCCCTGGTCACCCAGGAAATGCGGGCAATTGGCCACCAGCCTCGGGAGAAGAGACACAGGGCCCTGCTCCCTGCAATTTATCAAAGTCTTGTTTTTTCCTTCACCCCTGAGCCTGACTTAAAGCGTTTGTGCAAGTGACACCCACCTCCACAGCAGCTAAGCCAGGTTAGGCAAGTGGAGGAACAGGACTTTGTACTTATAATGCCGCCCCCCCCCCCCCCCCCCGTGTCTCTTCCACATCATGGCGGAATACAAAACCCTGAAACCAGGTGTGACAGACCCAGAACCTCTTGGCACCAGCCTTCCAGTTACTCTCCCAGGCTGGGGCACTCCTGTTTCTAGTTAGTCTTGTTCAAGTCCGGTTGAATTCATGTGTGGAGAGATATTTTTCCTCACCTATAGCTGCAGTTTGAAAGTATTAATACTAGAAGTTGGTAGACAACCTGTTTCCTCATTGGTTGACATATAAAATTCAGATGTAAAGTAATATTTTTTTTTAGTTCATGGAGTTGGGCAGAGCGATGAAGAAGATCCAAACGTCCTGTCTCCAAAGCACACTATCGAAGGAAAGCTGTGGGAGGGACTCACAAGCTTATGTGGTGTGGCTGGCATGCTCTAGGGTCCATGCGTGGGCTGCGCCTGGCCTTGGACCTACATCTGGTCCCATGTATGGCCCTGGTCCTGCTTGTGAGAAAGCTGATTTTTTTTTTGGGGGGGGGGGGCGTGTGTTTCAAGACAGAGTTTCGGTGTGTAGCCCTGGCTATCCTGGAACTCACTTTGTAGACCAGGCTGTCCTTGAACTCAGAAATCCGTCTGCCTCTGCCTCCCAAGTGCTGGGATTAAAGCTGTGTGCCACCACTGCCGGGCTAGGGAAAGGTGATTTTTGTCTGCTGAGGATCATTTCATGAGGAGGTGTGAAGGGTAAGATGCCACCTGTCTGCAGTGGGGGACATAGACATGAATACATATACACCTTGTAGCTGCTTGCAGGAAAAGCAGAATACGGTGGGAAGGGAGAGATCTAACCCATGAGAAGGGTGGTAACACCAGATGTTCCCATTATCCTTTCCTAGATCAATACAACTCACCAGTCCTGTTTTTGCCCAAAGTACATCATATGACACCAAGGTCACATCTACTGAAGGATCCTGATAAATACACAGCACAGGAAATCCCAAGAAGGAAGAAAGTTGACTTTGTGGGTTTGTTTTGTTTTGTGTGTTCTCTTGAGATAAAAGTTCCCGAGAGCCGAGGTTGGTCTGGAATTTGCTACGTAGAACAAGCTGGTCTTGAATTCTGGTGTCTCCTGCTCAGCTGCCCAAGTCCCAGAGTTCACCACTGCTAAATAGTGATTCAGTTTGTTTTCTGTTCTTCCAAGGGAAATCTGTAGAGACTAGACACCTGTTCTAGGTGCAGTTCTAGACTCTGGGGAGTCCACATCCATGGAGCCTGCTTGCTTCACTGTGATGTGAGGGCTAAGTTTGAGGACAAGCCTATTAGCTCAGGCTCCTTTTCTTAACAAAGCGAGACAAACGTAAGGCTGGAGGTGGTGGTGTCGCACACCCTTGATTCCAACTCACAGAAGGCACAGTCAGGCAGATCTCTGTGAGTTCAAGGCCAGCCTGGTGTACATAGCAGTTTCTGGTCAGCCAGGGCTGTGTAGTGAGACGTCACTCAACAGATAAATGACAGTGAGACTCCCATTGCCTGGTTGAATCCCAGTTACATATCCAAAGTCCCAACTCTAAATACCTTTATTTTTGGAGATTAAGTTTCTGGTAAATTGTAATTTTAGTGTGTTGGATTTTTGATGTTTTGGTTTTGTGTGTGCCTATGTTTCTTAAAATTAAAATTTTAAATTACTAGCCAGGCAGTGGTGGCACACGCCTTTAATCCCAGCACTTGGGAGGCAGAGGCAGGCAGATCTCTGAGTTCAAAGCCAGCCTGGTCTGCAGAGTGAGTTCCAGGACAGCCAGGGCTACACAGAGAAACCCTGTTTGAAAAACCTAAAAAAAAAAAAAAAAAAAAAAAAAAGTAAAATCTTAAAAGAAACAAACAAAAAATGCATTTTATATATTGTTTTTTTAAAAAGATTTATTTATTCATTATATGTAAGTACACTGTAGCTGTCCAGACACTCCAGAAGAGGGCGTCAGATCCCGTTACGGATGGTTGTGAGCCACCATGTGGTTGCTGGGATTTGAACTCCTGACCTTCGGAAGAGCAGTTGGGTGCTCTTACCCACTGAGCCATCTCACCAGCCCTTATATATTATTGTTGTGCATGTGTGTGTGTGTGTGTGTGTGTGTGTGTGTGTGTGTGTGTGTGTATGTGTGTGTGTGTTTCAGTGCTGGCACTTGCTTGTCACATATGTGGAAGTCAGAGGACATTTGAGTGTGTTCTCTTCTTCTGCCATATTGAGGCAGGGTCTCTCTTGTTGCTGTCGGGCTGTGAACTCCAGGTGAGCTGGCCTTTGAGTGGCTGTTCTGTGTCCACGCCCCGTGTCCTCCACAGGAGAGCTAGTATTTCAGACACGTGCCACTGCATGTGGCTATTTTATGTGGGGTCTGGAGATTCAGCTCAGGTATTCAGCTTTTTAGGCAAGCACCTTTATCCACAGAGCCAACTTACAGCTCCTGATTTGATGTTTTTGAGGCAGGCTCTCCTGGAATCCAGGGTGGCCTTGAACAGGATGGCTATGTTACAGCCAAGGGGAGCTGTGAGATTCTGATCTCTTTGTCTTTGCCTCCTGAGTGTGGGGATACCCAGGATGCGCTATCAGTTATTAATCACAGTATCTCAGTGAGGTAAAGAGGAGGTTTGCTTCAGTTAGGGTTCCTGTTTTCATGATGAGACACTGGGTTTATTTGTCCTACACTTCCACATCATAAGTTTATTATTAAAGTCAGAGCCAGAACTCAAGTAAAGCAGGGACCCAGGAGCAGGAACATACAGAGACTAGGGTGCTACTTACTGGCTCGATTTCCATGGAATCCCGTTGTTTTCTTATAGAACCTAGGACCACCATCCCAGGGGAGACCCCACCCACAATGCACTGGGCCCTTTCCCATCAATCACCAATTAAGAAAATGTTCTACAGGCCTGCCTATAGCTGATTTTTATGGAGATGTTTTCTCAATTGAATTTCCTTCCTTCCAGATGACTCTAGACTGTCTTGTTGTCATAACACTAGCCAGTACAAGATCTGTCTTACAGTTGAAGAAAATTAAATCAGGAGATATGAAAACCCTGTCCTAAGAGCAAGACTGTACTCTGTTTGGTTTTAGACTTGGGTTTATCCTGGCTCTTCCACCAAATCCCACATCTTGACCTGGATGGCCCGTTTGAAAGACTCTGGCCTAAAGCAGTCTGTGTCTCTGAGCACCGACAGCCTTAGCTGTTTGGCTGCCGTGACTCCTATTGGAGAGTCTACGACCCTTTGTCTCTATTAAGGTGTGTGTGTGTGTGTGTGTGTGTGTGTGTGTGTGTACCACATGTGTACCTGGTGCCTAAGGAGACCAGAAAAGGACTGGCGATACAGATGTTTTTTAAGCTATGATGTGAGTGCTGGGACTTGAACCCTGATCTTTGGGAAGAGACGCCAATGCTCTTAACTGCTGAGCCATCTCTCCAGCCCCAAGGCAACTCTTATAAAGGACAACATTTAATTGGGGCTGGCTTACTGGTTCTGAAGTTCAGTCCATTATCATCATGGTGGTAAACATGGCAGTGTCAAGGCATGCTTGGCGCTGGAGGAACTGAGAGTCCTACATCTTGTTCTAGCTAGAAGACTAGCTTCCTGGCAGCTGGAAGAAGAGTCTCAAAGCCCACCCCCAAAGTGACACACTTCCTTCAACAAGGCCACACCTCCTAATAGTGCCACTCCCTGGGCTAAGCATAGTCAAACCACCACACTGGGCTATCTCAGGCTTCCCTGTTTCTCTTTTAAGTGTCAAGGATTGAATCTGGACTCTGCTGGTGTGGAGCAGTTCTGTCATGTCTCCAGCAGAGGGCGCATTCTGCATTCTTCAGAACTCAAGAAGCTCAAGTGTAGCAGACCTGAGAAACTGGGCTACCCTTTGAAGAGGAGAGATGCAGTCTTTCAGTTCAATAATTAAAGGTCTATTTAAAAAGCCATGTTCATTTTAGCTTTATTATTTCTGTGCTTTTGTGTGGATTCAGACATGTGTGCTACACTCCTAGCCCAAACTTCCAGTTTTTCTTTTTTTGACTTGTCAAGCCAGGGTTTCTTTAGTTCTGTCTTAGAACTGGACCTGTAGGCCAAGCTGGCCTCAAACTCAGAGATCCACTTGCCTCTGCCCTCTCTAGTGCTCAGATTAAAGTCCTGTGCTACCACCAGCCAGCCCATTTCTCTCCCTCCCCCTCCCATTTTTCTCCCTTTTCTTCCCCCTCCTCCTTTTCCCCCTCCCCCTCCTCCTCCCTTCTCCTCCTCCTCTTCCTGCTCCTCTTTGTATGTGTGTGCAGGCACGTGTGCATATATGGTGGAGGCCAGAGGTGAACTTCACATGTCATTCCTCAGGACTTGTTTTTTAAATATATAATTTTAACTTTGTGCTCATTGGTAGTTTGCTGCTTGTATGTCCATGTAAGGGTGTCAGAAACCCTGTAACTGGAGTCACAGACGGTGTGAGCAGTCATGTGGGTGCTAGGAATTGAACCCAGATCCTCTGGAAGAGCAGCCAGTGTTCATGACCATTGAGCTATCTCTCCAACCCCAACTTACTTTTTATTTTCTTTTGACAAAGTCTCACTATGTAGCTCTGGCTAGAAATTTACTGTGTAGACCAGGTTGACCTCAAACTCACAGAGAGATGCCTGTCTCTGCCTCCTGGGTGCTGCTCTTAAAGGTGTGGACCACCACAACCTGCTCATTTTGGTTTTAAGGCAGGGTCTCTCATTGGCCTGCCTAAGAAGCCCCAGGGATCCTTCTGTCTCCATCCAGTGCTGGAATTACAAGCATTCACTACCACACTCTGTTACAGCAGAGTCCCGACGCAAGTCCTCAAGTTTATAAGCCCTATTCTTTTCTTTACCTGGGCTGAATTTATTTATTTATTTAGGTTTTTCGAGACAGGGTTTCTCTTTATAACCCTGGAACTCAGAAATCTACCTGCCTCTGCTTCCCGAGTGCTGGGATTAAAGGCATGCACCGCCACGCCTGGCTTGGATTTATTTTTATAAATTTTTAATTTATTTATTAGTGTGTGTGTGTGTGTGTGTGTGTGTGTGTGTGTGTGTAATTTGAAAGGGCTGGTTTTCTCCTACTGGAGATGCTAGAGATTAAGCTCAGATTGCCAGCCTTACTTGCTGAGCCATTTTGTTAGCCCTTGGGCTGGCTTTGAACTTCTGAAGTTCTTCTGTCTTCACCTTCCAGGCCTTGGAATTACAGTAATATACAAGTAGCCCGGCATGGTGGCACACATCTTTAATTCCAGCACTTGGGAGGCAGAGACAGGTGGATATCTGTAAATTCAAGGCCAGCCTGGTATAGCAAACTCCAGGCCAAGGCAAGGCAACATAATGAGACCCTGTCTCAAAGAAACAACAACAACAACAAAGAACCCATAAAACAAAGACAAAAAAACAAAACAAAACAAAACAAAAAACAAGAAGAAATGTAGAGGCCTTGCCCTGGAGAAGCCAGGAGAGTTAAACACAGTTTATGTCTAACTGGAATGATGCAGTTTTACAGCCTGGTGATCCTTTGCTGTTTGATGAGACAAGCTCTGCCCGTATCTCCCAGAGTTTATGTTTGTACTTATCCCAGGCCCTTTCCCCTAAATCTCCATCGCATTTAGACCACAAGCTCATTCTTAGGAGGGATGTCACTTGTGTTTCACAACAGCCTAAGTGACAGCTGTGTTCTGTTAGGGCCAGCCTAAGTGTGTGCGCATCCCTCCTGTGAGGCCTGATATTGTACCCTCTACCCCCAAACCCTCTCCTACCTTCCAAAACCTCAATCGGTAGCTTGGGCATGGGGCTGAGCAACAGGCAGGTACATGTCCTCGGTTTACCTGTGGGCCCCATCGGTCCTTTTACCCTGTTGTCCCACTGCATGGATAAGGGCAGAGCTTAGAAAATAAACGCTTGTGGTTATTTACTGAAAGGCAGGGGACAGTTACCTAGTGCAGGGTTGGGGAAGAAGTAGGGGGCTTGCTGGTCTAGTTACCACTGGGGCCAGTGCGGGCCCAGCGTGAGGTGAGATGATGGGCCAGGTAGCGCATAGCTGAACGGATGCCTTCCATAGTCCGTCTCTCCACAGACTCCAGCAGGTGCGTGACAGAGTGCAGGGCTGAGCCAGTTCCAGACATCACCCCAGAGGAGAAAGCTGACCTGGCGCTGCGCAAGAGGCTGGCGACAGTCCGCAGGCGGGGACCCTCGTCTTGTAGCCGGTCAGCTGGAGAGCTGCAGCCCGAGGCCAGAATGCCCACAGCCACACCCATGCGTGTGGCTGTGTCTGACCACACCAGGATGTCTGTGAGGGAGCTGATGGAGCCCTCTCCACAACCCAGCAGGCTGGTCATGGAGCGCATGTAGTCGTTCTCCACATCAGGTCTATACAGATTGGGGTCCAGAAGGTTCCTGCCCAGGGCCACCTGGTAGAAATCTGGAGAGTGGGGTGGGCTGCCACCTGGGGAGCCTGGGTCAGGTGGATCCGGTGGGATACCTGAGTCAGCAGCTGAATCCTCACTGGTCAGCCCTGGCGATCTAGCTTTGCTCCCAGGGTTCAAGGCCTTGAACCCTTCAGCTTCCTGCTTGGCCGAGTTGGTGGTAGGCGTGGGTTCTGGGTCGCGACCACTGGTATCGGAAGGGGGTGGGTCAGCAGCTCCCACCGAAGTCTGGACATGTTCAGGCAGGTTAGATAGCACGTCAGCATTTGGAACTAATACTGGCTGCCCTTCTGGAACATTCGGGTTTCCCAGTGTCTTTTCCTGGGTCTGGGAGTCACTCGGGGAAACCGTCCGGCTCCGACTTGTACGGTTGTTTTCAGCTAGCCTGTCCCACACTGGGTTCTGGAAACCCACAAACACTTGCAGGATACCTGGGTCTTGGGGCAGCAAAGATGTGGTCTCTTCAGGATTGTCCTGGCCCTGATGTGGAATATCTGGGCTCTCATCTTTGACTGCAGAAGTTGCTGTATCTGTGGAGATGGCTGGCTCTACATCTTGCCCTATGGAGGTGTCCATCTGCATGGAGGGCTGATCTTTATTCTGTCCCACAGAAGTGGCAATCTGCAAAGATGCCTGGTCTTCATCCTGTCCCATCAAGGTGGCAGTCTGTATGGAGGCCTGATCTTTATTCTGTCCCACAGAAGTGACAATCTGCAAAAATGCCTGGTCTTCATCTTGTCCCATCAAGGTGGCAGTCTGTATGGAGGCCTGGTCTTTATCCTGCTCAAAAACTGTGTTAATCTGCATGTACGCCTGGTCTACATTTTTCTCCGTGATGGTGGAAATCTGCTTGGAGAGCAGGTCCTCATCTTGTCTCATGAAGGTATCAGTCCGAATGAAGTCCTGCTCTTCATTTTGCTCTGTGGTGATGGCTTTCGCCTCAGAGGTTTGATCTACATCATGTTCAGCTAGCACTTCGTCGATGTCTCCTGGTGGGACGTCATCGGGCAGGGAGTCTGGTCCTTCGGACTCTCCGGGTAAATCTGCAGAGTTTTCATCAGCTGTGTTGTCCGAGGAGGCCTCGGGAAGATCATGTGTAGAACTGCTGCTGGCTTCAGGGTCTTCCAAGGGCTCAGCGGTCATCTATGCCCCCTGCTACTTATGGTGGTTGGGAAGGAGTGGCTTGGCCCTGCTAGGCTCAGTTGTCCAGGTGGTGAGGTCACAGCAGGTTGTGGGCAGCTGATGATGTCACAGGTACTTGTAGAGCAAGGGTCCTGAATGTCCTGAGTCTGCTGAGTGGCTGTCCTGGCGAGCTGACTATAGGTGGTGTTGCATAGCCAGAGTAGTGGGTACAGAGGAAATGAAGAATAACTGTCTTGGTTTAAGATGGAGATACGTAGGTAGGTGCAGATGCAGCCGCAGGGCTGTGAGTGGTTTCGGGAACTGTACTTTGGGGCATGATACAGGAAGGTAATGCTGAGTTTGAATTAGTAGGTTTTAAACTTATTTTGGGGACAGGGGATCAGTGCTCTTGTTATGTAGTTGAGGCTGGTCTCCCACTCTGATCTTCCTGTCTTAGCCTCTCAAGAGCTAGGATTACAGACATTTGTTATACCAGGTTATCCCTCCCACCATCTCTCTATTCTATTGGGCTACTTCAGGACCCCAATTTCTTTCTTTCAGGCCGGTCTTTCTTTGGTAATTTTTCTAGCAATGAGGAGGAATAGTGGAGGCCAGGGCCTGGGCGGCATCTAGGCTGGCTATCCTTAGTGCTAGAGTTAACCTTTTGACACAGGACAATCTACCTGCTCATCTGGGCTGGGAGGGCAGGGCACCACTAATGGGTACAGACTCCAGGGCAATCCTAAGAAGAGCTTGGTCCCCAGATAACCCCACTGTATGAAGAAGGTAGCCGGGGACTGGGTTTGGCTGAGTGTAGCGCACTTGCCCAGCATGCTCTGGTTCCATCCCCAGCATTGGAGTGGATGGTTCTATTTGTGTGTTTGTGCTCACCCTAGTTGCCAGGTTAGGTGTAGTTCCTGCTCCTGGGGATAAGAGGAGATGCAACCATCTGATGATGCCCCTAGGGACCCCAGCATCCCTAGGGAGAACTGGGTCTATGTTTATATCTTCTCTCCTAGGGGCAAGGCTGTGGGTCCATGACTGCCCCACTGCTAGGCACAGCCTCTTGGGGAAGCGGAACGCTGGGAGTTTGACTGCCTTTATTCCATGCCACCGCCACTGTGACTGCTGCCGGGGCTGAGACACCTCCCGGGTGGGAAAAAGCTGGAGTTGGTTCAGGGGTCCCTGGGCCTGCAACGAGGCCTGGGCCGTGGGGTTCTCAGACTCTTAGACATCCGCTGGGAGTTTCAGCAGAGCAGAAAACAGAGTCGGGCTGTGGGCTGGGGACAGTGTCTAGCCTGGGGTGGGGGGAGGGGAAGGGGGAGGAGCTCCGGCTTGTCCCAGGGGGTGATATTGTCCTTAGCTTGGTGGAGGCAGGCTTGGTGGCAGTTGTGGCTGAGAGCACAGAGAGACCTTCTATGGGAGAATTAAGCTGCGGCTCTGTAGTTGAATGCCTTCCCCATGGCTCCCCACTGTGGCTCTTGTTGAAAGAGACAGTCCACAGTTCTAAACAGTTTATTGGCTGTTCATGGTGGAAAATGGATGTGTACTGTATCCACTTCTCCGGGTGGACCTGAGGTTAAATACCTTTTGCAGGGAGGAATGTCTGGGAAGGGAAGCTTATTGGCTAAGTCCTCCAGGCCTCTAGGTACCTCATTAGCATGGAGAACTCAGTTTTGGGGAGGGGGGAAGGAGGGGAGAGGGGAGGGATGGAGGGAGGGAGAGAGAGAGAGAGAGAGAGGGAGAGAGAGAGAGAGAGAGAAAGAGAGAGAGAAGAAATGCAATTATACTCTTGGGCCAGGTGGTGGTGGTGCAAGCTTTTAATCCCAGCACTCCTGAGACAGAGGCAGGTGGCTCTGTGAGTTTGAGGCCAGCCTGGTCTACATAACAAGCTCCGGGACAGCCAAGACTACATAGTAAGAAATTTTCTTTAAAAACAACAAAAGATAATCAATGGTCTGTGGTGGAGGGATGCTGGCCAGTATGGTAACTGACTTACCATGCCTGTAGATGCAACCTAATGGCAGCTCTGGGTCACACTGTAGTAGTTCCATCACAGAACACAGGCTTCCCCCTCTATCCTTCCTGTGTTGTCTCCCATTCTGCCTCTCCTGGTCCCCTGTCCCTGGCTCCTTCTCTGAAGTGATGGCTTAAATTGGGGCTGTTCCTTACAGGCCTACGTATTTGAGCACCCAGTCCTCAGCTTGTAGGGTCGTTCTGAAGTCTGTGGAGCCTGAAGGAAGTGGGGCTTGGCTGGCAGAACTAGGTCCCTGGCACAGGGTCTTTGTAGGTCATGCTTACCCTGGGTTCCAGCCATGCTCTCTCCTTCCTGTTTGCTGTGATGTGAGCAACTGTCACCATGCCACCTGTCATGATACACAGGCGACATGTCTCTAAAGCACCAGCCAGAACAAGCTTACCCTTGAGTTGTTTCTGTCGAGTGTCCTGTCCTCCAGTGTCCCCCTCTTTACCCTCCCTGGACCCTCGGCTTTCCTCAGCTCCCTCCACCTAATTTCCTGAGATAGGCCCCACATCATGGGAACTGAGTGGAACTGTATAAAAAACTCTTCAACGAGATGTGTGTGTGTGTGTGTGTGTGTGTGTGTGTGTGTGATATGATGTGTTGCACACAGGGGTGTGTAACAGTGAGTACACACTTCTTTGTACACACAGAGGCTATAGGAGGATCTGAGGCAGGGTCTCTCCCTGACCCTGGAGCTGTAGCCACAAGCTCCAGGGACTCTCTTGCCTCTTCCTCACTGTGCCAGGACCACACTTGTGCATATGCAGCAGTGCCCTGCTTTTTACTGGGGTGCTGCGGATTCAAACTTAGGTCCTCATCCTTAGCAAGCACTGATACCCACTGAACCACCTCCCCAGCCTCAGGCCTGATTTTATGAGGTGCATTTTATGACCGTCAAACCTAAGACTAGTAGCAACTAGACCACATCTCCTGACTCATTTCATTTCAAATGCTATAAAGATCTATGTGAAAGAAAAGGCTGGGGAGGGGAGTGTAAGTATTTGAGAGAAAGAAAGAAAAGGGGAGAAAGAGAGAGAGAGAGAGAAAGAGAGAAAGGGGCTGGAGGGGATGGCTTAGCAGTTAAGAGCACATGCTGGTTTTCCAGCGCACTGGAGTTTGGTTCCCAGCATCTGAGTAGAGCAGATCATAGCTACCTGTAACCTAGTCTCCAGGAGAGGAGATCTGATACTTTCTTCTGCCTCTAAGAACACTTGCACCTACGTGGCCCATGAGTTCATAAACACACACACACACACACACACACACACACACACACACACGAATTTAAAAAAAAAAATCTATGTGCAGCCAGGCATAGTGACACACAAACTTGTAATCCCAGTGTACTGGCTAGTTTTGTGTCAACTTGACACAGCTGGAGTTATCACAGAGAAAGGAGCTTCAGCTGGGGAGATGCCTCCATGAGATCCAACTGTAAGGCATTTTCTCAATTAGTGATTGATCAAGGGGGAAAGGCCCCTTGTGGGTGGGACCATCTCTGGGCTGGTAGTCTTGGTTCTATAAGAAAGCAGGCTGAGCAAGCCAGGTGAGGCAAGCCAGTAAGGAACATCCCTCCATGGCCTCTGCATCAGCTCCTGCTACTTGCCCTGCTTGAGTTCTAGTCCTGACTTCCATTGTTGATGAACAGCAGTGTGGAAGTGTAAGCTGAATAAACCCTTTCCTCCCCAACTTGCTTCTTGGTCATGATGTTTTGTCCAGGAATAGAAACCCTGACTAAGACACCCAGGATGTGGAAGGTGAAGGCAGGAAGATTAGGGGTACCAGGTCATTCTTGACTACATTTGCAGTTTGAGAAAAATCTGTGCTACCTGAGAGACCCTGCTCCATCTCAGCAAACCAAGGAGCTAGCTACCTCAGGAAGACTGCAGCAAACAGGAGGCTAGCCCGGCCTGTACGGCTTACTGTGTCCAAGAAGCAAACAAATAAAAAGGATAGAAAATAGGATAAAATAGAAAAGCAGACTTCAAGCCTGTGCCTTAACACCTGCAGGATTCATCTTATAAACTTATCGCGGGCCTGTAGCTAAGTTAGAGCAGGCAGGCACACAAGTTAGAGCAGGCGGGCACACTGCTTCCACCTGCCAGTGTGAGCATGGTTAGGGCACACTTATACCCACCCAAAGTATCTTGCTATGCTCTCCACCATTTTTTTTTTTTAGGTTTACTTATTTATTTTATGCATGTGAGTACATTGTTGCTACCTTTGGACAGACCAGAAGAGGGCATCAGATCCCATTACAGATGGGTGTGAGCCACCATGTGGTTGCTGGGAATTGAACTCAGGACCTCCGGAAGAGCATTCAGTGCTCTTAACCACTGAGCCATCGCTCCAGCCCTCTCCCACTCTTTATACCCCTCCTCTGGCTGTTAACTCCTGATTTGGCCCTAGGAGTCTGACCCTTCTGTATTTTCCACCTTAACTCCTGGGTGCAGATCTGTATTTTCCACCTTAATTCCTGGCTCCAGATCTGGAGCTTTTTCATGCACCGTGGTCCCTGCCAGCATTTTCCCCATGGTCTTACTCAGCTTGGGTGTGGTGGTGGTGGGGCCAGTACACAAACCTCCCACATGGCTACTGTTGAGGCCACCTTGGGGGATACCTGATAAAGTCCCTGGAAGCTTGAGTTATGGGACCGGCTGTCCCTGGGGCCAGATTCTCTGAATATTGGTGCTCCGAGGAGCCAACACTTGCCCTGAGTCTTCCCTGAAGATCTCTTTCTTGACTGTTTGAGAAACCAAGGCAATGGAGAAAACAGAGCCACAGGAGCAGATGGTGTGGGAATTCCGCTTAGAAGACACACCAAATTCGTTTGGAAGAAACAGTCTAATGAGCCCCGTGGGTGGGGGCTGGGACCCCAAAGGCATTCTTGAGTTACTGAGCCTACCTTCTAGGAAGGGTTGGCTGAGCTAGGAGGGCAGGGCTGGGTTAGAGCAGGGGCTTGTTGTGTAGGCCCCACTTCCCAGGAAATGAAGGAGGTTCAGGCTGCCGCCCACAGAGGAGAAGCTGGAAAACGGCAGGTTCTGGGAGCGTAACTGTAGCCGGGCAGGGCTTGGAGAGAACCAGAATCCTTCTAAGGGAGATCTAAGTTGTTTGTGTCTAGGTCTCCAAGGTAAAAGCCCTTTAGTGGGCGTGGCCCGTGCCAGGCTTGCCAAGGCCTTTGTGTGACTGCTGGGAGAGCGGAGGTTTCCTGCAGAGAACAGAGGTTGCCCTTGGGGCCACTGAGAAGCGGACAGCATCAGGGAAACACTGGCTTAGCCTAGCACTTTCTCTTCCAGATGGACTCCAGAGGGAGACGCGAGGAGAGACCAAGGCCACACAGAAGTTTACAGGCAACTGATTTGGGGAGAGAAATAATTTTCAGAGTTAAAGCTGGCAAAGAAACTCCAAGGTGGGAAATGGACATAAGTCAAAAGTGCTGTAAAGCACGAGTTCCCAACCCCCCGAACGCAGAGACCCTTTAATACAGTTCCTCGTGTCCTGGTGATAACCCCCAACCATAACGTTATTTTCGTTGCTACTTTATAACTGTAATCTTGTACTCTTATGAATCGTAATGTAACTATCTGATATGCAGGATATCTGACATGTGACTCTTGTGAAAGGGTCACTCCACCCCCAAAGGGGTTATGATCCATAGGTTGAGAACTGTTGCAATCTAAACATTTTAAGACAAATCACAAACTATGAAAAATAACATTTGATATTTCTGCCTTAAGGGACTTTTAACTAAATTATATAAATCCCCACTCACAGCCAGGTATGGTGGTCCAGGTCTGGAACTCTAGCAATCAGGAGGCTGAGGCAGGAAGATCAGGCATTTAAGGTCCTTACCCCATATGTCACACACAAGAAGTTCAAGTCTGGCCTGGGCTACCTACTAAAAACCCTGTCTCATACAAAACACCTTCCAAGCATTGGAACTACAGTTAGGACACTCCACCAAACAGCCACTGAGCAGCCAATGTTCCAGGCTTATTTTGTCATGGCACGGGATCTGTCTTTGGGAGCTTTTGTTTCAAAACTTCCATAATTCATTTGCCCTTTTAACAAGGCATACATAGTATTTAAATCACTAAATTGCACTTGCAAGTCAAAATAAATTCCTTCTTAAATATCCCAGAAACTCAGGGTCTGGATGCAAATAAAATCCCGAGCACTGCCCACATGCCCACAGAGGGGAACAGACTGAGAAAGCGTAGCTCCCACCCAGTCTCTATAACAAAGGCAGCCTCAGTTCTCCCTAGTCCTGCCCCCATCATCCAGCTCTGGGATCAGCTTTGTCGTCCCAGGGCCATGGGTGGGCCACTCCTGAGTCACTGTGTGGAGTAAGCTGACTGTCCAGGGAGCTGGGTAGTTCTAATATCATATGGCCTGGCTATGTGCAGGCTTAAGGGACCAATACACTGGACAGACCAGTATTGAGAAGCCATAGTGGAAGTTGTGATGAATCTATAATATCCCTCCTGCCGCCTTCTCTGTCACTCCTAGAGGTCCTTTAGTGCCACCAATGTGACTGGACAGGTTCTCAAAGATGAGGTTCATTAGGTAAAGGTACTGGCTGTCAGGCTTGGTGACCTGACTTCAATCCTGGAATCCCCAGGACCCACAAGGCAGAGGAGAGAACTGACTCCCAGGTGTTGTTCCCTGACCTCCAGACATGTCCTTTCCATACAAAATAAACTCATACATGTGATTTTCTTTAAAGGAGAGTGGGCTGGAGTGATGACAGTGCACAAGAACACTCGTTGCTTTTTGTAGAGGACCTGGGTTTGCTTACACACGGCTTATGAGCATTTATAACTCTAGTCACGGGGATCTGAGGCTTTCTTCTGAATTAGTGAGCATGAGACATGTACATGGTGGGCATATATGCATTCAGTCAAAACACTCATGCACATAAAGCGACAAATATATCTTTAAAAAATTCAGTGAGGAGCTGGCAGAACACCATATATTGTGCCCCAGTCTCTCTCTCTCTCTCTCTCTCTCTCTCTCTCTCTCTCTCTCTCTCTCTTTCTCTCTCTCTCTCTCACACACACACACACACACACACACACACACACACACACACACACAGAGTTGTAGGCATGTGCCAAATAAGTATGTGCCAGTTAAAAATAAGCCATTTGTTATCTTGTCACCACATAGCTCAATGGACCAAATGTGTATTTGTAGAAGTGCACAGGTCTCCCAGGATCAGGAGGTTGGCAAGGCCTACAGATGGGGCCCTGGGGCTCTCTCCTAGTCCCAAAGGTCTGTTAGTAATCTATGTAGAACAACAGACCCTAGAGCATCAGCCAGGCCTGGTCCCCCTGATCTACTAGGGACAAGAGTCTCCTCCATCTGGCGTTCAAAGGCCACCTCCCTGCAATCCTTTCTAGTCTTCCTCTTCCTGTTCTTGTCATTGGCCTTGGCCATCTTGTTTCTTCACAGGTCTGGAGCCTGGGAGTCCCAGGGTACTGTTGGGCTTGGGTTTGCAGGTGGTCACCTTCTTTACTGTGTCCTCATTTGGTGTCTGCTGTCTGTACCGGTCATTCTTCATCCCCTCTCCTCGTCTCCCTCCACTCGCCTTCTTCCTTCCTTCCTTCTCCCTCCTACCCATCCCCCTCCCCTCTACTTTCTTTCTTGGTTTTGGTATTCTGAGACAAGGTTTTGTGTAGCCCAGGCTGGCCTCAAATTCCAAATCCTGGGACTGGAGAGATGGCTCAGTGGTTAAGAGCACAGACTGTTCTCCCGAAGGTCCTGAGTTCAAATCTCAGCAACCACATGGTGGCTCACAAACATCCATAATGAGACCTGACGCCCTTTTCTGGTGTGTAAGCTACAGTGTACTTAGATATAATAATAAATAAATCTTTAAAAAAAAATCCAGATCCTTCTGGCTCAGCCTCCTGAGCGCTGGGATTATACAGATGTACCAGCACAGCTTCAGATAACATCTTCTAACGACTCTAATGAGTAAATTGGATTTACTTTAGTTACCCCTTAAAGGCCCTGCCACTAATTACAGTGATTTTGAGGATTAGGGCTTCAACACATTAGAGTATACTATTTTAAGGGGCCCCAGTTCCATCTGTAGCACCTCATTTAGTGGGAACCCTACCCACTACCCAGATGCAGCTTCGAAAAATACATTGAATTTTTTTGAACTTCATCCCAGGGCCATAGAGGCCAGTGAACTATTCATTGGCAAGGGTCTGTCATTGTCCCTGTCCATACAAGGACGTGCTTGGCCAGGACAGAAGAGGAGAGATTGTGTGGTAGACACTTTTTTTGAAGTCCCCTGTGTCAAAGAAAAAGACTGCTTTCTCCATTTATGGGATAAGCACATAGCCATGAAGTTCCTAGGTCAGGAGGTCAGCAGGCCAGAGCAATGCAGTGCTCTGAGGCACTGGTGCCCCAGGTCTTGGCTGTTCTTGCTCCTTTGGGGGCCCAGCTACGGAAAGAAGTCTGAACCACCTGTGATGACATAAATGTGGCCCAGTTTGTCCCATACTCAGGCCACAAGCAGATTCTTGTGAATACTGGGACCTGGACCAACTCACTCCACCCAGCTTACTGCAGCGTTGTGTGGGAGCAGGTGAAGCCCGAAGACGATTTCAGCCAAGCCCAACCTAAACACAAACTGATGGGGCTCGGGCGTGGCTCCCTGGCAGAGCGATTGCCTAGGATGCCCAAGCCCCTGGGCTCCTTAACACAGCTTTTATCAACAACCACAACATGTCACAAGTGGAATATCCCTGTCCCACTTAGCCCTGTCAACCTGACACAGCCTAAGTCACCTGAGAAAAGAGTCTCAGGTGATGGCTTGCCCAGATCAGATTGGCCCATGGGTATGTCTGTAGAGGATTGTCAGTTGGTAGAGGAGGGCCAACTCTGAGCGGCACGGTTTCCTGAGATGTATTAAAGAGCCAGCTAAGCGTAGGTCTTTGAATGAGCACCAGAGTTCCTCTGTGATTTCTTTCTCTGTCCTGCTTTTGGTTCTAGAGACAAGGTTTCACTATGTAGCCTTGGCTGGCCTGGAATTTGTTGTGTAGACTCGGCTAGCTTCAAACTCACAGAGATCTACCTGCCTCTGCCTCTGTGTGCTGGGATTAAATATGTGCGTCACCACCCCCCCGCCCCCGCCCCCGTGTCCCCAAGATCCTGTTTTGTTCCGTCCTGGCTTCCTTCAGTGGTGGATGTAACTATAAGATGAAGTCAACCCAGACCCAGACTATTTCGCTCAGGGTTTTATCCTAGCAGGAAATGAAACTAGAACTGTTCTCAGACATAAAATCCAAGATTGTTTGAGGCCTGACACTATGTCAATAATAAGAAACTCCAGGCCTGACCTCACGTGATGGGCCACAGTTAAAATTAAGTTTTCTCAAAGTATTGTGTGTAAAAGGTAGACAGGAACCAAAAGTTAATTTTATTTTTAGCTTGCGTCCCACCCCAGATATGTTATTTGTATGCAAATACTAAACAAAACAAAAATCTAGAACGGCAGGTATGCCTGGATCTCAGATGACAATGTGGCAGTTCCCAACAGGCTTATGTTAGCCTTTCACTCTTAAAAAAATGTAGGGGTTGGGGATTTAGTTCAGTGGTAGAGCGCTTGCCTAGCAAGCCCAAGGCCCTGGGTTCGGTCCTCAGCTCCGGAAAAAAAAAATGTAAATAAAAACAAAACAGCCAAAGCCAAGTGTGCGGCGCACACCTTTAGTCCTAGCACTTTGGAAGCAGAAGCAGGCGAATCTCTGAATTCAGAGCCAGCATGATCTACAGAGTGAGTTCCAGGACAGCCAGGACTACACAGAGAAACCCTGTCTCAAGTGCTCAATTCTCAAATAAAAAAATAATAAAATTACACTGAACAAATGACATCAGAAGGAGCCTAACCTGGGTTGGTGCAGCTCTCTGCTGCCCCCTACTGTTAGTTCTGTGGTATTTCCCTGTCTGGAAAACACAAATAGAAAAAAGAAAAAGAAAAAAAAAGCAGCAAGTGTTAACTACTGAGCCTCTCTAGCTCCGTATCTTTTTTTTTTGGGGGGGGGGTCGAGACAGGGTTTCTCTGTATAGCCCTGGCTGTCCTGGAACTAACTCTGTAGACCAGGCTGGCCTTGAACTCAGAAATCCACCTGCCTCTGCCTCCCAAGTGCTGGGATTAAAGGTGTGCATCACCACTGCCCGGCTAAACTCAATCTTTAAGACTGCTTCATGAGACACCCATTCTCCACTAGAGACGAACTTTAGACTGGAAAGCAGTTTTTGGCTTGCCAGCAGGGGGCAGACTTGAGCGGGGGGGTGTGAAACAACAAGTTACCCACTAGAAAGGACTGTACTAGGTGTTTTCAGCATGTTCCTCCACTGAGTCAGCGTCACCTTGGAAGTTGTTGGAGATGCAGGTTCTCAGCTCCCACCCCAGCCTCACTGACCAATTGTTGAGCAGCACTGATGAACCTCAAGATTGACAGCTGGCACTCTGCCTTAGAGGCAGGAAGACACTGCAGTGACTGCTGGGGTTTGGGGGTGGCCTCTCTGCCTACTGGCCACAGTCAGAATCTAGTGGGGGATGTTACCATTTGTCCTTTCCGCATCACCACCACCAGTCTACAGCATAGCTAGGTGCAGCCATCACCTGTGGGCTGCAGCGGGTGGAGTCAGCCTGCAGGCGGCAGTTGACCTGTGAGCTCAGCTGAGCCTGTGGTGGAGGAAGAAGAGGAAGGGGAGTCAGAGGGAGGAGGGTGCTTAAGTCAGGGGCTAACACAGTGCATGGCTTTGGGAAGAAGCCTCAGATTGGGGAGGTGAAGCAGACAGGAAGCCGTTAGGACCTCTCCTAATAAGGATTAGGCAAACTGCCCTCCCCACACTCCAACCCCTCAATGGAGCATGGATATTGTCTCCCTTGTTCAGCTCAAGGATGAGTAGCCTTCTCTGCTTCTGGGCCATTTCCTCTAGCCTCTGATGTCTGTTGGGTCATTATGGGGTCTTGATTCCTGGGACTTCCCTGATGAACCACCTAAGAACCACTGTGTTAGAAACCAGGATGTGGTGGTGAAGCCACACAGAACTCAGCTTGCAGATAAACTCCTCGAAGGTACTGGAAGAGAGAGCATGGGCTGATGGTTGATAGCAGTTAGTGTAGTTTAACTTGATGACCCATTTACTTTCTTTTCTCTTTGTTTAAAGCATTGTTTTTAACCCTATGACCTTCCATAGGTTGGTACCCATAGCCCTAACTCCACCGGCAGGGAAACCTCTGGGACAGCTATGGATCCCAGCCAAGGAGGTTGCTCTCTGCCCCTCTGAGGGAGGGGAGAGGTGTGTTCCTGTTGTCCCAGAAGATTTCCCTAATTCTAACTTGGCCTGGGGTTGTCTGAGGTCAGCCTAGGGCCAGTAGCCAATGGGAATGTCTTGATTTTCCTTTTCTATTTTATCTATTGCGGTTGTGTGTGTACACGTGCCTATGCACCAGATATTATGGGGAGGCGGTGGTGAGAAGATTGCATGAGTCCGTTCTCTCCTACCATGTGGACCCCAGGGGCCAAACTCAAACGATCAAGCTCAGTGGCAAGCATCTATCTATCTATTCCTGCTGTTATTTTTGGAGGCAGGGTTTCTCTGTGTAGCCCTGGCTGTCCTGGAACTCTCCCTGTAGACCAGGCTGGCCTTGAATGCCCAGATCTGACTGCCTCTGCCTCCCAAGTGCCGGGATTCAAAGTGTACGTTACCCCTCACACCCCTGCTTCCTTTCCCATTTCTAATAGGGGGACCTCACCCCACTTTTGATTAGTCACCCTCCCCTCTCCCACTTCCTCAGAGAACCCTCCACGTCCTCCTAACTCTTCAGCTTTCTGGAAAACAAATCCAGGGGCTCTTTAGGGAAAAAGAGGACCTGTGCTGGGGTGAGACTGGGGTACAGGAGAACTGTGCAGCTGGTCTAAGATCTCAGCAACAGGGTGACAACACTGCTCTTTGTGTGGAAACTGATGGAGCCCTGCCCCTTAGGAGCCCTAGGAAGGACTGGGCTGGAAGGATGGCCTGGATGAGTAGGAAGCCTTTGTGGCACTTCCTTTGGAAAGCGAGGGTGAGCGTTGAGGTGCTGGATAGAAACTGCTTTGTTTAGGGCACTGGGACTGACAGGCTGACAGAGGCTGTGCTGGGGAGTCGCAGTTCATGCAGATGGCCAGAAAGCCCCGCAATCAGAGGGGAGCTACCTGCTGAATCTCAGTTGTGGCCAGGAGGCTGACATCAGGGGTCCAGTGGGCAGGTAGGGTGACTGTGGAAGGTAGGGTGCATGAGAGGACTTATGTCTCACAGTTCTGAAAGAAGTCCAAGACATAAGCAGGATGGCCTTCCTTTGAGTTCCCCGCTTGCCTGGTAGCCTGCAGCCTTCTCCCTGCATCTTCACTGGGTGTCTGTCCAGAGCGTGTGTTAAAGGCTTCATTATATTAAATTTCCACTTAATCTGATGACCTCATTTTGCCTCAGTTATCGATTCAAAGATCCTAGCTCCAGTCATGACCTAAGCCTTGTTTTTGTTTTTGTTTTGTTTTCTATGTAGTACAGGCTGTCCTGGAACTTTCTCTGTAGACCTGGCTGGCCTCTTACTCAGAGATTGGCCTGTCTCTGCCTCCCGAGTGCTGGGATTAAAGGCGCAAGCCACCACCGCCCCCATTAAAGCTCAAGGTTTTCAGCTTGTAATTTTGGAGACTCAGCAGCTTAACTCATAGCAGGGGATGGATATCTATGTGTGGCCATGGAGACAAAGTTATACGCATGTAACGGAAAAGATGGTGTCTGACAAATTACTAAGTCGTGCATAATGAGACCAGAAAATACGATTGTATCTGTGTTGAGGATGCTGGTGAGGATAAAATAATTTTTGAAGACTTCAAGTCTAAACTACTGGCAGGAAGTGACTGGAAGACAGGACAACAGAACAGTAAGTGATGACAGTTTAGCACAAGGTGAGGAGACAGCTGCTCTGGGGATTTGTATCCAAATGCTGGCCTTCAAGGCCATGGGCTCCAATGTTACAGCAGGGAGAAGATCCCATGCAGAGCAACCTCACTGGAGCTGGGCTCACAAAGGGTCAAGAATGAGAAAAAGCAATAAGAGAGGGATAGAAAGATCAGCTTCCTAAGGGATAGAATTCTAATGGCCCAGATCTAAACAGCCATACAAAGCTCTCTTGAAACACCAAAAACAAACAAACAAACAAACAAAAACCAAAATCCCCCAGAACAAAACAGCCTGAAAAAAAAAAAACCCTAACCAACCAAAACAAACAAAAAACCCAAAAGCAAGAAACAAGGAACCCACTCATACATATAAAATAAAATAAATCTTTAAAAAGAAAATATAGAGCTGGGCGTGGTGGTGCACGCCTTTAATCCCAGCACTCTGGAGGCAGAGGCAGGCAGATTTCTGAGTTCCAGGACAGCCTGGTCTACAAAGTGAGATCCAGGACAGCCAGGGCTATACAGAGAAACCCTGTCTCCAAAAACCAAAAAAACTAAAAAATCAAAAAACCAAAAAAAAAAAAAAAAAACCCCAAACCAAAAAACAACAACAAAAAAAAAAAAAAAAAAAGAAAGAAAATATAGTGTAACTACTTATAATACCAAATAGTATGTTAGTATTTACTATACACTGGGCCCTATATTAAGTACTTTATAGTTTCCAGAAGACACTACCACAGAGGATGAGGGTGGTTGATATTGACATGTTCTAAGTTCTTTTTTTTTTTTTTTAAGATTTTATTATTGTCATTTTGGTGTTTCAAGACAGGGTTTCTCTGTATACCACTGTATAGTGACAATTTTGGGGTTTGGGTTTCTTTTAAAAACACAGAAATAGGGCTGGCAAGATGGCTCAGTGTTAAGAGCACTGACTGCTCTCCCGAAGGTCCCGAGTTCAAATCCCAGCAACCACATGGTGGCTCCCAAACCATCCGTAATGAAATCTGATGCCTTCTTCTGGAGTGTCTGAGGACAGCTACAGTGTACTTACATATAATAAATAAATAAATATTTTAAAAAACCCACAGAAATATAACAAGAATATGGTTTTGTTTTAATCCCAGGTGTGGGTTATGGGGCTGCTTCAGACTGTCCACAGTAGCTGACTATGATTTGCCTCATGCTCTAGCAGGGGCGTGATTTGCCAACTGCAGATATTTTCTGCGTTTGGGTGACATTTAGAATTCTGGAGACTTTTTAGAGAGTATATAAATGCCAGGGCTCCAAGAAATGGGGTTGGTTGTTGGTGTATTGTTGGGGGGGGGGTATTGTTGGTTGTTGTTAGTTGCGTTGTTAAGTAGTCATGCATAAAGAAGAAGCAAGAAGAAGAAATTAGATATCCTGGCAGCTAAGATCATACTTACCCCAGGAACCTGATGCTCCGAATCAGCAGGAAGTAGTCTAATGATAGCATTGCCCCTTTCTGACCCCAGACTATATTCAGGGACCTCTTTCCTTTCCTCTCCTTCCTTTCTTCTCTCTTATCTAGTGTTAGAGGTTGAAAGGGTGGGAGAAGGGTGGAGAAGGGTGGAAGAAAAAAGAACCCACAGAGTAGCAAAAGACAACTGCAGCCTTGGCTGTCTCGAAACTCTTCCTCTACACCAGGCTGGTCTCGAACTCAGATCTACCTGCTTCTGCATCCAGAGCACTCACCACCATTACCCAGCTAAGATTTTATTATGTTATTATTAAGATTTTTAAAGTTTTTGTCCAGTTGGTGGTGCATACCTTTAATTCCAGCACCCAGGAGGCAGAGGCAGGTAGATTTCTGATTTCAAGGCCAGCCTGGTTTGCAGAGCTAATTCCAGGACAGCCAAGGCTACATAGAGAAACCCTGTTTTGAAAAACAAACAAAAGACTAAAACTTTTTATTTCGTGAGTGTGGATTCTTTGCATATGTGAATGTCAGTGCTCCGTGTGTGTGGCTGGAGCCTAAAGAGGCCTGAAAAGGATGTCAGATCTCCTGGACCTGGAGTTACATTATTATATTATTTAATTGCATTATTTAATGAACTATAAAGATATTTCACATTTTTTATGTTAGGTGTTGGGAAGAGTGGCTGTGTCTGTCTCTCCAGTTGCTTTGCTGTATTTCCTTGTCTTCAGAGGACCAGTTAGGAGCACATGACCCACTCTGGCCTATAAGCAGAAGCAACTAGTGCAATTTCCAGGCTCAGCTGTCAATGCCACACTCCCCAGAACTCTAGCAAGATCACCAGTCCATCTGACATCGATGACAAAGGCACTGTTCTTGGGGCTAGTTTGGTGATTTAGCATGTAATGGCACTTGCTATACAATCCTAGCCACTGATACAAAGGTTTCAGGAGGAGGAAAGGACCACAAAGCTGTCCTCTGACCTCCTCATGCGCACAGAAGTATGTGCATGCCCAAACACATACATCATACACATATACACATGAAAATAATAATCAATAAAATAAAAATGATAGTGTCTCTGATTCCCTGCAGAGCCCCCTAGACAGGAACTTTGTATTATGTCCAGAGCTGGCCTAGAAGCTCCTAAGAATCACCAGAGACTTATTGCCCTATGCATACATACTTTCTTAGAGTTCCATACATCCACATGTATGTGCGCATGTGTTCACGCATGGATATACACACACACACTCACACCTTAATACAGTGCTGAGGATTAAACCAGAGGGTTCATACTTTCTCAGCTCATGCTCTACCCCTGAGCTGCATCCCAAGTCTTTAGGGTTGTGAGACCCTCCACCCGACACAACCCTCTTCAGAAAGTAAGTAGCAAAGTACAGCTAAGGATGAAGATGACGCCTGTCAGCTGTCTCTCTCTTAGATGATTTCCTCAAAAAATGCCACTTATTTTCTTGTGGCTTCTTCTGGTTGGGACTGTAGAGCTTCATCTGGATACGATCAGCAGGAAATAAACCAAGGGGGATCTGTCAGTGAGCAAAGAGGGAGAGCGGCACCCACCGCTCACCGCCCAAGCTTCCCAGGCCAGACACTGGCACTGTCTTGCTTTGTCTTGCGGTTTTAAGGCAATACGTGTACATAGTTAAAAAAAAAACAAAACAAAAATGGGGCTGGAGACGTGGCTCAGCCCATAAGAGCTCTCTCTTCTCTTGCCACGCTGACCGATTCCCAGCCCTACGTGGCAGTCTGTCTTCTGTAACTCTAGGTCCCAGGGGATCCAACACCTTCTTCTGACACATCGAAATAAATGAATCTAAAAGAAAAAGAGAGCCGGACAGTAGTGGTGCACACCTTTAATCCCAGCGCTTGGGAGGTAGAGGCAGGTGGATTTCTGAGTTCGAGACCAGTCTGGTCTGCAGAGTGAGTTTCAGGACAGCTAGGGCTACACAGAGAAACCCTGTCTCAAAAAAAAAAAAGAAAAAAAAAAAGGAAAAGAAAGAGAGAGAGGGAGGAAGGGAGGGAGGGAGGGAAGACGGAAGGAAGAAGAAAGAAAGAAAGAGAGAAAGAGAGAAAGAAAGAGAAAGAGAGGAAGAAAGAGAGAAAGAAGAGAAAGAAAAGAAAGAAGGAGGTTTAAGAAATTGAATTAGCGGTGTAGCGGACACCTCAGTAAATCTGTAATGCTTCCCACTCCCCCACCCCCCACAACAGAAACTGCTTCTTTCTTTTTGGCCTGGGCCAGCAGGGACCTGTCTGCTCCTGTCAGAGCCATCTTCCTGTCTACCTCAGCTAGGGCAGCTCCACTCTCAACTGTACTCAGCAATAATTTTTTGGCATCCTGTGGGTTCTGGCAGCAGCTGCCTAGTGGCTTTTCTCTGTTACCCTGGTCTTCTGCTTTCATAGCCCAGTTAGACAGCAGTCCACAATGGCCCAGTTTAAATTCACCTTGTGGAGGGACAGGTTCTCTGCTGAGATTCATATAAGGTGCCCACTTCACCCATTCCAGCTGGGATGCTGGGACAGCTGGGTCCCTAGGCCAAACAAGGCATTTTGCCAACCACTAATGGCCACCATAGCTTGGCCCAGGGTCTGATGGGTACTGAGTCAAATGGGATTCGTGAGCTTTAGGATTGATGAGTCATCTATCTATCAATATATCAATATGTCTATCTAACTATCTATCTGTCTATCATTTATCATCTATTATTTATTATTAATCTACACACTCAATCATATGTATGTGTATTTATGCATGTATGTATATATGAATATGTATTAGCTGCTCCCTCCAGAAGCCCTGAGATTAAGACATAAGGGAATGAGACGGGCCCATTCTCCCTGAGGCAGGAGCATAGCCAGGAGGAGAGCAGGGGAGCAAGCCCAGGCTGTAGACTAGATATTTCTGGGCTTGTGCGAAGGGCTCCTGGAGAATTCCCATCAGCAGTGATAGGATCTGAGCTGATTAATGGAGAGCTGGTTTTAGGACTTGCCTTCAGAATCCTGTGAGTGATTGCAATTTTCCACTTTTAGTGTTGTTTTGGAAGAGCTTTGCGGGGCCTATTTTTGGTTCTACTACAGTTTGGGGAGAATACATTTTCTGGGACAGATGGCAACAAAATTCCCACCCGCTGCACTGTGACCTCAGGAGATTTCAGGAGAGAGATTGATACACCACCCCTGCTTACCCCCACCCCCACCCCCGTATGGTGGACTCTGATCCTGACACACCCCAGCCAGCCCCTTGCACACTCTGCCCTCCGAAGGGTAGATGTGCTGCCCAGCATACTGCAGAGAGGCAGAGCCCGTAGCGATTCACCATTCCTCCTTCACAACGTAGACAGTAGGTGCACATCTCTACATATGCACGTAAGCTAGTCCGTGGGAGTGACTCTTGTCATTGTGGGGCTGGCGAGTGTGAAATGTGCATGGAGACCCCTGGCAGGAGGGCCACTGAAGACTTCCTTTGCCTCTAGGGAGGCCTTAGGTTTTGTTCATAAGGTCTTCAGTTGATTGGGTAAGGTCCACCCACACATCAAAAGCAATCTCTCTTACCTACAGTCTCAGTTCACTGCAGATGCCAGCCACATCTTGTACATATATAATTATGGCAAACATCGACTTGGATTAGCATTTGAGTTATGACAAGGCTTTAAACCCTCTTAGAAGCAAACCTGTCAGTAAAGTATACAAAATGGGCCACCAATGTTCCCTTTCTTTCTTTTTTTTCTTTGTTGACTTTCAAGACAGAGTTTCTCTGGGTAGCCCTGGCTGTCCCAGAATGGACCAGGCTGGTCTCGAACTCACAGAGATTCACTTGCCTCAGCCTTCCGAGTGCTATGGTTAAAGATGTGCACCACCACTGCCCAGTCTTTCTTTCTTAATTATTCTTAATGGCATTTATTGATTTATTAAGGGGGGGCGTGTGCAGGTCAGAGGACAGTCTGTGGGAGTCAGTTCTCTTCTTCCAGCTTGCGGGTCACAGTGATGGGACCCAAGACAGTCTTTTTTAAATTTTTATTTTAAAAATTAGATTTATTTTATTTTATGTGTAAGTATTTGGTTTACATGTATGCATGTGTACCACATACATGCTTAGTGCCCAAGGAGGTCGGAAGTGGGTGCTGAGTCCCCCAGAACTAGACTGACCTATGTTTGTGAACCTCCGTATGAGCGCTGGGACTGAACTCTGGTCCTCTGCAAGAGAAATAAGTGTGCTTAGCTGATGAGTCATCTCTCCAGTTTTGTCCCCTCCCCTTGGATGCACCCACAAAGTAGAAATGTGTCCTTAGAGAAAAGATTCATTGTATTTATATAGGTAAGACCCAGCCAGAGGTGTTCTACTGTAACCCAAGGAGAGAGGCCTCAGGAGAAATTGGACCCTTCCACACCTTGATCTTGAATTTTCAGCTTTCCAAATAATGAGAAAATTTCTGTTTCATTAGTAACCCAGACTGTGGTCCTTTGTTACAGCAGATACACCTTTTCTTGGGGCCAGCAGGGCGCCCCTGGTTTGCTTTTGCTATGTAGTGTTTTTCTAACTATGCTCAAAATGAAGCCAGGCATGGTGGTGCATGCCTATAATCTTAGTACTTGGGTGTTCAAGACCAGTCTCAGCTCCATAGCAAGTTCAAGGTCAGCTTGGGCTACGTGAGACAATAATTTTAAAAAGATGAAGTAGAAGAGGCTCAGTCTTCCCACAGACCGCCCTACTAGGCCCCATACCGTGCATAGTCTCATCCGTCTCTGTTTGTGTGCTCACAGGAAGTCTCTGCCGCAAGGACAGCCAAAAACCGAGCCAAAGGGGTAATGAGCTCTGGGGTAAAGGTCACTGACAGGGCTTGGTTATTTCACAGTCCCTGTCACTGTTCCCAGGCCTGACAAAGGCAAATCACATTGGCCTGATGCCAGTTTCACGGCAGTGGCTGAGACCAGCCCCTCAGGTCTTTGACCTTGGTCCAAGCCCTCTTCTCGGATGGGAACATTCCTCTGGGCTGAGAGATGGTCCAGCAGGTAAAGTGTCTGCAGGTAGAGTGCCTGCCTCCCAAGCATTAATTCAGATTCCTAGGATCCATGTAAACATGTGCGGTGGGATACACCTACAGCATCTGCAGCCTTAGTGCTGGAGGACTTAGGCTGTTTCCCAGAGCTTACCGGCCAGGTAGTCTAGCCAACTGATGAACATTGGGAGTTCAGTGAGGAAAACCGGTCTAGAAAGATACGGTGACGAGGACTAGAAGAAGACGCTCCATCTTGACCTCTGTTTGAGCAGGTGTACATGCACAGTGCACACACACAAGCCCACCCCAAAGGGCGTGTTGACTCCCAACCCAAGGAGGGTGCAGACCTGCATAGAGGGAGGAAGGTATTTATCTGTGAGGAAAATCCAGGAAGTGTGGGGGAACTCGAGGAAGTGAGGCCCAGCAGAAGATGAGGTGGCAAGAACTCCACTGTGCAGAACACGACTCAGAGCTGACCCAGAGAAGAGGGAGGAAGCTGTGGTGGAAGGAATCTATTTTTAAGACCAGTTTTGTTGACACAGAATTCACATGCTGTCCAGCTCTTTCATGTAAAGTATACAACAACATTTTTGTTGTTGTTCTTTTTTTTTTGCATTTTTATTTTATTTTTTCCATTTTTATTAGGTATTTAGCTCATTTACATTTCCAACGCTATACCAAAAGTCCCCCATACCCACCCATCCCCACTCCCCTACCCACCCATTCCCCCGTTGTTCTTTTTTTTAAAAAAAGATTTTATTTACTTAATGTATATGAGCATACTATAGCTTGTGAGACCCCGACTTAAAGCATTTTCCCCAAGCTTGTTTTCCCTGATCTCTAAAAATACAGCCAGAAAGAAGCTCTTTGTTCTCTAAAGCCTTTTTGTTTCTATACCTTACAACCAGAGATGCGATAATTGTAAAAAGACCTAGCCAGGCGCTTGCCTGGCTCCCTGTGCCAAAGATAAACTCCACAAAGTAGAGCTACAACTCACTCCCCACTCCTCATGACTTGTAATTTTACCAAGTACACCCCAGAGAAGAGCTATAGCCAAACTCCTCCCAACTCCTCCCAACTCCTCCCAATTCCTCACTTTTTCCTTAAAAAGCCCCCTACTGTTACTGCTCAGGGTCGAACTCCCCTGCCCTGCTCCATGAAAGGAGTTCATCCTCAGCTAGCTGATAATAAATCCTCTTGCAGCTTTGCATCAGGTGTGGTTTTCTCTCGAGTTATTGGGGTGCCGGCCAGCTCATCCCGGGACTTGAGCGGAGGTCTCCCCAGTTTCGGGGTCTTACAAGCTGTCTTCAGATAGGCCAGAATTGTTACAGATGATTGTGAGCCACCATGTGGTTGCTGGGAATTGAACTCAAGACCTCTTAACCACTGAGCCATCTCTCCAGCCCCTTGATGTTCTTGACAGGGACTCTCTTGTAGCTCAGGTTGGTCTAAACTATGTATCCCAGGCTGTTCTTGAACTCATTACTTTCCTATCTCTGCATCCTAAATAATGCAATTATGGGTCCCAAACCACCAAGCCTAGCATCACCCATTTACCCCTTTGTTGTTGTTGGTTTTTCTTCTTGCTGTGCTGGATGTTGGAAGCACACCAGGCAAGTTCTTAACACTACACTACATCCCCAGTGTTTCTTTTTCATTTTAAAAAAGATTTATGCCAGGCGGTGGTGGCGCACACACTTGGGAGGCAGAGGCAGGTGGATTTCTGAGTTCGAGGCCAGCCTGGTCTACAGAGTTAGTTCCAGGACAGCCAGGGTATACAGAGAAACCCTGTCTCGAAAAACAACAACAACAACAACAACAACAACAACAACAACGATTTGCTTGTTTTTAATGTCTTGAGTGTTTGACTGCACCATGTACATGCAGTGCCTGCTGTGGCCAGAAGAGGGCGCCAGAGCCCCTGGAACTAGAGTTAGAGCGGCATGTAAGGCACTGTAGCAGTATGGGTGCTGGGAACTGAACCCAGGTCCTCTCTAAGGGTAGCAAGTGCTCTTAACTGCTGAGCCATCTCTCCAGCCCCATTCAGTGGCTTTTAGCATATTCAAAAGTATGGGTAACTGTTTTTATATATGTAGTTTGGTTAGACAATGACAATTCCCCCAAAGTAACCTGGTTCCCAGAACTACAGTAAATTGTTTTCCTGGATTCTTGCCATCCCCACATTTTCAGTCACCTGACATTCTCTAACCTACCGTATACTCTGTTTCCCAGACACCCTCAGCAATGGAAAACCATGGTCAGAAAGAACTTTTTGAGCCCCCACCCCCACACTTTATGCCCCACAACTACTTTAGAGGTCACTGGAAGCTGGGGTTGAGGGTGGAGGTGGGATTTGGTTCTCATGCTAGAGACCACCTCCTTTATGGATCTTTTTCTATCTCCCCAAAAGCCTGTGCTATCTCTGAGGAGGGGGGTGTTCCTGAAACCAGCAGGAACTTGAAGCCAGGCTCTCTGATTCCTAGGCAAGAGGCAGGGAAGTGGGTGAGGAACAAGACCTGGCACCTTTTGGGGTATAAATTAATCTCCCAGGTGATATGTCCTGGCACAGGTCACCAGCAGTGAGCTCGCTCAGGATTCACAAACAATGTCCCTGGCTTTCTTTCCTTCAACTCTGTACAATCACCAATATTTTCCCCCTTTATTGTGCCACAATATACAGTGTTTTTGTTTTGTTTTGTTTTGAAAACAGAGTTTCATGTAGCCTAGGCTAGCCCTGAACTTGATGTATATCTGGGACTAGCCTGGAACCCCTGATCCTCCTGCCTCTATCTCCCAAGTGCTGAGATTACAGGTACTCCCCGCCACACCTAGCCAGAAAGATTTGTGATAAGGTCATACCAGAAGAGTGGGGAAGCCAGTTTGAAAGAGTTTCCACTGGCAAACCTGGGACACTTTGAAAGTCAACATAAATAATCCTGTGAGTCACTTGTTGCTATGACAAGTCCAGGTGAGAGACTGTGAGTATTGTTGGTTCTGGCAAGGGTAGTTAGTGAGCCCAACAAGTACTTCCCACGCCCCTTTCCAGGATTCGCCAATCACATCAGATTGTGAAGCTGAGCTCTGCTAGACCTGTTTGGTTCTTGGGGCATTTCCTTTACAAAAAGTATTGTCAGCTGGACATGGGGTAGATGCCCTTAATCATAGCATTCTGGAGGCAGAGACAGGTGGATTTCTAGAGAGTTCAAGTCCAACCTGATCTACATAGTGAGTTTCTGGCCAGCCAAGACTACACGAGACATTATTAGTATTACTGTTATTATTATTATTATTATTATTATTATTATTATTATTTTAAATCCACAAACCAACAGCAAAAGAATTGTCCTTCTGAGCAGCTTTTGGCCTGTTCTTCTACATCTTCCTTTTCATGCTGCCAAGGTTGTTCCTTCTTTGTTTCTAACACACCCAAAAGTGATCATTTAAAAGGAAGAAAAAAAAACATATTTTGGCTCCTGGTTCATGTCCATGGCCACTTGGCCTCTCCGCTGCCGGAAGCCAGAGCATCATGGGAACGGACAGCGCAGTTGGATAGAGTGCTCCCCCCAAGGTGGCCAGGAAGCAGAGTGAGACAACGGAAGACATCTGTGACAAGAGAAAGTCTCCAAGAACATCGTCCAGTGACCTGCTTTCTCTGGCGAATCTCCAGGTCGGGTTGTTTCCACAAGCTTCCAGCAGCACCATTAAGGACTAAGGGTTAAATATGGCATTCTAACAAGCCAGATTTAGCTACCTAGCCCCAGAAGGAAAAAAAAAAAGAGTCAAATAATAAAAAGCAGAAAGATTTGATGTAGCCACACTAGGAAGAGTGACAAAGAGATCCAGGGGCACTGGTGCCCCTCCTCTCCAGTCCATCTTTGAGGTCTGAACCTGAAGGTAGGCTCTAGATAGAGGGCAAAAGCTATGCACAAATGCATAACTAATCAGTCCTAGTTAAGGTGCCTACCCCAAAACATCACAGTCCCAGCCTCCAGTCTGGTCACAGTAAATTTCCCCTGCACACAAGTCCCTTCTCTGCTTTCCACCCCAATTCCCCAGCTTTAAAACTTTTCTCACAAGGAAAAATTCCTGTGGTGGGGGAGATTCTGACTTCTTCTGTCCACTGCCTCAGTATTCAGTAGTCAATGGGAGGGACACAAGTATCTTTAGAACATCTTTATTCCTCCCAGACAGCCTGGTAACAAGTTGTAAGTCTCCAATTGCTTAAGTCAGAAATCTCGATCATAGCTAACTTGTCACTTGGGGCCTTCTGCTCCCAAGCACCAACCCCTTAGAGGGTGCTTCCTATACACATCATAATGGCTTTTCTCTTCTCTTCAAAAAATGAAAAATTTTTATTTTTAAATGTTCAAGAGAGAGAGAGAGAGAATTGGAAAATCAAAGTTAGGTGTCTCCTTGAGGCTGGGTGTTTTAAGGGTCTTAGATAGGTCTGGAATGGGTTTCCCTTCCTCTAATTTAGGACTGGTCAGTTTAGACCAAGAAAGGGAAGCTAGTAGACTCAAAGTTTAGGTCAACGAGATCTGGCCTTGTGCTTATCTGACCTGCCTGGACTGGTGAGCTGGTAGGGGGACTGGCAAGAGAAAATGTCCACCAGGCCTCTATCTCTTGGCATTTTTGATGTGTTTTTTGTTTGTTTGTTTGTTTGTTTCTGCTTGTTTTGTTTTTTTTTTTTTTTAAAGATTTATTTATTTATTATATGTAAGTACACTGTAGCTGTCTTCAGACACTCCAGAAGAGGGAGTCAGATCTTGTTACGGATGGTTGTGAGCCACCATGTGGTTGCTGGGATTTGAACTCTGGACCTTCGGAAGAGCAGTCGGGTGCTCTAACCCACTGAGCCATCTCACCAGCCCACTTGTTTTGTTTTTTAAGACAGCTTTTCTTTGTGTATCTCTGTCTATCCTAGAACTCGATCTGTAGACCAAGCTAGCCTCGTATTTATAGAGATCAGCCTGCCTCTGCCTCTGCCTCTGCCTCCCAAGTCCTGGGATTAAAGACATGCACCGCCACTGCCCTGCGGTGTTTTGTAAACCAGAGTGGCCTCCATTTTCAGCCTCTGATAGTCTGGAATTGCCACGTGCGAGTCACTGAGCTCAGCCCTAGTAATTAGTTATTGTCTTAAATGGAGCACGCAATCCTGACTCCACATGATGATAAACACTTAGTGGCTGGGATAACCTACATACACATATTGTATCACCTAGCTATGAAATTGTATCCCCAGATTCTCAGTTGTTAATTACCTTGCCTGGCAGTGCCAGGTACTGGCAGGATATGTAAATGTCTGTCACTTCCTCACCTGCCCAAAAAGAGGACTCTCTGAGATTATCCTGTTAAAAAGCAAGCTGCTGGGCTGGTGAGATGGCTCAGCAGGTAAGAGCACTGACTGCTCTTCTGAAAGTCTTGAGTTCAAATCGCAGCAGTCACAAGATGGTTCACAACCATCTGTAATGAAATCTGACGCCCTCTTCTGGTGGGTCTGAAGACAGCTTCAGTGTGCTTATTTATAATAATAAATAAATCTTTGGGCCTGAGCAAGCAGGGTTGATCAGAGCGAACGGGGTTGGCTGGAGTGAGCAGAGGTCCTAAATTCAATTCCCAACAACCAGATGAAGGCTCACAACCAATCTGTACAGCTACAGTGTATACTTATATACATAAAATAAATCTTAAAAAAAAAAAAAAAGCAAGCTGCCATCTGGAAGGTCACATTGCCCTCAATGGCCAAAAGGCAACACTAAGATATGACTGGATGTGTCCTGCTGTAGATGGCTCTGAAAGAGTAAAACTGAAGAACTGCTCCCACTATGCTAATAGATTTTTTCACATGAGAAAGGGGTGTGGCGTGTAATAAATAAAGCACTGGTGGCTTGAGCAGGGACTGAGAGAAGGAGGCAGAAGGAGCAGGGCAGGGAGGCCTGGTGGATCTACCTGGGTCGCTAATAGCCTAATTCTATACAGATCTCTGCATCTTTCTTAGTGAACCCCAAACTGGACCCTCCATAACTTCCCAAAGTGCTTAATGTTTTGTGCGAGGTTTGGGGTGCAGCCCAGGGCTCAAGAGGACATGAAGATGGTTTGTGGGGGGAATAACAAATATAGCAGAGGAGTTACTTGCACCTTGGATGGGCAGGCAAAGGCAGCAGCAAGGCCTCTCAGGAGAGCCCAGACTCCACCACAAGAGATGGGGGTCTCTGAAGAGAAGGAGAGCCCACTTGATACAAGTGGAAGTTCACAGCAAGGTGCAGTCGCCGGATTTGCTGGAACTCACAAGTAAGATCTCACTGCCCCTCAGTGTCTGTGAGGCGACCTAAGCAGGCTGCATTCCAACATTGCATTCTTAGAATTGTCATGTCAGTTAGCAGATGAGGAGATGGCAGATTAGAATCACCATTTAACTAACATAACTGCTGGGGTCCAGGAGCCACCCACGAACCACAAGAACACCGATCTTAGTCACACAGAGATAATTTATTGTGAATTCGCCCCGGACTAATGAATGGATCAGGGCCACAGGACAGACTTGGGAGCTGGCTGCAACCATGAACCAGGATCCTACAGAGCCTTTAAGCCTTAAAATCCACAAACATCCATGCCAAGTTATTTCATCAATTAGGACTTATGGATAGAGGGCTATCTTAGGAGCAATCTTTGTTGTCCATCTATCCTGCTCCCACTGGTTGGGGATATTCAACTGTGGCAGGGGACTTGCCTTGCTCAACATTCATGTCTTAACTTATCCACTTACATGTCTCTTTCTGCCAAGTAGGATGTCGGTTCCTAGGGAAGTCTTAGGAGCTTAAACTTTATTTGACTTCTACTCAAAATGGAAGTCTTGTTCCAAATAGCTTCTTATATTGGTGCTGGTGTCTCTCTTAAGTTGGGGTCCATCCAAGGGGCAGTTTATAAAGGCAAGAAACCATAAAAGCTCATACACAGGTACAGAAAGTAGTGCTGGGTGGTTGAATTGGGTCCAGGCTTACTGTGGCTAACATAGAAGCAGTTCTGACTTCTATTGTCATTGGTTTCCAAGAACACCAAAGCACAGAACAGAACAATATCCAATTAACTTGGGCATGTGAAAGTTTTCTAGTAACAGCAGTAACAACATATGAGAAAGTTTCCTTATAATATTAGTAACAGCACACAAAATGTCAGCTAGACAGGTAACAGTTACCTAGACCTTACCATTCTATCTAGACCTTAACAATAACAATTGTTAATTCACCAAGATTATAGCATGCCTGGAATTCCAGCCCTTGGAGGGATAGTTAAGAGCTAAAGGCCAGCCTGGGCTACATCATGGTGAGGCCCTGTTCAAAACAAAATTATAAATGGAAGTTGCTGTGTGGTGCTGGGCATGACACAATGTTATCTTGTGTTTCTTCCTCTCCCTAACCACAGCAACAGGGTCAGAATACAGGGAAGTAAGGAGGAGAAGTGGGGAGGGGCTGGAGGGATGGCTCCGTGGTTAAGAGCAATATGTGTGTGTGTATGTGTGTGTGTGTGTGTGTGTGTGTGTGTGTGTGTGTGTGTGTGTGTTTCGAGACAGGTTTTCTCTGTATAGCCCTGGTTGTCCTGGAATTCACTTTGTAGACCAGGCTGGCCTCGAACTCAGAAGTCCGCCTCCCTCTGCCTCCCGAGTGCTGGGATTAACCATGCCCAGCTAGGTTCCAGCACTATTTCACACAGCCCACAATTGTGTGCAATCCAGGCTCTAAGGGATCCAAATGCCATCCTGGCCTCTTCAGGCACCTGCGCACATGAGCGTGAGCTCGCACGCGCACACACCCGTTGGGGGATGGTTTGTGCACTATGCATTCAGATGCTGATTGCTGTGCCCAGAGATCTGCAGTCTGGAAGCTGGCACTGCCAACCATCTCCTGTCTTAATGTTGTGTAAAAATTGTTTTCTATCACCCCGGATTAGTTAATAAGGAGGTGATCAGCCAATATCTGGGTAGAAGACAAAAAGGTGGGACTTCCGAGGGTCCTAGGTATCGAGCAGGAGAGCGAGTCACCAAGAGAGGACACATGGACCAGGGAAAAAGATCAAGATGCCAAGTAGTGGGGCATGTGGCTGGGTAGTAGGGAGCCTAATCAGGTTAGATTAGGGTTAGCATAGCTCAGGATCTTCCCAGTATAGTGCAAGAAGCTGATTAATAAAATTGTCATGGCTCCGAGTTATTATTTTAGAGCAAGTGCGGGCATAGAAAAGCCCTGTACATTTGCAAATATTTTTAATAGAAAGTTTCAAAATGACAAAAGACTAGGGTAGATCCAAGGTTCACTTCAGGTAGGCTCCAGTGGAGGAACTTGAGAGGGTCCGTGGTTAGGAGGGTTCCTCAATGACGTTCTGATGTTAACGGCTGTATCCGCTCAGAGGAGGAAGTACCCTGATGGCAGGCAACATACACTTAGGTACTTAGGTAGCCTGGGCTTCAGGCCAGCCGCTTGCCCTCAGATGGTCTGGGACAGAATTGTGTTTGTACTTCTTACAAAGTGTTTATGTAATGTGTTTCTCATTAAAGGGACCATGTGTTCCCAGGTGTCTGTGGGAATAAAGTGCCCTTCACACAGAGGCTGAGCTGAACAAGAATGGCCTTCCCTACTTTATGCCTGACAGGAACGAGGCCCCAGGGGAAATCTTGTGGCTCACATAGGCCAAAGGTGACAACGAGGGGACTTGAGAGTTTTGATGCAGGAGGGTATTCTGCTATCCATCTTTAAAGCATTCAGTTAGGGCTGTGGCCAGGAATGAGCAGGAGCCAGTTCTCAGCCTGGGCAGTCACTATGGAACAAAGATGCCAGGCAGAGAGAAGGGAAGCAATAAGGATACAAACTGTTGTGGGGTTCCTTGCTTCTCACCCTGGATCTCACGGTGCCACACGGTCGTAGCACGGTAAGTGATCTCTGTGTCTTAGTTTATCACCCTGTTCGAACCAGGCCTGAACCTGCCTAGTAGTAGGATCCAGAGATGCCTTGGCCCGGACAGGTGAGCAGCAGGAAACTGAAGCCCGGTGTCCACAGAAACGCCATTTCCTGGCTGGAGAGGTGCCTCAGCTACTAAAGCACTTACCACTCTGGAACAAGACCGAGCTCAGTTCATAGATGTTTATAACTCCAGTGCCAGGAGCTCCTGGAGGAAGGAAAGCAGTCACTGGCCGCTACAAAGGATTTTCCAGTAAACTTGTTTAGAGAATATTAAGCTACATAAACGTAAAATTTGGCTAAAGGAGCATGCTTCTGTCTGGCGGTTCAGGGAAGACAGCATGGCTGACAGACCTTGATGAAACCACACCACTCCTACCAGGAAGAGCCTAATTCTGCCAGGGAGGCAGGATAACCCTGGTAACAGCTGCCCTGGAAAAGGCGCATGCACACACACACACACACACACACACACACACACACACACACGCACACACACACAGTCTGATTGGGGTGACCTTGATAATGTTTTACATTGTAAATCTCCCCATTTTCAGGAACAACCAAACCTTAATGCCTGTCCCTGTAAAATATGGGACCGTGAAGTTGTTTAAGCAGGGGATTTCTGTCCAAGGCTGGTTCCCTTTTGTGTATTACCCAGAGCTGGCCATTGTGCTATCATTGAAGAGCTTTTTCTTTATTAATCTATAAGTACTTGGAATGATTTCTCATTGGGAAGACATATTTTAAAGCAATCCAGAACCCCTTTCAGGTCCCAATGGGCACTAGCAGACACCTAGCAGACACCTGTGTAGACACACACATCATTTAAAATACAACAGATCTTCAAAACCAACACAACACATCAGAATCCTCATCTCAAAGGCGATACGGTCACCACAATCTATGTCCCAGAGTGGTAACAATTTGATGAAGCTTTTGTAGAATGGAACAAAGGATCACAAATCAAGACATTTTCCAAATACAGTGTTTGAAACATCAAGTAGCTGAGCCACAGAAAGCAGGGGGATTTCAGCTGCAGGCCTCAGCTGCTACCTGACGGCAGGCTTGGTGTTTTGGTTGGGACTGGGCACATTCCGAAGGACTCACCTAATGGTCTCAAAAGCATTAGGTCACCTACAGGGGACCGTGTGTTTTGCTTTTGTTTCTGTTATTTTCTAGGAACTTTCATTCCTATAGCAGACACCCGTAAACCTTTCGGTGCTGGGAAGGCTGAGACAGGCAGATCCTGAGTTCCAGGCTAGTGAGCTACACAGTGAGACTGGCCCCAGAATATAACCATATCTGCTTATGTATTACAGAAGGAACAGATATTGACGTGTGTGTGTGTGTGTGTGTGTGTGTGTGTGTGTGTGTGTGTGTGTGTAAGGTGGGAGCGTACAAGCCACGTATAAAGAGGTTGTTTGGATGATAAAATGAGGGCAGCTGTGGTTGGTCTGGAAATAAAGCTGACCCACAGTTCAGAATTCCTTTCAGAAATCAGGGTTTTTAGAAAGAATGAAAGGTCTTGTGGCCATGATTGATTCTTGAAGTGGAAGAAAAGCATTTGACAGGAACACTAATATCTGGGGAATCTAAACACAGTGGGGCCTTAAAGGGAAGGAGAGGCTATGCTTTAAAACCTGGAGAGAGTTGGGCATGGTCATACATGCCTTTAATCCAAGCACCCAGGAAGTAGCAGAGAGGCAGAAGGCTCTTTAGGCCATCCTAGATGATGTAGTGAGTTCCAGGCTAGCCACATAGTGAGACCCTGTCTCAACAAACAAAAACCCGGGCAAGTACTTCATCAAAAGTAGCAATAGCTGAAGAGACGGCTCAACAGAGTACTGGCTGCTCTTCCAGAGGACCCAGGTTCAAGCCCCAAAACCCCTATGACCGCTCTCAACTGTCTCTTGTGAGGATCTGACGCCCTCTTCTGGCCTCCTCGGGTACTACACTCACGTGATACACAGAAATACATGCAGACATAAATACCTATGCACATAAAAATAAATCTTAAAAACAAAACAAAAAAATCAACTGAGAATAAAAGGCTGGACGGATAACTCAGTGGGTTACAGTTATGCCCTACATGAATGGAGACCTGATCTGGGAGCCTCAGAATCTACCGCAAGCCAGGTTGAGAGACAAAGACACAGTTTGTGTGTGTGTGTGTGTGTGTGTGTGTTTGTGTTTGTGTGTGTGTGCACGTGCGCACGCGCATAAGAGCTTCAGCAACTCTTCCTGGGGGAATCTCCTGACCAATTCCCCAAACAAAGGAGAGAGCTTTCTTTTTATAATTTTTTTCAGGATAGTGGGAAGTTTCACGTCATGTGCTTCAGTTCAGTGTAGCCTATGTGTCAAAAACACAGAGGAGCCAACTACCATAGCCTCAGGGCTGAAGGCACTGCTGCAAGGCCATGGCCCAAGCCGCCTCTTTACTCTCTTGTCCCAGAAGGTTGTAGGGTTCCACCTAAGCTTCAGGGTCTTGTTCTACCTTCCAAGGATCCAACTCAGGTTGTCAAGTCTGAACGAAAATGCTCTTACTCACTGAGGCATTTCACTGGCCCCTGACACCCCATTTTAACTGAAAACAAAACAGCCTCCTCTCCTTGCAGGACGGAGTCCTATTCACTTCAGACTGTGACTCCCTTAAGACACAACAGGCTCCACAGAGGAGCCAGGTCTGGCCTGCGAGCCACACATTGATCATGGCAAACCCCAACCTATTCTCTTCTCACCAACCCTGTGAAGGGGAGTCCAAGGAAGTCCAAGAGGGGAAGGAACACCACATGGCCTGTCCACATGCCAGTGCCTGCTCTCGCCAGATCTGCTGTCTCTCCCTGCACAGCCTTGCTGGGGACGAGTGTCCTCCTGCTCAGGCCATGAATGGCACCCGGAGCAGTAGACGCTGGAGCCCTTTTAAGGTCTTGATCCCTGTGAGGTTGGGATTCTTTCTCATTGCCGGTATGGGAGGGGTGAGTATGGGTTTGACCTAGAATCCTTCTGACCTAACAAAGGCCTCTTGAAGCAGCCCATGGGTTCCTTCTCTGTTTATGGCGTCTCCAAATAAACACACTTGAGAACTTGCTATAAGCACAGAGACACCATCCAGACAAGTCAAGGGCAGCCTTTGGCCTACATGCGGATGGGGAGTGGGCTCCCATCCTCCAGCCTTCCTGATCGTCACTGTCTCCTTCCAGATTCTTCTTCCCACATCAATCTTCTTTGGGAACAGAGAGGGAAACCTCTGGGTTCTTTTCTTGCCTTGGAAGAGAAATATTAAAACGTACTTCCTGCCTGGTGTGGTGGCAAGAGCTTTTGATCCCAACACTAGGAGACCAGAGGCAGATCTCTGTGAGTTCAAGCTAGCCTGGCCTACATAGCAAGCTCCAGGCCAGCTCAGGCTACACAATGAGACCCTGGTTAAATGAAACAAAACAACCCTCCCTGCAATCACGTCCCTTGTGTTCAGGAAATGTACCAAGATTTTTGAGATATGTGCTGATGCGTATCTTCCAGTTTTGAAATGACTGGTCTACACTCAGTCACAGCCTAGAGCTAGAGCCTTTTGTCACCCAACTTTTTTTTATGAGGAGACTGTGGCACAGGAAGTCTAAGCAGCATGCCTGTGAACAATAACTTATATATTTTAAAGCCAAGACTGCATGTTGAAGAAAATTAACTTCCCATCCCAGCTCCATGGGAAAGATACTAAATGGGTCCGGCTTATCTCCACACAGGAGCTGCCTCTGGGCCAAGCGAGAAAGTACCAGGCTAGCCCACGGAAGAAGAGTCAGGAACAACACTCAGGAGGGGCAGTTCTGGGGGAAATGGGCAAAGAGGCACACAGAATCCTCTCCTCTCCTCTCCTCTCCTCTCCTCTCCTCTCCCCTCCCCTCCCCTCCCCTCCCCTCCCCTCCCCTCCCCTCCCCTCCCCTCCCCTCCCCTCCCCTCCCCTCCCCTCCCCTTCCCTCCCCTCCCTTTGCTTTGCTTCTCTCTTCTTTCCTGCGTGCTCTCTCTCTCTCCTCCCCCTTTATATCCCTTCCTTCCTTCCTTTCTTTTTTTTTTTTTTTTCTTTTTTTCCTTTATTTTTAAAGGCTGGGCTCTTACACAATTTGACAGGCAAGTTGGCTTGTGCTTCTCACTCTAGCTTTGGGGAGACAGAGAGGCAGGAAGATCATAAGTTCAAGGCCAGAGTGGACTGTACAGGGAGACTGAAAAGCCTTGGAGCTAGGTCAGTGGTAGAGTGCTTTCTAGTAAACACAAGGCCCTGCGCTCAGCTCCTGGCATTAAAAAGTGGAGAAAAGAAAGAAAGATAGGGGCTGGAGAGGGCCCAGTGGCTAGAGCACTTGGTACTGTTGCAGAGAATGTGGGTACATTGTCAGCAGTTCTAGAGTGGCTCTGAAACATCTCTAAGTCCAGTTCAGGAATGCAATGCCCTTTTCTGGCCTCTGTAGATATTAGATTCATGCATACGTGAAGACAAAGCACTCGCACACATAAAATAAATCAATCTAAAAACATTTTTAGATATTAAAAGCCACTTCCTGCCAAGTGTGGTGATAAATGGCTTTAATCTCATCACTAGGGAGGCAGTGGCAGGTTGATCTCTACAAGTTTGAAGCCAGCCTTCCCTACCTAAATAGTTCTAGGACAAGCAGGGCTACATAGAGAAACCCTGTTCAAAACAAACAAGCAAGCAAACAACAACAAAAAGAAAATAAAATGTCACTTTAGAAATGGGAGATTTGAGTCAGAATTGAAGAGAGTCCAGAATCGCTTTAGAAAATAAACATTAAGGGCTGGAGAGATGGCTCAGCGGTTAAGAGCACTGACTGTTCTTTCAGAGGTTCTGAGTTCAACTCCCAGCAACCACACGGTGGCTCACAACCATCTGTGATGCCCTCTTCTGGTGGGTCTAAAGACTGCTACAGTGTACTCATAAATAAAATAAATAAATCTGAAAAGAAAAGAAAAGAAAAGAAACATTAAATTCAAATCCCATCTTCAGCCCTTAGTATTAAGGTTGGCAGGGAGATCTCCGTGGTTCTCTTGAGTGCTCCAACTGCCGGCCTGCATCACCCTGGCTGGGCATGTAACTTAGTAGGTAGAGTGCTTGCTTAACATGCACCGTATCTTGGGTTGAGCCCAACACCACACAAACTGGACACAAACTGGAGGTCGGCTGGGATTACCTGAGACCCCTATCTCAGAACCAAACCGACCTCACCCGCCACCACCATCATCACCACGAGAAACCGATCTACACACTTCGTCTTCGGGGAAGCTGGGACGACTGAGTAACTGCCACCTGCAGCTTAAACCAAACTGCTCATGAGTCTGCTACCGTGGCCATGGTGGGTCCAAACGGACAAGGAGAGGGTTCAGCGTCCCAGTTCTCAGGTGTAGCTAAGGCATGGCTTTGTGAATGGTTCCTTCTCAGTTTGAACATCTGAGAAGACATTTCCTCTGTTCCTTCAAGAGGTGTGCTTTCCTGGGTTTCTCCTGAGCCTTTTTGAAAAAATGGTTTCATCTACCTCACAAACCTGTCAGGAAGAGCCCCCCTCCTCCCACAACTCTCTCTCTCTCTCTCTCTCTCTCTCTCTCTCTCTCTCTCTCACACACACACACACACACACACACACACACACACACCAAACAAACAAAAACAGACAACACACCTATTGGATCCATGATACCGCCATAGCTGTCTACCACTTCCTCTGACTTGGGTGTCTTTGATGACACCTTGAAGCCCCTGGGCAGCAAGGACATCTACAGTCTTGCATGGCTGTTTGACTCTGGCCTATCTGATATCTGGAGATAGGATCCTATCCGGTAGGGCAACTGTTTTCTTTCACTCCAGAAGCCCCAGGTCAGTGTTTCCCACCCGACAAGAGTTCGGAGCCAGGATGTGATTTTTATCTGGGCATAATATAAAAAGTTAGGAGAGAAAATGAAGCATTAAGTCAGACACAGAAAATCCCTGTGGACAAGCAAGATCTAAGGCCTGGTCTGGGGGGTGGGTAGGGATGTGGGGTGAGAGTAGAGGGGTAGGGTGGGGGTAAAGAGGGAGGGGTGAGAGTAAGGGGGGAGGGAGGGAGGAGTGAGAGTAAGGGAGTAGGGGTAGGGAGGGAGGGAATGAGAGGAGGGAGGGAGGAGGTGTGGGATTTTATTTCAGAATCTGACCTGGATGGTAACTTTGAGAATTCGTATGGGAAAAACCCCAAAAGGGGCTTCCAGGATGCAGATGCCTGGCTCTGCTGCTTGAGAAGACTTGGACCAAAGGGTCAGCCATATTGCCCTGGATAAGTAGGGTGCCAGGAGAGCCTTGTGGGTAGCCTTTTAGAGCTGGCTCCAGGCCCAGAGTGCCATGAAATACAGTCCCAGGAGCACAGAGATCCTGGCATTTTCTGCTTGTCCCAGCGTGAGAGGCCATGTGTTCTCCCCCATCAAGTAGGGTTGGGCCTAGTGCACACACTGAGCCCCAAGGGAAAGAAAGGCAGCACTTCCTGCCCCTCCAGCTCTAGAGGGGTGCAGGTTCTGTTTTGTTCATTTGTTTAGTCATGTGTCCTATCCTGACCCTCTTTCCCCCTCCCCCACCCATTTTTGAAGATATGGTTCTCTGTGTAGTCCTGGCTGTCTTGGAACTTATGTAGACCAGGCTGGCCTCAAACCTAGAGATCTGCCTGCCTCTGCATCCTGAGTGCTGGGACTAAAAGCCTGGGCCAACACCACCAGGCTTACCTGCCTTCTTTAATCCTCATAAGCGGTTAGGAGCAGGACAGAGGTCAGCGGGAGGCTCAGGAGCTGGGTTCTACTTTGGACTCCTGCTGAGGAAGCTGCCCCACCCCCAGCGGTTCTCAGGAGGGGATGGAAGGCTGTGAGCAATGCACTCACTTCAGCTCCAGGAGTCCTACCCATGCACCAGGACTTGACACAGTGCTGTCCTGAAGATCTGGACCCTGGTCTAGGACAGCCACCAACCGCCATGCTCGGGAAATGGATAGACACACCCACAAAATCCAGAGAGGCTGCCTCAGGACAGAGCAGGCAGGAGCAGGTGCTGCTGGCTCTGCTGGAACACCTTGCCATGTGTTCTGAAGCTTAGATCCTGACCAAGGACTCTCTGGACAAAGGATGAATAGAGGCTGCAACCATGAGAACTAAGGGCCCTCCTTTTTAGAGCCGTCCTTTAGCATGGTGGCTGCAGATGCTGAGCAAATGACACAGCCAGTGCAAGGGACAGTGACTGGTATAGGCCATTTGTCTTCTGTAAGTCATTCTATAGGGAACCATGTCATTCCCCCATCCTTTATGAGGTTTGAACATTTTCAAAAGGCCCACAGGGGGCATGTGCAATGGTGTGTGTGTGTGTGTGTGTGTGTGTGTGTGTGTGTGTGTGTGTGTGTGTGTGTGTGTTCCAGAGATGGGAGCACAGTAAGAAATGTTCTTCACTGGGGCTGGTGAGATGGCTCAGTGGTTAAGAGCACTGACTGCTCTTCCGAAGGTCCCGAGTTCAAGTCCCAGCAACCACATGTTGGCTCACAACCATCCATCATGAGATCTGACTCGCTCTTCTGGTGTGTCTGAAGACATCAGCAGTGGGCTTACATATAATAATAATAATAAATAAATCTTAAAATAAAACAAAAGAAGCATTCTTCACATACTGTGAGGCTATAGCAATCTGGTTTTGAGTGACACTGAGCCTTGTCATGACCAATCTAGCCCTACTTGGTCCATCTGCAGCGGAATAGGAAGCTTTCAAAATTCTTTCTCCCAAGGGCTCTGAAAAATAAGTGCCCCAGAGTTCCCAACAATCTTCTAAGCCAGGACTGTTTATAAATGAAGTTCTTAAGAAGCCAGGGATTGAGGGGGGCGGAGCAGAGGAGGCAATTTCATGGTGAGGAGATACTGGGAAGCTGAGGGGACACTGAAGACAGAAATGCAGACGGTGAGTGTGGCTATGACACCTGACTAGGCTTTTGTGTGCTCCTTTGAGTGAAGAAGTGGGTCGGGACAATGCTCGGGGAAAGAATCGGTGTGGGAGGAGGTGCTGAAAAGAGAGAGGGCGATTTCCTTGGAGGAGACTAGTGCTTGGACCCCGGGGCTGGAAACCCCTTATGAGACTGTGTGTATTGGGGGGATTGCTATCCTGTGAGTGTACAAGTGGAGTCACGGGGATGAGACTCTGTAGGCTGCTGACTTTCAGGGGCTTAAGGGGTGCGTAAGAAGGTTGTCTGAAAATGTGGGTCAGAAAGAATTGCAGGACACGGAACAAGTCCTGCTCAGTCGGCGTGCTGCAGGTGGGGACAGCATTTTAGACCCAAGTCTCACGGACTTCCTCTCTCTGGCTCTTTTTTTCTTTTCTTCTCACCTGTAAAATGGGATTGTTGTCTAGAAAAAGAAGACACTCTCAGCTCCGGGTGATTCCAACAGCTAGCTAGTATGGTTTGGATGCAGGTAGAGTCCTTTGGGAGTGGTCCTAAGTACTCCAAGCTCCGGGGTCAGCGTTGCCCTCTAGTGGCGATTTTGTGAACAACAGGCGAAGCAACCAGGAAGGCGGGGAGGGCAGCCTCTGTCAGGTCGCCTTCAGCTCAGCATCTATCTGTCAGTGGGAGCCAGGGCGCACAGGACCTCCTGGGCAGAAGGCATGGTAGGTGAGCGGGATACGGGCCCTGACAGGAGCGGCTCTCAGAGTGAGATGGGTGGAAAAACTCTGTGAGACATTTGGGGGTTGTGGGAGAGACCTCTCAGTTAGTCAGTTTATTTCTGTCATTTTTCTGATGACTGTCGTCTCAGCGCTGCTCTCTTGAACCTGGGCTGTCACCTGCCCATCCCCAGCTCCTCTCCGTGAGAGTTCCGAGAGTGAGAACTCCAGGTCTAGTAGGTGCAAAGAATATAAAATATTTAGACTGGGAGTGATTCAGGTGACAGAAAACAGAATCAAATTTGGGTCAAAGTACAGTTTTTTAGCTTTTTCACTCCTTCACTTAACCCCTACGGTGGCTTTCTCTTCACACCAAGGTCACACACAGCGTTCTGTATGTCAGGTCTGCCATGTGTCGATGCTTTTTGTGGATTAAATACCGGGATCTTGCACCTGGAGTTGGGGAGGTCAGGTCTGCCCTGGCAGTTGCTTTAGGAGCCCCGGCTCTTTAAAGACCAAGCAATACTGCAGTTGCACCCACTTTTCTGAGGTCCACATCAAGTGGCTCTCCTGAAGTCTGTCTTAAAAGGGAGACAGCCAAAGGAGATAGCCAAGCGTTCTTGGAAAAACCTGGCATTTCTTCAAAGATTCCAGTAGATTGTAAAGGGCCAATCTTATCATTTAAAAAGTATTTCATTTGTGTGTGTGTGTGTACTTGTGCATATATACTGTTTGCATGTATGTGTGTAGAGGATAGAGGATAACTCTTTGTTGTTGTTGTTGTTGATTGGTTTTTTGTTGTTTGTTTTTGTTTGTTTTTTAGACAGTGTCTCTCTCTGTAGTTCTAACTGTCCTGGAACTTGCTCTGTAGCCCAGGCTAGCCTCAAACTCACATGAGACCTGCCTGCCTCAGCTTCCTTCGCGTTGGGATTAAAGCTGCGCACTACCACTGCCCGGCCAATTTTATTATTTTCAAGGTTTGCACTCCGGATACTCTGTAGTTGAAATGCACTTTAGTGGGTGGCAGATGCTTTCTTTCCCAGTGGCATGTGACTAATCAGTCCTCTACAGTGTGATAACTTAGGACAGAGCTGGGATTACCTAAATGACTTCTGGGTATCTCCCCCTTCTATCCTACAGACTCCTCCCTGCCTCAATTGTTCCATCTTTCCTGGAGCGCTCTCCCCAAATGCTTCAAGGAGCCCCCTGGTCTGCAATATCAGTGAGTTCAAGTGGCCCTATCAACCTGAGGATCTGAACCTTACCGATGAGGCCCTGAGGCTGAAGTATTTGGGGCCACAGCAGATGAAACAGTTTGTCCCCATCTGTGTCACGTACCTGCTGATCTTCGTGGTGGGCACTCTGGGCAACGGGCTGACCTGCACCGTCATCCTGCGCAACAAGACTATGCGCACGCCCACCAACTTCTACCTCTTCAGCCTCGCTGTGTCCGATATGCTGGTGCTCCTGGTGGGCTTGCCTCTGGAGCTTTATGAGATGCAGCAAAATTACCCGTTCCAGCTGGGTGCGAGTGCCTGCTACTTCCGAATACTGCTCTTAGAGACCGTCTGCCTAGCTTCAGTGCTCAATGTCACAGCCCTGAGTGTGGAGCGTTATGTGGCCGTGGTGCGCCCACTCCAAGCCAAGTCTGTGATGACACGGGCCCATGTGCGCCGCATGGTGGGGGCCATCTGGGTCCTCGCTACTCTCTTCTCTCTGCCCAACACCAGCCTGCATGGCCTCAGTCAACTAACTGTGCCCTGCCGGGGGCCGGTGCCCGACTCAGCTATATGTTCGCTGGTGGGTCCCATGGACTTCTACAAGTTGGTGGTACTGACTACCGCACTGCTCTTCTTCTGTCTGCCCATGGTCACCATCAGTGTGCTGTATCTGCTCATTGGGCTGCGGCTGCGGAGGGAGAGGATGTTGCTCCAAGTGGAGGTCAAGGGCAGGAAAACCGCAGCAACCCAGGAGACCTCCCACAGAAGGATTCAGCTGCAAGATAGGGGACGGAGACAGGTGACCAAGATGCTGTGTAAGTCATTGTTGAGGAGAAAGCTGAGCTTCCTCCAGTCTGGGGAAGGAATTGAGCTTCCAGGGTATTGTTTGCTTGCTTGCTTGCTTGTTGTTGTTATTGTTTTGAGAAAGGGTTTCAGGGCTGGTGAGATGGCTCAGCAGGTAAGAGCACTGACCACTCTCCTGGAGGTCATGAGTTCAAATCCCAGCAACCACATGGTGACTCACAACCATCCGTAATGAGAAACTAATAATAATAATAATAATAATAATAATAATAATAATAATAATAATAATAAAACAAAAAAAACCTATGGGCCAGACTTAGCAGGGACCAGAGCAAGTGGGGCTTGGGGTGGAGGGAGCGAGGCCAGAGAAAGACAGAAAAGGGAAGAGGGAAAAAAAGAGAGAAGGAGTTTCTTTGTGTAGCTCTGGCTGTTCTAGAACTTGCTGTGTAGACCAGAGATTCACCTGCCTCTACCTCCAAAGTACTGGGATTAAAGGTGTGCACCACCACTACCTGGCTCTCCTGTCTGCTTTTCTAGGACCGGAAGATAGTGAGCTGTAGATGCAAACTCTAAGCATGATGAAGATCAAATCTCTTCTCTGTCCTTGCAGTTGCACTGGTTGTGGTATTCGGCATCTGCTGGGCTCCATTCCATGCTGACCGTATCATGTGGAGCCTGGTGTATGGACACTCAACGGAAGGCCTGCACCTGGCCTACCAGTGTGTCCACATTGCCTCTGGCATCTTCTTCTATCTCGGCTCAGCAGCCAACCCGGTGCTCTACAGCCTCATGTCTACTCGCTTCCGAGAGACCTTCCTGCAAGCCCTGGGCCTTGGAACCCAGTGCTGTCATCGCCGCCAACCCTATCATGGCTCCCATAACCACATCAGGTTGACCACAGGCAGCACCCTGTGTGACGTGGGCCACAGGAACAGCAGGGACGAACCTCTGGCTGTGAATGAGGATCCAGGGTGTCAGCAAGAGACAGACCCCTCCTGAATAAAATTTGGAAGGAGCCTTACCCACAAGGCCAGAGGGCCTCAGAAAGTCTGGGGAGCTACAAAAGTGGTTTCTGCCCTGCCCACATATTTGAGTATTGAGGGAAACAGTAAGAAAAAGAGAATTGAACCCCAATTGCCCCCATTGAAGGCCTGAAACACTGGCTCAGCAGTTAAGAATGTTTGCTGTTCTTCCAGAGAACCTGGGTTCAGGTCTCGGCACCCTCATGACAACAGGCCATCCGACACTCTCTTGGCTTCTGACGGCATCTACCACATGCACATAGCACACACCCATGTATTAGAAAGACCCACGCTGAACCAAATATATGCTGTATGTCCCTCCAGACCCCATACCCCTAAATTCTTCTCCACAAAACTGTCACAGTTACCTAGTTACCTGGGGCTCAGCCACTATTCCTCTGGGGATCCCTTCTTCCTCTCAAGTTCATACGTGTTTCCATTGGGACCCACCTGTCATCCTGGTAACTTCCGAACCTCCATAGACTCTCTCTGCCCCTCCCCAGCCCTTGTTTTGTACTTGAGACCGACTTCACACCCTGACAGTTCCTGGCTCTCATTCTGCACCGAGATTCGGGCCTGATCAAGCTGTCAGGTGGTAGGGGTTCCCAGGGATCCAGGGGACCTGGACCTGACCTCAGCCTTTGTCACCATGTTTCCTTGTGGCAACAAGCAAATCACCCTGGCTTTCTAAGAGGCTTTGGTTCCTTGCTTGCAAAAATAAAAGGTGTGCTTGCTTGCCCAAGTCACGTTTTGAAGGGAGCTTGCTGTGTTTTCATCTGTGTGTACAACAAAGTCAACCACTTGGTTTCAGATTATCTGCACCACTCCCAAACCCTGCTTTCTCTCTGATCTTCTCATGGTCCTGCTCCAAGCTGTCAAGGACAGGTCCTTTGCTTGTCCTGAAACAGATAGGGCCAACCTATGCGCAGCGCACTCCTGGCCTTTCTCACCTGCAGACAGGCTACCCTGGCTGCCCTGGGGGAACACATGCTAGATCCTGTTAGCCAGGGGAGATCTGGAAGAAGCAGCAGGAACTGACTTAAGGACCATACACGGCTGTGCAGAGACAGGGTGTTGGTTAGTCTTTGTCAGCTTGACAGAAACTAGAGTCACCTGAGAGAGGGAACATCAGCCGAAGAATTACATCCATCGGACTGACCTGTGGACTTGTCTGTGGGACATTTTCATGATTAATGACTGATGTCACAGGGCCCAACCCACCAAGGGCAGTGCCACTTCTGGGCAGGTGGTCCCAGGTTGTCTAAGAAAATAAGCTGAGCAAGCCAGTAAGCCAGATTTCCCCTGGGGCTTCCGCTCCAGTTCCTGTCTCCAGGTTCCTGCCTCCAGGTTCCTGTCTCCAGGTTCCTGCCTTAGTTTCCCTTGATGATGGACTATAAGCTGAATAAACCCTTTCATCCCCAAGGTAGCTTTGGTCATGGAGTTGGGCACACTGGCACACCTGGGAAGTGAGGACTGGAAGATCAGGAGTTTGAAGCAATGAAAATCAAATGAGGACATGAAGCTCCGCAAAGGGGACTAGGTGGTCAAGGGCAGTATTTCCCTGACATTTCATGCCACCCTGAGTCCCAGGGACAACCTGGTGCTGAGGAAGGACCCCATTAATGGATGAACTGTGTCCTGCTGCAAGTTGCTGGGTCTTGTCTTGAGAGACCTGGTGTCCACAGCTAGGGACTGCCCAGTGACCCTGCAGACAACCTGCTAACTGGTGTCCTGGGCTTCTCAGGGCACCAGGTGTCCAGGGGAGGAGATGGTAGAGAGCTATTTCATGATTCAGTTTTATATGACAAAGACAACTTAAAGGGCAGAGAGTTGGGCACACTGGCACACCTGGGAAGTGAGGACTGGAAGATCAGGAGTTTGAAGCTAGAGCTAGCCTGGGCTACACAATAAAACTCCCACTGAAAAACAAATAAACAAGATTTTTATGGCTCATGTTTTCAGTCTATAGTCAGCTGGCTTCTCTCTCTCTCTCTGTTTTCAAGACAGGGTTTCTCTGTGTAGCCCTGGACATCCTGGAATTCTCTTTGTAAACCAGGCTGGCCTCAAACTCATAGAGATCTGCCTGCCTCTGCCTCTGGAGTGCTGGGATTAAAAGGTGTATGCCACCACACTAGGCTAGGCTTTATTATTCCGACCTGTGGGGAGAGAGAAGGACATGGTGAGATTGGGTTTCTTGCCTCACGGTAGTCAGGAAACAGTGAAACACTGCAGAAAAAAAATATGCTTGTTTTTCCTCCCAAGGCATACCCTCAGTGACCTATTTCCTGTCATGTAGCCTTATCATGTCACCTTTACAAGTTTCTGTCACCCCCCCAATAATCCTATGAACATATGAATCCATCAATAGCGTGCTTATGATCCAATCACCTTCTCAAATCCCCACTTCCAGACATAGCAGCAGTGGACACTGTTGCTCTGGGAACCAAACAGTCAACACATGAGCCTTAGGAGGGTTAATAGTCCAATCACAACAGCTGCAGATTTGTTGTTTACTCAATTATACAAATATTAAATCCACTCTGTAGAAAAATCTGGAAAATACAAGTAAACAAATGTGGAGAAAAGAAAGGGACGGGGACTGGAGTGATGGCTCAGTCCATAAAGCGCTTGCCTTATGAGTGTAAGGACCCAAGTTAATCCTCAGAACCTATGGGACAATGCCTGGGGTCACAGTCGCCCATGATAAGTGACATCACTGAGGATGGCATCCCGCTCCATGCACACAATGCACACACAAGCAAACACTTGTGCACGACAGTGTGCACCCACACACAGAGACTCATACATGTGCATGCACAGACACATGCATGCACTTATGCACAGACATAACACACATCTGCATGTACCTGCATACTCACACACACAGACACACATATGTGCATACACCTGCACACACACACCGTACATACACATGTACATACACACCATACATACATTTTAAACAGCATCTTCACTGGGAGCCGTAGGGAAAGAGCAATGGGAACTTGCTCAATAGGAACAGAGTTTTTGTCTTGCAAGATGAAAAGTGGTGGAGATCAGCTGCAAAATTATTACCTCAATAAAACTTAAGTTAGTTATGTTCCTTATGCCTATGAGCGAACAGCTGTCAGAAGCAATGGAAGGAAGGAGGCTCATGGTTAAAGGGGGTCTATCCACCCTGGTGGAATGGCAGAGTTCATGGTGGTAGGAATGTGCAGTCAAGACTCCTCACACCTGGACAGACCAGGAAGCAGAAGTGGGACTGTTGAGGCTCCGCTGGCTTGCTCGCTTTTCTTTTTACTCAGTCCAGTACCCCCACCCCCCACCCCCTGGTGTGGTGGTTTGAATACACTTGGTCCAAGGAGTGACATTATTAGGAGGTGTGGCCTTGTTGGAAAACGTGTGTCACTGTGGGGGTGGGCTTTGAGAGACCTTCCTCCTAGCTGCTCGGAAGTTAATCTTCTCCTATTTGCCTTTGGAACAAGATGTAGAACTCTCAGCTCCCCCAGCATCATGCCAGTCTAGATGCTGCCATGCTTCCCACCATGATGATAACAGACTTGAACCTTAGAACCTGTAAGCCAGCCCCAATTAAATGTTGTTATAAGAGTTGCCTTGGTCATGGTGTCTCTTCACAGCAATGGAAACCGTAACTAAGACACCCTGTCTATGGGGTGGTCCACATTCAGAATCTGTGACAGGTGGCCCTTGAGAAGTCAGCTTTAAATAGCATCTTTCCACAGGCCCCTTTGTTCCCAGAGTCCCCCTTGTCCCGCCCACCACTCTCCAAGGGTGCTTAAACTCTAGAACACTTCTGGACAGAGATGCTCTGAAGTGTGCCTCTTAGGTAACTTCAAATCCAGTCAAACTGAGCCATCCCAACACTGAACCACCCATTTAAATGGTAAACTTACTGTGTATATGTTATCACATTTTTTCCCATCACTTTGCTCTACTGAATATACTATGACATATTTCCTTCTTTAAGTGTTTTATCCGGTTGTTCCCACCATCTCTAAACAAGTCTTTTCTGCTTTTTCCACAGAGGATGCTGTATCCAAACTCAAGGTTGCAACCCATTTGACCCACAGGCTCCACTGTGACGTTCTTGGCCAGCCTGACTAAGCCCCCTGAGTCTCATACAAGTTACAGTGGGAGGAGTTCCTAGATGTTGGCCTAAGAAGGCTCTGCCCCCTCCTGTACTCTGAGCTCAGAAGAGCTGACCAAACCAGGGAAGAAAAGCCACCCTCTCTGTTTGATCTACTATTGCACAGATTCTGGCTAAGCAAAGAGGGGAGGCACAGGGCCCATGAGCAGTCAGCAGAGGCTAAGGGGGAAGGAAGAGATACTCTGATGGCAGTGGGAATCTCATAGAGGCTACAGTGGACCACGGAGCTGAGAGAAAAGTTCCCTGTAGGAAGGGAGTTTCCTCAGGGATGATCCTGGATGTGTGGTGACAGGGTGCACACAGCATGAGGTCCTAAGCACCCTTGGAGAGTGGTGGGCGAGACAAGAGGGATTCTGGGAACAAAGGGGCCTGTGGAAAGATGCTATTTCAAGTTGAGTTCTCAAGGGCCACCTGTCACAAGCACTGGGTAGCCAGCCCATGGGTAGATGTCAGAACTTTTCTCAGAGACCACCTCTGGACTCCAAGAGACTTCTGTTCAGTGTCACATGGAACAGTGTTCCTGAGGGGTGGAGTCCGTGTGTGTGTGTGTGTGTGTGTGTGTGTGTGTGTGTGTGTGTGTGTGTGTGTGAAGGGCTGTTCCACCAGAGAAGCACAGGGAACATGGGAAGACGGGCACATAGGAAGACGTGAGGTATAATGTGCTTCTTGCTGTGAACTTGCCACATCTATCGAGGGTGTCCTCAGGCTCTCAATGGCCAGGTTCCATAAGTCATAGGCCACCGGTGGCTCCTGGAATAGCAGCCAAGCTCGGTCCTTGAGAAAATGGGCTAGGATGGAGAGGGTAGCAGCGATCCCTACCTAGGGCACTCACAGGGCACAACCAGAAGCATCGGCCCTGTAGTGCCCCTAGGGGGCGCTGCTGCTCCTGTGCAGTGTCAGGGTAGCGCTTTGTGCTCCTCGGGCTAGGAGCCAACTTTTCTGAAAGGATATGGCGTGTTTGGGATGTGTGTTGTAACATCTCTCTTTCTCATAGAATCTGGTTCATAGGCATGGCACCCCTGCACTACCGTGTGTGTCGATAGAGACCGTGTGGATGATCCCGCGGTCTCCAAGCACTTCTGCTGCTTAGAGACCTCTCCCCCACTTGGCCTTCTGGCTTGTGGCCACACTATTGTCTTGTAAAGGAAGTTAGGTGAGCCGGGCAGTGGTGGCTCAAGCCTTTAATACCAGCACTTCGGAGGCAGAGGCGGGCAGATTTCTGAGCTCGAGGCCAGCCTGGTCTGCAGAGTGAGTTCCAGGACAGCCAGGGCTACACAGAGAAACCGAAAGAAAAAAAAAAAAAAAAAGAAAATAATAAAATAAAATTTAAAAAGTTAGGTGAGTGTTTAGTGAGGGCTGAGAGTTCTTGCTGTTTAAAGTTCGGATCCACAGAAGCCTGTGTAGATGCCTGGTGTGTGCAGAGGGTGCAGGGGGTGGGGTGGGAGTGGGGTGGGGGAGGGGCCTCAGGCTGGAATTCCAACCTCAGAAGGCACAGGCAGGATATCCCGGAACAAGTCAGCTAGTAAGGTTGGTCATACCTTCAAGCTCTGGTTTTCTGTTTGTTTGTTTTTAAAGATTCCTTTATTTTATGTATATGAGTACACTGCAGCTCTCTTCACACACAGCAGAAGAGGATTCTATTACAGATGGGTGTGAGCCACCATGTGGTTGCTGGGAATTGAACTCAGGACCTCTGGAAGAGCAGTCAGTGCTCTTAACTACTGAGCCATCGCTCCAGCCCCTCAAGCTCTGGTTTCGATTGAGACTCTGCTTCAATAGAGAAGATGCAAGAAGAATCCAGGATAATTCCTGGTATTAACCTTAGGCCTCCACATGCACACATATATACCACATGTGTAAAAAGATACATACACACCATACACACATGTACATTATACATATGTGCACAGGGGCACACCATACACACATGTACATTATACATATGTGCACAGGGGCAGTCTAGGGCTCCTTACCTTGGTACACTTTTCCTCACCCTTAACACACACACACACACACACACACACACACACACACACACACACACACACACTTTTGAGACAAGGCCTCATGTTTCCCACTGCTGTCAAAGTCTCAGTGGAGCCAAGGGTGGTGATGAATTCCTGATTCTCCAGTCGTCCCCCTTTCAGCAGCACCACAAACGGCTGACTCCTGGGGGTTTCATACCCAATACTTCTGGATTGCTGTCCAAGCTTATCAAGGCAACCCAAGCCACAACTGGTAACTCCTGCTGCCTAAGTCAGCTCACACATTCCTGTCCCCAGTGACCTTCCTCCTGTAAAGCCACTGTCAGGACCTCCCCCCACCCAACCCCCACCTCCAAGAGCCAGTAGGATGGGTGCAGCAGGGCCAGCTCCTCCAGGACAGATGGCCTGAAAAGTGACAGGCCCCCTGTAACTGGACCAACCAGAGTCCATGCAGACCCTGGGCCTGAGCCTTGATCCCCATCCTCCCCTGAGGTAAGCAATAAAGCGGTGTAATTTTGTGGTAACCAGACAGCAATGTAAAGGACTGAGGGGACAACCCTAGACACGCTCCTTGGCTGCTACGTTTCCTTATGGTTAAAAGTGTTAGCATCTGGGTGTTGAGTGGTATCCGGGAAGGGCATGGAGGAGCCGGCTGGCATGTAGCCCTGGGCTGGCCTGCCACATCCTACCGGCTCATGTGGCTCTAGAGTGTGTGTGTTGCAGTCTCAGCAATGGTGTTACAGGAGAAAAGTCACTGGGGACAGGAACGTGCAGACCAGCTTCGGCAGCAGGAGTTCCTGGTTGTGGCTTGAGTTGCCAGTGGTCTGTGTGTAGTAATGAATCCACCGTTACTGAGGCTGGAGAGCTGAGGTATTTGAGCTGCGGGGGTGCTACTTGCTACTTTTGTGTTGGTATGAAGTCTTTATTCCACTTAAAGAGTTGGTAGTAGTGTTCTGTATTTTAAAACGCTGTTCCTAGATACAAGCTTTTTTGAGGGTGAGGAATTTCTATTTCTAGGTTGTTGCAAAACCAGAAGGTGCTATATTTAACCACACTAAAGCACCAAAAAAATTGTCATGTTTTTATGCCAATTTTTAATATTTTCCAGCATAAGTAAAGCATTCCATGTGAACGTGAAAAGCAGGCTGATGTGGTGGCTTTACCCTGGACTTGGAGCTCTCTTATGCTGGTTCTTAGTCTTGTTAATAAAATGCAGTTAAAACCAAGGAGCATTTTACTAGCATTTAAAAGTCAAGCAACAGAGCAAGCAAGATGTAAATCTTAGCCGCTGCTAGGAAGAGGGAAATGGGTGGGAGGAGAATCGTTTCAGGCTAAGGAACCTGCCACCGGCAGGTCTCACATGCTGCAAAGAGAGAGCCACCTCCTGCGTGATATCCTCTGATTGCCACATGTGTGCTGCAGCAAGTACACACACACACACACACACACACACACACACACACACACGGAGAGAGAAAGGGAGAGAGAGAGAGGTGATCTAAAGCTATTATTTTTAATTGTGTGTGTGTGGGTGTGGGTGTCGATGGAAGCCTGAGGCACTGGGTCCCTCTGGAGCTGGCGTTACGGTGGTTGTGAGCCTCCAGAGGTGAAGAGTGTACACTCTTAACATCTGGGCCATCTTCCCAGCATCCAAATATAATTAACCAAGAAAAGTGGTGCCTTTGAAGTTAGACCAAGCAAGCTGACAGGTTCAGCGATGGAAGTCAGCAAGCACTTACTTCGTAGGAGTGGGAGGGGAGGCGTCAACGAAACAGTGAAAGGTCCAAAGGGATCAAACTGAAGTCATCAGACTTGGTGCCAAATGTCTCTACTCAACGAGCCATCTCCTGGCCTCTTGATGACAAAAGCTCTGATGTTCCTGGGGAACTTTTGGATGTTGTATCTATGGCGAGCATGACATCAGGAGAGATTATATTCTTTTAGGTCGAGAAAGTTTTAAAAAGCTTAATGTGGACTGGTTAAAATTAGTAAGTGTTAGCTTGATGGTGATTTGGCCATGGGAGGTATGAAGCAGTTTATTGCCATATTAGAATCAAAGGTGGGGCTTAGTCTGTCTGTGGTACCACTGGCCTGGAATCATTGTGTTGGAAACCTACTTGGGTCACGTCATGGAGGTGGAGACAGGAGAATCAGGCTCTCAGGGTCATCTCTAACTACATAGCCAATAGCCCTGGCTAGCCCCACATCATAACCTGGACACACACACACACACACACACACACACACACACACACACACATACACACACACACACACCACCTTCCCATACCATGGTTCAGAGCTTTTTTCAGGGAGTTAATTGAACGATATGGCAGCCAAATTGTGATACGGTACTAAAGCAGATTTTGAACCATTGGGCGAAACTGGCTTGTTCATGTCCTCTTCAGGGAACCCCATGTCTGGGTCATGATTAGAGTTAAGGCCAAAGAATTGGCCTTTTTGGTTGCTATCACAAGCCATTTAAATATATTCGATAATTCTTGGCAGGGTATCCATGACAGTTATACATATGATTCAGTTCGCTCATTCCTGGCAGAACTGTCTTTGTCTTGACTTTGACAAGGACTCTGTCTGGCCCACTTCTCCATGCTTAAATTAGGCTCTGAAAACGAAAGCCACGGCCACAGCTACATTCCCAGAACGAAGGAGCTGAAGATCAGATTCCAGGAAAGGTTCTCTGATTTCAGACCTTATGAAAATGAACTGCTATTGTTCAGTTCGTCCTTCTCAATGAATATGGATCACGCCAGCCAGTGGGGAGCAGCAGCGGCAAACTGTGAGACTTCAGTGCAACGCTACACAGACAGCCAAATATGCCAGCCCTGGAGACTTTCAGAACTACAGATATCTCGGGAACAGTTACCCCACGTACAAAACCATCTTGCCTAGCTCCTGCCATGTTTGGAAGCACTCACATCTGTGAACTGACAGACTCAAGGTTGCTCCTGATTCAAGGAATCAGGGGTGAGTACCCTCTGGTATGTTGCCACCAGGAATCACAGCCTGACATTACTTGGCACCTGCAGGCACGAGCAAGGGATGTCAGATTTCAGATGTCAAGTCTGAGGGCTGAGGCCAAACCGTTATTTTGGTTCCCAGGTCGTGGGTTTTATGGCATGGATGTGGGATACAGTCTTTGCCACTATTGGTGTGATTTTCACACTTTGTATCATACATAATGAGGTCTGGTTATACTTCCAACCGTTTTATAATTTCTGGCCCTCGGGTATTTTGTCTGCATGTATGTCTGGGCACCATGGGTGTGGCTGGCATGCCTGGTATCCTCAGAGGCCTTGGGACTGGAGTTACTGATGGTTGGTGAAGACTTGAGCCCAGGTCCTCTGTAAGAGTAGCTAGGACACCTAAGCACTGAGACATCTCTCCAGCCCCAAAGGCATCTTTGAACCAGGAATAGGAACAAAGGAGTCTAGTGGAACCGTGTGTTTAGTCATCTAGTAAGGTCATCTCTGAGGTTGACAGACCTGCCACTGCTGAGTAATTAATCCTCCTTGGCTAGGGTTGGCACTGCAGTCTCGCTACCCTCTGGGCCTCAGTTTGGATTTACACATGTCTTTTGAAACATTGCTGGCTTGTAGCTGGGTGTAGCTGGCCTACTGACAGACAGGGGTGGGGAGAGCTTTGGCATCACAGGCACCCGTAGGGCAGACACAGCACGGTGTCAGTGTGTGTTAGAGTCCAGGAGTATTCTTTCGGGGATATGGCCCACAGATGTCAGCATGGTCTCAGAAACTCTGTGGCCCAAAAGAGGCTCACCCCTATTGTGGTTTGAATACAAATGTGTCCCCCCCCACACACACACCCAAAGGCCCATACATTTGAATGCTCAGTCACCAGCCAATGGAACTGTCTGAAAAGATTAAGAGGAGTGGCCTTGTAGGGATAGATGTGGCCTTGTTGGAGGAGGTATGTCACTGGGGATGGGCTTTCAGGTTTCAAAAGCCCAAGCCAGGCAGGCCCAGCCAGTCTCAGCCTGCCTCTCTCTCCCTCCCCCTCTGCCTCAGATGGGGATGTAGCTCTCCACTACTTCTCCAGCACTATGTCTGCCATGGCTGCTCCCACACTCCCCACTATGAGATAATGGACAAAGCTTCTAACACTGGAAGGAAGCCTCCAATTAAATGCTTTCCTTTGTAAGAGTTACTGTGGTGGTCATGGTCATGGTCATGGTGTCTCTTTACAGCAATAGAACAGTGACTAAGACACTATAATCCCAGTCCTCGGGCGGCTTGATGATCACTGTTGGTTCGGGGACAGTCTAGGGCTACAGAATAAGACTGACACAAACAAAACAGTAACAAAAAATCCCCCCAAAGAAAACTAGCTTGAGGGGCTGGTGAGATGGCGTAGCAGTCAAGAGCACTTGCGGAGAATACAAGTTTAGTTCCCAGTGCTCTCATGGGGGAGTCGGGGCTCACAACTGCTCATTGTAACCGTGGGGCTTTTCCAATCTCCCCCAAGTTCCCAAAATAACAACCCCAGGCAGAACTGAATTATTTGTGAATAAGTGCCTAGGTCAAAAGCTTTGGCTCACTCCTGCTAGCTCAGAACCCACTTACCCTGTTTATTCTAGTCTACATCCTACCACACGGCTAGTTACCTCTCCTCGGTTCATGTGACTATCTCCATCAGAGTTCAGATGAATCTCTCCTGCGCCTGACTCTATCCCAGAATTCCCTCTCCTGTCAGAATTCCCACCTCCCATTTCCTACCTAAGCTAATAGGCCAAAAGCTTTTTTATAGGTAAGTGATGCAGTACACAAGAGATTCTCTCTACTGCCCATAACCCCACTTCTAGAGGATCTGAGGATGCCTGGGTACACCTGTATATGTACTCACACAGACACACATATAAAAAGAAACCTTTTTTAAAAACTAGTTTAATTATTAAAGTGATAAAAACTTGTTGTAAGGTTCAGCATGAAGGCAAATGCCCACTCTCCTGTAATCTCAGCAGTCAGAAACATGGAGGCCGTGAGCTTCAGGGCAACTTGGGCTACGTAGCAAGACTCAAAGAAACAAGCCAGAACGAATATGCAGTTTACTGTAGAATCTTCAGAAACGAAGGAAAGGGAGCCAGTGAGATGGCTCGGCAAGGAAAGGCCCTTGCCACCAAGCCTGGCGACTCGAGTTCAGTCAGGAACCCACATGGTAGAAGGAGAGAACGGGATTGCCTCCCTGCAGTTATGTTCTCTGCTTTGGGCTTAGGTTAAAGTTGTCTGCTTCCAGCTTTCTTCTACTGCTGCCTGTTGCCATGCCGCCCCGAGATGGAGGACTCTTATTCCTGGAACCTTAAGTAAGCCCAGATAAACCCTTTAGAGTATCATACAATTCTATAACTTGCCTTGGCCATGGTATTTTTATCACAGCAGCAGAAAAATGACTAACACAGTGCCCAAAAGCTATCATCCAACCTCCATTTGAGAGCCATGGCATATGTGTGCACACACACAGACACTCAGATGCACACAGACACACAGATGCACACAATGCAGTTACAGCAGAAAAAGCACACTGCAAAGAAATCAACACTCTTTCCCTTAACCTTTAATTTTCTGTTTGTTTTGGAGAAAAGATCTCTGTGTAGCTCTGGCTGGCCTGTATCTTAGTATGTAGATCAGGCTAGCCTGGAACTCACAAGAGATCTGCCTGCCTCTGCCTCTGCCTCTGCCTCTGCCTCTGCCTCTGCCTCTGCCTCTGCCTCTGCCTCTGCCTCTGCCTCTGCCTCTGCCTCTGCCTCTGCCTCTGCCTCTGCCTCTGCCTCTGCCTCTGCCTCTGCCTCTGCCTCTGCCTCTGCCTCTGCCTCCTGAGTGTTGGGATTAAAGCCATGCACCATGCCCCCCTGTTTTATTGAGGTGAGGTCTCTCTGCATTAACACCAGGGTCATTCTGACCCTTTTAAAGATGTGTGTGTGTGTGTGTGTGTGTGTGTGTGTGTGTGTGTGTCATTAATTACCACAGGAATTTGGTAAGGTAGACTCTATTTTTTTTTAAGATTTATTTATTTATTTATGTGAGTACATTTTAACTGTCTTCAGACACACCAGAAGAAGGCATCAGATCCCATTCATTACAGATGATTGTGAGCTATCATGTGGTTGCTAGGAATTGAACTCAGGACCTCAGGAAGAGCAGTCAGTGCTCTTAACCGCTGAGCCATCTCTCCACCCCAGACTTCACCCTTTGCATTTTACAGACAAGGGACGCTGAGTCTCAGAGAGAGTTAGCAACTTTGCAAGATGATGTATTATTGTTTACTTCTCTAGAAACAGTGGGACCTGGGAGAGTGGGGTTGACAAATAAGGCAGACTAAAGTTTCCTGCATTAGCCAGCTTTATTTAGAGTATCAGACAACTTATACTCTGAGGGTTGAGAAGAGTCACATAAGTAAAATGTCCAATCACAAGAACGAAGCTGCCCATGGTGGGCAAGCCACACCAAACATGTTTTTTTCATAAAGGCATATAAACAAATGACAATAGCCAGTTGTAATGAACAGTCTGAGGTAAACTCACCCCTCTCTACATCTGGGAGGGGCATGAGAACACATTCCAAGAACAACTCCGTGTTCTGAAGAAACCGGGCTCACAAGACTTTTGGCTTGTTTTCTTATAAACGCTAAGACGTCTCCTAACACAGAAATCTTCATACACAGACTCGGCCCTGTGCTCCAACAGTTACTTCTCTGTTGCTGTGAGAAAACACCATGACCAAGGAAACTAACAGGAGAGTTTATTTGGGCCTGTGGTTCCAGGAACGACTCCTCCACGTTGGAAGGCATGGCAGCAAGGGGCTGCCGAGGCACCAGAAGAAGAAGAAAACAGAAACCTGGCATCCTTAACCTAAGCCCAGAGCAGAGAAAGCAAACAAGAGGCAAGACTTTTTACTCTGAAAGCCTACCGTACCCCTGCATACTTCCTCCAGCAAGGCCCCACACTCCAAACCTCCCCAAACTGTCACCAATTAGGAACCAAGTGCTCCAAGTCTGAGACTATGAGGGACATTTCTCAATGGAACCACCACAGTAAACAGCTGAGAAACTGTCACAGTTAGTTTGTATTATTGTGATAAAATGCTGGCCAAAAGCAACTTGGGAAGAAAAGGGTCTATGTAGCTTACAGGTTACGGTCCATCATGGTGGAAAGCCAAGGTATGAAACTGAAGCAGAAACCTGGGGGCAGGGGACGCTCCTCGTTCCCTAACGTGTATTTGAGGTTTAGTGAGCACATGCCTAACACAACATGCCTGTGGTGGTCAGTCCTCTCCCATGTGGATCCCAAGAATCAAACTCAGGCTGTTATACAACGAGCCTTCTCCGAGGCTCTGGAACTTCTGTATTTCTCGCTTTCTCTGAGGAGCGGAAATAGTTCCAATTATACCCGGGAAACGACCAGTCTGAGGAAGCACAGGAGGCACCGTAGGGCACCCTACCGTCAGTTCTTGACCACTTGGCCCTCCACGTCTGCCTGTTTTCCACAAGAGTAGCCTAGAGTCCATCTGCACACGTGCCAGGTCTCCATCCATCTCCCAAGCCCCAGTCTGTCTCGCCATCAGACACCCCATCTGCACCCAGGTCTCAGTCAGTCCCCTCTCTGCTAAGTTAGATCTTGTCTTCTTCATAGATGAGGGTCTCCTTCCTTTCCAAGTGGAGTCCTCCTTTCTTGTGTGGACTGCTCCTCCTCAGTATGTAGGCTGTTGTCTTCTGCTTGTGGGGAGTTCCTTTCTGCTTCGGGCGTCTCCGCAGTGGAGGTACTGGAGACAGTGTGGTCAGGGAAGATGGAACCCACGACACAAAGGAGGGATGTCTCGGTAGTGACAAGGACAGCAGATCTTGAGGCAGAATGAGTTCTGCCACCTGGAGCCATAAAACAAAGATACTTGGCTCCTCTTCAGCAGCGCATGACATCTCAGGGCAGCACCAGAGCCAATGTTCCAGACCCAGATGTGCCTCGGCGCTGACACCTGCTGGCCCCCTGCAGCTACTGCACCGGCCAGCAGTAAGAGGGACGATAAGTTGCCAAATAACCCAATCTTCTCTCCTTCCTCCTCCTTTTTTCATGAAAAATGTTAAATTTTTGACAAGGAATACATGTAGTAACATAGTCTCATTTGCCCCACAGAGCAGTAGATGCTACAAAGCAAAAGAACATTACAAAGGAGAAATTGAGGCAATAGCCACCTTTAGTGATCGATGTCAGAATGGGAATATCAAACTATAGTCACATGACCCAGATGTGGTGATACAGACCTTTAATCTCAGAACTTGGGAGGCCCAGGTAGGTGGACCTTTGAGGCCAGCCTAGTCTACACAATGAGTTCCTGGTCAGCTGGGGCTACATAGTGAAACTCTGTAAAAGTTAAAAAAAAAAAAAACAGGGTGGGGGGGAACCTGTGAGATGGCTTAGTGGGTAAAGGTGTTTGCTGCCAAGCTTGGGGACCTGAGTTCAAGTCCTAGAACTGTGTAAAAGTGGAAGGAGAGAACTAACTACAAAAAGGTGTCCTATGACTTCCTCATTGTTATTAATGCACATATCTTCACACACACACACATCATGCATAAATACCAAGCATACACACAATAATAAATAAAAATTTAATGTCAAGTAGCGATGGTACATGCCTTTAATTCTAGCATTCAGAGGCAGAGGCAGGCAGATCTCTGAGTTCAAGTCCAGCCTGTTCCACAGAGTGAATTCCAGGTCAGCCAGGGCTATGTAGAGAAACCCTGTCTAGAAAAACAAAAACAAAATAAAATATTTTAATTTTCAGAAAAGAAAGAAAGAAAGAAAGAAAGAAAGAAAGAAAGAAAGAAAGAAAGAAAAAAGCCAGGCGTGATGGCGCCCAGCACTCGGGAGGCAGAGGCAGGTGGATTTCTGATTTCAAGGACAGCCTGGTCTACAAAGTGAGTTCCAGGACAGCCAGGGCTATACAGAGAAATACTGTCTTGAAAAATCAAGGGCTGGCAAGATGGCTCAGCGGGAAAGAGTATTGACTGCTCTTTTCGAAGGTCCCGAGTTCAAATCCCCAGCAACCACATGGTGGTTCATAACCACCCGTAATGAGATCTGATGCCCTCTTCTGGTGTATCTGAAGACAGCTACTTTGTATAATAATAAATCTTTGGGCCTGAGCGAGCAGAGTTGACCAGAGCTAGCAGAGGTAGTAAAAATTCAATTCCCAACAACCACATGAAGACTCATAACCGGTGTACTCACATACATTAAATAAAAAAAAAAAAAAGAAAAATCAAAAAAAGGAAAAATTTTTTTTAATTTTTCAGATGTGGGTGGGGTGGCTCAGTCTTATAAGCACGAGGGCTGGAGTTCAATCCCCAAAATACACTCTGGTAGTTTGAATATGCTTGATCTATTAAGAGTGACACTGTCAGGAAGATTTGGCTTTGCCAGAAGAAGTGTGTCACTCTGGGGGTGGGCTTTGGAGGTCTCCTCCTTTGCTTAAGCTCCACCCAGAGCGGAGGAGTCAGTGTCCTGGCTGCCTTTGGATGGAGATGTACAACTCTCAGGTCCTTCTCCTGAGAGAAGGTCTGCACACCATTACCATGATGATAATGGACTGAACCTCTGCAAGTGTAAGCCAGCCCTACTTAAATGTTGTACTTTACAAGAGTTGCCTTGGTCATGGTGTCTCTTCGCAGCAATGAAACCCTAACTAAGACAACCACATAAAAAATGCTGAGTGTGGTGGTACAGGCTCCTAAGTACAAAAAGTGGGGAAGCCAAGACAGGTGCTCACTGGCTTCCCAGCCTCGCCTGATTGGTGAGCTCAGGCCAGTGAGAGATCCTGTGTTAAAGGAGGTGAACGGTATTGCTGAGGATGCGATCTCTGGTTATCTTTTGCCTCTAAATGCACAGGTGCACACCCCTCCCCCGGCAACACACACACACACAGAGGCATACACACACACAGAGGCATACACATGTTCACTCACACACATGCACACACATGCAAATAAATCATAATTAAATATAATGTTTTATGGCACCATAAGGATTGAAATACAGCGATACAGCGCTGACAATGGATCAGAAACAGCACATCTAAAAAGGGCCTGCCTAATTTTCTGTTTTAATTTTAGACTGTCAAACTATGGTAGACTTAGTTGACTTGGAATTTCCTAAATTGACTGAACTGTCCTTGAACTCACAGTGATTCACCTGTCTAAATCTTTAGGTCTAGCCTGTTGCACTTTCAAATACCTTTAAATCCAGCTACTTATGTGGCAAGAAGATTTGTATTTGTGGCTAACCTGGGAAACAAGTCATCTTGTTTCCACACTTAAAAACAACTTAATATATTTTAGGTATACACACACACACACACACACACACACACACACACACACATATATATATATATATATATATATATATATATATATAGTGATGGTTTGTATATCCTTGGACCAGGGAGTGGCACCATCTGAAGGTGTGGCCTTGTTGGAATAGGTGTGACCTGGTTGGAATGGGTATGTCACTGTGGGTGTGGGTATAAGATCCTCACCCTAGTTGCCTGGAAGTCAGTCTTCCACTAGCAGCCTTTGGATGAAGACATAGAACTCTCAGCTCCTCCTGCACCATGCCTGCCTGGATACTGCCATGCTCTTACCTTGATGATAATGGACTGAACCTCTGAACCTGTAAGCCAGCCCCAATTAAAAGTTGGTTTTTTATAAGACTTGCCTTGGTCATGGTGTCTGTTCACAGCAGTAAAACCCTGATATATATATATATATATACATGAAATTAAACACAATATTTAAGTTCCCCAGACTGTTAATGACAACATGACCATTTAGATGCTATTTAAATGTGAGCATTGAAGCGTTTGCTCATGTGAAACATTTTTTAAAATGTTAATTTATTTAATTGTATATGTGTATATGTGCCTAAATGTATGTATGTGCATCACACGCATGTAGGAGCCTGTGAAGGCTGGAAGGGGCATCAGATTCCCTGGAACTGGAGCTAAAGTCAGCTGTGAGCTACCATGTGGGTGCTGGGAACCGAACCCAGGTCCTTTGTGGAGCAAGTACTCTTAACTACTCAGCAATTTCTTTAGACCCCAACACACATAAAGGTTTTTAATACTGGTTCTCATTTACAAAATGAAAACATAGATTGCCCTTTAATGTCTAACAACAGCAATTGGTTCAGTAAGTGACCCTCCTTATAACAGCTGAGATTAGGGTGTATATCACTATGCCTTTTTGTTTTGTTTTGTTACTTTTATTTTTTATAGTCTAGTCATTGGCCTCCTCTGTGTCCACCCTTGCAAAGATCCTCCTCCTCCTGTCTCCTAGAGGATGTCCCCACTCGCCCCCCCCCAAGTTTTGGTTTTAATATTTGTATTTCATGTATTTGTGTATGTGTCTGCCGCATGTGTATGGGTGCCTGAGCTAGGTCTCGGACAGACAGCCCTCTCAGATGCTGTGCTGCTGACACCCTGATCTTGGACTTCCCAGGAGCCAGAACTGTGAGCTATAAAGTTGTTTATAAATTACTGTGTCGCTAGGCAGTGGTGGCGCACGCCTTTAATCCCAGCACTTGGGAGGCAGAGGCAGGTGGATTCTGAGTTTGAGGCCAGCCTGGTCAACAGAGTGAGTTCCAGGACAGCCAGGGCTATACAGAGAAACCCTGTCTCGAAACTCCCCCCAATTACTCCGTTGTGTTTTGCTACAGCAGTCGTAGTGTACTACATCCTCCTGGCTCTGGGCTAGGGAAGATGCTGTCTCATTTACTGGGGCGTGAAAAGGCAGTGTGAGGGTGGAGGAAGTTCAGTGGCAGATGCTGCATGTGGAGGGAGAGACCAGCTGGGCTACTCAGAGACTGGAGCAACCCTGTCAGATGGATGTGGAGCCACTGTGAAGGGGCTTCAGCTGTCACCCAAGAAGCTGTCCCTAGAGGGAAAGGCTGGGATTGTAGCTCAGTGGCAAAATGCTTGTCTTCAATGATGAGATCCTAGGTTTAATCCCCAGTATTACCATAAGAGAAAAAAAGAAAAGCAAGAAAGGAAACCCAAGCAGAGGACAACACATGGGGAATGTCAAGTAGCCGTGCAGGACAAAAGAATGCTGACGGAGGAGAAAGGGAGAAATCAGGTCAAGAGAAAGAAGCCAGAGAAGTTCTGACAAAATGTGGAAATGCATAATGGTGAGGAGGGGTCTACAGAATGCCCTTTAGGCCAGCAACAAAGACAGTGTTGGAGACCAGTGTGGTAGCAGTGCCTGTAATATCAGCATTCTAGAGGCTGAGGCAGGAGCATCTCAGGTTCAGGGCTATCAAGTGAGATGCTGTATTAGTCAGGGTTCTCTAGAGTCTCAGAACTTATGAGTAGTCTCTATACAGTAAGAGAATTTGTTATGATGACTTACAGTCTGTAGTCCAACTCCCCAACAATGGTCAGCTGTGAGTGGAAGCCCAAAGATCTAGTAGTTGCTCAGTTCCACAAGGCAAGCAGGCAAAGAAGAGTGAATCTTCCATCTTCCAATGTCCTTATGTAGGTCTCCAGCAGAAAGTGTGGCCCAGATTAAAGATGTGTACCACCACATCTGGATCTGGTGGGATTTGCTTTGTCCCAGATGACCTTGAACTCCGAGATCTCCTTGCCTTAGTCTCCTGGGATTCATAGCCATTATGCCTCAAGATCTTCATGCCAAGATCCAGGTCAGAAACTTCTATCTCCCAGCCTCAAGATCAGGATCACAGGTGAGTCTTTCAATTCTGGATTGTATTTTATTCCAGATATAGTCAAGTTGACAACCAGGAATAGCCATTACAGATGCTGTCTCAAAATATAAACATAAAAGCTCTTTAAGTCCCCAGGAGGTAGCTTTTTGGTACAACAACAGGTGTCTTGCCAGGCATAGCAGGTGGCTGATATCAACAGAGATCATCCACAGGAATTGTATTTTCCTGGGACACTGAGCCATGATGGGAAGCTAAGGATGTCTGAGGTTGTCTGTAAAACACAAGTGGGTATATCTCAGGGAGGTCTCTCTGTCAAGTAGAAAGAGGAAATTGAAGAGAAGGTAGAAGACATAGGTGATCCTGAGGGAGGAGAAAGCTTAGAATAGCCACTTAGTGGGGGATAAAAAGGAGTCAGAAGACTTGAAAGACCATTCAGGCCAGTGGCTGGGGCTGCTATAGGGACTACTATGATGGTGTCCGGGGAATCTGCTCCATTATCAGGTGAGGACTCTTTGGCTGCCTCAGGGAGACTCAGGGTGGGGGTGGGGGCCATGTTGACCCTGACACTGGGCCAAAAGCATTAACAGGCTACTTCACACAAAGCAAGCATGGCTGTGGGGGTATGGTGGTTCAAGCCAATAATTCCAGTTCTTTGAAGGCCCAGGCAGGAGGATTGCCATGGATTTGGGTTTAGCCTGCGCTACCTAGTGAGTTCCAGGATAACCTGGACTACAGTTAGACTTTGGCTACAGATGTCTACAGTTAAACATTTTTAAAAGGGGCAGGGCTAGAGATGTGGCTCAGTTGGAAGAGTACTTGCCGAACACACAGGAAGCCCGGAGTTTGATTGCCAGCATCTCTTAAAAACTGCACATAAAGCTGGGCGTGGTGGCGCACGCCTTTGATCCTAGCACTTGGAAGGCAGAGGCAAGCGGATTTCTGAGTTCGAGGCCAGCCTGGTCTACAGAGTAAGTTCCAGGATAGCCTGGACTACACAGAGAAACCCTGTCTCGAAAAAACAAACAAACAAACAAAACCTGCACATAAAGTTGGAGAGATGGCTCAGTGCTTCATGCTCTGCTAGCGGACCTGAGTTCAGTTCTCAACACACAAGTTGAGCTGATGACAACTGAACTTCCAGTTCCTGAAAAATAAAAGTATGAATATATGGTTTTTGGGAGGACAGGGTTTCTCTATATAGCCATAGCTATCCTGAACTCCCTTAGTAAATCAGGTTGGCCTTGAACTCAGAGATCTACCTGCCTCTGCTTCCCAAGTGTTCAGATTAAGGGATTAAAAGCATGCACCACTGACAATAATTTTTAAAATAATTTATTTTTTATTGCATGTGCATTGGTGTTTTGTCTGCATGAATGTTTATGTGAGGGTGTCAGATCCCCTGGAACTGGGGAATCCAGTTACACACATTTTTTGAGCTGCCATGTGGTTGCTGGGAATTGAACCTGGGTCCTCTGGAAGAGCAGCCAGTGCTCTTAACTACTACTGACCCATCTCTCCAGCCCCAGGCAATAATTTTTTAAATAGCAACAGATACTCAAGATTGCTTGGGTGTGATTGTGGAGTCAGGCTATGGTTGATATTCTCCAGCCTTCTGCAGGTTTCTGTAGGTTAAGTACTCTCCAGGCTTGGACAGATGGAGACCTTGCACATAGAAGACAGGTTGAAGCCCTATCTCCTTAGACTCTCTGAGGCAGCTTTTCTTTGTCATGGCTCTACTTTCTGTGTGCAGAGCCTAGGGGGAGAGGACAGCTGCTTGCTTAGTCTTCTTTGTGATCCAGATGTGTGAAATTTGTTTTTAAATATTTGATGTAACTTTCTTATTTAGCTGGAGCCTGAGACAATCCATTCCTAGAGGATTGTCTATCTAGGAATCTTGGATTGTTTCTCAAATCCTTCGGATTTTCTCCAGTGGACTGCTAGGTCCCCAAGTGGTACAGTGGACAGCAATCCAGTGCATGTCAGCAGGGAGTGGGCAGAGTTTGCCTAGGGTTATGCAAGTTCGGAGCTGACAGTGGCAGCAGGCTAAGTGCCTTTGGAGCTTCTGACCTGGTGTTAGAGCTTAGTCAGACTCCCCAGAGTTAGTGCCAACCCCTACATTCATACCTCTCCCCTCCTACTCAGACCCTTCTCTGACAAACTTGGAGACTGTAATGTAAAAGGCTGCACCTTTATCCAGTGGCTCTATTAAGTATTCTCCTGATAAGATGTGGACTTGTACACGTGTAAGACAAAAGTATATAAAGGGTTCTTTGCTAGGTTGTAATAATAGTTAAACACAGCTCTTTCTGCAATGTCTAGCAACAGCAACTGGTTAAGTAAGTGACCCTTCCATGCAATGAACACCCTGTAACTATCAAGAATAGAGCAGCGGATGTAGGTGGGATTATGAGATGTAGTTAATAAAAAACAGGAGAGTCCAGAACAGTGTATAAAGACATTTGTATAAAACACAAAAATATGGCTAATTGTAAATGAACTGATGGAATCTTCTGCCACTGCGCTGGAGCCAAGGGCCTACAAGAGAGTGGGGCAGGGACTTAGTTTACTGTGTTTTCTGTGACTCTTTTTCTCCCTTTCTTTCTGAAGACTGGGTTGTGGGTATCACTGTGCTTAGTTCTTTTTGCATTCATTTGAAAATAAACTACCTGTGCCCACCTACTCTACCATGCTGGGTCTTGTGATCCTGGTTACAGGTTGGGAGGAGGGACCGTGTTTTCCTCCAGTTTGAGGCATTTAGGCAGTCTCCTACTGGTTTCCTTTCCAGATCTTCAACCTGAAGGTTGTAACTCTAGAGGATGTGGATCTGACTTACCCTACTGTTGGTACTTAGGCATACTCACAAAAAATAAATAAAAGAAAGAAAGAAAAAGTAAGTAGTAATTATCACCTCCATTTAATAGAAATCACTGAGGTTCAAGACTATGTGTGTAAATGGGACAGAACTTCACAATGGCCTACTCATTATATGCCATAATGGTTCTTACAAAGACGTCCCCACAGAAGCATTTTGCCTTTTTTTTTTCTTTTTCTTTAAGATTTATTGGTTGTGCCGGGCGTGGTGGCGGACACCTTTATTCCCAGCACTCGGGAGGTAGAGGCAGGAGGATTTCTGAGTTCGAGGCCAGCCTGGTCTACAAAGTGAGTTCCAGGGCTATACAGAGAAACCCTGTCTCGAAAAACAAAACAAAAAAGATTTATTGGTTGTGAGCCATTATGTGGTTGCTGGAAATTGAACTTAGGACCTCTGCTCGTTCCAGCCCCACGATTTATTTATTATATGTAAGTACACTGTGGCTGTCTTCGGACATCCCAGAAGAGGGCGTCAGATCTCATTACGGATGGTTGTGAGCCACCATGTGGTTGCTGGGGATTGAACTCAGGACCGTTAGAAGAGCAGGCAGTGCTCCTAACCATCTCTTCAGGCCAACCCTCGCCCCCTTTTTAAATATATATACTGTTGCTGTCTTCAGACATACCAGTAGAGGGCATCAGATCCCATTACTGATGGTTGTGAGCCACCACATGGTTGCTGGGCCTCTGGAAGAGCAGTCAGTGCTCTTAACTGCTGAGCCATCTCTCTAGCCCATGTTTTTCAAATCAGTCAATTCTTGAAGCCAACTGCCTTTCTCTGATGCTTACTTGGCAAGTTATTTGTTTTTGAGACCGGGTCCACGTTCCATGTACACCAGGTTGGCCTCAAACTCCCACAGATCTCCGATTGCTAGAATTAAAGGCATCTAACACCTGCACTGGCCTTCTTTGGAGTTTAAGACAGCATCTCTCTTTCCCTGCCTCTCTGTGCCTATCTACCTGGACTTCCTTCCCTTTCAAAGACAGTTTATTCTCCCAAGATGCCAACACACCAGCCTATCTTCATGCCCATGTTTCACTCATTAATTGGGCAACTGAACCAGCTGACAGTAAGTCTTGCCTTCCACAATTTACATGTGGCTATCTATGTACACTGCTACAAGAAAACCATCCATTTCTTTGTTCCCTTGTTCAGGGAGTGGCCCTTCACTCAAGATTTCTTCTGCACTAGGGAGTCTGTGGCAGGAAGTCAAGGCTACACTTGGGTCAGTTGTAGACCGGCCTAGAGTTTAGAATAAGACATTGAAAGAAGAAAAACCTTTTTTCACATATGCCTGCCTCAATTCCTCTCTGGCTATCTATTGGCTCCTTTGCTACGGGCCTAACAGTCATTTTCTCCCAGGGCATGTGTCCTCAAAATAAAAAATTGTCATCTTCTGTAATACCCACTACACACAAATGATGGTACTATTATCCTTACTATTTAGACAAAGAAACTAGAAGGATGGGGCAGGGTGTTTCTCTTTTTCCTTCTTCGATACAAGGTCTTGTGGTTTAGACCAGGTTGGCTCTGTACTAGAAATTCTTCAGGATCACTGGGATTACAGACATATGTTACTGTGCTTGGTTGTTTTGAATCTCTCTCTCACTCACTCATTCATTCATATAGGATCTTGTCTGGAACTCAGTCACTCAGGTTGTTAATTCAGGCTTCAAATTCATGATAATCCTCCTGCATTATCCTTTCAAATGCTGTGATTATAGGTATGAGCTACCATGCCTAACTTTTTTTTTTTTGTACCTTATGTGGTATATTTATAACTGATTTTTTCAATTAGTTCTTGCTGAAATCCAGGTGCAGAGAAACACACCTGAATTCCAATGGTCAGAAGGCAGAGGCAGAAACACAATTTCCAGGTGCCTTAATTATAGAACCCTGCCCAGGGATGGCACAACCCACACTGATCACTAATTGAGGAAATTCTTTACAGCTGGATCTCAGGGAGGCATTTCCTCAGTAGAGGATCCTTTCTCTCTGATGACTCTAGCTTCTGTCAAGTTGACAGAGAAAACCATCAGTAGACCAAGCCAACCTGGGCTACCTAACAAGACCATGTCAGAAAGAAAAAAAAATGGCTGAGTTGTGTTATCAGATGCTACAACTAAGAGAGAAGCACATTTAAATAAACAGTAGGACCTTTAACGTGGGGAACTGACTTAGAGATTTTGTTATTCTTTGCCAGATGACTCTGCAGATAAAGTGCTTACATTGAAAGTATGAGGACTCAAGTTCAGATCCCTGATATCCCTGTAAAGAGCATGAGGTGGGCAGCACAAAAACTGTAACCCCAGTACTTGGGGTAGGGTTGGGGGGTGGGGGGGCAGAAACAGGAAGATCTCTGGCATATGCTTCCCAGCCTATCTAACCATAAAAGGTGAGATTCAGTAAGAGATCCTGCTCAAAACATAAGGTAGAGAAGGGCTGGGGAAGTTGGTTAGTGCCTGCCTGGCATGCACAAAGTCAAGATTAATCTCCGGAGCAACATAAACCATAAGTAGTAGCACACGCTTGAAATACAAGCACTTGGGAGAGGCAAAAGAATCAGAAGTTCAAGGACACTCTGGGATACATGAGATTGTTAAAAAAAAAAAAAAAGGTAGTGATAGAAAAAGACACCCCGGATTAACCTGTTGCCTCTACATTTGAACTCAGGCATACCTCCCCCCACATACATACACATCCAATCTCCTATTAGCTCTGTAACTGGCCAAGTTAACTCAATGCCAGTGGTTCTCAGCCTTCATAAGACTGTGACCCTTTAATACAGTTTCTCATGTGGTGGTGACCCCCAACCATAAAATGTTTTATTGCTACTTCATAACTAATTTTGCTGCTGTGAATTGCAATGTATGCAGGATATCTGATATATGACCCCTATAAAAGGGTATTGACCTCAAAGGGGTTGAGACCCACACGTTGAGAACTGCTGCTCTTTGCCCTCATGTCTGTGAGCAGCGATGCTTTTAGTCTATTTTGAATACATTTATTAATTTAAAATTTCTAAAGAGCTGAAATAGAACCTGGTACTTGGCTCTATTTGTATAATAACTGGACAGTTACTGATCTTGGTTTTGTGCATACCAGACAGGCACTAACATCCTCACACCACCTCTATCTTATTTTTTTGAGCAGGGTCACCTTTCATGGCTAGACAGGCTGGTTAGCAGATGCCAGGGATCCTCCTGTCCTTGCTCCCTGTAACCCCCAGTGCTGGAGTTGTTAGTTATATGCTGCCACCCCATGCTTTCTACAGGGATATTGGGGATCCAATATGATATGGTTATATTCAATTATAATTTGTATAAGCATCACACATGGATTAGGTGTTGATTCCACAGAAACACCAAATCCTGCAAGCTGTCCCTGCTGCTGGTGCACTCAAACTTCTGTTCACTCCAGTTAGCAAGTAATTTCCAACACTATCATATGCCAGGCAATGCTTTAGGTACCAAGAATAAAGCAGACAACAGTCTGTGCTGTCTGGGGAAGGGGCAAATGAACAATAAATGGCCAAGAAAAGTACTAGGCAGCTGATATCTGAGAGTGTAACTAACCTTGGGTGCAAGCAGAGGTCTCTTAGTGGCACTGTACACCAGAGGGCTGAGGATAGCCCATACAGATAGATTGGATTGACAAAGGAAGCCATGTCACCCAAGTCATTTCACACTCACAGCTCATCTTCTTGTCTCCTCCCGAATGCCTTTAGCTTGCTCTGCTTGGAAATATCTAGAGTCTTCCTCACACCACCCTTCCTACCTCTCTACCCAAGAGTCTCCCTTGGTTCCATAATATACAGTACAAGGTGTGACCGGTCTCGCTATAAAGACAATGCCCCCACACCACAACTCGGGTTCGCCATCTCCTGCCCTGACAAGAGCGCACTGGTGTGTAGCTGTGGCTGCCCTCCACCGCGTTGGGAAGGCCGTAGTAAGTAAGCATCACACAGTGACTATTTCTACTTATCTCCAAAGGCCCGAGTTCAGATAAAAAAACTTGGGGACTCAACACATCCCACTCGCATTAAAATCTCCCGAGGTTGAAGTCAGGTATGATGGCATATGACTTTAATCACAGCACTAGGGAGGCAGGGGGATCTCTGAGTTCAAGGCCAGCCTGGACTACAGCGTGAGTCCCAGGGCAGCCAGGAATACACAGAGAAAACCTGTCTCATAAAATAACATCTCCTAGGTCGGGCCAGGCGTGCCGATACAGGTCGAGGCTAACATGGTCTACATGTGTGCTCTAGGACAGTAAAGAATAAAGTCCTATCTCAACTCCGGACGAAAACTCCACAGGTCATTTCTAGTGGATGTTGTTAGCTGATGAAGGGCGCCTGTGTGCTATGCTTGGAACCAGTTGGTTGCAATCCATTTAAAGCAACGCCAGACAACTCTCTCGTTCCCCCCGCCATGGAGGGAACCTGTGAGCGTGGTCACAGGCGGGCCGAGTACTTCTCCCCACCACACCAGGAAGTCACCTCTCTGAACCTGGAGTTATACCTACCGCGAGAGGTCACCGACATTACATGGATCGCTTGTGCACTGCTCGTACACACACACACGCACAACTGCTTTTATTAGGAGCTCTCAGGAAAGCGGGGACTCGCATCATAGCCAAGAAGCCGTTCGCGACTCCGCGGAGAACAGGCCGAGGCCCGCTCATCAGCCCGAGGGAACCCTAGGCCTTCCGGCGTTCTTCAGCAGGACCACGCGGCGCGGGGGAAAGCACCGAGAAACGCCCAGACCACCTGAGCATCGCCGCCCATGCTGCCTCGGAACACCTGAGGGAATCCGGGCCACGCCGCCACCTACCCGCGCCTCACACACAAGCCGCGCCAAACTCGCCCGTCCCACTGCGCAGGCGTGGGGAGAGCCCGGCGCTCAGGAGCATTCAAAGGACCCGCACACTGACCAGTCAACGTCCGCCTGGGCCCAAACGAGTCCCGCCCTCAGGAGCAGACGTCAGGCCCCGCCCCTAAGAGCCCCGCCCTCGTCAAGCCTTAGGCCCGCCTCACGCTGCCCCGCGTTAAGGCTCGCGGTTGGCTCCGGGGACGGACGCGAGCTCTGGTTGGTGGAGCCGAAGTCACGAGGACCCCCTTCGTCGCCTTTCCAGAGGCGATTACTGGGCAGGCTCAGTCTTTTGCCTCAGACGCTAGCTGTAGCTGGCAGGCGGTTGTACGTGCTCCAGAGTCGTCGGTACCCGCTACTGCAGTCGCTTTCGTGTGGCTTCCGCTGAGCTCTTCCGAGCTGCTCGCTCTCCACACGCGCCGCCGCCGTAATCCGCCACCATGGTGAAGCTCGCAAAGGTAAGAGGCCTTGGCGCGCCGACGCGGACGACTAGGCCCCTGCTTTCGGAGGGACGCGCGCGCGCCCGCCCGTCCGTCGCGGAGGGGAGGAGGGCTTGCGCGCAATCCCGGGCGCGTTCGAGGGCGCCATGCTGGGGGGGAAAGTCTCGCGCGACTAGCGGGAGGTCTCGCGGTGCTTGCCCTCTGACTTAGGGGGATGAGAAGAGCGGAGGCAGGTTTCCGGGAGGGCGATATCGAGGGTTCGGATGTAGCGGGCGGGAGGGGACGGTGTGAGGAGAGATCGGAGGAGCTGAGAGCGGATAGGGGCACGGCGTGGGAAGAGAGGGCCAACCTTAGGCGGCGAGCGGTCCCGGGGCCCCGCCTCCCCGCGCACGTGCTCTGGTGCGCGGCCCGCCACGTGCTCTGCGGAGCCCCGCACGTGTCGCGCGACCCGGGGCAGTGGGGGAGTGTCTGTAGTACCCCGGAAAGGGGGACGGCAGCGTGGGGATGGATGGGTGGCCCGGCGATCTGCTGTCTCTGCCGGTGACCGGGATGGACACGTGGTGGACCCCTGAGGTGGCGGCGTGGTGACTCCACGTGGTGGGGCTGGAAGCGAGAGAAAGTGGGAAGCAGTTGGGTTACGTGGTGCTGCTTTAAGAGGTGATTTCGAGATACCCCCTTCCCCAGCAAATAACTTAAAGGGATCCCTTTAACTGGGTTTTTTTTTTTTTTTTTTTTTTTTTTTTGTGGAAGATGCCAGAAAATAGATGGCCACGACTAGGAGACTTTATAACCTGTGGCTGTTTCTTGGTGTAGAGTTCTGTCTGCTCAGTTATCTGTGAGAAGGAAAAAAAAATTATGCGCGGTTCGCAGAAAAAACTGCCAGGAGAATGCCATGCCTGGCCAAGAAGAAGTCTTTATGCTTGTGTCCTTTAGTAAGAAAAAGGTGGTGGCCAAAGGCAAAGTGACTGAAAATGCGTGCAATTTTTGTGTGCGTTTGTAGGCTGGCAAAACCCACGGTGAGGCCAAGAAAATGGCTCCTCCTCCAAAGGAGGTGGAAGAGGATAGTGAAGATGAAGAAATGTCAGAAGATGAAGATGACAGCAGTGGAGAAGAGGAGGTAAGAAGCTATTTGCAGCAATAAACCGGTGGAATTGAATGTCTGGAAGTCTTAGAAATACAGGATATGTAGTAAATGGTTGAATGGCAAGCCCCTTCCTCCCTCCCTCCCTCCCTCCCTCCCTCCCTCCCTCCCTCCCTTCCTTCCTTCCTTCCTTCCTTCCTTCCTTCCTTCTGCAAGACAGTCGGCAAAACAGGGGACAGAAACAGGCAGAATTTTGAGTTCCAGGCAAGCAGGGAGTAGTACATAGTGAAACCTTGTCTCAAGACCGTTGTTATGGTCATGCTCAATCAGATTTCTTAGAAAAGCTCAGGTGCTGAGTCCAGTTTTTTTTTTTTTAAAGTATTGAAAGCCATGTCTCCTTATTTCAGGGTTTAATGTTTATCTTTGTGTGTGCGCGCACCCATTAAGCATGCTTGGTACCCTCATACTAGAATGTACTTGGATCCCCTGGAACTGGAGTTAAAGCCACATGTGAATGTTACATGTTACAAGAGTAACACATGTGCTTAACTTTTGAGTCATCTCTCCAGTTCTTGGTTGTTTGTTTTTTTTTTTTTAAGCCTATCTAATGTCCATTTTCTTGTGCTCAAAGTTAGTCTCTTAATGTAGCATTGGGTATAAAGGAATGCTTATGATTTGTTTGCTTTCAAGGTTGTCATCCCTCAGAAAAAAGGCAAAAAGGCTACCACAACCCCAGCAAAGAAGGTGGTTGTTTCACAAACAAAAAAGGCTGCAGTTCCCACACCAGCTAAGAAAGCAGCTGTGACCCCAGGCAAAAAGGCAGTAGCCACACCAGCTAAGAAAAACATTACACCAGCCAAAGTCATTCCAACACCGGGTAAGAAGGGAGCTGCACAAGCAAAAGCGTTGGTACCAACTCCTGGTAAAAAGGGAGCTGCCACTCCAGCTAAGGGGGCTAAGAACGGTAAGAATGCCAAGAAGGAAGACAGTGATGAGGATGAAGATGAAGAGGATGAAGATGATAGCGATGAGGATGAAGATGATGAGGAAGAGGATGAGTTTGAGCCACCAATAGTAAAAGGAGTGAAGCCAGCAAAAGCAGCTCCTGCTGCTCCTGCCTCAGAGGATGAGGAAGATGATGAGGATGAAGATGATGAGGAAGATGATGATGAAGAGGAGGAAGATGGTGAGTTAGATCTTAGGATATTTAGGGTACTGCATGTACATTCCCTCACTGTTTCATTAGATTAAAAACTCATTTTGTGCTCTTAGTTCTTTCCATAACTTAATAGGTTTTCATTTGCTAAGTAGTTTTTGTTTTTTTTAAGTATTTGTAGCATTTATCTTGTCTGGATTGGTAGGTAGCAAATACATTTGCCTGATTTGCCATCTTTCTTCCAGACTCTGAGGAAGAAGTTATGGAGATCACAACAGCCAAAGGAAAGAAAACTCCTGCAAAAGTTGTTCCTATGAAAGCCAAGAGTGTGGCTGAGGAGGAGGATGATGAGGAAGAGGATGAAGATGACGAGGATGAGGATGATGAGGAAGAGGATGACGAAGATGATGATGAGGAAGAAGAGGAGGAAGGTAACCATATTAACTTTTAAAGTATGCTGACCTAAGTAAGGCTTACTGGCTATGCTAAAGTGTCTGCTTACTCATGAATGGCATTTTAAAACATCTAGAACCTGTTAAAGCAGCACCTGGAAAACGGAAGAAGGAGATGACCAAGCAGAAAGAAGCCCCTGAAGCCAAGAAACAGAAAGTAGAAGGTAAGCCTGCAAAACTGGGGAAACAGATCAGAGTAGCACTAGCACAAGTGATGAGTGACAAAGGGACTTAATACTGAACCATGGGGTTGAAATGAAATATGCTGATGTGCTTTATAGTTTATGATGAAATTTGTTGTGTGCTTAAGTGGGCTGAAAGTTCATTTTTTGTGTGTGCAGGCTCAGAACCAACTACACCTTTCAATCTGTTCATTGGAAACCTTAATCCAAACAAGTCTGTTAATGAATTAAAATTTGCCATCAGTGAACTTTTTGCTAAAAATGATCTTGCTGTTGTGGATGTCAGAACTGGTACAAATAGGTAAGTTTTAATTGAATGTTACATGTGTATCAGCTAGAATTTTTACTTTCCAGTTGTATTCTTCCCTGCCTTTAAACATGGGGCTATATCTAACTATGTTAGTAAAAGTCAGTTGTCTCCTCTCGTGGCCTTAAGTACAGTTAAGGAGCTGCAGTAAGAAAGACTATAGTATTGAACTAAATCATCGAGTCATAGGGCCTGCAATTTGAAGTTCCTGTGTTTGACTTGATAAAGATAAAATAAAATTTAAAGAAGAAAAGATATTAAACACATAAAATTTTGTGCAGTATCTACAACTATGGATCTGCATAGTCATATGCTTTTAGCTAAAAGTATTCTCTGTACTTTTAGCGGGGTCCATGCTAGCTACTGCTGTTAGTTACAATATACTGAATGAAGAAATCGAGGTGAATTTGTTGTAATGTCTTGGTACATGGACTTGTTTTGTTTTTTGTTTTTTTTTCTTTAAGATTTGTTTATGTATATGAGCACACTGTAGCTGTCCAGATGGTTTTGAGCCTTCATGTGGTTGTTGGGAATTGAATTTTTAGGATCTCAGCTCGCTCTGCTCTCAGTCCTTGCTTGCTCTGGCCCAAAGATTTATTTGTTGTTATACATAAGTACACTGTAGCTGACTTAAGATGCATCAGAAGAGGGCATTAGGTCTCATTATGGGTGGTGGTGAGCCACCATGTGGTTGCTGGGATTTGAACTCAGGACCTTCAGAAGAGCAGTCAATGTGCTTACCCGCTGAGCCATCTCTCCAGCCTTTGGACTTGGTTTTATGGAAGATAAGGGTGATCTAGTTTTATTTTTGTTAGTGCTGTAGATGCTCTGTGTGTGTGCCACATGGTATAAGTGCAGATCACCTTCTCATACCTGTAATCTTGTTTTTTCCATCTTCAAGGAAATTTGGTTATGTGGACTTTGAGTCTGCTGAAGACCTAGAAAAGGCCTTGGAGCTCACTGGTTTAAAAGTGTTTGGCAATGAAATTAAACTAGAAAAACCAAAAGGAAGAGATAGTAAGAAAGGTATGTAAGGGGGTCTGGGTGACTGGATACTAACAGACTTAGGCAGTCTGGTGCCTCTTCCTTAGTTTCATCCTCATTGTGAACCAATGAGATGTCATAGGTCATGTGCTTGTTGACAGGTTTGATTCCTGGGATATATAATGTCAGGGCTGACAGGAGGAATAGCTTAGTGAGTAAAGATGCTTGCTGCAAAATGTTTGATCTCTAGAAGCCACATGAAGAGAGAAGAACCTTTAATCCCAGCATTTGGGAGACAGAGGCAGGCAGATTTCAGAGTTCGAGGCCAGCCTGGTCTACAGAGTGAGTTCCAGGACATCCAGGGCTACACAGAGAAACCCTGTCTCGGAAAAAAAGTTTTAGCTTATCCTCTGACCACATGTGTATCGTGACATGCTTGAAGCTTACGTATCTCTTAAATGAATTCTTGATCCCTATATTTTGAGTTTCAGAATTTGGATTTTAAGTGTTTGTTTCTTAGTTGTGCTGAAAATTGAACGTGGGCTTTTCACATGCTAGGCAAATTTGTTGGGTTTTTTTGTTTGTTTTTTTCTCAAGACAGGGTTTTTCTGTGTAGCCCTGGCTGTCCTGGAGACCAAGCTAGCCTTGAACTCAGAAATCTGCCTGCCTCCCAAGTGCTGGGATTAAAGGCGTGAGTCACCACTGCCCTGCTAGGCAATCACTCTTAAAACTGCTACATATCCTCTGTCCCCTTTTGCTCATTTTACAAGGTTGCTGTGTGCTCAATCTGCAGTCTATGTTATATGCTTACTGGATCTAGGCTTTTGATGTAGAATGAACCATATGAGTGATGAGGTATCTTAGAGATGGAAACTAAGTCTAAATAGACTTGTTCCATATACAACTTAATACATATGGTCTAAGGAACATGATATACATGTAAACAAGTAGGAAGGAGATAAGTCTGGTGTCCAGGGAAGCCAGGAGAGCCTCATCTGAAACTGGACAGGGGTTTGTGAGTCATCAGGTGACAATTGAACATGGGTACTCTTCATGCAAATGGTTAGTAACCATTGAGCCACCTCTCCATCCCTTTATACCATTTTTTTTTTTTAGCATATATCCTTGTACTTTATAGGAATTATTTGCTTTATTCTCTTGTGACTTGTAAATTGATGTACTTAATTAAATCTTTTTCCAACATAGTTCGAGCTGCAAGAACACTTCTAGCCAAAAACCTCTCTTTCAACATCACTGAGGATGAATTAAAGGAAGTGTTTGAAGACGCCATGGAGATCAGATTAGTCAGCCAGGATGGGAAAAGTAAAGGGTATGTTTTGTGTCTTTGAGTGTTAAAGTTTTATTAAGTTTAGTGTCTTCTTCCCCTCTCCTTGTCCTTGACAGTCTCTAGTCTGCTGCTTCAAACTTAACTTCATAACCAGAAAATTGAATATCTGGTCCTCTGGCCTCTACCTCCCAAGTTCTGACATTAAAAATGCTCAACTGATGGGTTTTGAAGCTGTGATCAATTTTACAGGCTCAATCCAAATTGGCATCTTTTGCCACAAGTACTATCCTTCCCTATTTTATGAGAGAAATGTGATTCTAGGCAGTTCAGTCTATTGTGTTGGCTCTTTTTCCTCCTCACCAGTTTAAAGGATGAAGATGAGCTAATACATAGTAAAAGAACAGTAAAAGCACATGTGACTAAGTCCTTCATGACTGATGCTTGAGTAATATTTTCTCTAACGTAGTAACTGAATTGTCTTGTACTCTTTCAGGATTGCTTATATTGAATTTAAGTCTGAAGCTGATGCAGAGAAAAATTTGGAAGAAAAGCAGGGGGCAGAAATTGATGGACGATCTGTTTCACTCTACTATACTGGAGAGAAAGGTCAAAGGCAAGAGAGAACTGGAAAGACCAGCACTTGGAGTGGTAAGTTAAAGGGTTTATTGTGTAGTGGGAACAGGAATCATTTGTATCTTTGTATTTTAAGTAATTGGTTACCTACAATTAGTTCACCTTTGTTCATATAGCTGATGTTTAGTCTTCATGAGTGAAAGCTATTTGAAATCATTTCCTTTGGAGTATAGTAGGCAAATAAAGCTTTTTGTTGGGTATGTTTTCTACTTTAAATGGCTTAAACTATTTTAGAAAATAGTGTAAGACAACAAAGAACAGTTATCTAATTAGAATGAAAATGAAAGGAGCAAAGAAGGCATTACTGTATATAATGGATATACACTGGTGGTTCTAGAATTATGGTATATGGTACATGGTTGAAGTGCCATTGTTTCAGTTAACATTCCAGTAACCTTGTGGATTAGGTTGGAGACATGCTTTATAGGTGACCCACTTACTGAGTGTTTAAATATACACAGACATACTCTAACATACCTTGCTAATGTGTTATCTTTGTATTTGCAGGTGAATCAAAGACTTTGGTTTTAAGTAACCTTTCCTACAGTGCAACAAAAGAAACTCTTGAGGAAGTATTTGAGAAAGCAACTTTTATCAAAGTGCCCCAGAACCCACATGGCAAACCTAAAGGGTAAAATAATTTTTACGTTAGATGTGGGCTGGACATACATACTCTTACGTATAAGAGTAAGACTGTCCTGTTAGCTTAAAAAAAAACTAAAGTTTTAGCTATACAAAGGGCAGTAAATATTGATAGTAAATTACATGCTGATGCCAAGTGTTTCTAAGCTTTATTCTGAGAACTGACTTTCAACCTTCAGGTATGCATTTATAGAATTTGCTTCATTTGAAGATGCTAAAGAAGCTTTAAATTCCTGTAATAAAATGGAAATTGAGGGCAGAACAATCAGGCTGGAGTTGCAAGGATCCAATTCGAGAAGTCGTAAGTCCTTTGACATGATATGACTTGGTTGGGTGATATTTTTTTTTATTTTTATGTGCCTATATGCTCATTTGGGGCTGTCTTTATGTTGTTGCTGAGAAAATGACAACTGGATATGATGACTGATTACCTGAGAAATAATTGATGAAATCTCAAGAAAATTCCTCTAGATAGTCAAGTTCTGATCCAGCTATGTCAACTCAAAGCAGCAACCTTGATTGCCCTCTGAGTACGCTTTTTTTTTGATCCAGTGTAGTCTTTTTTTTTTTAACCTTAATTTCTTGTGTTAATTGCTTTTTCTGGTAAAAGGGGGAAAAAAAGACATAACAAAATCAGTGTAAGGGAAGGCTCAGTGGTTGAGCACTGAGAGGACCTGGGTTCAAATCCCAGCACTCACATGGCACCTATCGAGACAGGATTTCTCTGTGTAGTCCTGCCTGCCGTGGAACTCACTCTGTAGACCAGGCTGGCCTCAAACTCAGAAATCTGCCTGCCTCTGCCTCCTAGGTGCTGGGATTAAAGGTGTGCGCCACCACTGCCCAACCCTGTCTGTAACTCTTAAGCTCTGACATAGATTGCAGACAAAACACTAATGCACATAAAAAATTTTTTTTTTTTTAAAAAGGAATCTACTTCAGCTGAATGTGGCAGTATGGCAGTATTCACCAAGGGTTCATAGTGAAACAGGAATTTTTCTCTTCCAGAACCATCCAAAACTCTGTTTGTCAAAGGTCTGTCTGAGGATACCACTGAAGAGACCTTAAAAGAATCATTTGAGGGCTCTGTTCGTGCAAGAATAGTCACTGATCGGGAAACTGGTTCTTCCAAAGGGTAAGAAGGCGTAGTAGTGTTGCTGCTTTTTAGTGAATTCTGCATGGAGAACTTGGGTCTGCAGTATCTTCTCATTGAGCTCCTTTCTGTCCATCAGTGATAGATTATGGATTCGCACGAGAAGAAGAGAGAATTCACAGAACTGGCACTTATCTTCTGTTTTTGCAGAAGTATATTTGGCTGTTGTGTGAGACATTATGAGATACTGGCGATTTTCTCGACCTGAAGAGTACTTTGGTCACTCTACTTGGGTGACTTGGTACTTATTGTGTTACTTTAAAATGTGTTTACTTAATGGGTGAGGTTTTTTTGTTTTTCTTTTCTGTTTTAGGTTTGGTTTTGTAGACTTTAATAGTGAGGAAGATGCCAAAGCTGCCAAGGAGGCCATGGAAGATGGAGAAATTGACGGAAACAAAGTTACCTTGGACTGGGCCAAACCTAAGGGTGAAGGTGGCTTTGGTGGTCGAGGTGGAGGCAGAGGAGGTTTCGGAGGCAGAGGTGGAGGCAGAGGTGGAAGAGGTGGATTTGGAGGAAGAGGCCGGGGAGGCTTTGGAGGTAAGGAAGGGAAAGGAACTGGAAACGGATTCCTAAACCTGTGTCCTAACCAACCACCTTAAATGGGAAGGTCAGTCCTAATTGTATCACCCTTTGATGTTTTTCCTTCCTATAGGTAGAGGAGGCTTCCGAGGCGGCAGAGGAGGAGGGGGAGACTTCAAGCCACAAGGAAAGAAGACGAAGTTTGAATAGTTCCTTCCATCCCATTCTTTCCCTCTTCATTTTAAAGAAAGGACTCTGGGGTTTTTACTCTGTTACCTGTTCAATGACAGAGCCTTCTAAGGACATTCCAAGACAGTAAAGATCCTAAACTCTGTTGCCAGACTTAATACTTCCTAGAGGTTACATTTGGATTGTTGCTTAAGAGCTTGGCAAGACCAACTCTGCCCAGTGGGAATTTCAGTTGTGTTCCTACTGCTTTCAAGAATTCCCAGCTACAAATGTGGAAATTGGTGGGGAACAGCTTCATCATGATTCTGATCTGGAAGATTTAATTTGTATCTTAGAAGGGTGTGTACTGGAAAAGTGGTTGATAGAGCACATGGATCAGTGCTGGAAATACCATACAAGAGCTTGTGTGGTATGTAATTCTATTCCCAGCATAATAAGAACAAACAGTACAGTGCAATCTGAAATGACCTGGACAAGGAATGGTACCCCATTGGGTTGAAAAATTCACATAGCCAGGATGGTTGCACATGCCTTTAACCCCAGCACTTGGGAGGGAGAGGCTGGTAGATCTGAGTTTGATCTGGTGTACAGAGAGTTCCAGAACAGCCAGGGCTGTTTATTAGAGAAAAAACCCTGTCTTGAAAAAACAAGAAAAAAAAACCTCACAGACAACCAAATACAGAGTTTTAGCCACTGAGTACCAAGTCTCAGCAGCAAGCTGGGAGTGACGTAATCCAATCCCATGGGAGGCTAAAGCAGTCTATGACTTCAATGCCAGTTGGGTCTGCAGAACTGAGTTGCTGGATAGTGAGGGATACTTAGAAACTTTGTCTTGAAAAAAAAAACAAGACCTGTCAAATTTGAGAGAAGCTTTGGGAAACAAGGTTTGTAAGTTCCAACAGAGGGAACAGTGGCCTTTTTGACTTAAAGGTTGTCAGAGGTCCAGTTTAACTAGGGATAATACAGTGGCCCTTGGCCTGTGTACTTAATGAATTTTTCAGTGATCTATCAAGGATGTTTGGTTTTTTTGTTTTTTGTTTGTTTTGTATAAGGCATGGGTGCCTAGATAACCTTAATAGAAACTTTCCTGTAGGTGTTTTTCCAAGTCCCACTCCCAACAAACTGATTTTCAAGAAAGACCAGTCAGCTATTCTCAACCAAAGACCCTCTGTAGGGTTGCGCTTAGCACCTGTCTGGTGGCTTGAGTATGTGGTATGACCATTGCAGTCGCAGTCCTGTCTAAAAGTGAGGATGGCGTGGGCATTAGATTTGTGTAGCAGGGAACAGTTTGGTGGGTTCTTTTGCTGTGGGGAGTGGAGCCCTTGATTATGTTAACCTCCTTGTTAAAGATTAATGGCATGTAGCTGAAGGCACTCAGCTGTCATTAATCCTAGAAGGCAGACCAATTTGAGGCTAAGGAATTCCAGAATAGCCAGTGCTACACAGAAGACCCCCAAGACTACAATAGCAAAGGAAAGGTTCAACTCTGGTGCTAGCAGACATCATTTTTTTGTGGATTGAGGACATAGTTAACCTATAGGATCATCAGAAGATTTACAGTTGAATAGCTCTCCCTAAACGAGGCAGACATTTTAGAAAAGCAGCAAACCTTTCTGGAAATGGTTGTTTGCTTTCTTTTCTCATTCTTCCAGCAGGTGGCAACATGAGAACTGAAGAAAGGGTGGAGGGAAGGCAGTTAATCTGCCTTCACCTAATAGATAAACACAAAGCTCTTATTCTGGTGGTAGAGTAGCTTGTAGAGGTCTTTTAAAGAGCAACAAAGCTTTCTCATTTGAAAGATTCACTTCAGCTGGGCGTGGTGGCGCACGCCTTTAGTCCCAGCACTTGGGAGGCAGAGGCAAGTGATTTTCTGAGTGAGTTCGAGGCCAGCCTAGGTCTACAGAGTGAGTTCTAGGACAGCCAGGGCTACACAGAGAAACCCTGCCTCAAAAAACAAAAAGATTCACTCCTGACCATTTATCACCTGCTTTTGACTATACACTACCCCTTCAGTGTGGCTTTTTTCCTACGGATGCTAGTGATAGGAGTTACCTAATGTAGTTTTCAGTTCAATCTGCCTGAACCTTTTCAACTCTTAAGGAACATAGGCAGATGCTAAGGGTGTAGGTCTTGACCCTATACTGAGGTAGAAAGGAAGGGGAAATGGAAGAGGAGCATGTACTCTTTACTTCTAAGCTGGATCTATAGCCTTAGGATTACCATCTATAACAGGCTAATTTCATTCAGTTAGTGGTAAAACCCTTTGCCATAGAATAAAAGGGCTCTCAAGGTTCTAGTAGTAAAACAAGTTTTGGTTGCTGTCCTCCATTAAGTGCCTACTAAATGATAAGTGATGGAGAGGATGGAACTGATTCCAAGAAATACTCAACAGTGAGGACTTATAGGCCACTTAACCTGTGTGTGCTTGTGGGATATTTCTACCTTTTGAAGCAGGGTCTCTTATTTTCTTACTCACTACAAGCTTTCAAGTACTTCTGGCAATACGAATGGGATTAGCAATGCATGCCATTTCAGTGGCCTTATCTGGGTTTCAGGGGTCCTGGTCATCAGGTTCTCGCTGGTAAATCTTAAAGACCACCGTCTTTTTTTTTTTTTTTTTTTTGAGACAGGGTCTTTAGCTCTGTGGCCATCATGGAACTCAATAGGTAGACTAGGCTGACCTCAAGATGTCTGCCTCTTGAGTGTTGCATTAAAGGCCTGTGCCACCATGTCAGGCTCCATTATAGAAACACACTACTATCAGAAGGATGATAGGCTGAGGCCCATTTTTTAACCCTTTGAAAAAAATTCTGGCTGGGCAGTGGTGACACTGCCTTTAATCCCAGCACTTGGGAGACAGGCAGGTGGATTTCTGAGTTCAAGGCCAGCTGGGTCTATAGAGTAAGTTCCAGGACAGCCAGAGCTATACAGAGAAACAAAAAAAAAACAAGGGTTTATTGGGGAGGGAAGGGAAGTACTTATTTTGAATAAGGTTTTATTGTGTATCCCTGATTGTCTTTGAAATTAATTTGCTTCAACTCGAAGTGCTGAGACTGCAAGTATGTACAACCACAGTACTCTTAGGTTCTAACTGAATTCTCACCCATTATTTTTCAAATACGGCCTTTCAGTTTTATTCTCTACTGGACTCTTAGATAACCAGATACTGGCATTGAAACTAGTTTTTTTCTCTTTGAATATTAATTTGGATACATTCTATTGTTTTGGATTCTAGTTCACTGATTCTTCTGTTAGGCCCTTTAGTGAAGCTTTCAGGTGTCTTTAGTTTTTTTTTAATTTGTGTGTGTGGGTATAGTGTCTGTATTTCTCCATGTGCATGCAATGCCACAGGAGGCCAGAAGAGGGTGGATCTTCCAACCTTTTTTTTTTTTTTAAAGATTTTTATTTTATGTATATGAGTACACTGTAGCTGTCTTCAGACACACCAGAAGAGGGCATAGAATCCCATTACAGATTATTGAGAGCCACCATGTGATTACTGGGGATTGAACTCATGACCTCTGAAAGAGCAGTCAGTGCTCTGAACTACTGAGCCATCTCACCAGCCGCCTTCAAGTTCTTGTGAACCACCATGTGGGTACTGTGAATCAAACTTGTGTTTTCTGGACTCTTAACAGCTGAGTCATCTCTCTAGCCCTTCAAGTGTTTCCTTTCTCTTCTAGGTTTCCAGTTTATGAAGCCCCCATTTTGTCATTTAAATTCTTTTCCTGCAAATTCCTATACATCTACAATCATTGAAGTCATTTGTAAATTTTTTTATGTGCATTAGTATTTGGTCTTTATGTGTGTGAGGAGTCAGACCCACCATGTTACAAACAGTTGTGAGCTGCTATGTGGGTGCTGGGAATTGAACTTGGGTCCCCTGGAAGAGTGACCAGTGCCCTTAAGTCGCCCCTTATTTGTAGTTTTAACAGGAGTTATGGTTGAGTACTTGTTAGGATTATGAAGAGTTGTTTCTCTTTCATTGCATGTCTAAACTGGACATTGACCCATATTTAGAGGCCAGCCATGTGCTAATTCAAGTACATTTTGTACTGGCATTCTTAAGTAGCTAGCAAAATCTGAGTTTCTGTTTTTCATAGAATATGATGAGATTTACTTTAAAGCCAGGTAATGTGTTTATCCTGAGAATACCAGCTGTGTATTTTCTTGAGCCAACCAAATTGAAAGTGAGGAGTTTCAGTGATTAAACACTGGCTGTTTACATGCAGAGAACCCCAGTTCACTTCCCAGCATCCAGATGCTGCTTGACTGTAACTAGTTCCAGGGACCCAAGGTCCTTTTCTGCTTTTTGGGCACTTTCTTGGGTGCTAGCAAAACACCCATATACATAAAAATGAATAGGAAAATGAAAAATTTAGGAAAAGTTGGAAGCGATTTTATGTCAAATTTACTGTTCCTGTTCATGGTCCCCCCCAAACTTCCAGACTCACTCCTCAGTACCCCTCTGTTGCCCAGAAATCCGGCTAATCTTGGCACACCTGTAGCGCGCCAGACTAAACACTGACTTTGAGAGTATGTGCCTCAGTTCTATCTGGTAATTATTTTTATGGTGCTTGGAATTAGACCAGGACCTTGGTTTGTACATATAATTAGGTGATTGCAGTTTTTCTTGACTTTGGTTTTTTTGTTTTTTTCCTTTACATTTCTGTCAGATTTCTGTTTTTTTGAGACAGGGTCTCTCTCACTATGTAGCTTTGGTTATCCTAGAACTTACTATTTAGACCAGCTGGCCTTTAATTCCCAGAGGTTCATTCACCTCTGCCTTCTGAGTGCTGGCATCAAAGAGAGTGGATTCGTAGCTGTTAATATCAGCTATAAACTTGATCAGATTGATAAGTGTCTAGGGCACTAGGGAATTACTCTACATGTTGCTATAACAGAATACCTGACCAAAGCAATTTAAAGAAAAGGGGTTTATTTTGATTCACAGTTCCAGAATATAGTCCATCATGGCAGGGACAAGGACGACATGATGCCAGAAGCTTGAAGCAGCTGGTCACATTGCATCTATAGTTAGAAAAAGTTGATGGATGCTTGTATTCAGCTAGCTTTCCTTTCCATGCAGACTAGGACTCCAACCTAGGGATGGTTTTACATACCTGAGGTAATTCAAGATAATCTCATAGGCATAGCCAGAAGTTAACCTGATCTAGATAATTTCCTACAGATATGCTTAGAAGCGTGTCTATTTCCTTCTAGATCCAGTTCAGTTGACAATGTGGTTTGGCATACTCTAGGGTGTGTGTGTGAGTATTTCCAGAAAGGACTAGCTGAACTACAAACACTCACCCTAAGCCATGAAATCTGGGGCATGGTGGCTGGGATTTGAACTCAGGACCTTTGCTGAGCCATCCACCAGCCCCAAGTTTCTCTGTGTAGCCCTGGCTGTCCTGGAACTCACTCTGTAGACCAGGCTCAGAGATCTGCCTGTTTCTGCCTCCCAAGTGCTGGGATTAAAGGTGTGCGCCGCCACCGCCTGGTAAAGCAATTTTGATAATCTTTTGTCTCTATTCTATCATAACACTCCCAGTGTCTAATCATTTGGAAGGGTGCCATCTCTAGTTTCTTTTCCCATATCAAAGAAAGTGCAAATTTTTTAGGGGCATCATAATGGTAACTTGGACATTAATTAGGAAGAAACTGCATTTGTTGGTTAAAAATATCTGTAAAGGGGGCCAGTGAGTTCAATTAGTAAAGGTGCCTGCCACCAAACCTGACAGCCTGTGTTTGATCTCTAGAAGATGTAAAAGCTGAAGGAGAGAAACAATAGGTTTGTCTGGCCTCTCTGTAGCAAGCATGTACCTGAACATGCATATCACTCATACAGTAATTAAACATCGGAATGATTCACATCCACAAGGTAAACTATGGGAAGGATAAACCTCTAGTAAACATGTCTAGATCTGGGTGTTTGGTTTTCCCTTCAGGAAAAATGGCTGTTGCTGACAGTTTGAAAAAAAAATAATTCAGGGACCCAAAAAGGAACATTTAAGCAGTTTCCCCTTTCAAGGTTTATAAATACAACGGCTGAGAGACAATGTGTGAGTAAATTGGTGGCTTTCATCAACGGTGACAAAACTCTTTAGAGATAAACAGGAAGTGCTGCACACACAGCCTTGGGTGATGACACGAGAGCTTCCTTTGAAGCAAGATGGCAAAATTGCATCTTGGTTGGTAGAGACAATGAAGTTTCTCTTTCCAAGGAAAATTGACAAAACACTTTCAAGACACCCTTGGCTTTTGTAGATTGGGAAGATAACTACAAAGGCAGAATTTTGAGAGTGGAAAATCTTCAGGCAACAAAAAACAAGGCAGACTGTTGACAGAATGGCTCAGTTGGTAGAATGCCTTCCTAATAGCCACAAGGATTCCATTACCAACAAAAGCAAAACAAAATCAATACAGCTATGTGTGGTGGTGACCATTTGTAAACACAGCACTCAGAATGGAGGCAGGAAGATCAGAAGTACTATGAAGAGGTATGGACAGTCATTCAGCAGTGTTCCACAGCAAGTTCATGCTAACCACTCCTATAGCTGAGAACTACTACTAGTTTTCTGCTCTAACCAAAAACTCCATAGATTTTGTGCCTGTGCTGTTCTCTTTCATGTCCTTCAGTTTGGGAGGATTTAATTTGCCTTACCTGTCATCCAACACCCCGACCCCCCACCCCCGTTTTATGTTTGTAGCAGCATCATGGTGTAGGCAAGGGCTGGCTTGAATTCTCACTCTACCTGCCTCTACCTCCTAGGTACTGGAATTAAAGGAGTACTCCACTTGTATCTGACCTGGACTTAATTCGGCCAGGCAGTGATGGTGCATGCCTGTAATCCTAGCACTTTGGAGGCAGAGGCAAGTGGATCTCTTGAGTTCAAAGCCAACCTGGTCTACAGAATGAATTCCAGGACATCTTCATGGTTTGAACTCCTGTACTGTACTGTGATAGGAAAGCATGTATAATTTCTTTCAAGGACTTTAATGGCCTTTTGAGATGTTAGTCTACCTAGACAACAGTTTTCTGCAATGAATCTAGTTTCTGCTGTGGGGAGGAGTAAAGGAGATTAATCCTAAATGACCCTATAAACCTAAATCAGTTGGTTGAAAGGCCTCAACCAACTGAAGACATTCTGAATAACTTCTGTGCTTAGTAAAGTGCTGGCCATGCATGCATCTACATACATACGTCATATCCCCAGTGCACAAATAAAAAAAGCTACATGTAGTGATAGCTCATGCCAAAATCCTGGGCTTTTCTGGCTGGGCTAGCCTTGCTGACTTAGTGAACTCCAGGTTCAGTGAGAGACCTTGTCTCAAAAATAAGGTAGAGCATGATTGAGGAAGGCACTCTATGCAATCTATGTCCTTCATAAGCACATGTACCCCCATACACACATGTGCATACACACAGAAGAAAGTCTGGCTCTAATGCTGGATTTGGTTGGGCAGGCAGTCCTATAATCTCAACTACTTAGCAGGCTGAGACAGGAGAATCATGAATTAAAGGCCTATCTGAGATACAGAGTGGGCTGAAAGCCAGTCTGAACAACTTAGTGAAGCTCAAGAAAAAAAATTTAAAGGTTAGGGACATAGCTTACCAACGAAGTCCTAGGGTCAATTCCCAGTACCTGTTTTTAGGGGAAGTCTCATGCCAGAACTGGGTAAAAACCAGGATGCAAAACCCCCATGGGTTATTGGGGTTCCAGGACTCTTCAATGATTTGAACAGCTAATATGTTGAAAACATCTCCAGTTCCTTGTCACTTTTACTGACTTTTTCAGCCAGGGGAGGGGGCAGTGAGAACAGTAATATATTTCTGCACATGAACTTCAGCTGCTGCAGAATGCCATACCCCATGTAGAATTTAGGTTTCTCAGCCTCCACAATCACACAAGCCAATAACTTGCAAAAAACCATGATATAATATATACAGTCTAAGGGCGGTGGGTATATTTTAGTGGAGGAGTACTTGCCTAGCATGCTCAAGGCCCTACCACAAACACAAGATTCAGTGAGACAGAAAAGGGCTAGGGTTCTCTTGTTAAAGCCTTCAAGGAAAGAGCATGAGCATGCCCCACCACTCTTCTTTAGCAAGGCTCCTCCTCTTAAAGGTTCCACCACGGTCCCTTACAGTACCAGGAACTGGGGAACCAAGCCTTTCCCATGTGAGCTTGTGGAACATTCTAGATGCAAAGCCCAAACATAACTCAGTCCTCATTATCCATAGACTTCATATTTGCAAATTTTTCTATTTATTAAAATTTGTGACTCCTCTTGTGAGACTAGGCCGGAGCCTAGCAAACACATAAGTGGATGCTCACAGTCAGCTATTGGATGGATCACAGGGCCCCCAATGGAGGAGCTAGAGAAAGTATCCAAGGAGCTAAAGAGATCTGCAACCCTGTAGGTTCAACAGCATTATGAACTAACCAGTATCCCGGAGCTCTTGACTCTAGCTGCATATGTATCAAAAGATGGCCTAGTCGGCCATCACTGGAAAGAGAGGCCCATTGGACACGCAAACTTTATATGCCCCAGTACAGGGGAACGCCAGGGTCAAAAAGTGGTAATGGGTGGGTAGGGGAGTTGGGGGGAGGGTATGGGGGACTTTTGGGATAGCATTGGAAATGTAATTGAGGAAAATACATAATAAAAAAATATTTTAAAAATAAAAGAAAGAAACTTGTGTCTCTCAGCCTCCAGATTAGGATCACAGGTGAACCTTCCAATTCTGGATTGTAGTTCATCCCAGATATAGTCAACAGAGAGAAAGCAACCTCAGTTGAGAAAAAGACTCCATAAGGTCCAGCATTTTCTCAATTAGTGATCAGTGGGGAGGGCTGAGAACATTGTGGGTGGTGCCATACCTGGGTAGGTGATCCTGGGTTCTATAAGAAAGCAGGCTGAACAAGTCATTGGGAGCAAGCCAGTGAGCAGCACCTATCCTTGGCTTTTGCATTGACTTCTGCCTCCAGAATTTTGCTTTGTTTGAGTTCCTGTCCTAACTTCTTTCACTACTTAACATCAATGTAGATGTTTAAGCCAAATAAACCTTTTCCTCCCACCCCCCCCCCCAAAAAAATTTGTGACTTGCCGAGCATGGTGTCGCATGCCTTTAATCCCAGCACTTGGGAGGCAGAGGCAGGCGGATTTCTGAGTTCGAGGCCAGCCTGGTCTACAAAGTGAGTTCCAGGACAGCCAGGACTACACAGAGAAACCCTGTCTCAAAAAAAAAAAAAAGTGTGACTCAAGGGATGGAGAGATAGCTCAGCAGTTAAAAGCACTGACTGCTCTTAACCTGAGTTCAATTACCAGCACCAACCACATGGTGGTTCAAGACCAAGTGTAATGGGATCCATTGCCCTCTTCTGTCTGAAGACAGCTAAATAAACTAAAGATTTAATAAATCTTTAAAAAAAATTTTTGTGGGACTGGTGAGATGGCTCAGTGGTTAAGAGCACTGACTGATCTTCTGGAGGTCCTGAGTTCAAATCTTATTAACCACTTGGTGGCTCACAACCACCCATAATGAGATCTGAAGACAGCTACAGTGTACTTACATATAATAAATAAATAAAACCTTTTCTTAAAAAAAATTTTTTTTTGTGACTTGAGGGGCTGGAGAGATGGCACAGTAGTTAAGAGCACTTGCTGTTAGGACCTAGGTTCAATTTCCAGGATGTATATGTTGGCTCACAGCTGCCTGTTAACTCCGGTTCCAGGAGCTCTGACATCCTCCTCTGGCCTCCATGGGTACCTGCACACATACAGTGTGTGTGTGTATGTATGTATATGTGTATATGTATATGCCACTTACAGGCATATATATGCCATTTAAAGGCATACAGACTGGCAAAATCTTTGGTTTATCAACAGTGATCTCTTACTATTTCCCTTTTTCATACTATAAATAGTTATGTTTTTAAAAATTCTAGTCCCCATTTTTTTTTCAGGTTGTACTTTTTTTGTTTTGTTTTTGTTTTTATTTTTATTTTTGTTTTTGTTTTTCAAGACAGGGTTTCTCTGTATAGCCCTGGCTGTCCTGGAACTCACTTTGTAGACCAGGCTGGCCGCCTCAAACTCAGAAATCTGCCTGCCTCTGCCTCCCAAGTGCTGGTATTAAAGACGTGCAGCACCATGCCCGGCTGTACTTTTTTTTAAAAGACATATTTACTTATTTTATGTATATAAGTACACTGTAGCTGTCTTCACACCAGAAGAGGGCATTGGATCTCATTACAGATGGTTGTGAGCCACCATGTGGTTGCTGGGAATTGAACTCAGGGCCTCTGGAAGAGCAGCCAGTGCTCTTAGCCGCTGAGCCATCTCTTCAGCTCACAGGTTGTACTTTTTATTGATAATCTCCCTGTTGAATGTGGTCCCTACATGCAGTTCTAAAGAGCTGAGTTGGGTTACTAATGCAAAAAAGTTGTGATATGACTTCCAGGGAAAATTCAGCATGGTGTTTCTGGCCATAAGTTCAATGCTAAGGAACCAATAAAGTATACTCAGTAAGTTTATTTTTACCCCTCCCACCCTAGCAAGGTGTCTTTAAACACAGACAGACATAAATTGAGTATGATTGTGCATACCTGTTAAATTTAGTCACTTGGAAGGGGGAGGCAGAAGCATGGCCTGGGCTCTACAATGAGACTCATAAGCCAGGGTCCTACAGAAGCACTCTTACACACAACTCAAATGAATTTGTCTACTATCTAGGCCTCCCATCAATCCAGTCAAGACACTCAGAATCAACCATCATACCTGGTTACCTCAGGGACAACTTCTCAATTTGGCCTGGAGACAGGAACGTTGGGGCTACTGGGACCCCACACTTCACCCACAGGAAGGACCTTGTCTCTCTAGGTATTTGAATAGGAAGAGAATTGATTCAAGGGTTTATAGATTTGCAGAAAAAAGTCAGGGAGGTTCTAGGCGAAAAAGACCAATGGGGAGATCTTACTGATGAGGTTATAAAGCAGATGACCACTAGGGGGCGACCTGGAACTACAGAAACCTGCTAAGCTCTCAACTGCTCATTGAACACCAGGGACAGATAGCAGCAGTAGTTTTCTCTGTTCATCCCAGTGTATGGCTAGTTGGTTTCCACTCTCCCTCCCAATCTTGTAATAGCACTTACATTTATGGTCAGAATTCAGACTAGAGTATAAGCAGGTAGGGGTATCTATTTATTTTGTAGAAGACAGAGACCAAGGTCTTGAACAGATGTGTGCCACCAAGCCCCGTTCACAGGGCTTATGCATAACTTCAGGCTTGCTAGACAAAGTCCCTCAACTGAGGTTCAGCCTCAGCACTCCTGTGTAATTTTGCATGGTGGGCATGATGAAATTAAGTAAAGAGCAAATGACCAGGGCTGGAAACACTTCATGCACATGCCCAGCATGCCCTGGATTACACACACACACACACACACACACACACTCACACACAGAGGCACACACACACACACACACACACACACACACACACACACTCACACACAAAGGCAAACGATCCTGAAGAAAAAGAAATTGTATTCCCAAAGAAGGAAATAGAGTCTTCCAAAGAGGCAGAGTGGAGCCAGACAGCAGGTCCTCACAGTGTAAGGTTAATGGGTTTAACAGAGAGTTCTTGGCTTGAGCACAGAGACTTAACAGTGTATTCATTCATTCATTCATTCATTCATTCATTCATTCTCACAGTTAGTCTTAACAGCCCTGGAGACCAAAGGGGTAGCTCATAGAATCTAAGAAAGCCTGTGAAGCCAGGCGTGGTGGCACACACCTTTAATCCCAGCACTCAGGAGGCAGAGGCAGGCGGATTTCCAAGTTTGAGGCCAGCCTGGTCTACAAAGTGAGTTCCAGGACAGCCAGGGCTATACAGAGAAACCCTGTCTCCAAAAACCAAAAACCAAAAACCAAAAACCAAAAAAAAAAAAAAAAAAAGCCTGTGAAAGTTTTGAGAGCAGAACCCCACCCAAAGGACAAAACAATTCCTGTCAACCTGGAAGATGGTGTTTGCTTTGAAGTCAGGGGAGCAGAGGAAAAAAAGTGAATTCTGGTTTGGGAAGATGGCATCATGGCTCATGGGTAAAAGTGCCAGCTTCGAGATCTTGCCAACCCAAGTTCAATCCCCAGAACCCATGTGGGGTAGAAAAAGCTGGATCCGGTGACACATATTGCAGGTGACACATATTGCAGGTGACACATATCCCAGAACCTCCTGAGAGACGAGGGGTGAAGCTGTGAGCACGGCCCAGAAGCCGGGGCCAGTCAGCCTGGAGCACACAGCGCAGAGGCAGAGACTGGGCCTTAGGTGGTGGAAGCTGCAGGGTGGTGGTGGTGCCTGCCTTCAATCCCAGCCCAGTTCCAGCACTTGGGAGGCAGAGGCAGGCAGATCTTTGAGTTAAAGGCCAGCCTGGTCTACAGAGTGAGTTCAGGACAGCCAGGGCTACACACAGAGAAACTTTGTCTCCAAGAACCAAAAACAAACAAAAAAAGTAGAAGTGCTCAAAAGATGCTCCTTACTCTCCACAATGCACTCTATATGGCACACACACACTCACATGCACACACACATAATTACTACTACTACTACTACTACTACTACTACTACTACTACTACTACTACTACTACTATTGTGGATGATGATGATGATAAACTGGGCATGGTGGTTGCTCCATTAATTCCAGCACTCAGGAGGCAGAAACAAGTAGATCTCTTTGAAATTGAGGCCAGTCTGGTCTACATAGCAAATTCAAAGCCAGACAAAGTTACATGGTAAGACCCTGTCTCGAAAAGAAAGAAAGAGGGGCTGGAGAGATGGCTCAGCTGTTAAGAGCACTATCTACTTTCCCAGAGGATCCAGGTTTAATTTTTTGTTTGTTTGTTTGGTTGGTTTGGTTTTTCGAGACAGGGTTTCTCTGTATAGCCCTGGCTGTCCTGGAACTCACTTTGTAGACCAGGATGGCCTTCTAACTCAGAAATCTGCCTGCCTCTGTCTCCCAAGTGCTGGGATTAAAGGCGTGTGCCAGCATCGCCCGGCCCAGGTTCAATTTCTATCACCCACATGGCAATGGCTCACAATTGTCTATGACTCCAAGATCTGACACCCTCACACAGACATATATGCAGGCAAAATACCAATGCACGTAAAATAAAAATAAAGGAAGAAAGGAAGGAAAACCAGGGATTGGAGAGATGGCTATTTTTCCAGAGAATCCAGGTTTTATTCCCAACACTCATATGGTTCACAACCATCTGTAACTACAGTCTCGGGGGTCCCCACATCCTCTGCTGGCACACCTTTAATCCCAGCACTTGGAAGGCAAAGGTCGGTAGATCGTTGTGGGTTCAAGGCCAGTCAGGGCTACATAGTTGAGACCCTGTTTATGAATTAAATAACTAATTAAATCATTTAAAAAAGGATTAATCATCTCAGACAGACACTGCTTTATCTAGAAAACGTTAGCATGCTGGATGACTTGGCTTCACCCAGATTTCCTCATAAGCTGGCTGATTTTTCTCCGGCTATTGAATTACTTTATTAGTGATTCTGCTTCCACGTCTTCTTTGGTACATCTTTGAACATTTTCTGCCCTGGGGGATTTCATTCTTTTCATCTTTTTCATATCCAAGGGCCTGGTTTTCTCTGTGCCAAGTTGTTCATCTTGGCCACTGATCAAAGGCCACAGGAGCGTGAAGCTTCTTCCAGGATCAGCTGAAAGGACAGGGCACCTTAACTTAAATATCGGAGTCTGAGGAGTCCTCTTTTCCCTGCCCTGGGTCTCTTCCACTTCCAATTGTTCCACACCCTCCATCTCCCTGTGTTGTGTTTTATAAAAAGAAAAAAGAAGCCAGAGATATGTTTGGTGGAGGCGCAGTATGGTGTTGGGGGAAGGGGGTACCTCTGCATGCCCATGCTGAGAAAGGGAGAGGGAGAGAGGGGAGTAGAGGCTGGCCACCAACAAGCACACGGAGAGACAGGTGGGAGGAGAATGAGGAGAGAGGGGGCAGAGGGGGGAGGGCAAGAGGAGCAAGAGCAAGAGCAAGAGAGAGAGGAGGGGCAAGCAGCATGTGTGTGTGTGTGTGTGTGTGTGTGTGTGTGTGTGTGTGTGTGTGTGTAGTGAGTCAGGCATACCTGGCTGTTTCCAGGTAACTCTGGGGCAGAGTCTAGAAAAAATGCCAACGCCCTGACTTCACATCACCTCTTTGGTGTGGTAGGCTCCAGAAGCCCACATATTTTTGTTTGGTGCCTTGTGTTTTGTGATTATCACTGTTGCTTTATGCAGAGTACACAGATGCATAACCATCTACATGTGGGTCCTATTATTTTGAGATTCCAGTACTGTTATTATGATTGATTCTTTATCTGGAGTTTACTTTGTTATATGCTCATTTTCCTATTTTCCAGATAAGCACCCATTCTTTAGAATCACTCCTAACATGAGCGTTTCCAGGAATCGACAGTTCTCTCTTTGTTGTGCATGACGGTCCTGTTGCTCTCAGGACTGATGTCTGAGCTATTGAGCATCACGAATCTGATCCGTGCATTGCTCTAGCAGACCATGTAAATGTAACTGACTTATGCTGGCTTCCACTTGCGGTGGACTGTCAGTCTCATAAAGCTTAGTTCAGCTTTTCCTTTCGATGTGATTAAACGCTGTGACTAAGGCAACTTATGGAAGAAAGAGTTTATTTAGCACATAGTTCTAGGGGCATAAGAGCCCATCACGGCAGAGATGTGTACAACTAAGCAGCAGATGCAGCAGCAGGAGCAGGAAGCAGAGAGATGAGAGAGACGGGGAGTGGGGAGGAGACAGAGACAGAGACAGGCAGAGACGGGGCAGAGACACAGAGAAAGTGTGTGTGTGTTAGAGGAGGGGTGGAAGAGTAAGGCTATAAAGCCTCAAAGCCCACCCCCAGGGAGGCACTTCCTCCAGCAAGTCCACACCTCCCAAGCTTCCCACACAGTACCACCAACTGGGGATCAAGTGCTTAAAGGTCTGCATCTGTAAGGGATATTTTACAGTCATATCACATTTAGCCGGCAGCTTCTTTCCTTTGCAAACCTTCTTATCTGGCTTTGATTACTTATTCTTTTAGATGTGGAGTGTGTGTGTGTGTGTGTATGTGTGTGTGTGTGTGTGTGTGTGTTTTTCAAGGGCTTCAGGGAGTTGCCTCAGCAGTATTTTCAGGGGACCCAGGTTTGGTTCCCAGCTTCCGCATGGGGCTCACAATCCACCTGTAACTCCGAGTCCAGGGAGATTGACGTCCTCTTCTGGAATCCTCTGGCACCAAGCACACACATGGTGCACAGATATACATGCAGACAAAACACCCATACCCATAAAATAATAATAAAAAATAAATTCAAAGAGCTTTATAAAATTATTCCTTAAAACTTTAAAAAGAATTTGGAGGACTGAGAATGTGGCTACACCTTTAATCCCAGCACTTGGGAGGCAGAGGCAGGGGGATCTCTGTGAGTTTAAGGAGGCCAGCCAGGTCTACATAGAGAGTTCCAGGACAGCTAGAACTATATATATATAGATTCTCTATATGGCTACATCTATGCTAAAAGCAAAATACTACTTTCACTTTTATTTGTGTGCATGCCTGAGTGTATACAATGAGTGTCTGTGGAGCCTAGAAGAAAGCATTAGATCACCTGGAGCAGGAGATACAGTGGCTGTGAGCTGCCCAGTGTGGACTCTGGGAGCAAACCCAGGTCCTCCGCAAGAGCAGTCAGCGTGCCATCTCTCCAGCTTTGTAGTTGTTTTTTAAATACTAGCAATGAGCAACCAGAAGCTTGAAAAATGTAAAAACCATCAAGAAAGAAAAAAAGATACACAAACACATCGCTTAAAATCGCTTCCCAAAGGTTGGCCAAATGCACTCGGCTCATAGAAAGACCTCTGGGTTTCCCCTCTCATCATTGAAACGGCAAGATATAAACAAATGTGGCAGAAGATGTACCAGCCCTGTGCACTGAGGAGACGGAGAGTTCCATAAAGACATAGTAAAGTGGTACACACATACACACGTGTATTTTTATACATTGCTTGTAGATGGATTGGGGAATTTAGCATTATTAAAATGTTAATTCTCAGGCCAGTGAGATGAGTCAGTAGATAAAGTGCTTGTTGCTAAACCTGACAACCTAGATTTGATCCCTGGCATCCACATGGTAGAAGACAACTGATTCCTGTAAGTTGTCCTCTGACCTCCATTTGCACCTGTGGCATGAATGTGCATGGGTGTGTCCTTGAACACACCTCCTCATGATAAATAAATATTAAAAGAAAAAAACCGTTCTTACCCTCTTGTCCTTTTGCTCCCCATTCTCTTCCCCCCTCTCTCCATAGCTGGCCACTACTTCTCTAGTTTCTCCTCTCTGCCTTTCTCAGCCTCTGCTACACTCTTTTTTTTTTTAAGATTTATTTATTAAAATATCTAAGTACACCGTAACTGTCTTCAGACATACCAGAAGAGGGCATCATATCTCATTCAGATGATTGTGAACCACCATGTGGTTGCTGGAATTTGAACTCAGGACCTTCAGAAGTGCAGTCGGAGCTCTTAACTGCTGAGCCATCTCTCCAGCTCCCTCTGCTACACTCTTAACTCCCTTCCCCATGCCCTAAATAAACTATTCTATACTAAAAAATAAAGAAAGAAAAGAAAAAAAAAACAATTTGTTACTTTAAAAAAAAAGTTTTTTTTTCCCTAAGGCAGCTCATGGAAACTAAGATATCTTTTTAAGAATTATCTATTGCCCTGAGATGGAGCATACTTTTAATCCCAACACTCAGGAGGCAGAGCAGGCAGATCTCTTTGAGTTTGAAACCAGCCTGGTCTACAGAGTGAGTTCCAGGACAGTCAGGGCTGAAAAACTAAAAACCAAACCAAATCTATCTATCTATCTATCTATCTATCTATCTATCTATCTATCTATCTATCTATCTATCTATCTATCTATCCTCTCTCTCTCTCTCTCTCTGTGTGTGTGTGAATGAGTGTGTGTGTGTGTGTGTGTGTGTGTGTGTGTCTGAATTCATATGCACATAGGAACCTGTGGAAGTCAGAAAGGCCATCAGATTCCCTAAAGACAGTACTGAGCCACCATATGGATGCTGGGAATCAAATCTAGTCTGCAAGATCAGTGAAATGCTCTTAACTAGTGAGGTACCTCTCCAGCTCCACCCCCAAGGCTTCCTTCTTTACATTAAGCCACCATTGCTGCTTCGTCGTCGTCTTCTTCTTCTTCTTCTTCTTCTTCTTCTTCTTCTTCTTCTTCTTCTTCTTCTTCTTCTTCTTCTTCTTCTTCTCCTCCTCCTCCTCCTCCTCCTCCTCCTCTTCTTCTTCTTCAGATTTATTTATTTTTATGTATGTGAATACACTGTAGCTGTACAGGTGGTTGTGAGCCTCAACTCCGCACGACCAGTCCCTGCTTGCTCTGGCCCGAAGATTTATTTATTATTATACATAAGTACACTGTCCTCAGATGCACCAGAAGAGGGTATCAGATCTCATTACGGGTGGTTGTGAGCCACCATGTGGTTGTTAGGATTTGAACTTGGGACCTCTGGAAGAACAGTCAGTGCTCTTACCTGCTGAGCCATCTCTCCAGGCCCCACTGCTTCTTCTAAGTTCACCTGTTTGTGCATCTCTATGCTGTCAATGTCACACCTGGAATGTTTTTTTTTTTTAAAGATTTATTGATTTATTATATGTAAGTACATTGTAGCTGTCTTCAGACACTCCAGAAGAGGGTGTCAGATCTCGTTACGGGTGGTTGTGAGCCACCATGTGGTTGCTGGGATTTGAACTCTGGACCTTCGGAAGAGCAGTTGGGTGCTCTTACCCACTGAGCCATCTCACCAGCCCAACCTGGAATGTTAACACCAGTCAATTCCCCCACCTATGTGTATTTCACACACATAGTTGGCTAACAGCTGTGTTCTACCAGGCCCCAGAGCAAACATACTCGGCACCCCCACATCCTATGTATTGGGTACCAAATAGATCCCAAGTGCCACGAGCTCTGGTTGAGTCAGCTTGACAAGCCGAGAGGCTTAGAAGCAACTCACTGAGGCAGAAGAGTTTCACAGAAACTGGCTCCTGGAGTCTGGCATTCTCTCTAACCCATACATTAATTTTCCATTCCCACGTTAGTCTAGTGCATGGATCCACGTGCTCTCTTTTAGTATTATCCTATTATAAGTGCCTTTTAAGATTGAATTCTGACATAGCTAAAGCCAGTGTTCCAACAGTCCTAGATCGCCCTTGAGCAAGACCTTGGGCTTGGAATTGAGTACTGCCCCTGGTATTACACTATCACTTTGAGTAAAAGTTAGGTCACTGCCCTTCACAGGAATCTACCATCACCAAGGAAGAAAGAAGTTTCTGACCTTAGGAGAAACCAGAATAGATACTTAGAACTATAGCTGAGTTACACCCGTATACAGGAATTTACAATGGTTTAGGAAGTAGATCGGGCTGTGGTTTTAGAGTATTGCATTATTCATGAGATGGTTAGCTAGAACAGAACTCCCTAGTTAGAACCATGACTTGGGAGTGAAAGCCCTTACCCTAGGAGTGAAAAGTTCTCACACCTGGCTTCTAAGACTATAGCTGACCTTAGATAGGACTGACTTTGTCTCAGTTATTTTATTGCCCAGTTCCTGCCAGTCTTTGTGTTTTCATTCTTCTGTTCTATGTAAGAGTCATTAAGCATCCGGTTACCTCATTTGTACCTTGCGGGTATGTCACCCAACTTCCTTATTGTCTTCTGTATAAAAAGTCTGATGCTCGACTTGACAAAATACATTCAGATCCAACACAACCTCTCCTGTGTGCATCTGTCTGTCAATTCATCCAATGCTTTGCCCACCCGCGACTAGAGACCTGTTCCACGCAGACAAAGGGGCCCAGAGGGTCTGCGGCACCCAAGGAGACAAAAAGTAAAGATCTTGATTTATCAAGATCATTGCTTATCAATATACTATTTTATTATTTTCATTAACAATGGATTAGTTGGGTGGTGGTGGTACACTCCTTAGTCCCAGCACTAGAGACAGGCGAATCTGTAAATAAGAGGCCAGCCTGGTTCAAAGAGTGAGTTCCAGGATGGTCCAGGATACACAGAGAAAACCTGTCTAAAAAAAAAAAAACAGGGGCTGGTGAGATGGTTCAGTGGGTAAGAGCACCGACTGCTCTTCCAAAGGTACTGAGTTCAAAACCCAGCAACCACATGGTGGCTCACAACTACCCATAATGAGATCTGATACCCTCTTCTGGTGCGTTTGAAGACAGCTACAGTGAACTTATACTAATAAATAAATCTTTGGAAAAAAAAAACAACCAAACAAACAAAAACAATGATAATTAATTGGTTACTGAAAGATTAGTGACCTAAACCAAAGAGCCTTAGATGAGTTGAAAATCTCCTGACAAGAGAGTCCACACACTGATAAGAACGTTTGAGGTGCTTATGAGTAGAGAAAGTCCTGACAAGAGAGTCAATGTAAGGTTAAGAACATCTGCTGCCATTTCCTGCCTGTACCCTCAGGACACAGATACACAGCTGGAATTGCCTACCTCCTTTCCGCCCTATAAAACTCTCACTGCGTCTGGACACGCAGTCTCCTTTCCTGCAGAGAAACTGCAGCTCTTCACTGTTAATGAAGAATGGCCTGCTTCCATGTGGCAGTCTGGACATAGCTCCCTGGTGATCTGATAATGCATATTGCAGAGTTAAAAGGTCTGGCTTAGTCTAACCTCTGATACGTGTATATTAGTGTTGTTACATGGCATAGAGAATTCAATCTCAATATTTTGTTTTTACATTAACAAAGAATAGAGAAGTTAGGCTAATATTATAAACAGATCACAACCCCTTCTTTTTAAATTATTTATATTTTAAATTATTTATTTTATGTGCGTTTGTATTTTGCCTGCAATGTGTTTCTGTGTGAAGGTGTCAGAACTCCTGGAGCTGGAGGTATAGACAGTGGTGAACCGCCATGTGGGTGCTGGGAATCAAACCCAGGTCCTCTCTAGGAGCAGCTAGTGCTCTCAACTGCAGAGCTGTCTCTCCAGCCCCCACAGTCCCTTCTTTAAGCAAAGGGAACAATATAACCACCAAGGTTAGCAAAGATGTGCTCACTCTCCCCACATCACCCTCTAGTGTTTTTTGAACAATGTTATTTAAAAAAAAAAAAATCCAGAGTTTAGGGCTAGAGAGATGGCTTAGTGGTTAAGAGCACTGACTTCTCTTCCAGAGGTCCCTAGTCCAGTTCCCAGCAACCATCTGTAGTGGGGTCTGATGCCCTTTCTGGTATGTCTGAAGACAGCTAGAGTGTACTCTTCTACTATATATATATATATATATATATATATATATATATTTTTTTTTTTTTTTAAATCCTGAGTTTAAGCCAGGAGGCTCCAACCCCAACACTCAGGAGGCAGAGGCAGGCAGATCTCTGAGTTTGAGACCAGGCTAGTCTATAGAACAAGTTCTAGGACAGCCAAGGCTATACAGAGAAACCCTATCTTGAGGAAAATAGAAAGTTTAGCTGGGTGTAGTGATGCACACCTTCAATCTCAGTACTCAGAAGACAAGAAGCAGGTAGACCTCTCTGTGAGTTTGAAGCAGCCTCATCTACATAGTGAGTTCCTGGACAGCCAGGGCTTCACAGAGAGACTCTGACTGAAAAAAAAACAAAAAAAAAAAAAAAAAAAAAAGCCGGTGAGTGAAATGGTTGTGAGGTTAAGTTGCTTCCTGATGAATCTGATCCATGCTACCTACATGGTGGAAGGAGGGAACAGACTCTAGCAAGTTGTCTGACAACCTGCACACACACACACACACACACACACACACACACACACACACACACACGAGGTTAGGCGCTGGAGAGATGGCTCAATGGTTTAGAGCACTGGCTGCTCTTCCAGAGGTTCCAGGTTCAATTCCCAGCATCCACACGGCAGCTCACAACTATCTGTAACTCCAATTTCAGGGGGATCTAAGATCCTCACACAGACATACATGCTGGCAAAATACCAATGCACATAAAATGAAAATACATTAAAAAAAAATCTTGGGCTTAACAAAAATCTCTACAAGTCATCTCATCAAAATAGGCATTTGGCCAATAATAAATTAATTCTACATCAATGAAATGTGAGAGGTTAGATTTAAAGATTTATTTATTTTATTTATATGAGTACACTGTAGCTTTCTTCAGACATACCAGAAGAGAACATCCGATCCCATTACAGATGGTTGTGAGCCACCATGTGGTTGCTGGGATTTGAACTCAGGACCTCTGCAAGAGCAGCCAGTGCTGTTAACCACTGAGCCATTTCTTCAGCCCCTGAGAGGTTAGATTTAGGCCTGGCAGTGTTTACATATGTCCTGTAAATTTTTTAGTTTACTCTTAAAAAATGACAAGCCAATACCTCCTCAGTGAGATCCTGGCCTAAAATATTTGTTTTATTTATATAGAGCAAGAATAGCTTGAGACAGGGCAGCTTTCAATTCTGTGGTCCCACCGAGCAGTGGTGGCACACGCCTTTGATCCCAGCACTTGGGAGGCAGAGGTAGGTGGATTTCTGAGTTCGAGGCCAGTCTGGTCTACAGAGTGAGTTCCAGGACAGCCAGGGCTACACAGAGAAATCCTGTCTCAAAAAAAAAAAAAACAAACCAAAAAACAACAAACAAACAAACAAACAAACAAAGCTACAATTGAGGATGCACCTGGCTTTTTAGCCCTACAAATTAGGTTGAAATATCCTGACCTATCTGCCTGATATTTGTGCTTTATGCCTTGACATTTCCTTTTGATGGTGTCTTTATGGCGCTCATAGATCATCTTGCCTTTCAGAGGTGTGCCTACAGAAAACCCCACAGATCTTTTTCTATCCTCCACGGTTTCGAAGCTCAAATCATACAAAACAGCGCAACGATCTTTTACAGAAAGCCTTCCCACAAAATGCTTGGAATGATCAGATGTGGCAGCACCAATGTCTTTTTATTTTTAATGACTTTTAAAAATATGCATTGGGGCTGGTGAGAAGGCTCAGCAGGTAAGAGCACCCGACTGCTCTTCGGAAGGTCCGGAGTTCAAATCCCAGCAACCACATGGTGGCTCACAACCATCTGTAATGAGATCTGACTCCCACCTCTGGAGTGTCTGAAGACAGCTACAGTGTACTTACATATAATAAATAATAAAATAAAATCTTAAAAAAATATATGCATTGATGTTTTGACTGCTTCTATGTCTGTGTGAGGATGTTGGATTCCCTGCAACTTGGAGTTCTGAACAGCCGTGAGCTGCCATGTAGGTGCTGGGAATTGAACCAGAGTCTCCTTGGAGAGCGGCCACGCTCCTAACTGCTGAGGCAACTCTCCAATCCCAACACTAACGTCTTTAACCGAGACTTCTTCAAGGTCTGTGTGCCTTTTGTCAGCCTGGAGACAGCACCGATAGCCTTCTTTCTTTCCTCGATGTCTTCTGGTGTGGAGCGTTTCCAAACTTTCATATCATAAAAATGTGACATACTTCCTCAGCAGTTCTCCTGAGGCTATGCGGACAGACTAAGGGACAAGAAGGCTGGAGTCTGGCGCCACCGAGTCTGTCCCTCTCACTGCAGCTGGATGGGGAAAACAGGATTTTTTTTTTCACTAGGGTGGATAATAAAAACTCTAATCTTAAATGCTGGGATCTCTCTTATCTGATAGCAAAACGTAGGAGAGATTCTGTTCTCATGCCCTCTAGGGAGAACACTAAGGAATCTTAGCAGACAGGTCTTGCTGGGTTCCTCCATGTATCCTGCCTTCACCATCTGAACACATTTCCACGGGAGTGTAGCACACTTATGCCATGAAGCCCCACAAAAGCTAAAGAAGAAGTGATGTGGAGGTGTGAAGTTTTAGTTCCAGTGCTCAGCAGGCAGAGGCAAGTGGGTCTTTGTTAGTTCTAGGCCAGCCTGGATACACGAGCTTCCTTCTTCAAAAAAAATTAATAATAATAATAATAAATGAGGATTTAGGTAATTTTATAGAGTTATCAAAGAAATGTGTATTGGTGTAAAGATATACAAACAAATTAAAAATAGCAGTCATATATATATACACACACACACACACACATATATATATATATATATATATATATATATATATATACACACATATACATATAAATTATATATACCAATGAGTTTTGAGTTTATTGTTATTAGTTTAGGCATCTTGCTAAGCTGGCTGACCTGGTACTTGGTTCTATGTAGCCCAGGCTGGTTTAACTCTCCTGGTAATCCTCCTGCTTCAGCCTCTGGTGTTCTGGGATTACAGGCATATGCTGTCACGCCTGACTTATAGTCACACCTCAGGCCCTCATGCACGCTAGGCAAGCATTCTTCTACTGACCTGTACTCTCAGCCTCTCAACCGATCTTTGAAGTTCAGTTACATGTATTTATTATTACTGTGTACATAATGCAGCAGCTGGCGTGCCATGGTGCCAGTGTGGGTATCAGAGGACAGGTAGCTTTGTGGAGCTGGTTCTTGCCTCCCCCCCCCTTTTTTTTTTTTTGAGACAGGGTTTCTTTGTGTAGCCCTGGCTGTCCTGGAACTCACTCTGTAGACCAGGCTGGCCTTGAACTCAGAAATCCACCTGCCTCTGCCTTATAAACATTTCAAGTTTATCTATCTATCTATCTATCTATCTATCTATCTATCTATCTATCTATCTATCTATCTATCTTGACTCTCTCCCCCCGTCCTGTGTGTGTGTGTGTGTGTGTGTGTGTGTGTGTGTGTGTGTGTACATGCCACGGGATATGTGTGGAGACCTGTGAATAACTTGGGGGAGTCAGTTCTCTCTTAACACATACGTGGATTCCAGGGATTTGAACTCAGGTGATCAGGCTGGGTGGTAAGTGCCTTTATCAGCTGAGCCATTTCAGCTGCCCATCAAATGATTTTTTTGATGAAGACATAAATTCACTTCAGAGGAGACTTTACAGCCGTTCAACAGGACCAGCCAAGTGATATCCACACAGAATACTGAATTGGAAATGGTATTTATGGGTCTCACAAGTGAGATAACGGTAAATACAAGCGACCAGAGTGTGCAAATGCGAAGCCTACCTTGGAGAAACAAAACCTGTGAATTCTTGAAGATTATAGAAATGTCACCCCATGTGCCAGGCCCTCAACCCTTCCTTTCTCATTGCCCACCCATCTGCTTTCTTTACTAGAGATTAATTTTCATCTTCTGGGATTTTATATAAAGGGACCCATGGATTATTTACTCCTTCTAATTTTTGAGAGGGTCTTTGTCATATGATCAAATCACTTACTTATGCTCAAGAGAACATTTCTTTGTCCCTTGGATCCACTGCAAAAGCAGTCGGAATCTGTTTTAATCGCCAGAGCATCTCTCCAGCCCCTAGGGTTTTTTTAAAGGTAGGGTCTCTAGCCCAAGCTGGTCTAGAACTCCCTGTGTAGTCAATGATGACCTTACATTCTCCTTTATCTATTTTATCTTCTTTAATCTCCTTTCAAGTTGGAAAAATAGGCTTGCAAGGTGGTAAGAACGGAGCCCAGGGTTTTCTGTTTGCTAGGCAAGCACTGCTAACTGGCTTCAGCTCCTCTTCTGTGGCCACCAGCTGAAAGAGCATGCCCATCTGATGCTGCCGAAATCGTCTTCTCCACAGGTGAAGTCAGCTTGTAGGGACTCAAGCTGCTTCCGAGAAGAGATGCTCAGACAGGAAAAGAACAGCTATCTAGACACCTGTATTGGACATGCTAAAGTCTGAGAAGTTTTGGTGACTCTTTAGAAGACTAAAGAGTCACTGCAGGACGTGGTGGCGCACGCCTTTAATCCCAGCACTCAGGAGGCAGAGGCAGGCAGTTTTCTGAGTTTGAGGACAGCCTGGTCTACAGAGTGAGTTCCAGGACAGCCAGGGTTACACAGAGAAACCCTGCCTTTAAAAAAACAAAAAAAGAGAAGACTTCTACCTTTGAGCTAGTTTGGCTTCTGTTAGGGAACAACTACAACCTGACCAGAATTTATGCTAAAATGGGAAGATTCATATTCCTGTGAGAGACCCAAGCAACTACTGCAGATTATAATTCCCAGCTGGGACAGGGGAGCTGCTCCCACTTAGGTGCTGATATGGGGGTGCAGGGGAGAGGTTGGGGTGTGGGGAGTAAGGGATGGAGGGATAACAAAGTAGACGGTGTTGGGAGGCTGCTGGTGTGAGTCAACCCCAGCAGAATGCAGCAGGTGTCCCAAGGCCTGGGGGGGGGGGCCCTTAGGAGCAGTGGGTTATACGAAGCCATCATCTGGGTTCGAGGACAGTGGCATCCAGCCATAGTGGGTGCTCAGCAAAGGTCTTGGAACAACAGAGACTGTGCATTCATTGATTAGAATTTCAGGGGCTGGAGAGATGGCTCAGTGGTTAAGAGCACTGACTGCTCTTTCAAAGGTCCTGAGTTCAAATCCCAGCAACCACATGGTGGTTCACAACCACCTGTAATGGGATCTGATGCCCTTTCTGGTGTGTCTGAAGACAGCTACAGTGTATTCAAATATATACAATAGATAAATAATTCTTAAAAAAAAAAAGAGAGAGAGAAAAGAAAGGAAAAAAAAATTCAATGACTGTGCAAAGGTTGGAACATTGCAGGTCCAGAGTCTAACTATAATTCATTTAGTGCTATTTAGTTTATTAATAGTTATTTATTACCCTCTTGCATAAGTGAGCTAACATCCGGTCTGTAGTGTATAGACACCTGGCTCCCACCAGTGAGAAGGTTAATTGGATAACATCTGCCTGATGTGGAGCTATCTCTCACCCTGTTCTGATCCACCTACCTGATGTTAAGTGTGTAGGTTTATAGCCTGGTCTGTCTCTAGAAAAGCTTCTAGAAATTGCTACCTCATTAAAACATCGTGTTCCTGTCCTGGCTTCAGAATAAACTAGTTCTTACTCCCCTTTGAGGTGGAAATTGTGGTAGGTTTTCAAGACCGGGTTTCTCTGTGTAGCCCTGACTGTCCTGGAACTCACTCTGTAGACCAGGCTGGCCTTAAACTCAGAGACCCCCCCTCCCCCCGCCTTTCCTTCCCAAGTACTGGGATTAAAAGTACGTGCCACCACTCCCTGGCATGAAAACAGTGTGTTAGGCAGACATGATAACTGCATAGAGATGAGCCCCTGGCTGGGTGTGGGGGCCCAGAGGTCATTTACAAAGAGAGAACCAATTCTGCCCTTACCAGGGAGAGACTATTGATTAGTAGAATTTGGGGACCAGTGATAAATCAAGTATTCAGGATCAGGAGATGGGGGTGAGTTATTAATTTACTTAGCTATACTCTCTCATAGGGCTTGAGGTTGTAACAAACTTCAGAACTGAATTAAAACAAGCCATGGGTTTTACACGGAGAGAGGGAGGGGAGAGGATGAAGAAGAGGGAGAGAGAATGAACTTGTAGTGTTCTTTTTCACAGTAGCCATGGGCTGGATGAAGTCTCTTGAGAATTTGAAAAAAAAAAATTTTTTTTTTTTTTTTTTTTTTGGTTTTTCGAGACAGGGTTTCTTTGTATAATAACCCTGGCTGTCCTGGAACTCACTTTGTAGACCAGGCTGGCCTCGAACTCAGAAATCCACCTGCCTCTGCCTCCCAAGTGCTGGGATTAAAGGCATGCGCCACCACGCCCGGCTTGAAAGATTTTTTAAGCCCCAAAGTCACTGGAGACTTTCCAAAGTTGTCCCTTTGATAACTTGATAACTTGTTCCAATCCATCCTTACTTCAGAGAACAATAGGTTTTCTTTTGGAATCAATCTCTTGTCTTTATGGTACTTAAAAATCTATTCACATCTTCATATGAGTTATGATTCAAATAATTTCACACTTTAATCTGCCTTTTTTTTTTTTTTTTTTTTTTTTTTTTTTTGCCAGTCAGTCTTGCAGTCTTGCACTTTATTGTCATTGTTGTCTCGGGCTTTAACTGCATACTTGCGCAGTGGGTACAGCCGCTCCTTCCGCTGCTGCTGCTTGGTCTCCTCGTGTTTGGTGAGCTGGCGGCACATGGCTCCAGTCTTCTTGGGCCTGTACTTCTTGCCCTTGTAGAATTTCCCGAGGTTTTCTTTTTGAGTCTGGTTAAGAACAGTGAGGGCTGGGACGATGGTGACTCGTATCTCAGAGAGCTTGGATGCGGTGCCGCCTGTCTCGTTGGCAACGGGAAGCTGGGACAATTCCACCTTAAGATTGTCCAATAGCTCCTCCTTCTTCTTTCCTCGTGGATCCCGAGCCTTAATCTTGGCCATTTCTGCGTTGTTCACGGGCTTAGGCCTCGTGGTTCGAGAGAAAGCCTTTTTTTTTTTTTTTTTTAAATTTTATTTATATGAGTACACTGTAGCTGTCTTCAGACTCACCAGAAGAAGGCACTGCATCTCATCACAGATGGTTGTGAGCCACCATGTGGTTGCTGGGACTTGAACTCAGGACCTGTGAAAGAGCAATCAGTGCTCTTAACCACTGAGTCATCTCTCTAGCCCCTTTAATCTGTCTTAACTTCATCAACACAGTATTTTAAAAAATATATTATTTATCTATGTGTATATGTGGTGTGTGTGTGTGTGTGTGTATCTGTTTATCTGTATATACACATGAGACTGGGGTTAGAGGCATCCCCTGGAGCTGGAGTTACAGATATTAAAGACTACCTGATGTCTGTACTGGGAAGGGAGCCCAGGTCTTCTGCAAGCGGACGTGTTCTGAACCACTGAGCCATCACTTCAGCCTCACGGTACTTATATTTGTCTTTCATCCTCATCTGTTAAATTTGGTATATGTCTGGACAGTTCAATGCTTTTTATGCCCAATTATTTTTTTTTTCATTTTAATTACACGTATGTGTATGTGTCTCTGTGTGTTGAGATGTCAGGTCCTCCTGGAGCTGGAGTTACAGGTGGTTGTGAGCTAGGCTTGGCTTCTGGGAAGTGTCAGGAAGTCCCGCTGCTAAGCTGCTAAGGGCGAAGGCTGACATTACTGGGAAGCCCTGAGCTAGGTGCAAAATGGCAGACTTCTTCATCAGCGTCAGTGAGCCTTCTTATCACCTGGGGGATCCCAGATCTCACACCCCCTACCCGAGGAATGTCACACAGCCTTGCTGAGATTACAGGTCCAGCTTCCTTCCTTCGGATAAGAACTTGTCCAGCCAGCACCTGAGATTCCTGGAATGTTTCTCCATGCACATGAGGTTCCATAAGATGTAGCCAGTGATACTCACCTTCCCTGGAAATACCTGCCCTCTTCCCAAAATTACATAGCCCTTGGTTCACCCTGAATAAAGTTGTGCTGTCTCTCTGAAGCTGAGCCTGGAGATAAGTCTGTCATTCCATCATACCTGTGGGCCATCTGAAATCCTGTCCATTGACTCTGCTCTCTTTGTTCTTGTGGGCCAGTGGCCAACGAGGCCGGGGAGAAGAGAGGACCACAGGAAGACTGCTCAGGCTATCTCTCCAGCCACCGCCATCACCATCATCGCCACCACCGCCACCACCATCGCCACTGCCACTGCTGCCCCGCCCCCATCGCCACCATCACCATCATCATCATCACCATCATTTTTATTTTTGGACTTAACTTGTGATAGAATACTTGCACAGCATGTAAAAGTTTGTGCTTTTGATCCTGGCACTAAAAAATAAAAAAATAAAAACAAAAAAGCAAAGCCTGACAGAACCGCTGTATCAGCAACAGATACATGTGTGTCGTTCCACAGTGCCAAGGAGGTTGAATAACAATGATCTCTCCAAGCTGTACTGGTGATTTGCTCAGTAGTCCTGTTTCCTTGATAGCTGCCCATTGGTCAATACAGATTCTTTGCCTCTAGTCTCAGTTACTAGTAATAACACATCACAGTAAACATCTCTCTCTCACTAAGCATATATATACATATATACATATCTGCAATACACATATATACATATACACACAAACACACATATACTCATAGACACATACATGCATATACAATACACATATATACATATATACATATACAACACACATATATACATATACACATATCTATACATATACACATATACACATACATAATATACAACACACATACACATATACACACATATACATACAATATACATATACATATTCACATATGTACATAGTATACACACACACACACACACACACACACACACACACACAATGGTTACAAAGGATTACAAAGGTGGCGGCATTTAGAAAGGCCTTCCTGAGAGGCAGAAACAAAAGCTGGTAGACATGATAAAAGCCTCTGTGGGAGATAAAGGAAGAACCGAGCTGGAGGGCCACTGGAGACACAGTAGCAGACTCAAGCCAGGAGGCCACAGGTTTGAGCTGAACCTCAAGGTGAAGTGGAGTCACCAAAGTGAGGTGTGGGATGGTAGAGGCTGTGGAGGCTGTGGAGAATCAAGTAGGTCCAGACAGACCTGGGGAGGGAAGAGAATGGATAGACAGACAACCACGAGAGTAGGCATAATCAGCAGTGGAGACCAAGCTGACTAAGCCTTGGGGACAGTCTCGAGTTCTCTGCCCTTGATACACACTCTGGGTGATCAGATGACAGGTTTGTCCAACTGATAGCTTCAGTGCCTGTGGGAAGCCGCCCTCACATTTGCCATTATAAGATGGCGCTGACAGCTGTGTTCTAAGTGGTAAACATAATCTGCACACGTGCAGGGGCAGTTTTCCCGCCATGTGTTCTGCCTTTCTCGTGATGACAACTGAGCCGATGGGCTGCAGCCAATCAGGGAGTAATACGTCCTAGGCGGAGGATAATTCTCCTTAAAAGGGACGGGGTTTTGCCATTCTTTTTCTCTCTCTTGTTCTTGCTTTTTCTCTCTCTTGCTTTCTTGTTCTTGCTCTTGCTTTCTTGCTTTCTTGTTCTTTCTCTTGCTTTCTTGTTCTTGTTCTTTTTCTCTCTTGCTCTGGCTTTTGCTCTTGCACTCTTGCTTTCTTGTTCTTGTTCTTTTTCTTGCTTTCTTTTTCTCTCTCTTGCTCTTGTTCTTCTTCTTGCTCTTGCTCTGGCTCTTGCTTCATGCTCCTAAAGATGTAAGCAATAAAGCTCTGGCGCTCTGGCTCCTAAAGATGTAAGCAATGGGGGGTTTGCACTCTTGCTCCTGAAGATGTAAGCAATAAAGTTTTGCCGCAGAAGATTCTGGTTTGCTGTGTTCTTCCTGGCCAGTCGCGTGAACGCGTGTTAAGAGTTGGTGCCGAAACCCGGGACAGGACGAGAAAACCCGGGACGGGACGGGACGGGACGAGAAAATCCGGGAAGAAAGAACCCGGGACGAAAAAACCCGGGACAAGAAAACTCGGGACGGGAGTTAACCATCACCGGCGCAAGGAAGATCCCTCATTCCGGAACCAGAACTGCGGGTCATGGTAATGAAGTGTTCCCATAAAACAGACTGTTGAGAAGGATCCATCCTGGATTCAGAACTCTTCAGCTGGGGAACGGTGGTAATGAAGTGTTCCCGTAAAACAGACTGTTGAGAAGGATTCAACTGCGTGAATTCAGAACTCTTCAGCTGGGGAATGGTGGTAATGAAGTGTTCCCGTAAAACAGACTGTTGAGAAGGATTCAACTGCGTGAATTCAGAACTCTTCAGCTGGGGAACGGTGGTAATGAAGTGTTCCCGTAAAACAGACTGTTGAGAAGGATTCAACTGCGTGAATTCAGAACTCTTCAGCTGGGGAACAGGGTACCCGTAAGTATAGCTTTACAAGGTAAGTCTGGTCTTGAACTTTCTAACGAAATTCAAGACAGTCTATCAGAAGTAAAGTGGGAAATAGCTTTACAAGGTACGTCTGGCCTTGAACTTTCTAACGAAATTCAAGACAGTCTATCAGAAGTAAAGTGGGAAATAGCTTTACAAGGTACGTCTGGCCTTGAACTTTCTAACGAAATTCAAGACAGTCTATCAGAAGTAAAGTGGGAAATAGCTTTACAAGGTAAGTCTGGTCTTGAACTTTCTAACGAAATTCAAGACAGTCTATCAGAAGTAAAGTGGGAAATAGCTTTACAAGGTATGTTTGGCCTTGAACTTTCTCTAGTATTAGGAGCCTTTTTGTTCCTTTTCACATGTTATCAAGTGGTTAAGGCAGGGCTGAAAATTCTGGATGAAATTCAGGGCAATCTATCAGAAGTAAAGCGGGGAGAGAGAGTAGGAGCAAAGAAGAAATATGGTGCACAAAATAAGTATACAGGCCTTTCCACGGGTCTTGAACCTGAGGAAAAGTTAAGGTCAGGTAAGAATACCTGGGGAGAGATTAGAAGGAAGGAAAAGAAAAAAGATCAATTAGCGGAGGTTTCTAGGAGAAGGAGCCTATACTCATCACTAGATGAGCTCAAGGAGCCAGTTCTTAATAGTTCTGAATCAGATGAAAAGGCTATTAGGGCCTGGAAGGCGCTCTCCCGAGCAGGTGAAGCCACTGGACAACTAACAAAGATCTTCCAGAGACCTCAGGAGTCATTCTCAGATTTTGTGGCCAGAATGACAGAGGCAGCAGAGCGTATTTTTGCAGATTTGGAGCAAGCCGCACCTCTGGTAGAATAGCTCATTTATGAGCAAGCCACGCAGGAATGCAGAGCGGCCATAGCCCCAAGAAAGAACAAAGGTTTACAAGACTGGCTCAGGGTTTGTCGGGAGCTTGGGGGACCTCTCATTGTCCGTTACTTCCATTCAGTATGAGAAATTTACTAGGGCAGCTAATTTGTCAAAAAGTCTTTCTCAGTATATGTTACAGAATTGGACGGCTGAATTTGAACAGACCCTTCGGGAATTGAGAATTGCCATTATTCAGGTCAACTCCACGCACTTGGACCTGTCCCTGACCAAAGGATTACCCAATTGGATCTCCTCAGCATTTTCCTTCTTTAAAGAATGGGTATGGGTGGGATTATTTGGAGATACACTTTGCTGTGGATTAGTGTTGCTTCTCTGGTTGGTCTGTAAGCTTAAGGCCCAAACTAGGAGAGACAAGGTGGTTATTGCCCAGGCACTTGCAGCTCTAGAACATGGTGCTTCCCCTGATATATCTATGCTTAAGCAATAGGTCGCTGGCCATTCAGCTCTTGCACCCCACGAGGCTAGTCTCATTGCACGGGATAGAGTGAGTGTGCTTCAGCAGCCTGAGAGAGTTGCACGGCTAAGCACTGCAGTAGAAGGGCTCTGCGGCATATATGAGCCTATTCTAGGGAGACATGTCATCTTTCATGAAGGTTCAGTGTCCTAGTTCCCTTCCCCCAGGAAAAACGACACAGGAGCAGGTCAGGGTTGCTCTGGGTAAAAGCCTGTGAGCCTAAGAGCTAATCCTGTACATGGCTCCTTTACCTGCACACTGGGGATTTGACCTCTATCTCCACTCTCATTAATATGGGTGGCCTATTGCTCTTATTAAAAGAAAAGGGGGATATGTGGGAAGCCGCCCTCACATTTGCCATTATAAGATGGCGCTGACAGCTGTGTTCTAAGTGGTAAACATAATCTGCACACGTGCAGGGGCAGTTTTCCCGCCATGTGTTCTGCCTTTCTCGTGATGACAACTGAGCCGATGGGCTGCAGCCAATCAGGGAGTAATACGTCCTAGGCGGAGGATAATTCTCCTTAAAAGGGACGGGGTTTTGCCATTCTTTTTCTCTCTCTTGTTCTTGCTTTTTCTCTCTCTTGCTTTCTTGTTCTTGCTCTTGCTTTCTTGCTTTCTTGTTCTTTCTCTTGCTTTCTTGTTCTTGTTCTTTTTCTCTCTTGCTCTGGCTTTTGCTCTTGCACTCTTGCTTTCTTGTTCTTGTTCTTTTTCTTGCTTTCTTTTTCTCTCTCTTGCTCTTGTTCTTCTTCTTGCTCTTGCTCTGGCTCTTGCTTCTTGCTCCTAAAGATGTAAGCAATAAAGCTCTGGCGCTCTGGCTCCTAAAGATGTAAGCAATGGGGGGTTTGCACTCTTGCTCCTGAAGATGGAAGCAATAAAGTTTTGCCGCAGAAGATTCTGGTTTGCTGTGTTCTTCCTGGCCGGTCGCGTGAACGCGTGTTAAGAAGTGCCCTCCTCCTCACGGGGTCCAAGGAGCAGGCTTGCTCCCTTCTTTAGTCTAATGTGTTTGCTAAGTTCTTAGGCCTGATTTTCTTGATATGTTTTTTAAGTATTTATATGCAAATGAGTAGTTTAACTGCATGTATGTATGTGCATCATGTGCAGCCTGGTACCCGGGGAGACCAGAAGATCCCCTGGAACTGGACTTACAGAGTTGTGAGCTGCCATGTGGATGCTAGGCAGAAGTAGCCTTCTAGTTCTTTCTGGTATAATTTTACTTTGCTTATGATGATCCCAATTTACTTTGATAAGTTTATAGGGTGGAATCCTTTTGATTTAGAAATATGTTTTTTACATGTTTGTGTTTCACAAGTGGTGACAGACAAGCGACATTGCTCGGCTGTCCACCCAGGTACAAGGTCATTCTGCCTCTATATTTACATTCAAAATGGAGCCAAAAACTGCTTGCAGAATGGACTCTCTCAGGGCCATGTGCAGTACTGTGCTCTGTGTTGAAGGAATGTTGGCATTACAGACCCACTATTGTGTCCAGCTTTCTGTGTGAGCAGGATTTGAACCCAGGTCCTCAGGCAGCTCAGTAAGTGCCTTACTCACCGACACACCATTGCAAACCTCATATAGATTTTACTATTTTACACTATAATTTAGGACTGGGCACAGGCTGACTTCAATATCTGCCGAATTTCTTTTCTTAGCCTTTACACGTTCATTTCCTGAAATGCTGGCACCATTAATTTCCGTATTTGGATTGCCTCTTCTTACAATACTGAATGGATTTAAGGTTGTGGAATTTCACAACTAAAAACTGGGGACCAAAGGCCCAAAGAATAGTGTGGTGCACATTGCTATTATCGCTTAACATGTAATCATGTAGTGTACCTGAGTTCAAAACAATTGACCATTATCTTTTTTTTTAATTTTCTCTTGGTCTCAGTGGCTATTTAAAAAGAAAACTAAGGTGGCTGTCATCATTGTCCTTGCTATTTGATTTACTTCTGTGGGTAATTTCTAGCTTGTTGTGATGTGGGGTTGGGCCTATTCAAGTTCTGACTTGGGTACACTTGATGTTTTCTTTCTTTCAAATGTGCATATATGCTAAGATTTTATTTATTTATTTTTAAGATTTTATTTATTTATTTATTTATTTATTTATTTATTTATTATCATAGGTAAGTACACTGTCGCTGTCTTCAGACACTCCAGAAGAGGGAGTCAGATTTCGTTACAGATGGTTGTGAGCCACCATGTGGGATTTGAACTTCAGACCTTTGGAAGAGCAGTCGGGTGCTCTTACCCACTGAGCCATCTCACCAGCCCCAAGATTTTATATGCAAAAGGGAAAGCATCGTGTGTGTGTGTGTGTTTATGTACATACAGCATGTGCATGCCATGGTGTGTGTGTGTGGAAAGCAAAGTACAACCTTGGTTGTTTATCTTCACTTTGTACTTTGTTTGAGACGAGGTCTTTGCTTCTCTGTCCTATATGCCAGGCTAGCTGTCCCCTATGCTTAGTGATCTCTGCTTCCTTTCTTGGAGTATTAGGATTTCAGACCCACTACCATACCAACTTTTTGTGGGTCTGGGGGCTCCAAACTCAAGTGGTCTTACACTGTAGCCCTGGCCTAGAACTCTTTGTAGATCAGGCTGGCCTCAAACTCATAAGGCATTTGCCGCTTCCCAAGCACTGAAATAAAAGACATTCACCACTACATCCACCCAGATGTGTCTGTGTCTGCAAGTGCTTGCTGGCAGAGGCCAGGAGAGGGCATTGAAGCCCCTGGAACTGGAGTTACAGATATAAGCCATCATATGGTTGCTGGATATTGAACCTGGGGCCTCTGGAAGAGCATCCGGCACTCTTAACTGCTGAGCCATCTCTCCAGTATCCCCAGCGTGATCTGTGCCCCCCAACCTGTCTACGTGTAACAGCCCTGGCTGTCCTGAAGCCCCTAGGGTAATCTTGAGTTAACCATGTAGCTGAAGCTGGCCTTGAACTCCTAATGTTTCTCTACCTTCTGAATGCTGGGATTGCAGGTGTCTATAACCATACTCAGCAATTAAAAAAAAAAAACTTTCTTCAGAGGCTAGAGAGATGGCTCAGGGCTTGCTGCTCTTACAGAAGCCCCAGGTTTGATTCCCAGCTCCCATAGGACAGGTCAAGACCACCCATAACTTCAGTTCCAGCGGGTGCCCTCTTCTGACCTCTGGGGCACTAAGAATGCATGTGGTGGACATACATATATGCAGGCAAAACATTCCCACATAAAATGAATAACTCTAATATATTTTTTTAAAAGATGTAACTTATTGTATATGTATAGGTGATGTTCTTGAATGTCTGTCTGTGCTCCTGGACACCAAAGAGGACATCAGATCCCCTGGAACTGGAGTTACAAGTGAGTGAGTGGCCATGTGGGTGTGGGGTATTGAAACTAGGTGGTCTACAAGGGCAGCCAGTGCTCTTAACAGTTGAGCCATCTCTATAGCCCCTAATAAAAAAATCTTTTTAAAACCTATTTCTTAAAAGTGACATATAATAAACCAGGAACTGTAGAACACCCCTTAAACCGATAGTCTACATAGATCTTAGTTTCTTTTCTTTCTTGTATCTTTTTGACTTTGTTTTTCGAGACAAGGATTCTCTGTGTAACCACAGAGTACCTAAAGCAGGATGGAGCCTGGCATCTCTGCTTTCCCTGTGTGTGTTTCCTTTGGCTGAAGGCACAGAGATAAGTTGTTATTCTAATTCTGCCGGAAGATCAAAGCTTGGGAAACAAACCAGTTCTGAGACAAGGGTGATTCTATAGGAAGGCATGCTGCAGCCTGAGGCACAAGTGCTCATCTTCTAGGACCCAGGCTGAGCCCCTCAAGCCTTGAGGTGGGCGGAGTCCAGGACCACCTTGTACAACCAGAACAGTGGCAGCGATCAGCCAGACCACAGATTCACTGGATTCACCAGGCCTTATCATGAATAGCTTCTCTCTCTCTCTCTCTCTCTCTCTCTCTCTCTCTCTCTCTCTCTCTCTCTCTCTCTCAGCTTTTTCTCTTTAAACCTGGCGCAGGCCAATACTCACTGGACCTTTTTATTTATTCTTCCCAATGTGGCCACACTGAGTAAATCTCTCTGTTTGTTTGTTTGTTTGTTTTGTTTTTGTAGCGTAGGCTGCCCTCAAACTTGTGTGGGATCCTTTTGCCTCAACTTTCCAAGTGTCAAGATTCCAAGCTTGGGCCTCCATGGACACTTAACTGATATTTTGTAACTCTTAACTGATATTTTGTGGCAGGTGGTAGCCTTGCTGGAATTGCTGAAGCCTGAGCTTTTGCATTATAAACTGGGTCAATGGAGACCTTTATACATCCGGGTATGCAAAGAGTAAGAACCCTTCGCACTCACTGCAGACGTCAGTTTCCGATACCTGTCTGGTGTGAAGTCAACCAACGCTCTCCGAAAACATTAATAATGTTCAAGTGATGCTAAATTTCAGATTGCACCTAATGGTCCAAGGTATTAGTTCTCTAGCGCCTGGTGTCCAGGAGGTCGGCAGGGGGCGCTCCCCGCTTTTTTCCGGGGTTTATGGAGGTCCCCTTGCTCCTTGGGGACATAGGGAACCCCTCCCTCAGCCTGCCCCGGGGGGTATGCTGACCACTGCACGCCATTCACTCCACTGGCGCCCAGCACAAAGTCAATCCCTCTGAATGGGCACTCGCCCGCCGCGACAAGCCTCCTCCCCCGGATCCAACAGGTGCTCAGGGCACTCCATCTGTCCCCAGCAAGGTCTCAGATGTTGACCACCTGGGGCTCCCTCCTGCCGGTGACTTCAAACGCTGGGCCTGCAGAACCCAGGACTGGGAAGGAATTCTGGACATTGCAGTCAGCTGGGTTGTGCCGGAGAAATCCAGAGCGCAGTACCATTCGCGATAGGTCACCTTCTGTTCTGCATGGGTCACTAAATCCCATTCCCTCAGGCTAGCACCAGGCTCTTGGGAGTCTCAAGGCCTTTGGCTAGTGCCAAGCCCACTCCCAACTATCCGGCTCCTTTTGTTTGTTTGTTTGTTTTTGATTTTGATTTTTGAGACAGGGTTTCTCTGCGAAGTTCTGGCTGTCCTGGAACTCACTCTGTAGACCAGGCTGGCCTCGAACTGAGATCCGCCTGCCTCTGCCTCCCAAATGCTGGGATTACAGGCATGAGCCACCACTGCCCGGCTCTCCTGCTCCTTTTTAATTCGCTCAGTTTATGGCCTGGTCAAGTATTTTCTCCAAGCCCCTAGGGAGATTCAGACCACACCAAAGAGACTGGATATATACAGTACTTGGCTTACCTTGAAGGGCCTATAGAGAATGTAAAATGTACTTCCAAGTTTATGTTGCCTGTTAGTTCTCCTTTCTCCAGTACTTTTTTCTATCTGGTAAAGAATTACTGGACAAGAAAGTTGCAGTCCATCTTCACAATTTATTATTATTTTTGTTTGTTTGTTTTTGTTTTTGAAGACAGGTTTTCTCTGTATAGCCCTGGCTGTCCTGGAATTCACTTTGTGGAGTGGTCAGTGCTCTTAACTGCTGAGCCATCTCTCCAGCACCCATCTTCACAAATTTTATTGCAGAGGCGAAATCCCGTGCCTAACAAGGGCGACTGGGTGGGGGGGCGGGGAGGGGGGCGGGAGGTATCAGAGAAAAAGGGTAGCTTTCTCTGTCCTGAGGTAGTTAGTTTCTCTGTTTCTCTGTGTGTGTGTTGGGTTTTTGTTTGTTTGTTTATTTTTCTTGACACAAAGTCTATGTAGCCCTGCCTGGTCTGGAGCTCCCTACTTAGACCAGACTGGTTTTTTCGGGAGCACAAAGATACATCTGCTTCTACCCTCCAAATGCAGGGACTAAATGAGTGCCTACCACACCTTGGCTTATATATTTTCTAATAGGGTGTGGTGCAGGGCTGGGTTCCCTTTAAATTGGACTGGGCATGATACATTTAGCCCATTGGGTCGGTTTAAAGGTCTGCAAGGACTTGATTAAGACAGGGGTGGGGACTTTCAAAAGCTGGCAAAGGCCACCCTGAGGGTTATCTGTGGCTGGCCAGGGAATGGGGCAGGGAGTTATCCTGCTGGTTGGTAGTTAGTTCAGAGGCCTGCAGGAGTGAAAAAATAAAATAAAATAAAATAAAATAAAAAGAAAAGAAAAAAAAGAAAAAGCTGGGCGTGGTGGCACATGCCTTTAATCCCAGCACTCGGGAGGCAGAGGCAGGCAGATTTCTGAGTTCGAGGCCAGCCTGGTCTACAGAGTGAGTTCCAGGACAGCCAGGGCTATACAGAGAAACCCTGTCTCGAAAAACCAAAATAAATAAATAAATAAATATATATATATATATATAAAATAATAATAATAAATAAAATAAAAATAAATTAAAAACTAAAAAAAGCTACAGAAAGGAGGGGCTTCTTTTGTGCAAGGGCCCAGCTCCATCTATAGTGGAAGCACTCAGAGGTCAGTCTGAGCTCTCTCTCCCTAACTACCTACTGATTTAGAATTAACCATCTCCTAGCTTCCTACAGTTCCAGTTTTGTATCCGAAATTTATGCAAAAGTTGCATTCCACCCACTCCCGAGTTTAGGTGTTTGTTTAAATAAGAAAACAGTTACTGGTTCGAGGCAGAATAGTCCGGCAGCTAAAGTAGCCTTTTAACAGCCCGCATTTTTTTTTTCCCCACAGAGCTGTAGAATTGAATTGCAAACGGAGGAAAACTGGTTTGTCTACCGAAGGGAGAGAAGTCAACCTCAGTGTTCCCCCAGAGTGGTCAGTGTGCAGTCATCTGCTTAGAAAGTGGTGGGAAAGGGGGGCCGCCCGATGGCTGAGCAAGTGAAGGCACTTCCTACCTAACCTGACACATGAGTTCTAGTCCCAGGTCCCACCTTACTGAAAGGCAAGAATTTATTTTTGCAAGCTGTCCTCTGATCTCCGACCCCTCCCATTTCAGTAAGTGCCAGGGCTTTGTGGGAACAGAAAACCCTTGCATCAGAATATTTAAATAATTATGGTGCTATGCTTCTGAGATTCTCCAAATGCCGTCACTCATTGAATCTAACAGTTTTTGGCGTGCTGGAGGCTTTTACAGAGAAGCAAACACATTTACCACTAGGTTGTTTGTAAGGAACCCGGAGGGGAGGGATGCCGGGGGAAATGGTATGGAGTGGGGGTTGGGAGCATAGGGTTCCAGTCAATCCCTGTCACACAATAGCTGTGGGATCCTTCGGAGACCTCCATTTCTTCCTTTGAATATAGTGTTGAACGGAATTCCAGAAGCGTCCCCTACTCCCCGGTACTACACCTAGGAACAGGTTTCCTTTGTGAAAGCCAGGATTCCTTAAGTGGTCTCCTTTAGTTATGCAAATATGCTGGAGGAGGCCGCCCAGCTCTGGGTAACAGTGGGATGGCCTTTTGCCCCCTTTCAAGTCCCCTTTGAATACAGAGCTGGTAGCTGAGGACAGGAACTTCTTGCTGTTGAAGCCTTCTGTTCATAGTAAGCAAACCCTCCTCCCAGCACACACACCGATTGTTATTCCAAACCTAAAAGTTGCCACTTTATAACAGAGCCTGAGGTTGTTTATGGAATTCACCCAGAGGCCCTGGACCCAGATCCCCACAGCCAACTGCTCTTTGGTAAAGGATGGCTGTCATGTTGAGTGTTACAGAGGCAGATACTTAGATGCCTGAAGTTCAGGCTTCACCGCAGCTTGCGTGGCCCGAGAAGCCCCCAAACTGTGCAGGTCCGCTCAGTAGTGCCCCGGTGTGGAGCGAGAGCTAACAGTTGGAACTGCCCGCTGAGATATTTGGGAGTACGATCCAAGAGGGTGTGCTTGGGTTCCCCCACCCCCACCCTGACAAGGGTACATAAAAGAGTTTACATGGAAACGTAAACCTGTTTTTACTAAAGACAAAGTAATATAGATTATACATGCAAAATGTTCCCAGCGCAGGACCTAGTGACTATGCTCCGCAGTTGTTACTGTTACTAATGTCCACCCAGAAAAAGATAGTAAGTGCCGGCCCTTTGTCACTCTGAACTAAAGGAGAAGAAAAGCAAACCTCTTTGACCCCTTCTACTTGGGAGACTCACCACAGAGGATCCTAATCTTTGTCTGGGAATAGGAGTTCTAACTCAAGACAGGTCGTTGTTTGAGAAGTCCAAGCAGACAGGCCTTGCTCGGTCTCCCCATTCAGTCTGATTAGGTCACTAAAACAGCCTTCCCTGGTTTTTTGAGTTCTACCCCTTCAGAAACTTTTTGATTACTGGAAAACTTTTTCCTTTTTAAAGATGTGTTTATTTTTATTTATATGAGTACACTGTCGCTGTCTTCAGACACACACCAGAAGAGGGCATCAGATCTCATTACAGATGGTTGTGAGCCACCTTGTGGCTGCTGGGAATTGAACTCAGGACCTCAGGAAGAGCAGTCAGCGCTCTTAACCACGGCGTCACCTCTCCAGCCCGACTGGAAAACTTTTAAAGAGAGCTGGAGAGACAGTTCAGTTGGTAGAGTGCTTGCCTAAGCCTGCAAGAAGCCTTGGCTTTACCTCAGCACTGCACGGGTTTCCCATGGTAGAACTTGCCTGTTGAAGAGTTAATTACCCAGAAGCCTCAGGTGGGACAGTCTCTCAGACTTGGACAGCGGAGTCGACACATAACACCTGTGGAAGCTTTGGATCAGGCGATCCACATACCCACCGGCTGGTATCTACCATTTTGAGACTGGGGATGGGTGGGGGGAACTGACCTACAGCCAGACCTTCCCATCCCAACCCCACTTTACAAGCCCATAAACCCCCAAGGCCCCCAGGCCATGCTCACACACAGTCTTGCTTCCGCAGTGGTTGACCTCTAGCGGGACAATTCTTCTAGCTTCCTTTCCTTTTTCACATAGCCTCCACCAGTCTCTAACAACTGTCATACCAGCTACCAGAAGGTGTGGAGTCATTGTGAGAGCCAGTCAAGCCAGGGGTACCAGAGATTGGCCTCAGGAAGGAACCTGTTAGACTTTTCTTGTTGTCTTTTGTCATGCAACCTTGGTGATGGGACACGCCTCTCAACTAGGAAACAAGACAAGGGTGAAAAGGGCAGAATCTTCCAGGAAAGACCTTTATCTTTATGCTGTTTCCTTAAGTAATCCCAGCAATAAGTGTCTTTATAGAGACAGCCTGGATAGAGAAGGCTGGGAACTCACATTCTTAGGCAAACTGGAAAGAGCCAATGGCAACTGAGAGGGGGTCCTGCAGGGGCTGCAGCAGCTGGGACAGTTTGAACATCTCACAGTATAGTTTGGGGAAGAGAGTCCTGTCCTGCTTGGACTAGCAGGATGTGGACCCTGGTGTGTTCTGATAGTTTAGAGCCTGCAGAGAGCACCCTAACTTGAAACAGACAGGGCCACCTAAAAGAGACAGGCCCATCTGACCTTAGGGAGGAGCCTGCCTGTTTGGTTGGTCCTCTATCCGAAGATTCAAACAGTGACCCAGGGCCCGCACATAGCCTTGAGCGGAGAAACGCAATCATTCATTCTCTCAGATGTAGGATAAAGGCACTCTCCAGAGAATATACCCAACCCTGAGAGTCAAAGCTGCTTAGCGAACTGCATGAGACTGCTTAGCCCCTGACCAGTCAGGACCAGAGCTTTCTACAATCTGTTACTCTTACAGGGAGGACGGGGACACAAACCAGTCAAGACTAGACAATACCCATTTTGGTTCTGAATCCCTTCAGATAACCTGGATGGGATGGATGGTTGGAGTTTTTTTTTTTTTTTTTTTTTTTTAATTGTAAGAGTAACCCCTTTCCTTTGTTCTAGGAACCACTGGCCTAAACCTGCTCTTGGTTGGAGCCATGTCTTAACAGAGAAGCCTTGCCTGAGTATCTCTGGGTCTGGTATGTTTCTACCACTTCCAGACCAAAGAGCTGAGATCTGTTAACAAACTCAGCAGGGAACCTCCCCTTTGTCTCCCCTCCCTACCCCCACCCCATAGTGGCTCCTCCCCACATTCCAGTCTACCTGGGGGGGGGGGGATACCCCTAGTCCTTTGAGCAGCAGGTACAAGGCTCAGTCAGGGCTGGTGCAGGGGGATGGAAAGTGTGACAGCATGCCCCTGAGGGGCTCCTTGGCCTTCTGCTGAGTTACTGTGGCCTGCCAGCCCAGCCTTGGGCAAATGAAGCAAAAACCTCACACACTCTGGCTCAGTAGGCAAGGCTCAGAAAGAAGGGACTGGCCTGAGTCTTGATAATATCACTAGTTATCAAGGCCGACAGTACAGGGGCGAATTTCACTGAGTTCCCAGTCCACAGGACCCAAGACAAAGACAAAGGAAGCCAAAGTAGGCGCTTCAGAACTACTGACCTGTTGCCCCATTCTTAGGGTCAGCTCCAGACACTTCCCTAAACCTCCGAGGCTTGAGATGCAGGCCTGCCTGCCACCTAGCTGCACAACCAAGCATCCATCTCTCTCCCTTGACCTTTGATTAAATCATGTCTCTCCCTGGTCCTTAGATGCAGCTTCACAGCCTGAGCCTGTCTGGCCCTTCTAGCTCTCCTGCTGCTGTTTTGGGGGCTGGCTCCTCCAAAGGGCTCTGCACTGTTGCAATCTTAAAGTTTTTAACTTCTGGGAACTAGGCATACATTTTGCACTGAGCTCTACGCATAATATAGCCAGCTAACAAAGAGAGGTGTGGGAAGACCTGTGCTAGGGAGAAATGGTGGCAGCCCTGTCCTTTCCAACCCTAGGACTTGGATCGGAGCTGCTGGGCCCATGGTGGAGCGCTCTGAGCTGGACACAGCTGGCCTGCTCACTACCATCTCAGAAGATCCTGGCCTGGCAGTAACCGCTCTCCTTTCTCCGGAAGCAGCAGCTTTGGCAAAAGTCCTGCATGTGTTGGGCTCTCCTTCCAGCCAAGTCTACTTCAATGCTTTCCGAAGGACATCAGGGAGCCTGTGAGCCTAAGGGCACCCACTGGAACACTAGCCTTGGGCCTGAACTCTTGCCTTTTGCTAATTGATACTTAGGCTAAGGCTTCAGCTGGCCATGTGGTCACCTGAGTGTTAGAGCCTCGCAGGCTTCTTGCACCACCACAGCTCCCCACTTCCTCTAAGGCCCCTCTAGAGGTCTTTCACGCCCATTAGCCAAGACCAAGGAAGCAGCTAATTCAGACACCTTCAACAACCAGTTGTTTTATTGAGAAAATAGAGAAGATGCCTCCATCTTTTCCAGGTGACCCCAGCCAGAGGTGGGAGGTGGTATTCTTTCACAGGGGAAAATATCTGGGCAGGCCCCAGAAAAGTAGGGGTGTCAGTGGGGGAGGGCTTGAAAGGCAGGGGGTGAGTGGTAAAGATGCTAGCTGCTGAAGGAAAGTGTACAGGAAAGAGGTACACCTCCCAAGGCCTCCTTCCAATTCTTCATAAATAAAATTTCACAGTAATAGAAGAATGTCTACATCTAGGGCCCATCCGGCCAGTTTCTGGCCAGGGAGTCAGTATTGGTGAGGTGCCAAAGGTGAGACTTGGCTTGGACTATGCTCAAGGATCACTGTGCCTTGTGGGGGTGGGGGTGGGGTGGGCAGGGTGCAGGAGCACTGCTATTTTGCTCTGTGTCAGGGGCATAAGGTGGGGCACTAGCCCACACTGAGGTTTAGAGGAGTGCTGAGGTAGTCAGAGCGGCCAGTCAGGCTTCTGGACAAGAGAAGTCAGAGCCAGGAGCCATGCCTCGGCAGCTGACTCCAGGCAAGCCTGGGGCTGTGCTGAGGGCCTATGGAGAGAGAGCTCCTATCTTAGGAGGTCCAGCAATGTGGGCCAGGGGACACCTGTGGACCTGCACAGGCCTGAGCTCCCACAAAGGCTGCTTGACCCTCAGGGAGCCAGAGGCATTTCACAGGAAGGGGGCTTCCCTGTGAGGACAAGAAGCAGCCACAGACCCATTGGGGCCAGGTCTAGCTCAGGTACCTGAGCAAATGTTCCTTTAGAGTCCACCAGGGCCTCCTACCAGGCTAGAGAGGTCAGGCTAGAGGCCCAAGATAGGAGAGATCCAGGTTCTCGGATGACCTCCAGTCAGGGAAGTTCTGGCTATTCCTGGACCTCTTTCTGGGAATTTCTGGGAGTCCCTCTCTGGATCTCTGTACCTCACCACACCTAGGGGCACAGAGGGCCCAAACCCTTCACCTCCTGCAGGGGACCAAAGACAATGCCATGTATCCCCCGAGGACAAACGCACTGGTGGCTCAGCAACATTAGAGCACCTGGAACTTGACAGAACAGGTAAGATTGCTATGCACCAGATCCCACATGGCCAGCAGCTCGGCAGGGAGCAACTTGTGTACCACAAGCATGGCCCGGTAGAAGCACGGTTCCTTGTTCATCCGGCTGCTTCGGACCCGAGAGATGCCAAAGGTCTTGAAGCCCTCGTGGCCTGTGGGCTTCACTCCCAGCACCTCCAAGCACATGCCCAGGAAGACATCATCAATAGGGAAGAGTTCCAGTGTGTCACAGGCATGGTGGAGTTGCCGAGCTAAGCTGCCAGACATGAGGAAACCCCCTCCACCAGCATAGGGCGGGTAGGTGGCCTTACCATACATGACGGCTGGGATGTAGTATTTGTTATCTTTTTTGCGGATGGGCCGAGCATGTTTCAGAACATCACCTACAAATAGGTTTTCCTGGGGCTGCCGGTCAGACAGAAACTCGAGCAGGTTGGTGGGGTTGACAAAGACATCATCATCACCTTTGAAAACGAAGGGGACGTTGGGACAGTAAATGTCGAGCCACTTGAGGAAGTGGATCTCCTTGAGGGTCAGGTTGAAGAAGCTGTCAAGGAAATCCCACTGTAGGATGTCAGCATAGAGACGGTCCTCGTAGGCCAGCAGCTGCTGATAGTGGGTTCGCTCCTCTTGCTTGGAGGCCGTGCCGAGCAGGAAGAGAGTCCGCACTGCACCCCTGCCCAAACCCGCTGACTCCCATTCGTGGCCCCAGGTCTGACGAATGACCTCTCGGCGGTCATGCTGTGTGATGACCGACTTGACAACCACCAGCATATAGACATCGCCAGCACACTTCTCTGGGTGGTTCAGCAACATGGGGAAATACCGGCAATGCCGATAGGCTAGAAACTGTCGGAAGTGTGGCTCCAGACTCTGGAACCAGGGCTGATGGGTCAGGTTGATGTTGATAGAGCAGTTAGTGGTGATCACATCCCAGACCTGGGGTCCCCGAGGAACTGTGGGAGTGGGAGCCGCTACATCCTTTGAACTCTTCCAGAAGCTGTTGGGGTTGACCAGATTTCCAGTTTTGGCTGGCCCCGGCGTGGGCGGTAAAGGATCCTGAAGGAATTGACCAGGGGTCACACTGCGCTGGAAAACGGTGACAGCCACAAGGAGGGCCAGAGCCAGGCATACACTCTTGTAGAGGGTTTTCTTCCTAAAGGGGAGCAGCAGAGAGGAAGGTGAGCTGGCACTCATACTCCTCCTGAGGATTAGGGGCCCATAGATGGGCCAGTGGACTCTACTTCCTGGAAGGTCAGAGGAACCTGCTGCTTTTCTCATGCTAACTGCCCAACTCAAGAAGCACTGTGTATTCAGCTACTGGGGTCCCAAACCCAACAACAATTTTGGGAAGGGGGCCATTTAACCCCTTAAGTTCCCCCAAAATGGGACAGAACACAGGATAAAGTACCAGGCATGAACCCAGTGAAATGCTGTCATTTTGCCAGGAAAAGAGACCACTGTCCATCCCCTGAGCTCTGGTTTTTATTTTTAGTTCACATACATATGTGGACAGCAGTATCACTTTGAACCAGTCACTCTAAGGGAAAAAGACAGTATCCTTGTTGCAGCTTTTGGGGAGTCTCCTTGTGGGCTGCAGTGGGGAGTGGGTTAGCAGCCCCCACTGACTCAACAGAAGCGAGCCTTTCTTGCTCTAATTGGGAAGTCTCGAAGGGAAGTGGACAGATCCCATCACGACTCCTTATCCTTACCTTTATATTCTACACAAAGCAATGAGGTGCCTAGCCCTTCAGTCCTGGGGACGAAAACCCACTTTCCGGGGCCCCTACCTGGTCAAGTAAGCCCAGCACACCCTTTTCAGAGGCAGAAATCCTAGCTCTTCTCAGGAATGATCCTGCCTGTGCCCCCTTCCCCAAGAACCTTCCCTCCTTAGCTCACACTGGGAGACTCATGACTTTCCAGGACTGGGCCAGCAGAGAGATGGTTCTCACCTCCAAGTCTGGGAGGTACAAGAGCCAGGGGCCCACGAAGCACGTAGTAGATAACGCCAGGTTTTAAGCCTGCGGAGGCGCAGGGTGAGTGAATGTTAAGTCCTCCTACCCACATTCATCGAGCTTTCCTCAAGAGCCCCATGACTTCCTGGTTACCAGGTTGGATGGAGAAAGACAGAAATGACTGGAGGCGCGCTGCTGGGAATGGAAGTAAGAGAATTCTGAACCCAGTACTCCAGTCCTCAGGGTTCTAAAGAAGCTCCACGTCGTAGCTCCGGAGTCCGGGTAAGAACCAGCCTCAGGGCCCTGGCTCGCACATACCAATCCACTCCATTAGTAAGAGCAAAGCCGGGGAAGGAGAAGGGTCGAGGCGGTCCGGAGAAGAGGCCACAGGAGGGAAGAGGGACCGGAGGGGTCGGGTGTGTGTGTGTCTGCTAGTGAAACCCCAAGGCTAGAGAGACGTTGCATACAGGCTGCCGGAGTCGTGGCCGCAGAGCCAAGCGTGCGCCTCGCATCTCCCACATCCCATCTGCCGCTCCGGCGGCGCGCCCTGCTCCGCATCTCCCGCCACCCTCGCTGCCCGGGGAAACTGGGGTCGGCCTCAGGACACCTAGCGTGCATCCCTTGCAGTCTGCGGCCCCGGGAGGAGGTGAAGCTCGGAGGTACTCTGCGCCCCACCGGGACCCCGACTCACCACAGAGACATGGCGGCCCGGTCCAGGGCAGCTGAGCGGGGCGCACGGATCACAGCTCTGAGCGCCGCGGCTGGGGACAGCGGGACGAGGCCGAGCCGCACCCCCGCTGAGACTTTCTTTTTTTCCCTGCGGCTGGAGGAGGGGCCTCAGGGGCGGTGGCCCAGGTAGGTTAACCCTTTGTGCCCCGGCTCACTGTGGGGACAGCAACTCCGTTCAGCCCTGGCCACCTCAGAGGCACGCCCCACGGGAACGCGAAGGGAAGAGCCAGAATCTCAGAGACCTTGAAGATCGCCAACATCCTGAGGCGGCGACTTCCCCGCTGCTGGGCCTTCACGGGGTCGCCCGCCTCGCCTCCTTCGGGACACGTGGGGACGTCGGACACCGCCCACCTCCACGCCCACCCGGCGCCTAGCGGCCTGGTTGCTTCCTTCTGGAGTAGCCCTGGGTGTGTAGAGTGGAGGGAGGTGGATAAAGGCTGTTTCCCTAAAGTTACCTTATCTCTGCCCTGTCTACTTTTCTTCTTCCCGGGCTCGCTTAGGCCTGGGCGGCGATCTCAAGAGAAGATGATGCTGGGTTGCCTGTGTTAGACCCCCAGCCAGCTCAGGTCAATCCAGCTCTGGGTTTCCCACTCTTTCTGCATTACCACCCCCCAGTGAGAAGGCTTATTATCCTCTGCAAAAAGTCCATTCTTTTGCTAGCGTGTTCGCATGTGCTTTTAATCCCAGTTGGTGGATTTCTGCGAGTTTAAGGCCAGCCTGGTCTACATGGTGAGTTCCCGGCCAGCAAGGTCTCCCTAATGAGACTCTTGTCTCAAAACAAACAAAAACCTCCTTCTTGTATTGCCAACAAATCCTTCACTTAACCGCACCCCCACTTTTTTTTTTTTTTTGTCTCCAGGTTTTTATTATTCTGCGGTGTGAGCACCATTTTCTCTTGGGAGTGGGCTACACACCACAATCACAGTACAGGGAGGGAGGGGACACCTTGATGCCTCCTCTGGGTGACTTGGGAACATTTCTGGTAGATAAGGCTGCTTACTGGTCCTTCTGTCATCCAGATGTCTGGGGGTCTGGGGTCGCTTCAGAAATACCCACAGGACTTTTTACATTCCAGCACTTCCTATCTGTCAAGCCTGGTTCTAGGTCCCCGGCATCAGTGGCTCACTTGGTTCTGGAGACGTGTGCTATGGTTTGTTCCTATCTTACCAGGAGTTAGAGTCAGGGACACACACCCTTAGATGAAGTCACAACCTTACTATTCAAACCCAGGAGGTCTGCCTGGCTCAGGAGGTGGTCCCTGAGTCCCGGCTCAGGCATTTCTATCAGATAGTAGGACTGGGGAACTCAATACCTTTCTGCAATGCTGTTCCTCTCCCAGGGAATACAGGGAGACAGAAAGTCCCAGGGAGTCCTAAGGGTGAAGATTACTTTTGTCCTTCCCTTAGCGATCCTTAGGCTCGGGTGTGTGCTTAAACAAATAGTGGAATTTTCTGGAATTTGTAAGCTCCAGTCGGAAATGATGAAGGGCCTTCAGATGAAAAATTCAGAGGAGAATCCTGGGACAATGCCCCTTTTAAGTCCTCAAGAAGCCCTGGCCTGAAGTGTAAGTCTCACAGGCCTGGCTGCCTGCCCCTAGGAGTCACTGCAGTCCCACTAGTCCCAGGTCACACCGGTCCTCAGTCTTCAGTCCTGGTTGTCTTAGCTTGGTACTGGCTACCTATCCCTGTCTCTGCTATTTCACCCAGGATATTGTGGTTTGTTTTGAATCAGGGTCTTGGCATGCAGTTCAGGCTGGCCTTGAACTCCAGATCACTTTGCCTTAGCCTTCTGAACGATGGGGGTTATAAATGTGCCAACACAGCTGGCACACCCAGGCTTTGGGCGTCTCTCTTTTTGCCCTGTAAGTGTGACTTTGGGGAAGAGCAGGTGCTCTGTCTCAGCTCTCCACAAGGTGCCTTGGGGGAGACCAGCCCTCTTGGCCTCTGATTCACCCTTCATCCCAGTGTGGCATTTCTCCAGGTGTAGGTGAAGGTGGACACAGGTGTTTCTGGTAAGGGCTGAGTGCCAGAGGGTTGGGGGTTGGGCCAGTTTTCCCCACTTCCTGGCTGCTGCTGGGGGGCAGCTGGCTTATCCTCTTGAGACCTCAATTTCCTGCCAATGCAGAGTTATGTGAGATGACAGAGGAAGCAGACACACCAGTGTCCCCTACACGCTGAGCCTTATGACAGGTGGGTGCTTTTGATATTATGATCACTAATATTTGACCTATCCCAGGGGATCCCAAGGGAACAGGGAAGCAGGGGAAGTGGGGAACCGCCCAAGGTCACCTTGGGTTTTTCAGTTGAACTGGTCAGTTTGTCAAAGATCTTTTGGTCTGTGAATTCAGAATGGGGAAATGTGTAACAATGAAGTACATGAGTCCTTGCACGTGTGTGTGTGCGTGTGTGTTCCCCAGGCTCTGGTCACTTTCCAATGTCACCCTATTCTTCTTTCACTGAGCCACAGGTCCCCATTGCTACTCAGAACCACAGTGACTCCCCACCCCCACCGTTGGGCTCCCTTAGTCTGACTCCCTCCACCTGTCCAGCCACGAGGGCATAGCAGCCGGCTAGGGACTGTCTCAGAACAACTGGAGTGGCTGAGCAAGGCCAGTCTGCCAGTGGACTCTGCCACTGCCCCCCATGCTGTGGTGAGAGCTCAGTGGGAGGAGACCGCAGTTCCAGGAAGCATTGGTGTGGGTGGAAGAAGGGATTGAATAGAGTCCTTAAACCAGCAAGTCATTTTCTGAACGTTCTCTTGCTGCCCCAGAAGGGGTGCTCAGTGACCTAGCATATAGAAGTACATCAAGAAACACCCTTTTCTCCTTTCCCACTCCTTCTTTGGATAACTTGCTCTCCCCAGCTCCCATTTCCCTCTCCCTGTGACTTCTCCCTCCCCATTAGGTCTGCAGAGACTTAAGATGGAGGGAGAACTGACCCATGAGAGGGCATACTGGGTAGATATTGTTGCGAGACAATGTAGAGGCTGCCCTGGGTCAGAAAGAACAGGGAAGTAGAAAGTAAGGAACCATGGGAACCTTGGAGAGAGTCTGCCATGGGCAGAGACTTGGAGCTAGTGGCCGAAGGACTAACAAGCCCTGTCAGCTGCAGTCACTTTAATAGTTGAGGGCATGTGAATTAGTTTTAGTGAGTGTTACATTCCAGGGGTAGCCACAGCTGGGGCTTCAAATTCAGCTGTCTACACTCACAGCTGGAGGCCAGTGAGGCAGCGCTGGGGCAGTCAGAGGTCAATGGCTGGTAGGAAAAGAGTTGCCTGACAAGAAAAAAAATTGCATGGCTCCTCTGTCCATCCCAGACCAGCTCTGTGGAGCACTACCCTGGTCTGGAACTTTCTATGATGGGTCCTCTGTGACTTCAGGGCTAGCTGTTGGTCAGGGTGATCTTGAGAATTGCCCTGACATGTTTTCCTATGCAGACCTTGAAAGGAGTTTCTCCAAGCTCAGAACCGTGGTAGGATGCCTGCTTTGCATTTTGTTCTAGAAGTTTGCAGTGGGTAAGTCTGGGTCTGAGATGATATCTGATGAGAAAGTGTTAAGAATGAGGGCTGGAGAGATAGCTCAGTGGTTAAGTGCAGTGACTGCTCTTCCAGAGGACCCGGGTTCAATTCCCAGCAACCACATGGTGGCTCACAACCATCTGTAACAGGCATCTGATACCCTCTTCTGGTATGTCTGAAGACAGTGATAGTGTGCCCACATACTGAGCCTTTAATTCCAGCACTTGGGAGGCAGAGGCAGCTAGATTTCTGAGTTTGAGGCCATACTGGTCTACAGAGTGAGTTCCAGGACAGCCAGGGCTACCTACACAGAGAAACCCTGTCTAGCAAAAACAAACAAACAAACAAACAAAAGTGTGAGAGTGGAACCTCTGGTCCTCATAGGAGTCCAATACTGAGAACCTGACACAGTACAGGGTGGTGCTGAAGGGGTCAGGGAGAACCCAGGGATGCTATTCAGGTCAGCACTGGCAGAGTCCCCACAGGTAAATGGTCTGGTCTCCCCCACATGGAGGCACGGGAGGCAGGATCTGGAGCAGGGGAATGCTAAGGGATGAACAGAGGGGACGTATTTCCTTGGAGGCTGGCTCCCCTTTATTATTTCAATTTTAAATGTACACTTATATATTTAGTGTGTGTATGTATGTGTGTTTATGTATATATGTGTGTATGTATGTGTGTGTATGTATGTGTGTATGTATATATGTGTGTGTGTATGTATGTGTGTGTATGTATGTATGTATGTGGTATGTGTGTGTGTCTGTATATGACATAAACCTGACAGGTGAGATATAACAGCTGAACCATCTTACAGACAGACAGAGGTCCTCTCTGTAAGTCAGGGGCCCAAGAAGGAGCAAGGAGGAGATGGGAGGAGATGGAAGAGCAGGGGAGAGCAGGGAGACTCCTCCGAGCCTGGGGTATCTTACACATAAGAGTCTAGTTGAATTCTTGGAATTTCCTTTAGCTAACGTGTTAAGAGCAGGCAGTCTCTGTCCTAAGTCCTTCCATATTGTATATAGCAGTATTTTCCAGGCTGCCCCTTGCCCTGAGAGGCACTATTTTACAAGCGGCTTTTGGCTTCATTTTGAGTACAAATGCTGTCGTACATGAGATGCAGGCGGATAAATAACTTATTCCTATAAGTAGGAAAGGTGTCGCCCTTTATATTTATCAAAGTAAATTGGGACCATGTGAGCGTATGAGCACAGTCCTCTCAGGAAAATGAGGCCTGAGGACTTAAGGCACACACCAGACAGAGGAAACGGTGGAACATTGCCACCTGGACCCCACGAAAGGACAGGCCCCCTACCCTGCCATGGGCTCTAGTCCCACTGACCTGTCTGTCACCTGACCACCTGGGTTTTATGTCAGTGGACTGACAGAATTTCTGACTGTTCAGGGGCTTCAGTTTGGCTGACTCCCTGATGTTGACACACCCTCCTTGAACTGCTATCTTTCCATCTGTCTGTCCATCTGGACCTGCCATCCATCTGTCCATCCTTCTGGACTGGTCTAGATCCTCACCCCTGATGCAAGACTCAACGTTGAGGCTCAACTCTGCTCTGCCGGCAGCCAGGCTCTGTAGTGGTAACTGTCAGTGGTAGCTCCGGCGCCTCTCCAGCCTGGTATGTTACTATCTCACCTCTCTACCCCCAGCCCAACTCTCTTTGTGTTCCTATCAGCTTCTGTCTCTTAGGCCGCTTTGAAACTCCTTCAGAGCTTTATCTTCCAAGAGTCTCAACTAGATTTAAATGGAGGACGCCCCATGCTTTGAAGTCCAACTCCTTGCCTCCTTCTTGGCCTCTGACTTGAAGGGAGGACCCAGGCCTGCTGAGACATCTTAAACTTTAGTGTACATTCTGTAGCTTACAACTATACCCGTATACATAGATAGATTTGCTAGGAGATCTGTAATGTATGACCTGAGTTAATATTAGTAATTAAGGTTGGAATGAAAGAATCTGTGTTTTCCTCAGCCAAGGCTAGGGAGGAGAGTGGAACAAGCTAATGAATTGCCCTCAGTGAAACGTCTTCACTCTGAGAATTTGTTATTCAATAAAACGTGGTCCTCTATGTTTCTGACAGAGCATGTATGTGTGTGCGCAGGACCCAAAGGAAGACTAGACTCCAAAGAAATGCAGATCACAGGGGAAGGAGTCAGGAATGGAGGAAGTGAGGCAACTTGTGCCAGCTCTAGGGAACCCAAGGTAACCTTTGATTGTCCTCATGGAGCTGAGCCTCAGCAATCAAGGAGGTGACAGAACTGAGTGACAGACGGTTTCCCAGTGCTGGTCCCAAGGCCAGACCGAGGAGAGCTCCTTGGAAAGCCTTAGAGGAAGAGAGCAGTGCTCTGGTTTTCCAGCCATCTTCCTGGTGCACTCCAGAGGCCGCTGGTCAGCTTTGAATAAGGACCTGAAGAGAGACAAGCCTTCCTGTGAGGCTGGGGAGAAGCAGACAGACAGGGAAGTAGCTGTGGAAGAGACTGGGGCCAGGGAGCTGAGGAAGTAGGTGGTGGTAGAGACAGTGGAGTTTGAGAGTGGATGCTGGCAGTAAGACATCTAGGTGGGATCTGAGAGGGCCAAGAAGGGACCATGAAGGATGTTGCGAGCCAGGCAAAGTAGCTCTGGCATCCTGAAGACCAAGCATGTGGCTCAGGCAAGAAATAATCCTGGATTCTTCAGACTTTATTATTATTATTATTATTATTATTATTATTATTGGTTTTTCAAGACAGGGTTTCTCTGTGTAACCCTGGCTGCCCTGGAATTCAGTCCTCACTCTATAGATCAGGCTGGCCTTGAACTCAGAAATCTGCCTGCCTTTGCCTCCCAAGTGCTGGGATTAAAGGTGTGTGCCACCACTGGCCAGCAGTGGCTTTAAGTGATAGTAAGTCCCAACTCTTAAGTAGCTGAAGCAAAAGAAACTTGTTAACTTATATAATAGAAATACCACTAACACTCTGTGACTGTATGGCCATCCTGTCCTTTTACAAGAAGATGCCCTTAGGCACTTATCACTTCACCCCACTTCCACTTCCTCATAAAAAATCCCAGGGAGGAATTCTGGTTTCCCTCGGTGTCATGTGTCCCACCCTAGGCAGTGAGCACATCCCAGGGCTAGGGTGGCATCCCTGGCCAGTCCTGGGTCATAATTTCCACTCTATGCATGGCACGAGATCCTGAAATTGGCAGCCCCTAGGAACAGCTGAGGTGGGTAGAGCCTTCAAAGGAGACTGCCTCCCCCTCCCAGGGCGTAGATTTTTGAGGACAGGGTTTTTCTGGCTGTCCTGGAACTCACTCTGTAGACCAGGCTGGCTTAGAACTCAGAATTCCCCTTGCCTCTCTCTGCCTCTCTCTGCCTCCCAAGAGCTGGAACCGCTGCCCCGTGATTCTGCCAATCTTTTTGTTTGTTTGTTTGTTTGTTTTTTGTTTTTTGAGACAGGGTTTCTCTGTGTAGCCTTGGCTATCCTGGAACTCACTCTGTAGACCAGGATGGCCTCGAACTCAGAAATTCATCTACCTGCCTCTGCCTCCCAAGTGCTGGGATTAAAGGCGTGTGCCACCACACCCGGCTCTGATTCTGCCAATCTTAAAAACTCTGCTCAGTCAGAGGTTCACTCAGATACTTTGGAGATGTCCCAGCCATGTGTGTTACTTAGGCTAAGCCTCCAGGACTCACTGGCTATTCTGTAAGACAAACTTCTCAGATGCAGAGCCCAGGAGGAAGGAGGGCAGTGCAGTGTGGACAGCTGCTTCATGCTGTCTAGACACCTCTTTCTGGGATGGGGAGGAACCCTGGGCCAGGAGAAGATGGACATAGTAGCTCTGGGGTTGAGCAGCTTTCTGGTCCCTTTCCGTGCTCCATCACAAGCCGGCTAGTGTGTGGGCAGCCAAGGCCATCCATGGCTTTGTGGGTATGGGGTGGCAGTTAAGTGGAAGTGGAGCTGGTCTGCCACTCAGAGGACAGAGCTTAAAGGCTCCAGGGTCAGCAAAGCAGAAAAAACCTGACAGGGAGGGCCAGGAAAGAGTGGAGGGCTGATGGGTGGTAGGTTCCTGGTATGGCCTAAGTCTTGGAGCTGAACCCCAGCTCCTCTTGGTAGGGCGCACATACACACAAACATTCTCTCTCACACAGGCAGATACACAAATGCACCATCACACACTGACATATATAAAACCACATAGGGGGCTGGTGAGATGGCTCAATGGTTAAAAGCGCCCACTGCTCTTCCGAAGGTTCCAAGTTCAAATCCCAGCAACCACATGGTGGCTCACAACCATCCGTAACAAAATCTGATGCCCTCTTCTGGAGTATCTGAAGACAGCTACAGTGTACTTACACATAATAAATAAATAAATCTTAAAAAAAAAAAACCCACATAAATGTGCATATGACACAGACTGTCAACACATGTAGCCAGACACTCACATGTACAGTAAGATCAAGCTACACACATGAATACACAAGTATTCAGAGACATGTAGAAAACTACTCATGGGTAGGCACACACGAGAGCACACACACATACACACAAAGTTCTGAGATACTTGCTTACCCATAAATATACACTTGTCTGTGACCAGCTGTTTTGTTACAATGAAACCTTGCCTGGCAGGCCCTTGGGAATAGGCTTGGGACCCAATAGGTCCTGTGTAGCCTCTTCTATCACACCCAGGTCCTCAACTTTGTGCCTGCTCCAGGATCCCTGGTTCTACCCACAAACCTTTAAGCCTGCCTCCCTGTGGTTCCCCAGTACCCTGCCTTCCTTCGAAATGGTATGAATTCCTGATGGCCTTTACAAATGGGCTTAGAATGGCTAGCATCACTTTAACAAGCTGTCTGTCCCTCCCCCCTTTGTCCTACCACAGAGGGTACAATTAGAGACTGAGGACAGCCCTTTCTGCTGGGCAGCACCCAGCAGGGAAGCATAGGATGGAGGGCGGGGATGAAGGCAGGTGTCGGCCACTTCAAAAGACCCTGAGTGGGAGGAGGGCAGACTTGCCATGGTCACAGTCAGAAGAGGACAGGATGTGGCTACTGCCAGGGGTCCTAAAAGCCCAGGCACATAGGTAGCCTCAGCACTAACATACATGCTCCAACTTATACCGACATACATTCACATGCAGGTGGGCAGTGAGCCCCCTGTCATGGCTAGCTGAGCCCAGGCTGCACCCTCCTCTGGCCACCAATGAGTCACATGCCTGCCTGCCAGGCAGCTAGCCTGGGGCGCACAGCCGCCTTTCAGTCCTAGGCCTTAAACACTAGCTCAGTCTTCCTTTTGAGACCCCTCCCCCTCCTAACCAGCCTACCACCCTCCCAGGCTGACAGCTCAGCTCCACACTGAGGCCGCATGGGCCTCCTTCCCTCCAGAGCACAGGGCCCCCTGTCTCTCATCACAAGGCTCCTGGCCAAGCCAACCTTGAATGGCTGCCTTTTCAGACCAGAGCCCGGACCAGGTGCATTCTGGACAGCCTTGTTCCCATGACAGCCAGCCAAATATCTAGCCAGAGAGATGAGGGGTGGGCTGGAGAGTTGAAGTACCCAGAGATGCATGCCTTTTAGGCTCTACAGTGTGCTTATGCTGGGTGTCTCTTGGTCTGTCTGTCTGTCTGTCTGTCTCTCCCACCACACACAACACACACACCCCAGAATCCTCTCCATATTCTAGCCTCCTATCTCCTTCCCATAAAACCCTTAACTAGGCAGGCCGGGCAAAGATTATTCTGATTTCCATCTTACAGAGAAACACAATGAGACTTAGAGCAAGGCGACGAATATAACTGTATCCCAAGCCAATAGTCTGGAAAGACCTCAGTGATCTCATTTGATAGAATTGTGGTGAAAGAGCAACCTCCACACACCTGGAGAAGAGGCCGCAGATGGTACCTTGTGACAATGCCTCCAAACCTCAGGCTTTGTACCTTGTACCTAATACCTAACAGAGCCTGTAGTCTCAGCGCTGGCCTCTGGACTTCTGGGTCTGCCTGGAGTTGCAGGGGTCTTGACTGGCATTTCTGCCTTTCCTGCCCAGAGTGTGCATGCTTAACGTGATGGACAGCCAGGGCTCAGCCTTGGGTGTTTGGGTGTTTAAAGTGGACTGCTCTCTGATAAGTACAATTTTTCTTAAAAGACTTTTATATATATATATATATATACACACATACATATACATACATACATTGTAGCTCTCTTCAGACACACCAGAAGAGGGCATCGGATCCCGTTATAGATGGTTGTGAGATTTGAACTCAGGACCTCTGGAGAGAAGTCAGAGCTCTTAACCACTGAGCCATCTCTCCAGCCCTGATAAGTATAATTTAAAACAACATTTTGTTCTAGGTGGTAGTGGTGCATGCCTTTAATCCTAGTACTCAGGAGGAAGGAGGTGGATCTCTGTGAGTTTGAGGCTAGCCTGGTCTATAGAGTGAGTTCCAGGACAGCCAGAGCTACGTAAATAAACCTGTCTTAAAAGACAAACAAAACAAAACTTTTTTTGTTACATTTATAAGTGTGTGTGTGTGTGTGTGTGTGTGTGTGTGTGTGTGTGTGTGTGTATGTGGACATGTACCATAGAATGCTATGGGGTCAGAGAACAACAAGTAAGAATTCATTCTCTCCTTTTACCACGTGAATTCTTGGGACTTACTCATGTCTTAGGCTTGGCAGCAAGTACCTTTACTCACTGATTGTGCAACTCAATATCCTGGAAGAAGATCTCTTATATTCCTGGCTCTTGGCTGCAGGGGACAGAATGAAACAGCACACACAAAAGGGAGAGGAACAGGTAGAGCAGGGCTTGACTCCTGTACCAGAAGCCCTGTGGCCACAAGCAAAGATGTTCACCTAGGACGCAGAACTTGACCCTACGTTAGCCTACTGGCAAAAGGCCTACATGAAAATTATGAACCTTGGGACTGGAGAGATGGCTCAGCAGTTAAGAGCACTGGATGTTCTTGAAGAAGACCTGGGTTTAGTTCTCAGCACCCACATAGTGGCTCACAACAGTCTGTAACTCAGGTTCCAGAGGATCAACGGCCTCTTCTGGCTTCTATGAGTACCAGATATGTACATGGTGCACAACATATATGCAAGCAAACCCTCATATGCGTAACATTTTTTAAAAATTAAAAAGATCAGCCGGCCCGTCGTGGTGGTGCACGCCTTTAATCCTAGCACTTGGGAGGCAGAGTCAGGTGGATTTCTGAGTTCGAGGCCAGCCTGGTCTACAGAGTGAGTTCCAGGACAGCCAGGACTGCACAGAAAAACCCTGTCTCAAACAAACAAACAAACAAACAAACAAAACCCAAACAAACAAACAAACAAAAGAGTAGAAAGACAGAGACCAGAGCAGGTGAGGACCGTGGCCTCTCTCTTTCCTGAAGGTAGGTACACATGTGTAGACTGGACCCAGGATGACTTCTGCCGATAACCGATACCCAGAAGAACCCAGGAACCCTGCCCTGCCCAACAGCCTGGAAGAACTGAAGCCTTACAGTTTCAGTTGTCACACCCAAAAGGGTGTACAGCCTAGTAACCCACAGGGTTAACTCATTGATTTCAACCATATAAAATCTGATTCATCTGATTCAGAGAATCAATTGCTCTGATAAGATTATAACCAGTGTTGTGTATGGGGGTGGGGGAGAGAGAGAGAGAGACTCAAGGAGGCATCCTGCTTTAAGCCACATGTTGTAATCAATGGATATGCTGTATGAGGAACTTGGAACATGCCCCATGCTGAGCCTCTCTCTCCTGGTTTGGTTTCAGGAGCCAAGAATTTGTCATCTGTGCTTTGATAACCCCCCACTCAGGATTTCAGGATGATGGTGCTATTGTAAACTGTTTCCTTACCTGTCCGTCTTAGCCTGCTCTAGCAGATTGGGTGGCAACAAAATACCCAGAACTTAAGGACAGCAAAAATCCCTCTAGGACCTTTGAGCCTTCAAAGATCTGAGGAGGTTTTATCAGAAATCCCATCTTCCTTGCCAGGGTGGACCCTCAGTCCTCCCTAACAGGTTTGAGGTCACTGAAGAAGGAAGCATTAAAAGTCTCTGTGAAGGCCGGGCGTGGTGGAGCACGCCTTTAATCCCAGCACTTGGGAGGCAGAGGCAGGTGGATTTCTGAGTTTGAGGCCAGCCTGGTCTACAGAGTGAGTTCCAGGACAGCCAAAGCTATACATAGAAATCCTGTCTACAAACAAACAAACAAACAAACATCTGTGAACATTCTCTGGTGGCTTGGTTAAGACACAGGAAGCCATTTGTAAGGTGAAGACAGGTAACAACAGGACACACAAGACTAAAGCTAGCTCACTACATACAGAATCCTGGACTATTTTTTGCAAGGTCACAGGAGAAGCCAGGAAGACCCTTGGACAGACATGAGCTGAGACCTCACAGAGAAGAGACAAAGTTTGCAAACAGGTGAGAAGGGAAGGGGGCAGGGAGTGGGGGAGTGGGGGGAGATGGAAGGGGAGGGGCTAGAGGTATCTTGGCACCATCCCAGCCCTTAGCTGGTGGAGGGGAGAAGATTAGTTCAAGAAAGCGAATGTGAGGCTAGCCTGTACTACATGAGACCCTGTTTGAAAGAAAAATTGTGTGTGTGTGTGGGGGGGGGGGATGGTGCTGGAGAGATAGCTGAGCTGCTAAGAGTATAGTTGGTTATGGAAGAGGGCCAGAGTTTGGTTCCCAGCCCATGTCAGGAGGCTCACAACCACTTGTAACCCCAGCTCCAGGGACCTGACACCCTCTTCTGACTGTTGCAGTCACCTCCGTTCCTGTGCATATCCCCACACATACATACATACACATGCATAATATTATATACATATACATATACACATATTACTTTTAGTGTTATAGTACACATACATATACACAGAGTTAAAAATAAATCTGAAAATGAATCGGAGGGGAGAGGTAGAAGACTATATAAAGCAGAGAGATGTCATCTTTTACTTCCTGACAGGAGATCAGAGGTTCAGAGCACCCCGTTTTCCCTTGCTTCTCAGTCTTCCCCCAGGGCTCCCTCTGGAATCTGGTCTGCCTCTAACCTACTTGTGGGATCATAAGGCTTTTGTCTCTTAAGAGCCTCTTAAGAAGCAGTGTGGGTTTGGGGATGTGACTCCATTGGTAGAGCATGTGTCTCATATATACAAGCCCTGGGTTCAAATGAAAAAAGAAAAAAGAAAAAAAGGAGGAATCCCTCTGGGATCTTCCCCAGAGACCCTGTAATCCCTCTTCATCCATGTCTCTTTCCTGCTTCCCGCTTCATCCCTTGCTCTGTTATTCACACCCACTGACTGAGCAAGGAGGGCGTGCAGGCTTGGTGCCAGGCACAGGAGGGAAATGAACATTTCTTGGATACAGTACCCAAAACACCCTGATGAACTGGATTCCATCGAAATCTAGAAGTTCAGCTCTGAAAAGCATCTTAGTTAAAATGAGAAGACCAGTGCAGTCTGGTCTTGGAGAAGAGAGAAGACACTTCTAAAGGATAATTTTGTCTGGATGTGATGGCCACACCTCTAGCCCCAGCACTCAAGAGGCAGAGGTAAGCAGAGTGCTGTGAGTTTGAGGCCAGCCTGGGGGAGAGGGGGAGAGGGGGAGAGGGGGAGAGGGGGAGAGAGAGAGAGAGAGAGAAAGAGAAAGAGAAAGAGAAAGAGAAAGAGAAAGAGAAAGAGAAAGAGAAAGAGAAAAAAAGCACAATTCTGACTGTTATGATCAAGAACAAACAAATCTGAAAAGATGGTTCAGAAGTTAAGAACACTTGCTGTTAAGAGTTCAGAGGACCAGGAGTTACAGAGACAAAGTGTGGAGCAGAAACTGAAGGAAAAGCCATCCAGAAACTGCCCCACCTGGGGATCCATCCCATATACAACCATCAAACCCAGACACTATTGCAGATGCCAACAAGAGCTTGCTGACAGGAGCTTGATATAGCTGTCTCCTGAGGGGCTCTGCCAGTGCCTGACTAATACAGAAGTAGATACTCACAGCCATCCATTAGACAGAGCACAGGTTTCCCAATGAAGGAGCTAGAGAAAGGTCCTAAGGAGCTGAAAGGGTTTGCAGCCCCCTAGGAGGAACAACAATATGAGCTAACCAGTACCCCCCAGAGCTCCCTTTAACACCAGAGTTCCCTGGGACTAAATCACCAATCAAAGAAAACACTGGGAGAGCCTCGTGCCTCTAGCTGCATATGTGGCAGAGGATGGCCTAGTTGGTCATCAATGGGAGGAGAGGCCCTTGGTCCTGTCAAGGCTTGATGCCCCAGTATAGGGGAATGCCTAGGCCAGGAAGCAGGAGTAGGTTGGGGAGCAGGGGGAGGGGATGGGGGTTTTTGGAGGGGAAACTAGGAAAAGGGATAACATTTGAAATGTAAATAAAGAAAATATCTTTTACAAAAAAGAGAGAGAGAGTTCAGCTCTTAGCCTCCATGTTTCTAGCTCTGGGGAATCCAATGCCCAATCTCAGAAAGGAATAAAGAACTCTTATGTATGATCTTAATTTTTTTTTAAAGATTTATTTATTATTATACATAAGTACACTGTAGCTGTCTTCAGACACACCAGAAGAGGGAGTCAGATCTCATTATGGGTGGTTGTGAGCCACCATGTGGTTGCTGGGATTTGAACTCAGGACCTTCGGAAGAGCAGTCAGTGCTCTTACCCATTGAGCCATCTCACCAGCCCAAATTTTAAAACCCACTAAAATAATAAAATGTATTGACCAAAAAAGTAAGTGAAAATGGGGAAAAATTATTTGGCTGGAGATGTGGATCTGTTGGTAAAATGTCTGCCTACTGTGCATGAAGTTCTGGGGCCCGTAACCAGCTCCCTCACACTGTTGACTGTAAACCCAGGACTTGGGAGGCTAAGGGGGGAGGAGTGGAGCTCATGCCTATGTCCTGAGTTGAGTTGAGGCCATCCTTGGATTACAACCAGCGTTAGGTACTGTCCAAAAGAGGAAAAGTGTTAATGGACCCTTCACAGGAACAGAGCAGGCATACACAGATGGCATCCACTCAACATCGTTCACCACTAGGACGGCGATGTGAGTTAAAGCCGATGTAGTGTAGACCTGAGAGGCGTCTGAGTTAAATGTGCTGTATGGCAGCTGGATCGCTCATACCGTCCTAGTGGGAATGCGACTCAGTACACATCTGGAAACTGTGTGTGGTGGGCGCGTGTGCGGAGGTGTTTGTGTAGAACTTGGAGCTGGCTTCTCCTCTCACCTTGCAGGTTCTAGGGATGGAACTTAGGTTGTCAGCCTTGGTCCTTGGTAAGAACCTGCTGGCCGTCTTACTCACTTGAGACAGGCTCTTTTTATGTAGCTTTGGCTGGCCTGGAATTTGCTATGGAGCTTACACTGATCTCTTGCCTTGGCCTCCTGAGTAACTGAGTTTGCAGGTATGTGCCTCCAGGCCATACTTTATTTTTGAGTCAGAGTTTTGATATTGTAGTCTGGTCTAGCCTTAGATTCCCTAGGTAGCCCAGTCTGGTCTCAAACTCTCGGTCCTCTGTTGGGATTACAGTTGTTGGCCACCAAGCCTGACAAGGTTTTTGTTTTGTAGCAGCCATCGATGGTCACCCTGATATTTTAGTCAACAAGGAATCTGCTAGTTCAGTGGGGGTGGGGGTGGGGCTGGGGGGGTTATGGCTTAGTGATTATGATTGTCTTGGTTTGTGTAAACACATTTCTTAATGTTCAGGCAATGATGAAATTGCCTAATGCTCCCTTTTCCTGGAGAGACACATGACTCTACACCATTTGCAGTATACCTGTGCAGTGTATGCTAAGCAATAATAAGGGACCAATTATCAGTTCATGCCATACCAAGGATCTCAAAAGAACTATCATGAGGAAAAAAGAAAAAAAAGCACCAGGGAGTACTTTTTATACCCAGCACTCAGGAGGTAGGGCTGGGGGGGGAGAAAGGGGTGGGGGGGGGGGTGGGGAGGGCGGGGGTGGGGGGGTGGGAGGCTGGGGGGGGGGGAACAGAAGCAGAATCTCTGAGCTTGAGGCCAGCCTGGTTTATAGAGAAAATTTGGGATAGTTAGAGCTACACACAGAAATCCTGTCTTAAAAAAATAAAATAAAATAAAATAAAATAAAATAAGAAAGAGGAGGAGGAGGAGCAGCACGTGTTCTGTGATTATATGCATAAAACTCTAGAAAATGCAAACAAATTCATAGCGACAAAGATGAATCGCTTGCCATAGGGTGAGAGGCAGAAGGAGGAGGTCAGGAGAGAGCATGAAAAGCCCTCAGGAGTGACGTTGGTCCCTGTGTGTGACCTGATTCCCTACATTGATTGTAGTAATGATTTCTCTCCTAGTGTGTCATAGTTGGACTTTAAACAGAGTTAATTGTCCCAGATGATAAAGCTTTGGAAAAGAGCATGTTTAGAGGGATGGTGGGTGGTTCAGCTATGGCTGGCTAGGGAGAATATAGTTAATAGGATGACTACAATTACAGACTTCACTGAATATTTCAAAGGAGCTGGTGGGCAGGAGTTTTGATTGTTTTCAACAGAAAGAAGTGATAAATGTCTGAGGTGCACCATATACCTCCTGCCAGCGTAAAATCTGCTCAGTAGACGTTGTTTCTGTGTACTGAATGCCACACTGAACCCCATGCTTGTACAGTTTCTACTTATTAGTTACAATGTAGCAATATGGCTGTCAAGATGGTTAAGTAGGTAAAGGAGCTTGTTACCAAGCTGACCCACGTGGCCGAAGAGTTGAGCCCGCTCCTGTTGTTTTCTTCTCTTGGACCCTCACACGTGTACCAAGGCACACTCCTGGCTATACACATACATGCATGCAAAATCAATGAAACTATAATTTAAAATGTACATACTAATGGCCGGGTGTGGTGCACACCTTTAGTCTCCTTCTAGCACTCAGGAGGTAGAGGCAGGTGAATCTACATAAGTTTGAAGCCAGCCTAGTCTACAAGGCAAGTTCCAGGCCAGCCAGGAATAATATTCACACACACACACACACACACACACACACACACACACACACACACACACACTTCAGCTTTGAGCATAGGCCAGGCTCCAACAGCACCCCCTCCTTATATAGTGAACTCCATTGCTGTAAGGTTCAAGGTTCGGTGTTGAGTCTGTCCTCAAGGGGTGCTGAGGTGACTTGCTTCAGGGTCTGATCCTTGTAAACCAACCAGGGAGAGGGTGGAGGGGCAGGGCCTTGCAACAAGGCTACCTCAGAGGTACATAAGCCCCAGCAGAGGCATTTCCGAATCAGCCTGTCCCCACCTTGGGCCACTAATCATGGAGCCTACCATTCTAGCAGTACTTGCTTGTACAAACCACCAGGCAGGAAAAGCGTGACAGTGTGGCTCATCCTGGGCCAGACTGAGTGACCGGGCAAGGTCTGTTCAATTGCAACTGTGAGCCTTGAATTCTTAGTCACCTTTATTTGGTCGCTTGTGTCTTTAAAATAAATGCCCAGCAGGAAGGTAGGTGGGTTCCTTCATGAGTTCAAGGCCAGCCTGGGCTACCTAGTGAGACCCTACTTTAAAACAAACGGAGCAGGGCAGTGGTGGTGCATGCCTTTAATCCCAGCACTTGAGAGGCAGAGGTGGACAGATTTCTGAGTTTGAGGCTAGACTGGTCTACAGAGTGAGTTCCAGGACAGCCAGGGCTATACAGAGAAACCCTGTCTTGAAAAACCAAACCAAACCAAACCAAACCAAAAAAACAAAAACAAAAACACACACACACACACAAACCAAAGAAACAGAAACATTACCAACAAAAACTCAGCAGGAGTCCTGGGCATCATCAGAAAGTCTCATCCATCAACAAAGCATGAATGTCAGGTAGACCGTAGCCTGGCCCTGCCACGCTTGGATTCTCTAACCACTGGCCATATTGTTCCCATTCTTGTCTTGTCATAGTTTTGACAGTTACGGGGTAGGAGGGTACCCTGTCTAATTTTTAAGTCAAAGTAAAGGTGGAAAGTTGCTTTCATGACAATGAAGGACAAGTGTGTATTTGAACTTTGTGGGAGATAGATGTGTTTGCTGACATTAAAAAAAAAAAAAAAAATCAGCCGGGATTTTCGATGAGGACCCAACCCACTGGCCTTCCAGCCAAATGTCACCAAGTTTGAATAAGAATGGCGGACTGTGTGATTTAAGGTGGGTTTGTAAGAATGATGGAGAACACTGTGGCTGGTGATGCTTCAGCAGCAACCAATGGCTTAGTGACCTGGATCAATGCTTTCGTTCTGCATCCTTTGGTTACCAACAAGTAACACCCAATTAAAAAAAAATATATATATATATATATATATCAGGAAGAAAAGGGCTCAGAGCAGCAGAAGCAGACCAGGAACAGGTCAGGGTGTTATTACAAACGGTGGCAACCACAGATGCTTTGTGAAGAGTGGCTATTTTTCTTCTTCCTGTGGCTTCCTTCAGAGCTTGAAACATGGCGTCTGCAGCTGTCATCTGCCACCAAGGGTGAAAGTGTGGCAGGCAAGATGGGTCCGTGGATAAGGCACCTGCTGTCAGGCCTGGCAACCTGAATTTGATCCCTAGGACCCACGTGGTGGAAGGAGAGCGCTGACTCTTGAAAACCTCCATATATATGTTGTGCAGACCACATGTGCACACTTCAGTCAATGAATATACAAAAACGAACAAACAAACAGAAAGCAGGGTCCTCTCCGGCTTAATCAACCCCCAGGGCAGGCTGTGACTAATGTTGACAGTTCTCAGGCAACACCATGACTACTGGAACACCCTGATTTCAGACGACTCTGGAATCTTGGGATCTCAGCTCGTGTCTGACAACCTGTACGGCCAGTTCCACAGAACGGCATGGTGCCTTAGGTCCCATCATCCCTCCCATCCTTGTCTCCATATTTGCAGCCTCTGGAGGGACAGAGTGGTCACATAATATGTGAGCTCCCCTCTCACCATTGTACATCTGGGCCTGATGTCCAAGTGATTCTCCTTGAAGGCACTGTGTGGAGATGGCCTCTCCCTCCATTCTTCTCTGGACTCTATAGCCACTGGAACGGCAAACATTCCCTCGGCACTGCCTCGGTGGTGGCTGCAGAGGAATTTGGGCCCTGCCCAGCTGCTGAGGTCAAGCTATGCCATACTCCAAGTTACTCCATATTGAATATAACAGGTTTTTTCAGGCTGTGCCTGAAAGATTCTACTTTACAACCAGATTCTGATTGTTTTGAGGGAGAAGGAAACAGGCAAACCCAGGTGGTCCCAGGAGCTGTTAGTCCCATCCTTCCAGCAGGAACTGATGAGTGCTGTGTTCCTGGGAATAGAAAGTGAGCACTCCTGGAAGCACATTGAAAAGAACTGAAATTGTGCATATTCAAATCAGGGAAATGGCCCAATAAAGACCCAACAGACCCAATGGAGAGAGGAACAGGAATGGGGTACAGCTCCTTCACTTGGACCTTATAATATGGCCAACACTGACTGACATCCGATACCTGGTATGTGTGTCAAGGACCAAGGACTCTCTGACTTGGCTAGGTTCCCTGCTTGCTTACCTGTCTGTCTATCTACCCGTTCTCCCATCTGGGCCCAGACACGACCCATTTCTCCTCCAGACCTGGCCCAGCCTTTTTTAGCTCACGACAGAACTCTGTAGTTTTGCTCTCAAAGCTGACTCTAGCTCTCCAGTTTCTACCAGCAGCTTTCTCCTGGCACTGGTCTGTCTGGTTTATTATTACCTTACCAACACAGACTCTCAACCCACTTCGAACCCGCTTGAATTGTACTGCAGCCTGTTTGGCTTGTATTTACCCCACAGTCCATGTATATATGTATATATGTAGAAAACTATATTGACTGTCTGTTATGAAAAGTTAGTATCAGTAATTTTTTTTTTTTAATTTATTTATTTATTATATGTAAGTACACTGTAGCTGTCCTCAGACACTCCAGAAGAGGGAGTCAGACCTCGTTAGGGATGGTTGTGAGCCACCATGTGGTTGCTGGGATTTGAACTCCTGACCTTTGGAAGAGCAGTCGGGTGCTCTTACCCACTGAGCCATCTCACCAGCCCTAGTATCAGTAATTAAGAGTGGAATAAAGAGCCAGATGGCAGCACACATCTTTAATCCCAGCACTCAGGAGGTAGAGGGAGATAGATCTTTGTGAGTTCAAGGCCAGCTTGGGCTATAGAGTAAGTTCCAGGAAATCCAGGGCTATACAGAGGAAAAAAAAAGGTGCATTTTCCCAGGCTACCCAGGTAGGAAACCAATAAACCTCATGAATTTATTGATACTCAGTGAATTCTGACACAGTGGAAAGACTCAAATGGCTTTGTCTGTTTCTAGTACAGTGAGCTCATGAATCTGTCACTTTCCCTGTTTCTGTGGCAGGGTTGCTGTTACTGATACCCTGTCGAGGTTTGTTGCACTCTGCGCAGTCAGTCTGAACCCTGAGCCTCAGATGGAGTCACAGGACCCAACCTTAGCCTCAGCTGACTGTGCCCACAGTCACCATGTGCCTTGCCATTGGTACTCTGGACATAGCCCTCTTCCTGGGAGGCATATGCTGTGCGACACAGTTCCTAGGTCAGGAGCAAAAGGGATGCCAATTCCTAGCCATTACTCAAGCCTTACGCCCGGGAGTCCCTTTATTTTACCACTGTTGGATCAGATGGTGTCTTGGTCCTTTGGCTTCTTTGGTGGCTTTTGCCTTTGTTTTTGTTGTTGTTGTTTGTTTTGTTGTTGTTATTTTGTTTGTAGCTAAGACATTTTATCCTGGCTCCCCTATGCTCACATATTTGAATGCTTAGTTACTAGGGAGTAGCACTATTTGAAAGGATTGGAGGATTAGGAGGTGTGTCCTTGTTGGAGTGGTTGTGGCCTTGTTGAAGGAAGTGTGGGTGGACGGAAGCTAGGGGGTGGGCTTTGAGGTTTCAAAAATTCATGCCAGACCTGTCTCCCTCTCCCTCTCCCTCTCTCCCTCCCCCCATCCCTCTCCTCTCCTCTTGTAGATCAGTAAGTAGTACTCAGTGTTCTCTTCATGTTCCCTGCCATGATAATGGACAAATCTCTGAACTGTAAGCCAGCCTCAATCAAATGCTTTTTTTTTTTTTTTTAATTTTTTTTTTTATAATTTATTTATTGATTATATGTAAGTACACTGTAGCTGTCTTCAGACACCAGAAGAGGGCATCAGATCTCATTACGGATGGTTGTGAGCCACCATGTGGTTGCTGGGATTTGAACTCTGGACCTTCGGAAGAGCAGTCGGGTGCTCTTATCCACTGAGCCATCTCACCAGCCCAATCAAATGCTTTTTAAGAGCTGCTGTGATCATGGTGTCTCTATAGCAGTAGAGCAGTGACTAGGACACTTCCCTTCCACCAGCAAACCTGCGTCTCCACCCTGTTCCTTCAGATCTATGTCACTGGGACCCTTCAGTCTTTGAAGACATTGCTGCTGCCAGGCTTCAGGATAGTTGGGAAGCTGCTAGTCTGAGGGCATCTCCTGGTAGCTGCTCTTTTAGTCTGTTCTCTCCTCTCTAAGCCAAGAATCCTAACAGAAGTCCCAAGGATCCAAGTGCATATCGGATGAACACTCTCCTTTCCCAAGAAGCGATGACTCATGGTGGAAGCCTGGGACACCAGACTTCAGAAGCGTGAGTGTGGCAGTGTGCCAGCAGGAAGGTGTTGCAGGAACATCCAAGTCAACCCAAGGAAGCCCTCAGCTGAAGATGACCTTTAACTTTTGATTCTCCTGCTTCTACTGTAAGTGCTGAGATTACGGGTATGTGCTGTCACGTCTGTTTTTATAGTGCTAAAGATCAGACCCAGGGCTACAGCCTCAGTCCATTTCCTTTTTTTTTAAAAAAGATTTATATGTATGAGTGTTTTGTCTGCACATACGCATGTGTGTGCCCAGTGCCCACAGAGCTCAGAAGACGGTGTTGGATCCCCTGGAACTGGAGTTTTGGATGGTTATGAGACACTATGCAGATGCTAGCAATGAAAACCAGGTCCTCTGCAAGAGTTGCGAGTGCTCATGACTACTGAGCCAACTCTCCAGCCCCTCCTTGTTTTTTAATAGAATGCATTGAGTTATATAACATGCTTTTAAGTCCTGGTAAGAGCTATGTTAAACCCAACTTACAGAACTCCTGGTAATTTCGGAAGACGTTCTTGGAAACACACTCCAGTCTAACGCTGTCCCCTGCCCAGGTCCTGGTGGGCTCTGTGCTCCCAGGTACCCTCAGGGTTCTGAATCCATGGTCTTTACTACAACTTCCCTGCCCACCCCACCCTAGGCCCTCAGAGCTCAAAGCTCTCATCCAGCCAGCAGCCTTGATCTGCTCTGGTACTGAGAACCTCTGGCCAACCCTGTAAGGAAAGTACTCTCAAAGGCAGCCATCCCTGTCTCTAGTTCTGATTGTGGCGGCAGCCCCCCTGTACCCCTCTCCCCGTCTCCCTGGAAACTCTCGTCCTTAAAAAAAAAAAAAGGTTTTATTATGTGTATGTGTGTGGGCGCGCAAGCGTGTGTGTGTGTGTGTGTGTGTGTGTGTGTGTGTGTGTGTGTGTGTGTGTGTGTGTGGTGTGTATGAGAATGGGGTCTACGGAGGTCAAAGAAGGTATTGGGCCCCTTGGACATCGAGTTATAGGCTGCCCTGAGCCTCCTGATGTGGGAACCTAGTTTAGGTCCTCTGGAATTTGCAAGTGCTGAGCCATCTCTCAGCTCCTGGAGCCTGTCTTCTTTACCAGTGCCACCCCTGTCTGTATGTGTAGGTGCATACATGTTCAAGTGTGTGAGTATACGTGTATATGGTGTGTTCATACATGTAGGCTAGTCAATAACTTCCAGTGTTGTTTACTGTTCTCTGTACATACTGATATTTTGCTTGGGACAGGGTCTTTTTATGTAGCCCTGGCTGTCCTGAAACTTGCTTTGTAGACCAGGTTGGGCCTTGGTCACAGAGACCTTCCTGCCTCTGCCAACCCAGTGCTGAGATTAAGGCATGAGCCCCAAGCTCTCCTCCTCCTCCTCCTCTTCCTTCTCTCTCTCTCTCTCTTTCCTTTTCCTCTTCCTCTCCTCCCTCCCTCCCTCCCTCCCTCCCTCCCTCCCTCCCTCCCTCCCTCCCTCCCTCCCTCCCTCCCTCCCTCCCCCTCTCTCTCTCTCTCTCTCTCTCTCTCTCTCTCTCTCTCTCTCTCTCTCTTTCTTTCTTTCTTTCTTTCTTTCTTTTTCTTTTGAGACAAGTCTCTCACTGGTCTGGACCTCTCCAAGCAGGATGAGCAAGTCTGACCTCTCTGCCCTGGGATCACATGTGTGCTGCACGACTCCTGGTATTCCTACCTGGGTCCTGGGGAGTGGACTTATCCTTATGCTCATAGGACTTTATGGATAGCAGCCTCCTAGTCTGTCTCTCTCTGTCTCTGTCTCTGTCTCTGTCTCTGTCTCTGTCTCTCTCTCTCTCTCTCTCTCAGGCCAGGAATACTTTCTAGAAGATGAACAGCAACTTGTGGGAGTGGGGTAGGTAGTGTTTCCATGTTCCCACACAGTAGCCCATGTTGTGGCTGGTCAGTAATGCTCTCTGTTCAGTCAGCAGCCTGGATCTGTGGCTTCTCATACTGACTTAGGCTTTGGGTATGTGACCTGCTTTGGTCCATGGGAGAAGAGTGAAGCCAGGAGAGACTTGAGTACTTGGGTTTGACTTTATGCGGCAGGGCAACCTGAGATCACTTCGAGCACACCCGGACACCTCCTCCTCTTCCTCCTCCCAGCTGGGAGACAGAAACTCACAGGAGGAAGACTGAGGGCTCAGTCATGTAATGGCCACTGACTGCAATGTACAATTCAGCAGACCAGCTAAGTTCTGAGGCTGATCAGAGCCCAGCCCCAAGGTTGCTGACCTACACATCTGTAAAGCTAAGAAATGGTGGTGGAAAATGTTTTGTTCTATGCAAAGGCTAAGAGTAACACTCAATACATTGGAGACCACGGAGTGAGGGTAAATGGTCAGATGAGTAGGTGCAGCCAACCTGGGCCATAGAGCATGCTTTCGGGGCACTGGGAGGCCCTGCAGGAGTCCCTCCCAGATCCTGAGTCAGGGTGAAGGGAAGTGAGACATTCACATTCACTCGAGATTTGAGCAAGAACCTGAAACCTCAGGGATCAAGATAAATACTTAATGCAGTATTTTAAAAAGTCGAATAAGGAAACCGGCCCATGTGGTAGCTGCTTATTTTGTAAGTAAATTTTTATTGTAACAAAGACCAGGATTAGGGATAGGCAAGCAAGTAGTGCCATACAAGTGCAGGGTCCAACCTGCTTTTATTTATTTATTAAAAAGTTTGGCTGGGTGGTGGTGGCACACGCCTTTAATCCCAGCACTTGGGAGGTAGAAGCAGGCGGATTTCTGAATTCAAGGCCAGTCTGGTCTACAAAGTGAGTTCCAGGACAGCCAGGGCTTTACAGAGAAACCCTGTCTAGGGGGAAAAAAAAGTTTGAGCTGGGCACAAACTTTTCTTTTTTGGCACAAACTTTTAAAAAGTAATGACACTTTTAATCCCAGCACTGCGGAGGCAGAGTCAGGAGCATGTCTGAGTTAGAGGCCAGCCTGGTCTACATCAGGCTAGCCAGGACTACACAGTGGCACCATATCTCAAAAAAAAAAAAAAAAAACAAACAAAAACATTTTTACAATTTTTCTTCTTCTCCTCTCCTTTTTTCTTCTTTTTGTGGAGGGAGGACCTCAGGATGCTGTCTAGGTGGCCAGGGACTGTCTGTCCTACTGAGTACCTAGGGCTTCATTTGTGGGTTTAGTTCGTTCTGATTCTTGCTGATTGAGTCATTGGCAGGTAGACTTCTTCCTGTCTATTCAAGCTATTTCCTGATACTTCCATATCGCTTTGAATTTGAAAAATGAGATCAAGTTGGTCAGTGGTCCCGCACACCTTTCATCCCAGCACTCAGGAGGCAGAAGCTGGCAGGTCTCCAAGTTCAAGTTCAGTCTGATCTACTTAGTAAGTTCCAGGACAGCCAGAGCTACACACACACACACACACACACACACACACACACACACACACACACACACACAAACACACACACACACACACACCACCTCTGTCTTGGGGGAAAAAAGAGACAGATCAAGAACTTCTGTTCTGAAAGAGAACTTTCTTCTGTTGTGAAGAACCCCCCGTGGGACAACAGAGCTAGGCTCAGCTTCCAGGATAGAGAGTCCCACAATCCACCTGGGGCTCATAGTCTCTCAGAAGTCAGAACATTTCTCTAATGGCTTCTCTCAGTCAGTTTCATTAGAAAATTTTCAGAGTCAAGTGATCAGACCTCTACAGATTACTTTTAAACAGGGTCTTACTATGTAGCTCTGGATAGCCTGGAATTCCCCATGTAGACTAGAATGGCCTTGAATTCACAGGGGTCCATCTGCCTCTGTCTCTAAGAGCAGGGATTATAGGTGTGTGCTACCATTCCTGGTTTAGACCTCCTGGTGACTCTTTGGGATGTCTTGCTTGGCTGGAGAGATAACTCAGCTGATAAGAGCCGGTTTTACAAGTTTGATGACCTGAGTTCAATCCCCGGATACCTCATAAAGGTAGAAGGAGGGAAGTGACTCCATAGATTTGACCTCTGACCACGTTTGACCTCAGGGCAGCTACACTCATTCCCAGAAAACATATTTGCATAATAATAACAAAAGTGAAATTAAAACATTTTATTTGGCTGGGCAGTGGTGCTGAGCATGTCTTTAATGTCAGCACTGAGGAGACGGCAGAGGGCGGAGGGCAGAGGGCAGAGGGCAGAGGGCAGGCAGGAGGCAGGAGGCAGGAGGCAGGAGGCAGGAGGCAGGAGGCAGGAGGCAGGAGGCAGGAGGCAGGAGGCAGGAGGCAGGAGGCAGGAGGAGGCAGGAGGCAGGAGGCAGGAGGCAGGAGGAGGCAGGAGGCAGGAGGCAGATCTCTGAGTTTGATGTTAGTCTGGTCTACAAAGCGCATTCCAAGACAGCCAGGGTCACACTGAGAAACTCTGTCTCCAAAAAAATTAAAAATTAAAAAAAAAACAACCCAAAAGTTATTTTTGATTTTTTCCCCCTGTAGACTGGTTCATATCCAATTTCAGCAGAACCAACAGAAGACACTCAAGACACTTGGATTATTATTTTAAAAAGTAGTAAAAAAGATTTTATTTTCTATCATATGTATGGATGTGTCTGTGACTGGACAGCAGTGCTGGCTCTGAACTCCTCTGCAGGCGCAGCACACACTCTTAACCTCGGAGTCATCTCTCTAGCTCCTAGTTGACAGTATTTTTTTTTAAAGGCATGTGGCAGGTAAATCTGGAGTTTGAAGACAGCTTGTACTATAACAAGTTCCAGGCCAGCCTGGGTTACACAGGGCAACCCTATTAAAAACAGGTTTATACCTAGTTTCGGTTTTGGAATGTGAGCTCGGAACAGCCCTTGTAGGAGTGCAGTAAAAAGCCTGGGTGATACTTAATTCCCCAGAGAGCAACTCACACCTTGCTTGGTGATGTCAGTGTGCTGAGCCTGGGTGTGCCAGGTTCCCCTCATCCCTCTACACCACTAGCTTTTTTTCTCCCCAAACAACCAGACAGAAGTCTGACTTCGGCTCAGTTGTGGGCTTGAGGGAGAGACAGCTCTTGCTTTCATTCCAGGGGCCTGAAAAGATGACTCTCCCCAGCCTAGGTGTCTGCTGCTCCCACACCAGGCAGGGAAGGGCTGTGCCAGGCACTGGCACCTGTGGAATCCTGGGGGCGTTGGCTGGTGGGCGGAGTGCCTTCTTCATGACCCTCCTTTGCAGCTCATCCCCAGATTTCATCACAGAGCCACTCCGTTCCAGAGCCCTTCGATGTATTATACACATTGCTGTATTATACTTCAGGCCCTTAGCTCCCAGTCTTCTTTCCCAAGAGCAGAGAGGGAGGCACATGTTTCTGGAGTGATGGAGATGTGACTGCCAAGGGTCGGGAGGTGGACAGGTTAAGTTCCTCATCTTTCTAAGGTCTTTAAAACTGTATGAAGAAGAGCTGGAGAGACGACTCAGTGGTTAAGAGCATTTGCTGCTCTTGCAGAGGACCCGGGTTCTGCTCTCAGCTCACAACTGCCTATAACGTCAGTGCAAGAGATTCAGAGACCGTCTTCTGGCCTCCATGGGCGTCAGGCACACACAAGCACACACACAGATGCAGGCAAAGCACTCATACACATAAAATGAAATTTAAAAAACCCAAAAAACCAAAAAACAACAAAAACCCAGACAACTGAGGACATGTAGTCTGCTCTATACATTAGATCACACCGTATTCTTTTAAAAGGCAGGTTTCACGTAGCCCAGGCTGGCCTCACACTCACATGTAGCACAGGGTGACCTGCCTCATGCTGAATGAGAGGTGAGCAGCATAGCACATGGTTTCTGTGGTACTAAAGATGCAGCCCAGGGCTCTGTGCACTCTGGGCAAGCGCTGCTCTCCATGAGGTACATCTGTGGGCCTGCAGCATATTCTTGTCTTTATATTTATTATTTTTAGAACTTTGTATATGAGCAGTGTAACCATATTCTCCTCTGTCCCCATCCCCCTATCATCTGCAAATTTATAACCTTTAGCAAGGTTTATAGCGTGGTTCTCAACCTTCCTAAAGCTGTGACCCTTTAATAGAGTTCCCTGTGTTGTAGTGACCCCCAACCCCAAATAAAATTATTTTCATTGTTTCTTCATAACTGTAATTTTACTGAATTGTAACATAAATATTGATATGCTGGATATCTGATCTACAGTCCTGTCGTTTGAGACCCACAAGCTGAGAACCACTTGTTAAGAGGCAAGGCCACCTTTCACCAGGTACCCTGGCCAGGCACCTGGGAAGACTCTTCTGGCATATATTCTTGGTCTGAGTGACACTGGCTCACTGGTGTGGCTTCGTGTCTAGCTTGGAATCTATGAAGGCCAGGGAAGCTGAGTCTGGAATTTGCCATCCCTATCAAAGGCTACCCCGTTTTCTTCTGTGGGTGTTAAGTGTGACAAGGAAACCTCCTTTCACAAGGAGGGCAGTCAAGGCCTCCCCCAGACCTTCCAATGGCTTGGTCTGAGGAGATGATGCCTGGACAGCGGGGCTTCCATTCCTGGGCAGCCTGGAGGGCTGGCATGCCTGGGATCCTCGGCCACCCAGGATCTTGGAGACAAGTGTCTCTTCACATCCATCACCTGCAGCTGGTGGCTGGTGGAGACCCGGAAGCCAGTGGGTCCTTGGACAACGTGATGGTCACAGCTTGGGAAGAAAGCCATCTTCATTTCCTGATGGACTGGCTGCCTGTAGGAGAGAAGCCAGAGCCACATGCCCGTGCCAAGTGGTTTCTGCTCAGAACCCCTCTATCCCGTACAGTTCCTTCTGTCAATCTGCCAAACAGAGTAATGAGAACTTTTTCTCCCAGGTCCTGGCTCTGTGGCCCGCCCAGGTCTTTCCTCACAGGAAGCAGGCCACCTGGTCGGTTTGTTCAGCATGCCTCCTGGCAACAACTTACTGTTTGCTGAGTTCATTGGACATATCAAATCTACCACTCAGAGACTGTACTCCAGGCTTGGGCTATGTGATGCCATTGGATGTGGAGTGTAGCCAGCTATCAGCTATGGGGTGTTGTTATTATTGTGATTATTATTAACTGAGGCTCCCTAACCCTGTGCGGCCTGAAACTCCAGGGTCAGAGAGGCCTGACTGCTCTCCTCCTGGCTAGGTGTTCTCATGGCCCCGTGGCACTGCCTCTGAGTTTGGGAGGAAGGAGCCTGACCTGAACCTCTGCTTTACCATTTCCAGAGGGGATAGAGAGAGCCCGTGGTGGCTCAGCCATGGCCCCTTACCTGGACAGAATGTCAGGGCCTGGCCAGGGATGGGCAGAGACAAGAGGTGTCTGTACCAGAGGTGGCGACTTGGTACTGCTTGACATCTTTGCTCTAGACTTTTGTTCTCCTTGTTGTTAGGAAAGCCCTTGGGAAAGATCTACCAGCTGGGGTGGAGATCAGTCAATGGGCTGAGGCTGAAAGATGCTGAGGAAGATGGAGAGGCTGGGTTTGAGCAGAGGTCCCACCAGGAGGTGGATCTCAGTTCTACACCAATCTTACACAGTTGAGCTAGGTCAGTTGGCCATTGTGGGAATCCTATTTCTAAGAGACAAGACCCTCAGGGTGTTACACTACCAGCGTATACACTAGCGGCTGACCTAAGAGCAATGAATAAACAGGAAAGGACAGGTCCCCGGGGACACAGGAAGCATCAGGAAGGGCCCTGGTTGTGTAGAGAAGGGAAATGTCCCTTTCCCATTTGCCTGGGCACTAACAGTTCACAGGCCCACATACATAATGCAGAGCCTCTAAGCACAAGCTTCCTCTGAGAATCCCAGCGAGGTGCAGGCTGACTTACTGTGCAGGCCCCTTGTGGAGGATGCGGTGGAAGCCGGGCGGCTGGCCTGTTGGGGGCCACTTGAGGAGAACTGAGGGGCCAGAGACAATGCTTTTGCCTTGAGTGGGTTCTGCTCCACGGTCTCTGGAGTACTGGGTACCTGGGGCTTGCAGGTAAAGGCTGGTACGAATTCCCTGGGAGAAAAAAACAAAAACAAAAATAAAACCATACAATCTAGAATCACAACCTTTTTGTTTTGTTTTTTGTATTATTTATTTAATTTATTTTACGTTTTTCTTAGACAGGGTTTCTCTCTGTAATATCCCTGGCTGTCCTGGAACTCACTCTATAGTCCAGGCTGGCTTTGAACTCACAGAGGTCCTCCTGTCTCTGCCTCCAGAGTGCTGGGATTAGAGGCATGTGTCACCACACCAGGCCTTTTTTTTTTTTTTTTTTTTTTTTACATTTTAAATATTTTTAGTGTTATTTATTTACATAGATGTGTGTATGTATGTGTCTGCTTATGTGCCTGAGGGCAGGGGCATCCCCTGGAGTTGAGTTACAATCAGTTGTAAGCTGCCTAATGTGGGTGCAGGGATTTGAACTCAGGTCCCGTGAAAGAACAATATATATTCTTAACCACTGAGCCATCTCTCCAGCTCCTAGAGTCAGGATAGGACTTGTGAGAGAAGGGTAGCTACTGTCTCTGGGACCTCTGACAATGTGGTGGTCATTCACAGAGGAAGAGAGAAGTAACGAGGAAGAAGGAACACCTAAGGGATTAACAGGGCAGGAAAAGGGAGGGGCCTGGGAGGATCCCTGCAGTTTATTTGAGACAGGGTCTTACTATACAGCCCTGGCTGCCCTGGAACGTGCTATGTAGACCGGGATGACCTGGAACTCACAGAGGTTCTTCTGGCTCTGCTTCTCCAGTGCTGGAATTAAAGGCATAGATGCACTACTAGGCCCCACCAAAATGTTTATATTTATGTATTTTGTGGGGGAGAGCACATGACATAGACCACCATCGACCATCTCTTCTACAATCCTGGGGATAAAATGCAGGTCATCAGGCCTGGCAGGCCTTTATCCATGTGGCCATCTCACCTGCCCACTGGTGGTGACAGTTTGGACTGCACCATCAGGGAGCTGTCAGAGGCAGAACCATAGCCCCCAAAGGGTCTGGATCACAGGCTCCTGATTCCGGGACTACAGTGTTGTAGGAGCGCTATCAGAGTTGTCCTTGTCCGGTCAGAATGTGGGTCCTGGCAGCTTGTACTGGCTAGTTTTGTGTCAACTTGACACAAGCTGGAGTTATCACAGAGAAAGGAGCTTCAGTTGAAGAAATGCCTCCATGAGATCCAACTGTAAGGCATTTTCTCTATTAGTGACCAAGGGGGGAGGTCCCCTTGTGGGTGGGACCATCTCTGGGCTGGTAGTCTTGGTTCTATAAGAGAGCAGGCTGAGCAAGCCAGTAAGGAACATCCCTCCATGGCTTTTGCATCAACTCCTGCTTTCTGACCTGCTTGAGTTCCAGTCCTGGCTTCCTTTGGTGATGAACAGCAATGTGGAAGTGTAAGCTGAATAAACCCTTTCCTCCCCAACTTGCTTCTTGGTCATGATGTTTGTGCAGGAATAGAAACCCTGACTAGGACACAGCCCTAACAAGCTAAGCATGGTCAGTAGTCCTTAGTAGGGCTATTAAAGGTAGGAGCAATAGTGAAAAGCAAAGAAAGATTTACTTAATATGGTCATAATATGGGAACAAATAAAAAGGACCAGTGGACACCCAAAACTCTGAGCCTGTCTACAGGGTCCTGATGTGGTTTTCTTTAAACAGAGGGCAAGAGGTTTACATAGTTAAGCAGTTCTGGTCAAGGAGTGGTCCTGTCCATCACCACTCCCCTGTCAGCTCCGGTCTCTCTTGCAAGGTGGTCTGAAGGTTGCCAGAATCTCTTCCTGGGAGAACTACTAATTCTTTGGGGACCATTGTCTCAATGGTCTGGAAGGCACAAGTGTCTCAAAATAGATTTTAAAATGGGGCTGGGGAGAAGGGAGAGGGACGTACACACACTCTCGCACATGCATGCACACGAGTAGATACATGTGAAAAGATAAAGGTCTCCGCATTAGTGACTGACAGTGCAGGTATGGCTGGCTATTGTAATGGTTGCTTATTCTGAAGGGTTGGGAATGCCTGCCAGGGTCACCTAGCAGCCAAGAGTGGCTAAGACAAAGCAGCTGTAGTCAGCCAGGTTGGCTCGCCATAACCTTCAGGCTAGAGTAAGGACTGGTCCATCTAGATCCACGAGTGTGTCCTTACTGGGCTAAGGAAGACAGGCAGCCCCTAGAAACAGGTAAAGTTGAGGAGACAGTCTTCTCGGGCAGAGAAGTACACAATGCTCTAACACACCTACACTTTGAAGGGTGTGGCGTCGGATTTCTACCCAGAATGGGAAGGCAGACATAGCCAGGTTGTCCAGCTTCTCCCAGTGCAGAGATTTGCTTCCACAGCACAAGGGAGCTAATTTGAGGAGTGGTAGGCAGGAAAGTTTTGCTGATACTGTGACGTTGAATCCTCAAAGAGCCCTGCCACGCAGGTGTTCCTTTTTAGCAGATGTAGACTGAGGGTCCAAAGTTCAGGAAGCTTCCTGAGCTCATGGGCAGGCAGTGACGCCAGGAGCGGAGACCAGTCGCTTCCCAGCTGTCTCCCACTAACTCCCCACAGCTCAGTGTCCTCAGACCAGCACTCTGCAGTCTGGGTTCCACTGTCTCCCAGAAATGGCCTGGGGCTGGGCAGAGCGCTCCCAGACCATCCTGTCTTGCAGTCACAAATAGTGACACACACACATTGAACTCTGTTTTCTCATCTTGAGAGCCCGGCTCTCACTATTTACAAAAAGTGTCCATTTTCCTGTGTCTTAAAGTAGTGAAGACCGGGGACTATCAAACTCAATGTCACCATTAAACGAGCTCACTCCATACCGGCTTACACACAGCACACCAACTGCAGTCTTCTCTGTCCTAAGTGCGTGCCTTAGAGTGTGAGGTACACATGGTTTGTGTATCCAGATGGGTTCGAGCTTGCAAACGGGGGCTCTTAAACTAGTATAGAGATGGGAAGAGACCGTGGGACCCATCACCCCCACCCCCAATAGCAGTGGTGGATATGTTCCCTGTTGAGATGTGAAACTCGGGACCATAGAAAGCAGGAGACACTCTTCCTAGAGAGCCTCAGGGCCTGCTCTGCCCTGCTTGGGCTGGTGACTGAGCTTGAAAAAGCTGCTCCATCTGTAAAATGGTTAAACATGGAGGCTGGGAGGTGGCCCGGAGGTTAAGAGCACCTCTTGCAGAGGTCTTGGGTTCAGTTTTCAGCACCACATCAGGAAGTTCATAACTACCTGTCACTCCAGCTCTATGGGGATCTGACACCTCTAGCATTTTTGGGCATCTGAATTCTTACACGCACAGTCGCACATATACACATATAATTAAAAATAATAAAGACAGCCAGCCGTGGTGGCACCTGCCTTTGGTCTCAGCACTCGAGACAGACACAAGCAGATCTTTGTGAGTTTGAGGTCAGCCTGGTCCACATATCAAGTTCCAGGTCAACCAAGGCTACAATAGTAAGACCCTGTCTTTAAAAAAGTTTAAAGAACATTGAGGCTGCATTGGAGTCCCAGGCATAGGCATCCCATAAACGAGGGTTACAATCTTGGGAGTTTCTTAGGAGGAAACTGTGGCCTTATTTTTTTTTTTTAAGTTTATTTTTACCTCTATAACTGTCTGGCTATCTACCTATATATCTTGAGACAGGATCTTGTTTATCTACCTACCTAATACTTATATATCTATTTAGATACTATATGTGTGTGTGTATGTACATATATATTCTGATTTTGTTATTGCTGGCACAACACTTAATTTTTTAAAAAAGATTTATTTATTTATTTATCTTATATATGTGAATACACTGTAGCTGTCTTCAGAACAGGGCATGGGGTCCCATCACAGATGGTTGCAAGCCACCATGTGGTTGCTGGGAACTGAACTCAGGACCTCTGGAAGAGCAGTCAGTGCTCTTAACCACTGAGCCATCTCTCTAGCCCCCACACCACTTAATTTTTAAATTGCGGTAAAATACACACACATGTCCAGTGTGTCAACCATCTGAAGGTGTAGTCTCACTTAGAGAAGGTATGACTATGAAGCAAGCAGAGTTACCCAGGTCAACAACACAGAAAGAAGTGAAAATTGCCTTTGTGAGCCACACGAGTCCTGCAATGGCAGAGACACAGCTGGTGCTGTACCCCTGGACCTGTCCTCTGTCAAGTCCGGAGGCAGACTGGCCAGTCCAGGCATTCAGGCTGGAGCCAGGCCTCAGCGGCTGCAGAGGCTAACCAGTAGTGACGCTGTGAGTCACGGACGTGGAGCCAGGGCTCAGCAGAGGTGATAGGCAGAAGACATGGAGAAGGGAGAGAAGGGCCCAGACATCAGGGTGCAGGGAGCTGTGCCCTCCCGGCAACAGGAGAGGACACTGGCCTTCCGCCGCAGAGGGAGTCAGAGGAGATGGCTGTCTCTCCGTGTCAAGTGGGCTTGAGGACAGGACCTGGGTTTCCCCAGTGTAGTGGGATTAAAGCAGATACTCCGACTGAATCAAATCGGAACTTATCGGCTGGGACTTAGCTAACTAATTGCCTGGGAGCCTGACCGACAAGAGATTACCTTATGCCAGTAAAAGTAAGGATGTGAGCAGGAAGCTTTTGGACTGAACTCGCTCCCTCCCTGGATTTCCTGCAGGCCCCACCTTCACAAGAGTCCACAGCTTAACTCTCTCTCTCTGTCTAGATAGGTGTAATGTCTTTTGGAAGAGCTTTGACTCACATTGTACGACAGCCATTGGAACTCTGCTAAGTAGCTCACCACCTTCCTGGGTCAGGGAAAGATTCCTCAGGCAGGAGCTCCCTCTGGCTGGCCCTTCCTACCAGCAGAGGAGGACTGAAGGCCTGCTGGAACATCAGGGAGGCAGCCCTTGGTAGCGCCCAAGACCCCACCCCCTCCCCCTTCCGCCAAAGCTCTCCAAGTCTTGGTTGGTGCTGCAAGAGGAGGGTGTGTTGGCAAGGAGTTGTCCTCAACTTCTGTAGGGGTGATGGAATGGGCACTGCCAGATGCAGAGCAGCCTCTGGGCTCCCCCTGCCCCCATGGTGAGCTAACTGCCTAGAGCTGGAGCCAGGAAGTGGCCCTGGGTGGATAGAGAACAGCCGGACTAGGGTACATTAGAGTAGGCAGGCAGAAAGGAAGTCCAGGAGGGCACTCACCCAGGACTTACAGAAAGTCATTTGCTTCGGGAACACATGGCAGTAGGACGTATGTGTTCATTGGGAGGTGCCCCGAAGATAGGCAGGAATTTATTAGGGTGCTGTTTATCAATGGGGACATTGTGCTGGCAGAGAAGAGCAATACAAGACACCAGAGAGATTACATCTTCACTTGTAATTGGAATGCTGCTGAGTCACCCCAGCAGCTGAGCACCCCAGCAGAGGATCCCATGTCCTCTCCTTATGCAGGAAGACACAAAGGAGGCGCTTAGGGGCTGTTCTCTGCTCAGTAGGTTTGGAACCGGCTCTTGGTTGCTGCTACAGACACTTCGTCCTGAGAATAATGAGACCTAGACAGTGGTGGAGATAGGTGGGGAACAGGAGAGAAGAAAGCACACCAAGTGAAGGCAGGTGTCTGATGGCCACCAACAGTCCACATGTGTGCTCCCAAGATACTGGGCTCTCCTCTCCTGCTATCCTCGGCCTCTGATTCCAAAAGTGTCGCTTTTAGCTGGATGTACTAAATACTGTGTCTTGAACTGCCACGTTATCTGGAGAGGCACATGAGGGAAGGGGAAGAAAACATATACAGAAACTCGAGAGATGGCTCAGCGGTTAAGAGCACTGACTGCTCCTTCAAAGGTCTTGAGTTCAAATCCCAGCAACCACATGGTGGCTCACAACTGTAATGAGATCTGACACCCTCTTCTGGAGTGTCTGAAGACAGCTACAGTGTACTTATGTATAATAATAAATAAATCTTTAAAAAAAAAAAGAAACTTTCTTCTCATACTTAAAAAAACTGCAGCAACTGGGCATGGTGGTGCACGCCTTTAATCCTAGCACTCGAGAGGCAGAGGTAGGTGGATCTCTGTGAGTTCAAGGCTAGCCTGGTCTACAGAGCGAGTTCTAGGAAAGAGTGTGTCTCTTTTATCTGAAATGCTTGGGATAGAAGTATTTTGGATTTAATTTTAAAAAATTTTGGAATATATGCATAGGAATAATGAAATATCTTGGGAACAGGATCCAAGGCTTTTTTCTGAGGTGGGGTCTCATTATGTAGACCAGGCTGACCTTGAACTCACAGATTCACCTGCTTCTGCTTCTTGAGTGCTGGGAGCAAAGATGTGCATCACTATGTCTGTCCGTGTAGGATCCAAGTCTCTCTTCTTTATGTGCATGTGTGAGGCTATGTATGTATGTATGTATGTATGTATGTATGTATGTGCACCACATGTGCCTGGCCTCAGAGGTCAGAAGAGCCTGTTCGAGTCCCTGGAGCTGGGTTATATATGGTAGTGAACTGCTTGAGGTGGGTGCTTCAAACTAGAGCAGCAGAAAGTCCCGAGGAGAAGCTGCACCTTCTACTGAATGCTCTCCATTGACAGCTTAGAATGTCAGTGGCTGTGGAGAGGTTAGAGTAACACAGGTCTAACCCAGTGTCTCTTGGGCTCTTCAGCCCTGGAAACAGCCATTCCTTGCCCAGTCCACATCTGATCTAGTATCCTAAACAAATGGATACAACTTTTTGGTATGTATTGACCACATTCTCGTTCTCACCCACTACAGAGCAGAGTCCCTGCATCGCAGCAGAAGCCTGCAGTAGAGGCACCCTGTCCACGGTAACCACTTCCTATACGTTTCCATCAATGTATTTGAAAAGTGCCTTGGTTTAGGACTTTCTATGTTCTGTTACTATAAAAAGCACCATCAGACTATTACCTCGTTGGTACACTGAATTTGGGTGGGCGTGGTCTGAGTTTCTTGGCCAGGGCCACTCATGTTTGACTCTGTAATAAACTCTATTCCCCTTGAGAGGAGCACTGTGGCTTGATGTCATAAGCAGCAAGTGCTCTGAGTTACTGCGTCATCTCCCCAGTCCCAGGACCACATCTTATTGCAAAATTTCATTTATGCCACCAGGGATGATGGTGTGCACCTATAATCCCAGCACTAGATGGGCAGGAACAGGCAGCTCTCAATGACTTCAAGGTCAGCCTGGTCTTCATAGTGAGTTTTAGGCTAACCAGAGCTACTTAGTGAAACCCTGTCTCAAAAAATAAAACAAAACAAAAAACAAAGAATCATTATGCTTCATGTGTGCATTATATAAATAAATATAATCTGAATGTAATTTTATAGTTTTTAAAGATGGGGTCTTGCCAGGCCTAATGAAAAGTGCCTATAATGCCAGTACTGGGGAGGCTGGGGCAGGAGGGCAGCTGGAGCTTGAGGCTTGCCTGGGATAAACAGTGAGACTCTGCCTCAAAGCAAAGAACTATACAAACAATAACAAAACCAAAACACAAAAATACCAAGTGTAGCTATGTAATTTGAGCTAACCTGGAACTTTTGTACCATGGGCACGCGTATGTGTGCGTGTGCCTGCGTGCGTGCGTGTGTGTGTGTGTGTGTATGCATGTATGCGTGTGTGCATGCATGCATGTGTGTGTATGTGTGTATGCATTTGCGGGTGCGTACACAGTGTATATGTTCATGGATGAATGCAGGTGCATGCCCACTGGGAGACCAGAAGATGAGAGTATGTTTCCTGTTCTATCTTTTCCACTTTATCCTCCAGATACTGGGTCTCTCACTGAACTTGGAGCTCACAGTTTTTGTTGTTAGTTTTGTTTTTGTTCTTGGCTACAATGGCCAGCTAGCAAGTCCCAGCAATCCTGTCTTCTCCTCCCTCCTCCCCAGCATGGAGTTAACAGGTGTACAAAGCCACACCTGCCTTTTACAGGGGAGCTGGGAACCCAAACTCAGGTCTTTATTGTGGTATAGTCCTACCCACTGAACTATCTCCAGCCCTATGCCTGGCTCTCTTGGTGTTCCTGTCTCTGCCTCCTAAGTACTGGGATGACCAGCCGCGCTATTTGCAAAGCATAAATGGTTCCATCCTGCTTCAAACGGCTCTTAATTTTTTTCTTTTCTTTTCTTTCTTTCTTTCTTTCTTTCTTTCTTTCTTTCTTTCTTTCTTTCTTTCTTCCTTCCTTCCTTCCTCCCTCCCTCCCTCCCTCCCTCCCTCCCTCCCTCCCTCTCCCTCTCTCTCTCTCTCTCTCTCTCTCTCTCTCTCTCTCTCTCTCTCTCTCTCTCTCTCTCTTTCTTTCTTTCTTTCTTTCTTTCTTTCTTTCTTTCTTTCTTTTTTTGGTTTTTCGAGACAGGGTTTCTCTGTATAGCCCTGGCTGTCCTGGAACTCACTTTGTAGACCAGACTGGCCTTGAACTCAGAAATCCGCCTGCCTCTGCCTCCCAAGTGCTGGGATTAAAGGCGTGCATCGCCACGCCCAGCTCTAATTTTTTTCTTAAGAATAAACCAGATGTGGGTGCTTTGCACATCTCTATCCCAGCCCTTGGGAGACTGAAGCATCAGAATTCTCGATATCAAAGCTAGCCTGGGCTACATAGTAAGATCTTAGGTAGTCAGGGCTACACAGTAAGGCCCCATCTCAAAAAACTAAACAGGGGGCTAGGAGCTTATCAGGGGAAGTGCCTATTATTTAAGTGTGACTGGAGTTTGAATCCCTAGGAGCCACATAAACATAAATGCCAGGTAGTCATGGTGACCCACCCGCAACCAAGCTTTGTATGCAGGAGACAGAGATGGAAATCCCTGAAGTGAACCAGCTGGCTAGACCACCTGAATGGAAGAGCTCTGGGCTCAACTGAGACCCTGAATCAGCATATAAAGTAGAAACCAAGCAAGGAGGCCAGCTGATATTAACTTCATGGCCCACAGGGGCAAGCATGCATACAAGAATAAGGCCCTGACCCCTTTCCAAAAATAAAAAATATATATATAAAAATAAAGAATCAAGTTCCACTTAACTATAAAGCCAGTTTTCAAAAATTTAAAATTTTGCAGCATTTTGGATTTCCGACTTTTAGATTAGGGATGTTTAAGCTATATTTATAAAACACTCATTTCCTGTCTTGAACTCTGCATCTGCAGAATCCCCCCTCCCACTCAGCTACTGTTACTTCCTCACATGTCAACCCGTGGTGGCAGGTCTAAAGGTGATGGGAAGGCGAGAGGCAATCAAGGAGATCTTCTTAGGTACAGCCAGCCAGGAAGCAGCCAGTAAACAATCCAAGGAACAAGCAAGCCCCCTTTGTTGGGACTGGGTGTTAATTGGGGTGATACCTCTGCCCAGTGCATTCCTCATGCTTACTCTATCTTTTAAAACATTTCATTTATTTTGTGTGTATGTGTGTAGGTGTGAAAGCCAGTGTGTGGAGACATTCACTCCTACCATGTGGGTCTGGGGGATGGAACTCAGGTTGGGCAGCAGGTGCCTATACTCAGGGACCCATCTTATCGGTTCCATTTTTGAACTTTGGAGCAGGTTCTTGCTATGTAGCCCAGGTTGGCCTTGAACTTGCAGCCTGGTATAATAAATGTATTTTATATTTTAAAGTCATCAATGTTTCTTCAGTGACTTAAGGCTGGGAATTTGAAGGAGCTTGTAGAAAGAAGATGGGCCTGGTGAGATGCCTCAGCAGGGAAAGATGCTTGTTGCTCAAGATTGGTGACCTGAGTTCAATTCCCAGAAACTACACAACAGGAGAAGGCAAGAACCAACTCCGCAAAGTTGTCCTTTGACTTTCATACGTGTAGTATGCCTGACACACGTCCTAACCCCACGTTATGCACATATACAAGCAAATTATGTAGTTTAATTTTTTTTCCTTAGGAAAAAAGGAAAGTTTTTCTATGGAAGAGGAAGAGACAGTGGAAGAAGGGACAGTAAGCTTTGAACTTTATTTCTGGCTCCTCCCAAAGCAATATGTTAGCAAGTCTAGGTCTTGGAAAGTACTGGGAAGGAGCCTGTGTGGCAACTGTGTCCAGATGCTCCCAGCCCATTTGGGCCAGTGGAGCAGCATCAGCATCCAGTGTCTCCAGAGCTGTGGCTTCCTGGACACCCCCCCCCCTTCTGGGGTGAGGTACTGTCCCTATCCCAAAGACAGAGACAAATGCTCTCTGCCAGCCCTGCTTTCCTGTCTCCTATGTACTCATCCAAAAAATGCCTTCTGACAGCCAGGAATGGGGACACAGTGGCAGCCACCCATCTGAGCTATCTCTGAGGATGGTGGCAGTCAGCTGTGGCCATCTGACAGCACATCTGGCCCCTTGACACTGGAAGAAGGACTGTAGCTGCCCTAAGCCTGTGGTCAGGGGTGTGACCTGTCTTTGTGGTTAGGTAGGAGGGAAGGGTGCTTTGTTGAGATCCACAAGGGGGTTGAGCTGAGAGGCCGGGCCAGCAAAGAAGGGGTTGGGAGGGAAATAATATTCCTGGAATGGTCAGAGGGGAGGGGAAGAAGGGACAGTGTTCACTTCCCTCTTCCCACCCTATCCTCTCTTGTATAGAACCCCCCACATCTAGAAAGAGCTGAATTCTGTGACTCGCATAATGAGGGCAACTCCATGGGGCATCTGTGCCCAGCGGAAGCTCAGAGGCCAGCTGGGTGTAGTGAGGGCGTTTCCAGGAGAGACTTGTGGAGGCCCGCCACTGTGAGAATGGCTATTTTAGGGGAAAGGGCTGTCCTGAGTGGTAAGCTTCGGAAATGAGTTCTGCATTTACAGGAAGAAAGAGGCCCCAGCACAGGAAGGGCAAATTTGGCCTAGTGCGTGAGCAAGGACTGTCCCCCTAAGACTGGGACTGTCCCCCTATGTTCCTTAATTTTGATCCTACCCTCACTATAGGAAACCCAGAGCCAAGGAGGCTCTGAGCTGGTGGACAAGCTCCTCTAAGAGCAGGCAGGAGGGCCATGGCAGACTGGCCAGAGAGGTAGAGCCATGCACTGCAGACACCACAAGAGAGGCGCTTCTGTTTACCCAAGATGCCACTGGAGGTAGGGGGTCCTGCAGACACTAGGGTGCTCATTGAAGGCGTGGATGGCAGCACCTCCTAGTCTATTAGGACGGCCCATGAGGCCTCAGCCTCATTCCTCCAGTGGAGTTTGAGAGCCCATGCTCACCCAACACACTAGCTTTATTTCAGAGCTAGAGACTGAATGCCCCCTCTTGAAGTTGCTCTGTCTGTAGGTTATGTGTGGTCAGGAGGTCTGGAGGGCAGGAAAGGGACAAGGTAGATCCATCCCTGAGGTTTCCTCAGGTCTGAAGTGGCTTGCAAGGCCTTCAGAGGGGTGCTTTGAGGTTGTGAAAGGCAGCAGCAATAGAGGAACGAAACAACTTCTTTGGTTTTACTCCAGGGTCCAGCTTCTGTCTGTGGCCTCTGACCTTATTTCTGAACCGTTTGCTAACGTCATTTTTGATCTCTCTCCAATCTATCTCACCTGTAAGAGCCTGCTGCACCCCGAAACACTCCCAGCGACTTTCCTTTCCTTCCTTTCTCCCTCCCTCCCTTTTTTCCTCTCTCCCTCCTTCCCCTCCCCTTTCCTTTATCCTGACCACATCTTTTTATGTGGCCCAGGTTGGCATCAAACTCCTGATCCTCCTGCCTCAGCTTCCTGTGGGCTCCAATTATAGGTGTTCACCATTAGGTTTGGCGTCTTAGCAATTCTTAAAACCATGTCCTCAGCGGCAGGTAGAGCTCTGTGGGCATGAGTCATGGTCAGGCTGGCCAAGGGTACACAGTTAGAGCCTGTTTAAAAAATCAAATCTAACCAAACCAAGCCAAACTCAAATCCAAACCAAACCCAGACCAAAACCAAAACCAACAGCATGAACATCTTTTTCTGGGTTGACAATGCTGGCTCTCAGATAGGAGGTCCTGACTGTCCCTGATCTCTGACACATTGACGGGTCATCAGATATTCCCACTGGGCATATTTACCTTGTGTCAGACCCCAGAGGAGCCTCTTTCACTTCTGTTAACATACACGAGCCCTCAATTCTAAGATTCCACGTATCAGCACTTGGGAGGCACAGGCAGGCAGATCTCTGTAAGTTTGAGGCCAGCCTGGTCTACAGAGTAAGTGCTGGGATATCCAGAGCTACACAAAGAAATCCCGTCTCTAAAAACATTTGAAGGAAAAAAAAAAAAAAGGTACCGTATATCCAGCCTGTGGGGGTTGATCCTGGGGGCCTGATGTCTAAAAGGAATACCAGGCTCATGACATCCTACCTGGTGATGTGTCCACTGCTTGGGTCCTGGGTCATCTCCCTTGGCCAACCGAGGGCTGCTGTGGGAACCAAGCGAGACTTCTGATGTCCAGCTGGTGACCACTCTCTTGGCTTGTGATCCATAACTGCTGGGGAGAAGACAGAGCCCAGTACACACCTGCCCTGGAGTCTCCAAGGACTTTCCTGGGGTGCACAGGCAAGACAGGCGCAACCCCAGACTCCTGCATGCCAGCTTCCGGGCCCTGGTCATCATGGGCTTGGGCTTACTGACCCCGCAGCTTGGGATCCTGCAGACGGGTGGGGGTGGGGGGCACAGTGTGGGAACCTCTGCCCCTTCCTGTGCACCCCTCAGTCCCCTCTCAGTCTGCCTCTGGGGAAGCCAATTGTCACAGGACTGTTTCCCTGGGCTCTACTCAAAGCTGGGAAGCATATTTGTTTACTAAAAACAAATACAACTAGGTCTCCTATACTTGAAATTGCTAAATCTGGTGGCTTTATATGTATAGAAATGGAGCAGGGTACTCATGTGCCTGAGGAGCCACCATCAGGTTGAGGCCTCGGCGTGCTCACAGGGCTAGCAAGTGGTCATGGGCACATTCAGGCTGCCAGGGCATCACAACATTATGCAGAGCTTCTGTGGAGGCCTGGGGATGGGCCCATATTGTCTCCGTTTCAAAGACATATACCCATTCTCTGGCCTGGTTACTGCCAGGGTGGCAATTTAACAGGAAGTGGGCTTGCTTCTTCTAGTCCAGCTTTTCAACTGGTCCAGTCTTTCTAGTCTCCACATAGAAAACACCTCCATCCTCATCCTGAGGTATAACTAGTCAATTTCTCCCTCCCTCCCTCTCTCCCTCCCTCTCCCCCACTTTCTCTTTCTCTCCATGGCAACATGGTTTGTCTGTGTAGCCCTGGGTGTCCTGTAACTTGTCCTGTAGACCAGGCTGGCCTACACAGATCCCCCTGCCTCTGCCTCCCAGTGCTGGGATTAAAGGTGTTCGCCACCACCTAGTCAATGTTTTTAATTTTTAGATTTTCTCTTCTTTATATTAACTATAAAGGAACATGCTCTGTATTTCCCCTCAAATTCAGAGCAAGAGGCTTTTTTATTGACCCAAGCAAGAAATCCATCTCTGATATGGCACGTAAAAGGGAATTTGGTCTATAGTCTCTCTGGGCCTGGAATTTTCTGCTTCTGCCTCTTCTCCGAGAGACCATGGCTGGGTGTGTCTGTGCTCTCTGATCAGTATGCTGGAACTTAGGGAGACAAAGGCTTTGCGCACTGAGTAAACCCGAATGGACACACACCAGGTGCAGGCTCTGCACCAGAATACTTCCACTCACAGTTTTCCAAGGGTATCACGAGGGCAGGAAAGACCTCCAGGACCCGGGCTTCCTGGGGTCAGGCTACAGGGACAGCATAATGACAGCAGCAGAGAGGACATGGGTGAGTCCCTGCTGAGGCTCTCAGTCCATCCTTCCTGTGATAGTCGATCTTTGTTGTTTGTTATTTTTTACTTTTTTTGTTTATTTTTTTATAGGTATATGTGTGTGCTTGTGTGTGCCTTCATAGGTCAGAAGGCATCCGATTCCCTGGAACTGGACTTTATAGGGGGTTGTGAGCCACCCTGTGAGTGCTGGGAATCTAACCATCTAAGCCAGTCTAGTTTTTTGGGGTGGTGGTGATGATGATGATTGAGATAGGTTCTCTAAGGCCTAGAACTCACTATGTAGACCAGGCTGACTTGGAACTTAAGAGATCTGCCTGCCACTGCCTCCTGAGTGTTGACATCAAAGGTGTGCATCACTGTCGCCTGGCTCTGATGGTTAGCTTTAGTTACCAATTGGACAGTCTATAATCACATGGGCAGGGAGTCCCAATATGGGTGTGTCTAGATCAGGTTGCCTGTGGGCAAGTGTGAGAGGATCCCTGATTGACAGGAAGACTCTCCCACTCTGGGTGGAACCATTCCCTGGGCGGGGTACCCTGGATTGTATTAGAGTGCAGAAAACAAGCTGAAGATTAGCATGTATGCATACTGTATGACTAGCTGCTTCCAGTTCCTCTTCCTTGACTTTTTTTTAAAAAAAGATTTATTTATTATTATATCTAAGAACACTGTAGCTGTCTTCAGATACACCAGAAAAGGGTGTCAGATCTCATTACGGATGGTTGAGAGCCACCATGTGGTTGCTGGGATTTGAACTCAGGACCTTCCGAAGAGCAGCCAGTGCTCTTAACCACTGAGCCATCTCTCCAGCCCTTCATTGACTCTCTTACAATGGTGATTTATAATCAGAAATTGTGAACCAAGCAAACCCCCTTTTAGCCTTAAGTTGCTCTTGCCAAGGTATTTTATTGCGGCAACTACAGCAGCTGACCTTTCCTGTCATTTCCCCATCACGTGCTACACTGTGGACTCTGGGAGCTCACCTAAGTGACAGGTGTACCTCCTCTGTGGCAAGTCCACTTCAGACAGTGCTGGCATCTGCTCACTTGTGTTTTAAAGGTAAGATCCTCAGGATGTAGCCATTGCTGGACCTGATACTCATTCGTTATGTAGGCTAGTATGGTCTGGAACTTGCGGCAGCCATCCTACCTCTGCCTGAGTACTGGGATGACCAGGGTGTGCCACCACACTGGGCCTAACCAGTGTGTGGTTGACACTCAAGTTATGACCTGGTAACTGGGGAAGAACTTTCCTCAGGCCAATTAATGTCCAGTGGGAAGAGACGAAGCAATGGACAGGATGGGGTCAGGAGAGCTTGAGCCATCAGTGTGTCAGGCCCGGGTTGATGAGAGCTGCAGCAGGCCAACAGATGGACTGGCATTAGTGTGCTCAAAGGCCAGGTGACTACAGATGGGCCAGGCTGAAGGGTAGTAGAGGAAAGGTGGGGTCTACACCAAAAACAGAGCAAATGCCCCAACGAAGCAGCCCAGAGGACCGGCTAGCTGATGACGAAGCAGACGAAGCCTACACGGAAGCAGAAGTGGAAGCCAGTGGGGAGCCTGGGATGCAGGCTGGCAGAGTGAGTAGGGACAAGGTAAGGAGCTGACACTTGGAATACTGTCCCAGCCCTTGGAGCAGGCTAAGGTTTGGCATCTATCCGAGAGCTAGGAACAGGCGCTGGTGGTGTGGCTCAGTGGTAAAGCACTTGCCGGGTGTGTACAAGGACTGCAAAACAAAGTACAACCAAAGAGACCCTCGTCCTTCGGATCAGCAGAACCAGCGGACGTCACTGGATGGTCAAGCTAATACCTCAGGGAGAAGGTATACTTAGTGGGACTTACAACTGCAGACATAGGCCAAATAACCAATGCCTTGGCAAAAGCTCTGAAGTTCCCCATAACTTAAAGGACCCTTGAGCATCCCTCTCCCCCAGGTCACAGGGCCCTTCCTGGGTTCAATGACTAGCTGGTCCCTCAGAATTCCAGCATGTGAGCCTTTGACTTGAACCAACCCAGAGCTGCTGTTTCTCTTCCTGAGATCTGCTTTGCTACTTTGTGGCTTTTCCTATTTGAATGGAGATTAGAGTCTTATCTGGCTTGCTCACAATCCTTTCAATTTCCTTTTGAAAATTAAAAAAGAAATACTCTGTAGGCTTCTGTTTCAAAATGCTCTTTTTCTCCTGCGGTAGCTAAAAAAATACTTTTATGCCCCACCGGTTTCTGTTTAAGCGCCACTGACTGGATGCGTCAAAGCACATTTTGACCTCAGGGCTGTTTGTGTGCCCCGCTGCACATTCTGATGTCACTGAACCTTCTAACACACAGCCGAACTCTCAGCATGAGACTCTGAGATACTGAAACTTGGTCACAGGCCTATATTGGGCTGGTTGAGATAAGGTAGGGAATGTCCCCCTAGGGTTTGTTTGGCAGTGTGGAGGTGGTGAGACCTGTAGAGGTGGGGTCTAGGGCAAGGTGATTAGGTCAACGAGGTGTCACCTCCTAGGGGAAGGTGTTGATGTAGTTATTGTGGGAATCTCATTGTTCCCTCAAAAAGGAATTGCCATAAACTCAAAGAGCAAGCCTGGCCCTCCCTGGCTGCTGGCTTCTTGACTTGCTCTGGATCACTTGAATGTACGTGGCGCCATTTACCATGCCATGACACAGCATGAGGGCCAAGCGGCCCTCACTAGTGGTTGAAGTAATGGGACCACTGGGTCTTAGATTTCCTGATTCCTAAACTGTGAACTAAATAAAGTACCTAGCTCCAGGGGCTGTGGAGATAGTTCACTTGGTAAAGCGCACGGGGACTGAATTCAGTCTCCAGCACGAACATAAAAACCATGGCACGATGGTGTCCACCTGCAATCCCAGTACCAGGGAGGTAGGACCAGAACGTTCTCTGAGGCTTGCTGGCCAGACAGTCTAGCTGAATCAGTGGGCTCCAAGATCAGTGAGAGACCCTGTCTCAAAAAATAAGACGGAGAATGATAGAGAAAGACACCCTGGCACACACAAAATAAAGCACTCTGGGGCAGGCATTTTGCTATAGTCGTGGAAAGTGGGCTAATCCAGAGAGCAAACTGAGATCGCTACTCTGAAGTCTTGTATTAAAACCTAGTTCTGGGAGCTGCCAGCTGTGAGCGGTAGACACATTGTTTCAATGAGATCTGGAGGATGGGCAGGACACCAGATCTGGCAGCATGACTGGAGGCCTGTGGACTTCTGGGATCCAAGACTGTGGCTGAGGCCCGAGGGCTTCCCAGGAGCAGGCATGCACCTGCCGCCTGCTGTTTCATCTCTTGGATTCTTGAGCCCAGGAGCTCAGGACCGGCTTGGCACCCACAGCATTCTTACATGAAGAGGACGTGCCACACCCAGTAACACCAGGCTTGCCCTCTTTGTAGTCATCTGGATGAGCGACTGGCATGGCCCGCAGGCAGCCGTTTCTGGCTTGTTGGGCATTCTGGGGAGAAATGAGATGGTCTCCTAGCCTGCAGAGAAAAAAGAAAAAAAAAACATGAAAAAAACAAACAATAAATACAGATAACTGGGAGGTATTTGATAGCTGACTGCTGTGTAGCACTACAAGAAGATGGAGGAAGTGACTGTGCCTGAGATTCTTTTGGGAAATGGACACTTTTGTTTAGTTTTGCCTTTTTAAGTTAAAAAAGTCACATTTATTTATTTATTTATTTATTTAGTGCGTGAGAGTGTGTGTGTGTGTGTGTGCACATGTGTGCACCACAGCACACATATGGAGGTCAGAAGACAACTTGGAGCAGTCCATCATGGGAGAACCTGGTGATGAAACTTAGATTATCAGGCTTGGTGGCAAGCAAGCACCTTTACCTGCTGAGGCATTATTTAATCTGCCTGCTTTTTTGTTTTTTTTGTTTTTTTTGTTTTTTTAAATAGGACCATGTAGCCCAGGCTGGCCTTGAATGCAGTGGCTGAAAATGATCTTGAACTTTGGACTTCCTGCCTCTCCCAAGCTGTCACCCTAAACCCCCTGGGAGGTGACAGCTGGACCTCCTCCCACCTGCTAACACATTAGGAAATCTTAAGAGCTGTGGGTCGCATAGGGTCCCTGTTGTGTCCATCAAACAAGACACAAACCTCTTCTCCAATCATGCCAGCCCTGAACAGAGGCAGGCAAGGCAGAGGCAACTTCTAACTGAGTGATTCGTGTTGCTGTGCTGGCCCCATGTTGGTGGAAACAGATGGTAAGTTCTGGTCCAGACTGGCCACATCATACTCAGATTTGGCAAGAGACGGGACTGGGAGAGCTGTCCCTGAGACAGGCAAGCACTCGAGGCTCTGTGGGTCAGTCTGGACAGGCCTGAGGAAGTCTGTGTGTATGTGTGTATATATGTATGTGTGTGTGTGTGTGTGTGTGTGTGTGTGTGTGTGTGTGTGTGTGTAAGCCACTCATTATCTAGCTGTGCTGAGGTTTTCTGGGGGCTAAAGGGGGAAAGAAGCAGAGGGATTATAGGTAAGGTAAAGAGGAACGAGAAAAGAGAGTTAGATTTGAGACCCATGGGAGAGAGAAATGATATTCTGTGCTAGAAGAGTCCTTCCGTTGGTCATGATGGGTACAGGGTGGCAAGAGGGAATGATGGATGGGAAGCCAATAGACAAAGGCCCAGAGGGCAGAAGGCAGGGGCAACGGTGAAGGGTGGGGATCTGGCTGGCCTGTTGTGGGGGTTGGAGGGGTTAATGTCAGTCCCCGAGGCAGTGGCTGAGCCTTCATGCTGATCCTACATGCCTGGGGTGCTATGAGGCACATCTACTATGTGCAAGCAGGGCTGGGGTGCCATCAGGGAGTAGGATGGGGGTGAAGACCTCAGATCAGGGCTACAGACTCTGTCCAGAGCATAGCATCTAGGAGGAAATGGGAATGGCCGATCAGTCTACTGTGGCAGGGACAGGGGTGGACAGCCACTGGGAGGGGGCTGGGTTAGTACCTGCAAGGGCTCAGTGGGCCCCAAAGGTGCCAAGCGTTGGGAATAGTTAAGTCACCCATGATCCTGGAAGTCACTGGCTGAGCATGCAGCACTGTGGAGGAAATCCAGGCTGGTGGACGTGGGCAGAGGGATCCACACGCTCAAGTGTACAGAGAGGCTAAAGGAAGGAGCAGTTGGAGGGGTAGAAGACAGAGCACTGGGAGCATAAGGCGCAGAGATGGGAGCAGAGGGCTTCCAGCATCCAGAAGGATTAGTTAGGTTTGTGTGGACAGGAGTCAGGTCTGGGAGGCACAGCCATGACAAGGCTGAGAGAGGGTAGAGTTCTGTACCCATGTTTACCTTAGGCTTTCTGTTCTAGACAAGAAAACCAGCGTTTATCATAAAAATTTAGATAATACAAAGGTTGTATAAGATGGTCCCCACCATAGTACCCACAGGTGACCACTTAACTGTGGTGTCTTTTCAGTGTTTTTTAAAAATGCAAACAGGTGGCTGGGGATGTGGCTCCTGGCATTCAGCGAGCACTGGGTTTGATCCCCAGCACTGCATTAACCAGGCAAGTGGGTACGCACTTGGAAGGTGGAGGCAAGGGAACTGCCAGGTGAAGCATTCTCTGTTAATAGCAGTTCCAGGCCAGTCTGAGCTCCATAAGACCCTGTGTCATTGTGCTGCATGTCATTCATTCCAGCCCTAGGAAGGCAGAGACAGTCGGGTCTCTGTGAGTTCAAGATCCGTCTGGTCTACGTAGAAGTTCCAGGGCTGCACAGTGAAACTGTCTCCAAAAAAGGCATAAATCAGCACACCTGGCTTTTGTCTCAAGGAAGGGGTGGTGGTGAATATATACAAGAGAGCCTGGGGCCAATGGCCAGTCCAGTCTGGCTATGCACTGTATACTTTATACAGGTTGCTTTTCCATCCAGCTATGCACTGTTACATTGTCAAGATCTTGCCATGTCACTAACCGGTCTTAACTCTGCTACACATTTCCAATACTGTTTGTGCTGATCACCATAACTTTGGAAGCCAGTCTTCTATATTTGGTATGAAGATATTTTTTCCATAATCAATGTAGAAACAAATACCCCTGCACATACTGACCCAGAGAGCGCCAGCTTCTTGAATCTGGGAAACACATATTCACTAAGTATCCCCAGGAGTGCTAAGACTCTGGGTTTATCTGGAAGCAAGGCAGGGTTACGCAGGGGCTGGTGGTTGTGAACGGAGAATCAAGTTCCTTGAGTGTAAATCCAAGAAGCAGAGGTAGGAATTCTGACCAGTCATTCATGGCCCTCAGGAGGCTGGGGGTTTCTGCATATTGTCACCTTCTTACCATGTCCTGCCTCTTCTTGTTACAGTGCTTCTGAGGGTAGGAATCACATCTCACTTATTTTTTTGGGTCCCTAGGACTGAGTTTACACCCCATTGGTCATAGAAATGCAAACAATGTTGAACTTGGAGGTGAACTTGTAATCCCATCACCGAGGAAGCTGAGGCAGGAGGATAGTGAGTTTGTGCACAGCCTGGACTACAAAATGAAACTGTCTCAAAAAAAAAAAAACTTTATTGAATCTACCTTGGCAGAGGAACTTGGGGGCAGTCATTGCTTCATGGAGGGTGGGACAATGGATTCAGGATGTGTGCACATGGGTGGGCAGGTCCATCCCAGCCAAAGACCTCCCAGATATGACCTCCAGCAGGGGAGCTCGCTGAGCCCACATGCTAAAAAAGCATGTTCAAGGGTCTCCCACAGAACAGGTCATCTGGCCCAAGGTGAACACTGCCGCTTGGTGAGGTGTTAAATTTGTTAGATTCATGGTCACTTCTGAATAGAATGTCCTTACCTCATGCTTGTCTGGCTGTGAAGCCAGGGTTTTAATTCTTTTCTAAAAATTAAAAAGATTTGTTTCCTTCTTTACTTGTCCAACGGAAATTTCCTAGTTCCTCTTCCTGCTTCTATCCCAAATGGATCACGTTTATAAACTAGGTTCACTAATACTCATCTTTCACCATTTTTAAGATCAAGACAAAGAACCCCACAGATGTAAGGGCAAGAACGGCTTGCTGACGCAGTTCACGCTACTGTTAACTTACAGGCATGGTAACGTGGTTGTTCTTTTAAAAATACATTTCCTGCTAATCATCACAGTGTTTGCATATATTTATAGGTACAGCGTGACATTTCAGTGCACGGCACACGGCACTGACTGCATGAGGGCAGCTGCCACAGCTGTCTGTAGGAGGTCTATGCTGAGGTCCATCTCCTTAGTGTGATTTTTCTCTCAGTTTTCCTGCAGGATGAAAGTACTGGTTATGTGTGAGAGGGTAAAGGACAGTATAGTAAATTGGGTATCAATAATTAAGAATAAAAACCTAGAGACAGAAGCACAAGGAGGCTAATCAAACAGGTCTCCGAGCACTGATCTATGGTGGGGGCTCTGGAGTATCGTACCGCAGATTCCAGATGTGTGCCAAAACTTGGCAAGAGCTGATGCTGGACATTAGTGTTCCTGGTAGCTGTGACATGGCGCTCACAAAGACAGGTATTTCCATCCTATTGGATGCTAAGTGCTTCCTTGTTTATCATAAAGTTACCACACAGTAAAATGGGAAAAAATCAAACTGTCCAGTGACAGGCACTAAGGAAAACATGGTGTGGCCGTTAAACTATGGTATGGCCACTTCTCTCTGAGAGGGTAATGGGAGGCTTTCAGCCAGCTCTCTATGACCTCCTGTTCACACATGCTTGTTTGTAGTTTTCCCTAAACAGGAAAACACGGGTCATGAAGATCCCAGAAGGGACTCTTGACTGGCAGCTCAGCCCAGGTAAGCTGAATGAAGTTTTATTTTTCTGTCAAGAGGTAGAAGCCAGGCTACAGAGAATGAACTGTGCCTGGCTGCTTTCCCTCCTTTTTTTTTTTTTCTGTGCTGGGGATAGAACCCAGGACTTCACGCATGCCCCAAGCCACATAGTTGCTTTGAGAACTTCATCTAAAATAGAGCTGTGACACTCCAGTCCTAGCCTGTGGGGATAAGCGACAGGAATGAGCAACAGGGTAGGATTTCAAACTAGGTAAACCCACCATTGCTCGATGACTTTCCTCTGAGATGACTCTGGCCAACGCCAGCCTTTGGAAGTGGCCTGGGAATCTCAGGTCCCCGCCTTCTCCTTCTGGAAGGAGCCTAAGTGTGTACTGGAGAGATGGGACCTCAACTGTTTTCCCTCCAAAAATCCTCACGAGATAAACAATAAAGAGAATGCTTTTCAGTATGAATGCTTTATTATGCATTAATGCATATTACACAGCAATTAAAGCAAAGTTTAAGAAAAATAGACTCCCGCCTCCTGTATCCCGAACTTACACTGGGCACCCTGTCCTGTGGCCACCAGGGGTGACTGGCCGACGAAGGGGCTCATCCCCACTCCACTGCACACTGGCCGGCCCTTTCCTCCGTGCCTTCCCAGTGTTGGTCATGATCTGGTGGAAGGAGGAAACAGGCTTGAGACAGTGGGTCCCTAAGAGCCCACCCAGAAGCAGAGAGGACTAAAGGTTACCAGTGTCCAGGGACAAGATGCTATCTAAACCAGGTTCAAGGGCACCTGTATTCCTAGCACTTAGGAGGCAGGAAGATCAGAATTCAGTTACACAGCCTGGCTACATGAAACTCTTGTCTAAAAACAAAACAAAGCAAAGCCAGGTGGTAGTAGTGAAAGTCTTTAATCCCAGCACTTGGGAGCAGAGACAAGTAGATCTCTGAGTTCTGAGTTCAAGGCCCACCTGGTCTACAGAGTTAGTTTCAGGGCAGCTAATCCTACAAAGAGAAACCCTGCCTCAAATTAAAAAACAAAAAACAAAAAAACAAAAAGACAAACACACAAAAAACCTCCAAGCCAAATAACAAAACCCCACAAACAAACAAAGGTGGGGAGGTTTGGGTTGGTGCAAGGACACAGTTCAGATCCCTAGAACCTATATAAAAGATGGGCAGACATGATGTCTTGCTTGTAATTTTAGCTTGGGAAGTACAGACAGGGGAAGCCTGGGGTAAACAGGATAAGTAGACCAGCCAGATTCCAGAGCTCCATGTCTGGTAAGAGATCCTGTGTTAGGTGGAGATCGATGGAAGTGGACAAATGATATGCGCTGTCAACTTGTAACCGCTATATGCACATACACATATGAACACACATATAAGCACATGTGCGCGCATACACACACACACACACATACACCATACCTAGTAATAATAAAGAATATCAAATAATAAAGAAATCTAAAAAAACAAAAAATGGGGGTACTTAAAGAGGGTCCATGCTTCAGGTTATTTGAGAACACAAACGTTATGAGGAGAGAGGAGTCTTTTTAGCATAGTATATGATCACAAGGAGCAAACAGTATAGAACTCAGAAAGTCATGGGAAGAAGTAGAGTTGAGAACAGTAGAGTAGCTGCTCTAAGCTTTGAAGAGGCCTGGATCTTTGAAGGTAAGAAAGGAGAAAAAAACCAGGTGGACTGAAGAGAAGGAGGAGGAAGAGGGAGAGGAGGAGGAGAAAGAGCAGGAAGAGGAAGAGGAGGAGGAGGAGAAAAAAGCCAACATTCCAGCCTGGTGTAGTGGGGCATGCCTGTATGTAGCATCTGGGAGGGAGGCAGAGACTTTTGCTAGGCTAGTTAGAAGTTGGGCCTTCCCAAGGAGCCTTCTCCTGGGACGTGAATCAAGTTTACGGCTAGCCTGGGGTACTTAGTGAGACTGAAACAAAGCCAGTGGTTAAGCTACCGGAGAAAGGGTCAGTGCCATGAGGGCTCCTTCCAGTAGAGTCCGAGGTACTGCTGGCTCTCTGCTGCGTGGAGCTCGTGCCTTGCAGTGCCTCCTACAGGGGACAACTAACACATCACTTACAATTGCTTTTCAGATGTTTGAAAATAGGGCCCAGCGAGGCATCTGGCACTGAGAGTGACCACTCATTAGCCATTTCTGTAAGCCGGAGTTTCCCTCCTACCTGCTGGGCTTGAGGGGCACCTGGGGGACTTCCAGTGGCCTTGCCTGGGCTCTGCCCACCCACTAGGTAGGGCCCTTCAAGTTGAATTCCAGGCAGATGCCTGAGAAGCTTCGGAGGGGCAGGGCGTGGCTCTACATCTGCCCAAAAGAACAGCTTCCATCTGGATTACAGATGGAGGGTCTGCGAGAAGGAAGGTTCTCCTGATGCCAAGTGTGTTTTTAGCCATGCTAAACAATAATGCAGCACTCGGCTTACACAGCTTACTCAGTGGTAAAGGCCGTGATATCAGGCCAGGTGTGCTGTTGCATGCCTGAAGTCCCAGCACCAGGGAGGCCAAGGCTGGAGGATGTCAAGTGCTAGGCCAGCCTGGGCTGTATGGTGAGAGCTTGCATCAAAAGATTCGCAGCAACAGCAGAAGCAGAACAAGAATAGTAACCACAGTGCTCAACTAAAGCTAAACGGTGCGCCCCTGCGCGTTTGTCTTCTTTCCGTCCCTCTCTTTTTACATTGCTAGACAGGAAATCCCGACTGAGTACAAGCCAGGTAAGTGCTCTACCACTGAGCTACACCCCTCAACTCTCATTTGTGTTTTGGGGGTGGGTTGGGGAGGGGCAAGATCTATGAAGTTTAGGCTCTCCTTAAACTTGCAATCCTCCTGCCTCAGCATCCTCAGTTCTAAGATTACAGGTATGTGCCATCATGCCTGTAAGAAAATCTAGATGTACTTCAGGGCGGGCAGGCTGGCCAGTGGGAAAAGGCAGCTAGTGACAAGCTTGGCAGCCTGAGTTGGATCCCCATGGTCTATATGGTGGAAGGAGAGAAATGACTCTCACAAGTTGTCCCCTGACCGCCATGTGTGTGTACACGGTGATATGCATGTGCCTACACAAATACCACCTCTCCCTGCATAAATAAATGTAATGTCTGTCTGTCCATCCATCCATCTATCCATCCATCCATCATCTCTGTACACATAAAAAAACAACTTGGAAGCGACAGACCCTGTTAGCTGACTACTATTCACTTCTTCAACAACAGAACATTGACATGGTAATGTGTCTAGTTAAAAACAATTTTCATCGGCTTGGACTCTCTTGCAGCTTGGGGTCACGGTTCTTGTTTTGACTCATTAGAAATGGAGGACACCAGAGTGAGTTTTAAGGACAGCGCTGTTGGGGGTGGGTGTAGCTGGCTTGCATGTCTGGCCCTTGACTTTACTACAGATTCGAGGCAGTAGCTGTCAGTCATCTCATGACTGACAGATGAGACAACCACCACGTAAGTGATGACATGGAGGCAGAGGTTCAGAGCCAAGGAAGCCTGGGCTTCAAGGCTTTAGGGGAGGTCCTAGTGCTGTCTTCACAAGGCTGCCTTTGCCGACATCTGCAAGAGGAAGGACATTTGCCTGCATGGGATTAGTTGATGCTGCTGTCTGTCCATGTCAACTTCCTGTGCAAGGAAACATGAATGCTTCTAAGTCTCATAGGTGAGGGTGGTCGAGTATCACTCTTACACAGGCCACTTTGGCATACAGGTTATTTTGAGCTAAAGACACTTGAGAAAGAACAGATGCAAGAATGTCCTCTGACCTCTCTGCTTTTCTTCATAGAAACAAGTGATAAAAACTTCATGTGAAAGCTGACCTTCCTTATCAGAAGAGACATTCCTGGTTGGGACTTCATGGGCTAAGAGAATTCTGTCCATACATACCTTGTTAAATATTTCTTGTCATCGTTTATCTCTTAGTAGAAAACATTACAAATTCATCCTAATGTAGATGTCAAAAAAAAAATCACAGTTTGTGAATGTAAAATAACAACTCTGCTTTAAAGGAAATAATTTATTCTGACCATGAATGACCATGGTTCAGGACCATGGATTCAAGTCATCCTGAAGGAGCGACATGACCTTTTATAGTCACAGAGAGTTAAGTCATGACTCAATGTCTTTACAGTCTCTGTCTGTCTGTCTGTCTGTCTGTCTGTCAGCAGGTGGGAGGGCTAACAGGACTTTTCTATTGGTCCCAGACACAGTCTTTATCAACGATGAGGGCTTTCCTATGGGAATCAGACATTATCTTCACTGCATTCTTGGCTTTAGGGTCCCTTCCTGGAGACTAGAGATCTGTGCTACACACTCTCAGTTTCACTGAGCAATCGATGGGATATTAGCTGCAATGCAGAGGTTGGGCATAAGTGGCTGATAAAGGAAGTAAAAGGTCATTAGTTGGTGGGCTTGGAGGTTTCCAAAGTCTCTCTCTGCCTCCTGAATGCAGGTCAGAATGTAAGTTCTCAGATACTGCTCCAGCACTATGCCTGCCTGCCTGTTGCCAGGCTCCCTGGCATGGTGAAACTGTAAACAAGCCCCAGTTAGATGCTCTCCTTTATAAGTATCTTTGGTCATGGTGTCTCTTCACAGCAATTGAAGAGTACTAAGACACAAGGTATGTCTGTACAGAATTCTCTTTCTTCACCAGAATTATGGGCAAGCAGCATGCTAAATGTGACTGACCACTGATATTCTCTTGTAAGCTTGAAAGAGTAACTTACTCTCCTCTTCAGCATTTGCCATGACCTGCCTCTTGGGTACAGAGGTACTGTGTGCTCTGATACACAGCTCTCTGGGGGCAAAGGGGCAGCATTGTGGCTTAGCAGAGCAGATACCCAGGGACAACGCCCTTCCAGGACTTTCCTGATGGCAACAACATGAACGAGCCATGCCACGAGTTCCTGTACCATGGTGGCAGTTACTCTATTTTCCCCTTGTGCCAAGATGAACCATATTTCCTGTACCGTAAGCCAACATAAACCTTTCCTCCCTTTAGCTGTGTTTGTCAGCTACTTGGTCGTAGTAAAAGTCACTAATACAGCTAGTTTTCCTCATTCGGCACAGGCAGTTATGAGACATGACATTAAGTTCTTTTATGCACCATGATTTTGAAAGGCAAACCCCATCAGGCTGGTAATTTCAGGTCACAGATCTGGGTGACAAAGGGCAACTTAGAGGGACGTTTTGAATGGTGGAAGTACTAGCAATGCATGTGTGGCTCTGCTCCACACTGAGCTGTGTGTGTGATTTAATAAAATAAAGATGTTTCTATGAGGAGATGCTGAGCTGTGCTGAGGCTCAAAAGAGTTCTCAAAACACACACACACACACACACACACACACACACTCCGACCCTGATACCTGTCAACGGGACTTTATTTGCAAAAACAGTCTTTGCAAATATAATTATGGATCTTTGAAATGAACAGGTCATCCTGGGTGACTGAGGGGAGCCCCAAGTCTAGTGACGAGTGCCTCTATGAGAGAGAGAAAAGGACATAAAGAGAGAAGGCCATCAAAGATGGAGGCAGTGGTCAGAGTGAAGTGGGCATAAGCCAAGGATCACCTAGAGCCACCAAGAGCTGGAAGAATCAAGGCAGGCTCCTCCTTCAGAGCTCGGAGGCACCCCAGCCCCATCAAAACTGGAGTTTGGACCTCTGCCCTCCAAGCCCGTGGCAGAATGCATTTCTGTTTTAAGCCGGCCAGTGTGTGGTCCTTTGTTCGGCAGCCATGGGAAATGGACGCCCTCGGTCCTCACCTCTATATAAGCAATTCTTTCTGTCCTCATTCTGACTGCGCACTGCTCACACAGTGGTAATGGACACCAAGGAGATAAGCAAGAGTGTGTGGGACTTTTCTGTTGGACCCCAAACCATTCCCTCTACAGTGAAAGGGACATGCATGCATTGTGGAGGCTCTGAGTGTGGGTTATGGTGAAATGAAACCATTTCTGAGTGCCCATCATCTGGGTTTACTAATTGGAAGCAGTCTTTGGCATCCCACCAGCAAGTTCAACCAAACCAGCAGTCCCAGAATACACTGCCTTGGGTTTTATTGTTACAAACTGTTACTATATCTACATAAGATCCTATCAAAGCAGTATACTATGTAGAGTGGCCAAAAAACTTAACTGAGGGCTCATTTTAGGTTTATGTCTGACCAAGTCCCAGTTAATCTCTGTGCTGGCATTTGGGTGCTATGGAGTTAGAAGCACAGGCTTAGGTGTTCTGCCCTGCCCTGCAGCAGCCCTGGCCACTGGCCTCTTCTATTTTCCCAGTCACCTGCTTCAGAAGAGGGTCCTGCAAATGCTCTGAAGAACCATGTTTTATCATGCAGCCCAGCAGAGAAGCCAGCACGTTCCCCGAAGAAAACAGAAGTCTGGAAATACTTCAGAACTGCCGACAGCAACTTGGAGCCCCTTCCTGACCTCTACCTAGCACCGCTGCAGCAAAGAGTGGGAACAGAGCCCCATAGCCAGCTCCTCTGGTACATGATACATTCTGGAGACAATAGTGGGTGCTGCTCAGCCGACCCTTCCTAACTGGGAGAGAGAGGCTAGCCCTCTCTCCTTCAGTCGCCAACTGCTCTCTTTTCTTTCTTCTTACTCCCAAGTCTGTTTTTTTCCAAAGCAGCCAGAGTGTAAATCTAAGTTGATATGTTTTATTTACCTATTTATATTTTATTAAAATATTTTTGAGATAGCATCTCAAATATCCTAAGCAGGCCTGAAATTCACATGTAGTTAAGATGACTCTGAACTTTAGATCTTCCTGCCTCCGCCTCCTTTGTGCTGGGATAACAAATATGCAGTGCTCAGAACAGAACCCAGGGCCTCATGCATGATAGGTAGGCACACAACCAAAGAAGCACATCCCTGCCTGGTTAACATACAAATCAACGGAATCCTTCTCCTATCTGCACCCCTGTAGTTTCCCAGCACTTATGAAGCTTGAAACCCACGTCCCTGCCATGACTCAGAGCTCCATGAGGTGGCTCCTGGCTGTCGCTCAACCTCAGGTTCTATTGGTGTACACTGCCAGGCAGTCCTTGGGAGAGTCTTCACATGATGGGGAAGAGATGAGAACAGGTTACCATGGAGACCAGCTCCTGATGAGGGCATGAGGGCCCAGCTGGGGGTGGGACTGGGCATGGGTGGGTGCTTTGTGCTTCTGCTTGCTCCAGCCAAGGATTGGGCCATTTGACCACACCATTTCCCCTTCCTGAGCCTCTGGCTTTACTTGTTCCCTCAAGGAATCCTCTCCAGCTCACCTATTTGGAGACTTCAGAAGCCACACAACTGGCACTGTAAACCATTACTTTCAAAGCACCAACAGCTTGTTGGAAAGATAATAGCATGTTCTGCCAGCCAGCACAGGGCTTCAGTTTAGATTGATTCATATTCCTGGAAACTGCCTCCTCCCTTCTGAAAGCTTACCCGCTAGCATCCTATCTGCCTATGCATAGGCTTTCTGGCACCTGGGACACCGTGGCCCTGCACTGCTATCACTTGTGGGTAGAGCAGCAGATTCCTTCTCATGGGGACTCGTTCCTACTTGACTATTTACCTATTTGTATTTGGAGCTGGCAGTTCAGCCTAGGGTCCCATGTGTGCTAAGAGCATGCTCTATACCCCTAGCCTGATTCCTTCCTATTTAGCCTGCTGGTCACTGGCCAGTGGCTCCTGGAGCTGGCTAAGCACCAGAGCTACCAAGGATCTTTCAGAGGGCAGCTTCTGGACCTTCGGTAGGCGATGACACCATTGGCCACTTGTCTGCTTCCGAAACACTGCATTCTTCAGGTTATTTGCAGTCCGCTCCGCTTTTTGATTTCTCTCCTTAAGGGTCCCTCTTCCTTCTCCCATGCCCAACATGCAGGAGAACCTTGGTTCTCAGCCTATTCTCTCCCTGTCCACTGAACTTCAGCCACTACATATGTGTTGAAAGCTTCTAAACTGATGTAACATGTGGAAACGAAAAGGTTTGGCTGGTGATGCCCGTTACCGTGGATGACACTGAAGACAACGTAGAGGTTCCTGGGAGGTTCATTTGTACCTACTTCTCCCAGCTCCACTTCCGTACATCAGTAGGTCTATCCATCTCTGACAGGTCTCCAAGGCACTTCAGGGCCACTGAGAGCAACCAGCTAAAAAGGTTCTTTTCATAAGCCTAAGCTCCTCTGAACCTTGTGTCACTGAAGGCATTATGTTATGCCTGTCCATCTGCCCCTCCTGTTCAGGACGCCTCTGGCTCGTGTACTTACTCCCAAGTACTCTGTGGTTAGAAGCTTCTCGCCTGAGAGTTCTCCCAGCTGGGGCTGGATCAGTTCATCTTTGTCCAGGTCAGCTTCCATGATGTCATGATCCTCCTGTTTCAAAGAAGACAGGAGTGAGAATTCTAGACACTCACTCAGCCACGATCCTCCCAGAGTGAGCAGGCAGTTGCCATGAAATAAGGTCTCAGGCCAGCATAAAGTCCCACCAGGTCTCAGAAGCCACCTATCCCCTGCTCAAAATCCCTCTAAAAAAGTGAGGGGGGCACAGCTGACAACTATTACAGGATATTTGATCACACTGTGAACTCTGAGATTGTGCTATTTACTGAAAAAACTGTTTCTAGTCATGGTGTGGCTCAGCACTTAAATGAGCACATACCTTTAATCCCTGTAGCTGGAATACATACATGCCCTTAGTACACACTTTTAATCCCAAACAAAGAAGGTAAAGTTAGTTTATAGAAGGAAGCACCCATGTTTGAAAGTGATATCTAATTTGTGGGGCAGACAGAGTGATGAATCAGAGAAAGATCTGACAGAATAGGACATGCCCAACTCTCCTGAGAAGAGAGAGGAAGGGAAGCTACTTAAGAGAACAGTGCAGACAGAAGCAGGCAAGCAGTTTTACCAGGACAATTGTACAGGTTAAAAAGAGAACAAGCTAGACATAGGTGGAGACAGAACAAGCCAGAGAATGAGAAGGAGTCAGAAGGCTAGAACAGATTGCTAGAGTTAGTCTGAGGCCAAGCAGAGTAATACAGGAGAGGTTGAAAGAGAAGCCGGATTGAATCAGAGTGGAGAGGAGTTTGAGCCAGCACGGCTGGGTTGAATCAGTCAGCCAGAGCTCAGAAAAAAACTAGGAAGGGGTGAGCTTATTCAGTACGAAGTCTCAGAGGCTGAAAACATTCTAGGCCTAGATAAGATTGTATGGAGGTTACAAGATTCCAGGACTAGGCCTAAGTTAGTAGACTGGGGTGATAAGCCTCAGAGATGACAATTATATCAGGCATCTAAAAGTTATGTTTCCGGACAAGCCCCGAGGAAGCTAGGCTCCCAGGAAATGCTTCCATAGATAGCTATAGACAGGACGATGTCTAAAGGGCCCCTTGGCAGTTGTCATAGCCAGGATATCTCTGTCTCTCTGAGAGGTCAAGGAACCATGTGAAAGGCCACCAGTGAGATCACAGTCAGCTGGTAAACACTTTCACATACATAGGTCTTATGGGGCCGTGAGGCAGTCAGAGGAGCAGGTGAAAGGCTAAGCAATTGGATCACAGACAACTCGTAAGCGCTTCCGCACACACAAGTCTTATTGGGGCTGGGAGGCAGTACACAAGACGCTTGTTCTTCCCTAGTGTTCACAGGGCGAAAGAAGACTCAGCGCTTTGGTCTCAGTCACTGAAATAAGATAACGGGCCTGAGTGATGGCTTAGTGGTTGACCGCTCGCTGTGCAACCACGAGTAGCTGTGTTCAGATCTGAGCACCAATGTAGAGCTGTGTCGCTAGAGTCTTGCTTGTCTATAATCCAGTATTGCAGGAGGGAAGATAGTAGAGTCAAGAGGATTGAGAGGGCTTGCTGGTTACTAGCGGAGACGAAAAAGGAGCTCCAGATTAGGGAGAGACTCTGTCTCAAAGGAATGCAGAGTAGAGTGATGAAGGGCATCCACTGCCTCTGTACATCACATGTGTGCTCCAACACACACACACACACACACACACACACACACACACACCCCAAAGGGAACATTATTGTTTGGAAAATGCTGCAGTAAAATGCACACACACCATTGTGACTCTGAGGTCCACCACCTTCACAAGTCAACCTGTGGCAAAGGAGACTACACTGGCAAGTGCAAGAGAAGGTGTCACTGGAGTGCAAGAAGATGAAAAGCCCCAGGACTGGGTAAACAAGGCACCTAAAAACTGCCTATGGCTGACTCGGGTTTGGATTTGGTGAAGGAAATCAATGCAGAGCAACAAACAGTCAGGGCAGCAGCCAGTGACGAGACTTTCAAGGATTAGACACACAACACAGCACAGACTCAGAAAAAAGAGAAGGTGGTTTTATTTCTGGGAGAAGCTATGGATACTCCCCTGCTGGGACACACACACACACCACATCAACAAGACTGTTGTCAAGTACAACTAAAACCCTGAATACAACATAAAATAGCACACAAGACCCTAGGAAATGGAGAGAAAGTGGACAAGTTAGGAGTCCAGGAGACCTCCAGACCTGCCAGCCTTGGTGCTAAAGAAGCCAGCAACTGGAATGTCAGTGGTGAAGACAAAATCCTCTGAAGCCTGCTCCCTCTAGGCAAGGGGCAAAAAAGGGGACACTAGGAGGTCGGACATGTTTTAGAAAAACCTTAGGAAACATTATGTTGGACCAGTGCGTCCAACCGTGCCAGCGAGGGCCTCTGACTCCAGGGTGTCTGCCCTCTAAGACTTTGATGAAGTTCCTGTATCTCTAGGAGGTGTATCAGAGAAAGCCAAGCAGAGGGCATTTTATCTGTGTCGGGCAGTGCAGAGGTTCCCCACTACTCAGTGAGTAGACACCAGGTGGGACAGAGGCAGCCACTCCCATGTAATAGTAAGTTAGGTACTTACTATTACACTGCTAGGGTAGTGTCAGAGGCCAGCAGTGAGTAATAATGGCACAAGCCTATCCTTCTGGCAAGGTCTGTTCAGTTGTAACTGTGAGCCTTGAAATTCTTAAAGTTTGTTTAATGACTTTCAAATAAATGCCCAGCAGGAAGGTAGATGGTTCCTTCATGAGTTCAAGGCAAAACTGGGATACATAGTGAGTTCCAGGCCGCTCAGGGCTATATAGTGAGACCCTGTCTCACACAGCAACAAACAAATAAATAGACAAAAAAAAAAATCAATCAAGATTTCATTCTTAGCAGGTGTGGTGGCCAGGTGCCATATCTTCAAGTGCCAGCAAACGGAAGAGCAGATGAACCATGGGCTAAGACAATTTTGAAGAAGTAGAACATGAGCGGAGGACTCTGATTGTCAGAGTTACTGTACAGCCAGAGTAGTCCCCAGAATGTGTTGCTGGCAGAGGGACAGAGAGAATTAACAAATCAGAAGAGACTCTGAAACAGACCTACACAAGTCTTCTACTGGTCCTTTCGTTTGAGTCTGGAATCTTCCCACGTTGCCCAGCATAGATAGTCTTGAACCCTTGGGCTCAAGCGATCCTTCCACACAGCTGGGATTACCAAGTACACATTGTTGTACCTGGCTAGCTTCCAACCAATTTTTAACAAAAGAATATTGTAAGAGATATGGTAAACAGTAACTATACTGCCTAGGGATAAGGAAAGAAATTGTCTTTATGTGTTCAGTATAAAATACAAATTTTCCCCATGAGTATTTCTGATTGGCTGAATCCTCACAGAATCTGGACACCAAGGGCTGACTGAAGATATCACAAATGAACAGGGTGAGTGTGGGGCCCCTTTTCATTTCCTGCCAAGAGCTGCTTCCACGTCAGATGATCCCATATAAGTCAAATGGCCAAGAGCTCTATGAATCAGCTTAGACCGGCATCAGCTGCATATGAAGGAGCTGGCTGGCTCTGAGAGTGAGCAGGGCAAGGGGAAGCCAGTGTGGTGTAGTCTTGAGGGGGAGTGCAGAGCCTCCTGGTATCTGGGCCCCTGGTGACAATGCTCCCTGAGAGAGACCAATCCATCCGCCATGGATTCCTTATACATTCAACAGCCTAACAGCTGGACTTGGTTCCCCTCAACTTTCCAACAAGAAAAAGAAGCACTGTTCTGAAAATGTGGGTCCCTATGCTCAATTAAAGCCATTTTGGGTTGTTGTTGGTCCCTACACACTCATGGATTGAAGGCCTGAACTGTGTGCTGGTGATGGTATTTGGAGAGGCTCTGGGAACTTTAGAAAGCAGGGCCTAGTTGGAAGGAGGTGACTGGGGCGAGGCTTTGCTCTGGTCCTTCCTTGCTCTCTTTCTTGGAAGGCGTGAGGGATGCAGCCTCTGCCATCCCCTCCCACTGGGATGCAATTGTGCTGCACCTCAGCCCAGAGCAACGGAAACTCTGAATCCGTAAGCCAAAGCAAATCTTCCCATCCTTCAAACCACCTCTCTCTGTCAGCGACTGACACTGGAGGCACAAAACATCCTCTCTGTCAGTGACTGACACTGCGGGCAAAAACCATCCTCTCTCTGTCAGTGACTGACACTGCGGGCACAAACCATCCTCTCTGTCAGTGACTGACACTGCAGGCAAAAACCACCTCTCTGTCAGTGACTGACACTGCGGGCAAAAACCATCCTCTCTGTCAGTGACTGACACTGCAGGCAAAAACCATCCTCTCTGTCAGTGACTGACACTGCGGGCACAAAACATCTCTCTCTGTCAGTGACTGACACTGGGGGCATCCTGGTCTTCCATGGATCACATTACTTGGTAAATCAGCCCCTAAAGCAGATGGAGGGTCATGCGTGATTCTAAGGCTGGGCCGCTTGTCCTGAACTGTGTGTGCTGCGCAGCCAGTGATGTCTGCCATTATTAGAACTGTCAGCTAGGGATGAGCTGGCAGAAGAGCAGGCAGGCTGGAAGGAGCACCAAGACAGGTTCCAGATCTAGCCGTGAGCACTGCTTTGATCACGTGTGGGCTGCTGAGTGGCTACCACCCCATCAGCTTCCACGAGAAAGCACTGAGAGGATGCCCATTTATTTGAGGACCATTAAGGAGGTCACCTCAAATTTCCTTAGCACTTTGTTCCTTACCTCATGTGACTCACTAGGGAGTCCTCTAACCTGCTTGTTTGCCTGAGGAGGAGGAAACTCGGGCCTGGAGAGTACAGAGCTCACAGTGACTCTCCCCTTGTTTCTGGCCTTCAGGGGGCAGGTCCTTTCAGTCCAGACTTTTCTACTTTAGTCCACACTGCCTTGCCAGAAAGCCTGTTTCTGGGGATGTACAGTGGGGACTGCCTGGGTCTCCTAAGGACCTGGGATCTGCAACAGCTCCACACGGCAGTGAGTGAAGAAGGGAAGCCAAGACTATAGCTTGGAATCCACAGGCTCATTCTTTTTTCTTTCCTGTTTTTGTGTACTAACAGGTCGAGAATCCATGTTTGTCCAACCCAGAAAACAGGTTCTCGTCACTGCTGTGAGCTAAGCCCAGGCCCAGATACATTCTTCACCGCAGGGGCAGGTATAGGCACCAGAGGACCTGTCATCCTGAAATTTCACTCGGAGTTCCCCAAAGGTAATGCTATCTATGAGCCCCTAGCCCGAGGTCACCTCTGGGAGGGGTAGGATTTATGCTGCTGCTTGGCTTGGAGCTGAGTTTACCAAAATAGCAACACCTTAGGGATCAAATAGCATGTGTACATTCCGTGATTGTTTCAGGAAAGTGACGGCTCCTTGGGAACGAGGCAGCGAGCTCTGCGGTCTAGTGAGGGGCAGGCATCTGAGCCAGGTACAATTTCACCTCCTCTCCAGGGAACAGGCCTTGGAGGCCCCAGCTGGAAATGGGCATGTGAATCACAGTTTCATGAGGGATTGGTAACACACCACTTCCCCGCCAAGAGGGAAAATGAAACACTAAGAAACAACAAAAGTCCACATTCCATTTCAAAGAGAAAGAAACTCCGGGGCTGACCTCAGCCAATACCTGCAGAAGTATTGCTTTACCCGGGACAACAAGAACATATGTAATACCCATTCACTTGCAAATCAACCTATATGTACCCAAACTTGCCAAAAGCACTCCTTCACTGCAAATGATTGCAAAGCAAGCTAGGAAGGGTCACTTAAATATTTAGTCAATTTTGGCTTTTTAAATGAACAAGTTAAAAGCTTTTTTAAAGATTGAAAGTACTTTAAAAACTTGAGTTTTGTGTATGTGTGCACATGCCTGTGTGCATGCACACATCTATATGTTCATGAGAGTGTGGGTGCCTGTGGCGCCTCCTTGAGCTGGAGTTCCTTGTGGTTGGGAACTGCACTGAACCGACTGAGAACTGGACATTCAACTCCGGTACTCTGTAAGAGCAATCAATATGCACTCTCACTGAGCCATCTCTCCAGCCTCCCCCCGCCCAGCCCCGTTTAAAGGAAAGGTTTCATGTAGTAGTCCACACTGGCCTTGATCCTCTTGCCTCCATGGAGGGATGTGCTAGGATCACAGGTATCCACTACCATGCCTGGCTTATGTGGTGTTGAGGTTTGAACCCATGGCTGTGTGCACACTACACAAGTATTCCACCAACCAAGCTACATTCCCAGCCCTGTGTTTTTTGTTTTTGTTTTTGTTTTTGTTTTTTTTTGGTTTTTTCGAGACAGGGTTTCTCCGTGTAGCCCTGGCTGACCTGGAACTCACTTTGTAGACCAGGTTGGCCTCGAACTCAGAAATCCGCCTGCCTCTGCCTCCCGATTGCTGGGATTAAAGGTGTGCGCCACCATGCCCGGCTAGCCCTGTGTTTTATAATTAGACTTTGCTAATTGATAGTTTCTCCAACCTTCTAGAGCAGGCCAGTTTCTGCATTTGGTGACTAATATGCACACAAGGTGAGTTATCTTAAGTTGTAGCTTAATGATATGAGCATGAGATAAGAGAAAGAACCAGGGGCCCATGGATGATTTACAAGGCAGAGAAGAGGTTTTCCTGCCTCAGTTTCTCCACTACAACATGAAATCAAATACTATTTGTATTCTTAGGAACATAATGTTCATGCAAAATGTTCTTGGTTTGCAGTTCCATGTTGAGGTTTTAATTCAGGAAGACACGATTCTTGTAGATGCCTCAATTTATACATCTGGTAAATGGGATCACCTGGCTGCCTCCTTTAAAACCCTGACTTATTAACTGAGGATACTTATTAAGTCCTTTGCTTCCGAAAAGCTGGGGGAACTGTATAGCTCCAGAGCAGTCCCTGGCAGGGCTTCTGAGAAGTACCTGCCCATCAGAGAGGGGGACGCGGCTTAGCAGAACCAGTGGTACTCACTAGAAAGCAGCCTGCCAATGCCAGAGCTGAGCCTACATAATGGGAAAAGAGTTTTACCAACTGCACATCCCACAGGGAGCTAATATCCACAATGTACAAAGACCTCAAAAAACTGAACACCAAGAAAACAAATAACTCAATTAAAAAACGGGGCATAGCCAGGCAGTGGTGGCACAAGCCTTTAATCCCAGTACTTGGAAGGCAAACACAAACAAATCTCTGTGAGTTCAAGGCCAGCCAGGTTTACAGAGTAACTTCCAGGACACCCACAGCTACACAGAGAAACCCTGTCTTGAAAAACCAGAACCCAACCAACCAACCAAATAAATAAATAAATGGGGTACGGATCTATACAGAGAATTCTCAAAAGAGGAAACTCAAATGGCTGAAAAACACTTAAGAGTTCAACATCCTTAGCCATCAGGGAAATGCAAATCAAAACTTTGAGATTTCATCTGACACCGACCGACCGACCGGCAGTCAGAATAGTCAGGATTAATAAAAAACCGGCATCTCCTGCTGGTGAGGAGGTGGAGTAAGGGGACTCTCACCCACTGCTGGTGGGAATGCAATGTGGCAGTTCTTCAGAAATCTGGGAATTGATCTACCTTGAGATCCAGCTCTACCACTCCTGGGCATATACACAAAGGACACTCCATCCTACTACAGAGACACTTGCTCAGCCATGTTCATGCTGCTTCATTCATAACAGCCAGAAACTGGAAACAACCTAGATGTCCCACAAGGGATGAATAGAGAAAATATGGTACATTTACATAATGGAGCATTACTCGGCTATTGAAAAATAAAATCTGAAGGTAAGTGGATGGAACTAGAGAAAAAAGTTCATGCTGAGTGAGGTGACTCAGACCCAGAAAGACACATGACAATCCACGCCCTGCCCAGAGAAGCTGCCCCCTGCAGCATGTGAGACAATACAGAGACCCACACCCTGACCATACACAGAACAAAAGACCTTGGTACACTCAGCCCGAAAAGGGACGTCCTCATCTCCATCAAATGCTCGCCCTCAGGGCTCAGGGAACCCTGCCAGAAAAGGAGGTGGGAAGAGCCATGGAGCCAGAGCGGGTGGAGGAGGCCAAGGACACAAGGCTTTCTAGACACAACAAGCGGACGCCGTGTTAAGTGACAGAGACCGCAGCGTCATGCATGAGGCCTGCATGGGACTGACCAGGTGGAGTCCAAGAACTGAAATGTGAAACAGACACACGTCCCTATCCCTAACTCAGAAGCTATCGCCAGTAGACAGCCACTTGCAAAAGAAAAAGTATTCTTTCTCTAAGGGCCGGGGTCTCACTGGAGAAACACAAAGGGCTCTTATGGGTGGATCCCTTGTCTAACACAAACAGACCTCAATGGCATTTTGGGGTTCTTTGTCTATCATTATGTCCGACACATAATGTCAGAGCACATTTTTGTTGTTGTTTGTAACCTGGCAGGTCCTTACGCAGATGCTGTGGCTTCTGAGTTTGTGGTTTATGGTGTTCCCGAGTATCTCTGCATCTATGTGCATTTTCTCTGGCTTTTTCTTGTTTGGTTGTATTCTATTCTGATGTTTGTTTTGTTTCTGTTTTTGTTTTTCAAGACAGGGTTTCTCTGTATAGCCCTGGCTGTCCTGGAACTCACTTTGTAGACCAGGCTGGCCTCAAACTCAGAAATCCACCTGCCTCTGCCTCCCAAGTGCTGTTTGTTTTTGTTACATTTTATTTTATTTTACTATTATTTCTTAGATAACCATTTTCTTTCTTCTTTTCTTTCTTTTTCTTTTTTTGGTTTTTCAAGACAGGGTTTCTCTGTGTAGTCCTGGCTGTCCTGGAACTCACTCTGTAGACCAGGCTGGCCTCAAACTCAGAAATCTGTCTGCCTCTGCCTCCCGAGTGAGTGATGGGATTAAAGGCGTGCGCCACCGCTGCCCAGCAGATACTCATTTTCTAAGGAAAGACAGAAAGGGGGTGGATCTGGAATGGGAATGGAGGTGGGGAGGAGCTGGGGAGAACAGAGGGAGGGAAATATAGTGTATGAAAAAAAATCTCTTTTCCATTTACAAGCAAACAAACCCAGAGTGGACCACAGTTCTGGCATGATCTTGAAGATAGTGGTGGCAGAGGAGCCAGAGTCTGCAGGCTACAGAAGAACCTACCACAGGCTCGGAGACCTAGAGCCCGTACAAGATACAGCTTTCGATGACAGCAGCACACGCTCCTTTTTTTTTTTTTTTTTTTGACTGTCAAGTGGATGGAAACGAGCTGGAATGTGGATCTTATGAACCAGGCACGTATGGCAGGCAGTGAGAGGGATGGCTTGGGTGTGTGAGAGCACACAGGATGCCAACTCTCACCACATGCTGCTCCACAGTGCTTCATCAGCATTTAGAAGGGAAGAGTGATGCTGGCGCCACTCAAGTGCCGGGCGGCCACACTTCAGTGTCCTGTGGGTGGCAAGCACCGACCTCATCTCAGAGGGATAAGGGTTTTACTTTTGAGATAAGAGTGAAGTGCTCAAGCAATCACAAGTCCCAGATCTCATGCTGTGACATGGGTATGAGATTTTTATACTTATAAAACAGAACAAAGTCATAAATCAAGGCATTTTTCAAATATATGTAGATGGGTTACAGAGACACTATCTGGTGACATTCTTATCTTGGGGGTTGGCAGGGGCTAGAGCTTCCGACACAATTTACCTGTTAGGTATAATGTTATACCAGACACACAGATGGGCAGGGAATAGCGATGAAGGAGGCTAAGAAGCAGATCATTTTGCTCTGGATCTGCAACATTCCAACTCTTCACAACCACAAAGGTCTAATCACTTAATCAACCTTGTAAAACCTTTCACACGGCTGCGGCTTCTTCCTGGGAACGTGAGTGAGTTCACTGCCAGACGCATCCAGGTGGACCGGTTACCTGGTGAGCGTCTCTGAGAGATTCATGAAAGCCACAGGAAAGAGAGAATGCTTAAAAATCCACTTTGGGAAGGAAAGGCGTGCTGAATAAGGAAATGCTTCTTTAGGGTGGGTCTTAAATACCATTGTTAGAGGAATTTTACTAAAGTTACTGCCTTTCTATTCTGGAGGAGAATGTATGAGGTTACAGGAGTACACTGATAACAATTATTCCAAGAATTAAAAATACCTTAAAAACAAATCCCTTGAGCTGAGATGAATTTAGATGCTCTAAGAGGAGGCTTCCGTAGCGGTCCGTGATCTTATGACACTCTAAGGTTCCTAACTGGAGGCTTTAGATACATAATACTGCAGACAAAGCAGACTCTAAGCAGCTGGCCTGGAGACAGAACTGAGCTGACCACTCAATGCATTTGAAAACTCAGATTCTTCCAGATAGAGTGCAGGCAGCAGAATGGACCCAGGTGGTTTCCCGTAAGACAAGTCAGAGTCTCTAGTGTGCTGGCTGTCTGAAAGAATTAGAGTTTGACGAGTGTCTGAACTTGAGACAGCTTTTCAGCAGGCTGAGCCGTAAACCCCACTCTTTGTAAACACACAGGAAAGCCCTCCACATGGGAGAGTCTGCAGGGTGGACCAAGGTGACCAGGCTCTGAGCTGGGATCTGCAGTGTCCCCAGTGCAAAGAGCCTTGTGTCTACTTGGGAGTAGCTGTCTTCTGAGCCTGAGCCCATGCCTGGGCTTACAGTGGTGCCTGGTTGCTACATCAACTTCCTCATTTACAAAAATGCTTTCAGCCTCACGGTGGCCAGTGAGATAACTGGACCGGTTTAGTAAGCAGCCACAGTAGAAACCTCACATTTCTGACATCAAGTCTGCTTCAGGGGTTCAAATTGCTTATCCTCCCCCTAACTCCCGCACTGAATTCTAAGCAAAAAATGGCAAGAAATATGGAGGTGCTGTTAATGATGCCATAGGAGAACTGAGTTCTAGGAATATATTTACTATACAGAATCAGGGGTAACTTGGAAGCTCGACGGGACCAGAAGTGACTACCATAAAAGCTTCCATGAGGTCAGAGGGCAAGGAGCCTGCCTTAGAACAGCTCCGTGTAACCCACACAAAGTGCAGACAGATGTGTAAGGGGCAGCATTATCAATCTCAGCTCCTCAAACAGAAAGACAATTCCCCCCCCCCCCCCCCCCCCCCCCGGCAGGAGGAAATCACTTCCATGGTAATCATAATCAGAAATTCTTTACAGGCTTACTGTAAGTACTTACATATTATTTTCCTGTAAAGAGCAAAGACTGTGGAGAACAGGCAATATGACTCCCTAGATGGCTATTAATTTCTCCCTCGGTGTCAGATCATCTAGAGAGCCAAGCAGACTTTACTAATGCGGGTACCTGTTGTCTGGGTCACTCCTCAGATACTCCAAGAAACTACAGGATGATCACACTGAACTGCCCAGCTCCTGAAGGCGTGGCCTCAGCTAGCGGTGGTCCAGGCAGCTGGTACTACAGCAGTGGTTCTCAACATTCCGAATGCCGCCACCCTTTAATACTTCCTCATACTGTGATCCTCAACCATAAAATTATTTTCTTTGCTTCTTCACCACTGGAATTTTGCTATTGTTATCAATCATGATATAAATATCTGATATGCAACCCCTGTGAAAACACTGTTCCGCCCCCACCATGGGCTGCTAGAAGAAGTCTCGAGGACCCTGAGGACCCTGTACTTATTTCCACCCAGGCCAGAGGGGAACACTTCCTTACAGTGGCCTAGCACAAGGTGCTGAATACAAGCTCTGGCCAGGCTGTTAGGGCTCCCTTAGTGAGCTAGCCGGGACATATTCCTGTGCTGTCTCCACTGGCACTGCAACATTAGGCTTAGTGACAGCTTCTGTCATCAAGAATAACAGCAAACAGGGCAGAATGGTGCCTTGGCAGATGAGGGGTCAGCACACTGAGCTATGACGGGAGGCAGCTGCAGGTGACGAGTTGGGAGTCCGGGGCACGAGGTGGCACAAGAGAAATGACAGAGGACAAAGAGCTGAAACACAAGAAGAGGCTGTAAGAGCCAGGGAGAAGTTATAGGGGACTGTCACATCTTCAGGGCCAGGGCTCTTTGGACTCCAGGTCAAGAGTCTTGTCACTGGCAGGTTAAGAGTAAAGAGGTCCCAGTTTCCTAGACCTATACAGTAGCTCTAACACTGGCTACATATGGCCTAGGGCTGGGAAATCATTATACCTTGGTCTGCCTAGAAGCTACAATGGTAGCCTCCACCAAGGGCCAAGGAAAGCCAGCTTCGTAGGCCCGAAAAAGAACTATAACACAAGAAGAGCTGAGGATCCGATACCAGAGCCCTGCCCCTCCCGCCTGCCTGCCTGCAGCCTGCTGACCAGCATGAAGGGAAACCCACAGTAACTGTGGCTTCAACCCTGTCCCAAAGGGCCTTCTAGATTAGAGCTCTACAGAGCTCCAGAAGGAGGAGGAGACACCATATATAATAAGAGAGAAGGGAAGGGAACAAGCATTGTTTACATTATGGTCTACACATCGGTGCACTGTCTAAAAGGATCGCTCATGATTTCTACTCCTGCCTTACAGATGTAAAACAAAGCTAATAATACATGTGAAAGAATGGGGCAGATGAGGGTCTCACTGGGTTGCTTTGACTTATAGAGAGCAACTTGAGAGCTTACTGGGTACAGTAGCACACAGCAGTGTTTATAGAGGAGTCATGTCAAAGGGTAGAGTCCAGCCTTGTCAGAGAGAATGTGGCGGGATCCAGTAAGGATGAAACTATCATACCACTCAAGCCAGTGACTTCATGTGTAGATGTGACCTATATTACATCACACAAATACATATCACACACACCAGATATCACACACATACACACACACACACATACACATCACACACATCAGACATAGCAACCTGACAGATACACATATACTGACACACACATCATATCACACATACCACACATAAATAGATACACTTATACTCACACACACACACACACACACATTAACAGACATATATATACAGAGATACAGACACATACACACATAACACACATCACACAAACCACACAGGTACACACAGAAACAAACACACACACACACAGCAAAACCTGGAAACAGAAAGAGAAGCTGATGGACCGTTGTTTTTGATGCATGTGTGTGAGTGTCTGCATAGATTCACGTGTAATGGTGTGCATTTGAGCTACAGGTAAACTTCAGGTGTGCTCCCTCAGGCATTGTCTGCCTTGAGTTCTGAGACAGGGTCACCTTCTCACTGGCCTACAGCTTGCCAAGTAGTCTACACTGGCTGGGCAGGGAGTCCAGGAGTCTTCCTGTCATCCTCCAGCCATCCCCCTGGGGCAGGGTTAGGTGTATAGTCTGCCTTCAGCTTTTTCACATGGATTCTTGGGATCAAACTCAGGCCCTCATGCTCACGAAATAGCACTTTTCCTTCTGAGCGACCTCCCCAGACCCCCGTGCTCCTTTCTCCCAACAGAAAACCACATTGCAGATATGGATGGGCTACCACAGCAAGTCATGGTGTATAAATCTAGGTTGAATTCAAGTGCCGAGTGGAAACAGCAAGCAGGCGAGTAACATGCACCGCTCAAGCCATATGTAAAGGTAAACGAGGGCTAAGGTGCAGCTCCAGGGCAGAGCACTTGAGAGGACAAGGCTCCGGGCTCCATCTCTAGCAAACCAAACAGCAAACCACAAAACAGTGGTGTACAAAGGAATATAAAGATGTCGTGACCTGGGCTAGAGAAATGGCTCAGTGTTTATAAGCATCTGTTGATTCTGCAAGAAGACCCAGTTTCAGTGTCTAGTTAGCAGTCATATGGTGGCTCATAACAATTCAGAGAATTGGGTGCCCTCTTCTGACCTCTAAAGTTACCAGGCACACATGTGGTGCGTGCGAGAGTGCGCGCACACACACACACACACACACACACACACACACACACTCACACACAGAGGCACATAATATACCCAGAATGAATGAATGAATGAAATGAATGAATGAATGAATAAACAAAAGATATCATAAGGGCTGGCGAGAAGGCTCAGTGGGTAGGGATGCTTGCCGCCAAGGCCAAAGACCTGAGTTCAATCCCTGAGACCCACATGGTGCAATGAGACAAGTGATTCCTGCAGGTTGTCTCCTGACCTCCACTTGTATGCTGTGGCATATGTACCACCCTCTCCCCATAATCAATAGATAAATTTAGTACAAAATTAAAATCTTGAAAGTACAGAATCATACAGAGTTTATACCTCCGTGTTACAGAAGCAGTTAATTCTGGGGAGACAAGGGCCAGCAGGGAAGAAGGACAGAGCAGAAACACAGTTGTCCACTGAATGAGCCTTTGTACTTTCTGCAAAGTTTAGAATGATCTGTCGGGGGCTGGAGGGATGGCTCAGCATTTACCAGCATGGGTAAGAGCACGGAAGAACATTCCAGAGCTTTTGTCAGAGGGCCTGAGTTTGATGCCCAGCACGCATGTCAGGCAGCTCATGACTGCCTGTAAGCCCACTTCCCTACTGGCACCCACATAATGTGCACGTGCCTATACACATGCATAATTACAAATAATAAAAATAAATCTTAAAAACAGACGGAGGTACAAGAGAGATGGCTCAGTGGTCAGGAGCAATGACTGCTCCTTCAGGACCTGGGTTCAGTTCCCAGAACCCACATGGTGGCTCACAGCCATCTGTAACTCCAGTCCCAGGGGATATGACATTCTCTTCTGACCTCCATGTGCACTGTACACATGGTGCATAGACATACATGAAGACAAAATACACATACCTATACAAATAAATAAAAGTTATCAAAAACTTTCAAACAGATTGTTCCTTCAGTTAAGCAGTAAGTGATCGCATGCCTGCATGGCCCATTCCCTCTGAGAAGATGGTCTGGGATCCATATGCACGGCAGGCTGGGAAGGCAGATGGTTGGGAATCAGAACAGAGTGAAGACAGGCTTAGGCCAGGATGTGGACAGAAGAGGAAATGAAAGGGAAGTTGCAAGTGCTTTCAGACAGTGAGTCATGGGCCCTTGTCCTGTCTGAAGATGGTCACAAGCAGAAAAGAGTCACAGACTCTTGAGCAGTTCGAGGAGCACAGGGACAGGCAAGCCACTCACAGACTCACAGCTCCACAGCTGACACAGGTCACTTGGCAAATGCGGCACACACTGGGAAAGCACAGCCCTAGTTTGTGGTAGTCAGTAATCGGTCCACTTAGAGAAACTAACACACGGACGCATGCAGGGAGGGCCCCAGAGACCATGATGCATGATGCCAGCTCCACTCAGAGGCTTCCTCAATCTGGACTTGCAGGGAGGCAAGATTCCTGGTCCCATGGCTCCTCAGCTCAGCCCCTTGAGACAGGATTTCTCTGTGGAGCCCTGGCTGGAACTTGCTCTATAGACCAGACTGGCCTTGAACTCAGAGATTCCCTTGCGTCTGCCTCCTGAGTACCGGGATGAAGGCATGTGCCATCACCGCCCAGCCAGTTAATGCATTTCAAAGTTCACCAGGCAGTTTTGTTTTGTTTTTTCAAGACAGGGTTTCTCTGTGTAGCCCTGGCTGTCCTGGATCTCACTTTGTAGACCAGGCTGGCCTCGAACTCAGAAATCCGCCTGCCTCTGCCTCCCAAGTGCTGGGATTAAAGGCGTGTGCCACCACGCCCGGCTTCACCAGGCAGTTTTAACTTTCTTTGTAAATCAGTAAAGTTGATATTTTTCAGCTTCCTTCCTCTTTCAGAATAAATGCTGATTTCCGGTGCTGTAGAGATGGCTCGTCAGTTAAGAGTATTTGTTGCTCTTGCGGAGAATATGGGCTTGGCTTCCAGCACCCACGTAACAGCTCATAACTGTCTGTAACTGCTGTTCTGGGAGATCTAGCGATCTCTCTGGTCCCTTGGGGCAACAGGAATACATGTGGTATATATGCAGGCAAGCAGATAAAACAGCCATTCACACAAAAATAAAGATAAGCCTTTAAACAACAACTGCCACCCATGATGCTTTTCCCAAGATACTATGTAATCAGGCTCTATGTTCCTCACTTTCCCCACCTCTTACTACTGTAAAGCAACCCACTGGTATTCTCCTGCTTCAGTATTCTACTGAATACTGAATGCCTGGCCATCCATTCTTCCCCTTGCCCACAGCATGGCTCCCCATGTCCTTCCCTCTCTATTGCTCCTCACAGCACCATCCCCCTTGACACTGCGTTCCTATGGGTTTCTCTGTTAAGTTGTTTTCCCCCCAGAGTACCTGCCTAGCTTGTTTAGCTCTCACCAGGGCTTGGCTGCTCTTCCAGAGGATCCCAGTTTCAATTTCCAGCACCCATATATATGGTGGCTCTGAACCATCTGTTACTTCAGTCCCGGGGATATGATATCTTCTTCTAGGCTCTGTGGGTACCTCATGCATATGCCCCCCCATCACTTCTGTACCACTGTGTACTCATGCATATGGTACACAGACATACATGTAGACAAAGCACCTGTACACATAAGACAATGAGATCAACCAACCAGCAAAGAAGGGGTGGAGCTGTGCTCAGTGGTTAACTACTTAAGACTCTTGCAGAGCACCTTGGTTTGGTTCCTAGCTCTGATGCAGAGTTCACAATCATCTATACTCCCGGGACCATCTTTTGGCCTCTGTTGATACTGCACGGATATGGTATGCATAAGTAGATGCAGGCAAAACCTCATATGCATAAAATATATAAACAAATAAAGGAGTTTGAAAACAATTTCAAAACCTTGCATGGATGGGCAAGGCTTCACCCTGGAAGACATGGTTTATTAATGGAAACCTGGCTGATGGGATAACTTCTGCGTGCCGAGCGCCCTCAAAAACATGAACTATTGCCATGATCCTGGCAACTCACCAGTATGCGGTGGTGTGACCCCACTGCTAAAATCACAATACCCTTTGGTTGCAAGACAGAGAACCAAACTAGAACTGACCCCCAAACTCCCTCTTGCTGGCTTGCTTCCTTCCCTAGTGCCAGAAGGCGCCATGCAAACTGCTGGGGCAAAGTCACTAAGACTATTATTACCCAAGGGAGAACCCTGTGTGCTATGGTACCCACCTGTCAGGCAAGACTGCTCGCTGACACAACAGTGGCACAGAAGTGATGGGGGGCATCAAATATTGTTGGGTAGGATCTGAGGCCTGCTGCATAGGAGGGAATTCAAGCCTGATACAGTAACTGGTCAGAAGCCCATGCTTCAGGTCACAGGCCTTCGAGAGGCAGTGGGGGAAGGGGGGGAGGGGCAGGGGACCTACTACTGCTGTCAAACTGTCTTCCAAGTATGTATGTCAGTCCCGTCTTCAACCTTGGCCAGAGATGCTTCCCTCTGCCGTGGTCAGCAGCTAATGCAGAGACTCAAGTCAGAGTTATTAGAGTAAGTGACTGTGAGCCCTAAACCAGACGTCTCATCATCCTCCACTCCTCACTAAGGTTAAGGACCATCTGAGAGGAAGCGCAGGAGGGACTTGTAAGAGGCAGAGGATGAGGGGGCAGGCTGTAAAATGTCTTCCACACACGACGCAGCCCTGGTGCTCATAAACTCACCACAGCCATTACCTGCACACGGTCAAGCCAACACGGTCGGCCAACATTCCAGCAGGCAGCTTTAACTGGACTCACTTGAGGAGTGGGGAAGGAGAGAAAGACAAGACAGACAGACAGACAGACATGATGTGGGAAGGAAGAGGACATGTTACGGAACCTGGAGGTAAGCTGGGGGTAGATTGATCATGTTGTTTACATGTATGGACTTGTCAAAGAATAAATAAAATTTACTTTAGGATGATATAATTCACACACAGACTGTACTATTATCCCCAAATATCTGTGCCAATGGGAAGAGCCCATTCACTACTTTAAAACTTTAGATAAGAGAAAACATTTAAAGTATTGATTGGGCTTTCCTGGTTTCTACAGAAATGATATCAGACATGAATATGGTCTGTAAATGCCTAGGGAGCCTGAGGTGCCTTCGGGCCCTCACCTTGTTTTGAGCCATCTGATGTCTATTGCCATGGAAACCAGAGTGGAAATGAAGGCCATGAGTCAGTGTGTTGGGCTGTTCATCCCTGTCATAGTCTGGGAGCCCAGGAGCTGTGCTGCATAGACACATTAACTCAGAAATTCAAGGGTACAGAAAGGGGCAAAAGCCTTAGCTGAGGAACAATGGCGTCTTTAAGGACTTGACAGGATAGTGACAAAGCCCCGTGAGTAAGACAGACATGGGACAGGTGTTACTTTGCTAAGTATTGGGAAGTTGAAACCATAGGCTACCCCATGCCAAGGAAGCTGGCCACAGCAGGTGACAATCAGCGGACGTGATTCATGGAGAAAGTCTAACAGTTGGCTCTATGGACACATGCCCTCAAGAAACTTCAGGTGAGTGAACAATCTTGCAGGTTGTGTGTGGGTGAAAATGTTGGAGGAGAACTGAGACTGAGTCCCCAACTGTCTCTGCCCTGGAGTGCAGACCACTGGGAGGGAACTGGACCTTAATTTCCTCTTCTAGCTAGACTGGAAGGTATGGTTCCCATTTAAAATTATTCCACCCTTGAGGCTAGAGAGGTATCTTACTGTATTGGTTAAAGGTACTGGCTGTTCTTCTAGGGGATACAGGTTTCATTCCCAGCACCTGCAAGATGGTTAACAACGATCCCTGACTCCAGTTCCATGTGATCCACACCCTCTTCTGCTCTCCTTGAGCGCTTCACACACTTGTGCATGAACACACACAGACTGAGCTGGTTGGGGCTTCAGGAAACTTGCCCTCTGAAGCCACACCGGCATGCTTCGCTCCTTCCCTCCTGTCCTGATCCGAGTGGGTCCCGACTTTGTTGGATGCTTGACTGCAACTGGCCCTTCTGGTGTCCTCTTGGAGGCTGTGTTCCCAGCCACTTAGATCAGGCCGGGAGCTCCAGCCTTCTCTAAGGAAATGCTAAGTTCTTCCTTTAGCCTTTGATAAAAGTTATTTTTGAGCCTGGCGTAGTGGCACACACCTTTAATCCCAGCACTTGGGAGGCAGAGGCAGGCGGATTTCTGAGTTTGAGGCCACCCTGGATTTCTGAGTTCAAGGCCAGCCTGGTCTAGAGTCAGTTCCAGGACAGTCAGTGTTATACAGAGAAATCCTGTCTTGAAAGACGAACTGTGACCAGTTGCCATGGTAACAAGTGTACAGGCTGTGGCAGCGTAGTAGAGAATGTGGGATAAACAGGAGAGGATCTGGAAGCCCTGCGTGGAGGTGAGGATGGAGCGTTCAGAGGGCCAGGCTGTGTGAGTCACAGAGTGACTATGTTTGCGTGGCCTCTACTAAATGCTCTCATATCTGGGGAACTGCAAACCTTGCCCCTCCCTGCTAGCCAGTGCCTAAACTACCTGGAAACTGAACACACCCCAGCTCTTTTCTTTATTCCTGGAAACTACCTACCTATTGTGGCGTGCTGTTATTTTTTGTTGACTTGGCCCAAACTTAGATGTATTAAGAAAACACCTCCATTTGTCGGCCTGTCTGTAGGCACTTTAGTGATTAGTGATTGATATAGAAGGCTAGCCTACTGTAGGTAGTGCCATCCCTGGGTAGGTGGTCTTGAAGAAAGCAGGCTGAGCAAGCCATAGAGAGCAAGCCAGTAAGCAGTGTTTCCACACGGCCTCTGCATCAGCTCCTGCCTCCACATTCCTGTCTTGAGACTTTCCTGGATTGTGGACTTCAAGGTGAAAGACAAAATAAACCTTTCCCTTTGTAAGATGCTTTTGGTCATGATGTTTTATCATAGCAACTCAATTCCCTAGAATGAGTCAAACAATCCTAAGTTGGCTTTGCTCATGGAACTACATTCAAGGCTCTTCCCCCTTCTGCACGGTCCCCTGTGCCACGGCATGTCTCTACCTTTTGGGTACCAAGAGGACAAAACAAGTTTTCTTTTTCTTTCTTTTTTGTAGGCATGGTCTCATGTAGATAAGGCTAGCATTAATCTCACTATGAGCTGGGATTATAGGTGTGTACCTCTATGACTGGTCTATGCAGTGCTGGGACCTTGTGTATACTTGACAGTCACTCTACCAGCCATGCTACATCCTCAGCCTACAGTAGCGTGTGTCTCCAAATCTGTAGCTTTACAGAACCTTACAGTTTTCTATTATCATGTGGAATGTTAAATGCTTGGAGTCCACATCCTTATCAAGGCTTCTCTGTGACACCTGTACTGAAGAAACACCACACCACATGTGCTTCTGCACAGCCCAGCATGGCAGGTTAGAAACAATGATGGTGGCGAAAGAGACAACGATTAGCAGACACCAAGACCTTAAGGCGCCCAGGCACCGTCCTGCATCCTTTGCCTCTCGTCATCCATTACTGAAGCCTGCACATTACAGGAAGCTTATGAAAACCACCCCGGCCTGGCCTTGCTTTGGATGTTACCTAGGGGTTATATGTTGGTGAAATATATCTCAAGAGGACAACGTAAGTTCTTCTCTTAGTAACGATGCAGAACAAAAAGAATAAAGATCTCATAGTGCTTTGTGGATCGTCTAGCTTTTCTGTGCTGCTGTTTACCATATGCTCATGGCTCTGAGGTCACCAAGATCGCAGGAGGGTCAGCCACAGCCCTACTCAGTGATCTACCCTTCCCTAATGCCCAGCATGGCCCCCTTTCCCCAGGAGTGTGTGCTCATACCCATGGACCTGGAGGAGAGGAGTCATGGAAAAAAAGAGATGTGAATTTGCTGGCTTCCCCAACAAGAGGCAACATTGGAGACAGTGAGTGCTTGGCTCTCTAGAAGTTTGATTGTGTAACCAGTGGGCAAAAAAATGTGTTGTTAAATTAGCAAAGCATACAATTTTTCTTATAATTTCATCTCTTCAGTCTCCATATCTAGCAAGGTAGGCCAGGGTATGGGCATCTTTAATAATGATGGAGGGCTCTGTATTCCCTAAGAGAAGAAACAGCATGGTTCATCACTAGGTCTACGGGCAGGGCTCAGAGCGCAGGATGGATGGAAGGGAGCTGCTTCCCTAGCAAAACCTGACAGAGTTTTCGAGAACAGAACTCTAAGCAGGAGATAGGAGCACCAAGATCATCCCAGGCGCCTCTTCATTGGAACCACCAAAGGAGTTGATGTCTGCCTTCCTTCTAGGGGCAAGATGTTCTACAGTGCCACATGTGTGGACATCCCTCCAGGTTATGGCTGTGACAGGAAGGAAGGAAGGACTCAAAGACACGAAAACTTCTGCTCTGTCTGAAGCTGCACTGTCACTATGCCATCTCACAGGTCCATGTGGGTATCTGTCATTTTTTATTGTCACCTTGTCTGACTTCATCTCTGGAAGATCGCAGTCATTTTTTTCCCCCACAAGAGATTTTGTTTTTGTTGTTTTGTTTTTTGTTTTTTGGAGACAGGATTTTTCTGTGTAGCTCACAGAAAACTTGAACTCAAGAGATCCTCTTGCCTCTGCCTCCGCCTCCTCAAGAGCTGAGTGCTGGGATCAAAGCTATGTGCCACCACTGACAGAAAAAAATTTTTTAAAGATTTTATTTCATTTATGTGTGTATGTGTGGTTTTGTGTGTGGGTTTGTTCTCATGTGAATACCCAAGGAGTCCAAAAAAGGGTACTGGGTCCTTGGGGCCAAGGGCAGTTGTGAGCTGCTCTTTGTAGGTAGAAGGGACTAAACTCAGGTCCTTTGCAAGAGCAGTGTATGCTCTCAACCAATAAGCCACTTCTCCAGGCTCAGACCTTAGTCGTTTTTGTTTAAAATAATTATTATTGTATGTGTGTGACATTTGTGTATGTTGGTGCACCTACCACAGTGCTCATGTGAAAGTCAGTTCTGTTTTTCTACCTTTATATGAACTCGGGATCAAAACCCAGCCACCAGGCTGTGTGAGGCAAGGGCTTTTATCTGGTGAGCCATCTTGACAGCCATCTTTAAATAAAATTAACCAGCATTATTATTGTTGTTGGTAGTGGTGTGTGTGTAGGCACACAATACCATGAAGTGCATTGTGGAGGTAAGAGACAACTTTGTAGAGTTCCCTTCTTCCACCCTTTCCGTGGCTTCTGAAGATTAAATTCAGGTCACAGGCTTGTAGACAAACGCCTTGACTCACTGTGCCTTCTTGCAAGCTCGGCCTTAGTTTCAATTGTTTGTGCATCTTTGACTTACTTTTTTTATCTCACTTAGCCCCATCTTGGGCTTGTACCATAAGTACTTTTACCAGCTGAGCCATCTTGCCAGCTTGAGGCTTTCTAGGTTCTGTGTATTTAATTCCGATTTAACTTCACTGGGCAAGTTATAACGCTAATACAATTAATTTGGCCATTATACTTAAATGACACATCTGAATTTATTCATGTTTGGTTTTGAAGCATGAAAGAAGTGAGTCAGCAGTGACACAGTCACATGGACTGGGTGGAGATTTATTTATTGATTTATTGATTGACTGATTGATTGATTTTGTCTTTTGAGACAGGGTTTCTCAGTGTAACTAGCCCTGGCTGTCCTGGACTAGCTTTGTAGACCACAGAGATTCTTCGCCTCTGCCTTCGGAGTGCAGGGATTAAAGGTATGCACAACACCCCGCTGAACCGGGTGTTTAAGGACTGGAACTTGAAGGACAGAATACAAGACCTTCAAACAATGGAGGTGCCCTGTATGATTAGGATGCAACACCCAGGCACACATCACAGATTTAACATTGATTTGTTCAAATTCCCAAGCTTTTAGGAGTATGGAATTGGGGTGGAGGTGCTGATTTATAGGAGGGAATTTATCTAAATAAATTAGCTGTAAAATAAAAATGGAAAATATGGCATGGCTGGAAAGATGGCTCAACAGGTAAGAGCACTGACTGCTCTTAAGAGCACTGTTGCTCTTGCAGACAACCCGAGCTCAGGATTCAGAGTTCAGGGTTCGGTTGTCAGTATACCATCTGGGTGGCTCACAACCACCCAGAATTCCACTCGCAGGGGATCTGAACCTTCTTCTGAACTCCTGGGATATTGGGTATGCATGTGATGCACATACACACATGCAGGCAAAACATTTATGCACATAAAATAAATAAATCTAAAAATAATTTCAATGGAAATTATGGGTAGGAGAGATAGCTTAGTCAAGTGTCTACTGCGCAAGTGTAAGGGCACAAGCTCAACCCTCAGAGCTCACACAGCACAGTCAGGTGTGGTGGAACACGCTCGTAATCTCAGCACCGGGAATATGGAGGCGGGGGAATCCCATAAAGGTCACTGATCATCAGCCTCACCTAGTCAGGTGTGTCCCACGTTTCAGTGTGATCTTATTTTATATGTGCACACACACACACCTACACATATACATATACACCTGTACACTTACATAGCCAGGCACATGTGCATACACAAGTATACACCTGTACACATACCTACACACATGTATACATCTACACACATACACACCTATCTACACCTCTACACACACACACACCTACACACACCTAAACACACATACACACCTGTACACATGCCTACACAATCCCTACCACACATGTACACACCTCACCTCACCCCCCCTTCTATTTATACACATATACTGACACCTACACACACCTACACACATATACAGACCCCCATACACACCTACAAACCTACACACATACCTACATACTCCTCTACATACATATACACAACTACACATACATATATACCCCCCACACACACATGCACCCCTACCCACATCCCCCAACATGTACATACTTGCATACACCCCTAGAGATCCCTGAAAATATAATGAATGCTACCTTTCCCTAGTTTTATTTTATTTTATTTTTTTAATTTTTCAATTTTTTTTTTTTTTTTTTTTTGGTTTTTCGAGACAGGGTTTCTCTATGTAGACCAGGCTGGCCTCGAACTCAGAAATCTGCCTACCTCTGCCTCCCAAGTGCTGGGATTAAAGGCGTGCGCCACCACACCCGGCCTATTTATTATTTATTTATTTGGAGACAGGGTCTCTCTGTATAGCTCTGGATGGCCTGGCACTCACTGTGTAGGCTAGGCTGGTCTCAAGTTCACAGAGGTCTGCTGGCCTCTGCCTTCTGAGTACTAGAATTAAAGATGAACACCACCATATGTTCTGGCCTCTTTCCCAGATTTCTATTATAACCGTCGGCATCAGAAAATGTTTGAACAGAACTACAATATCATTTAAGTTAGAAAATAATTTAGGGGCTGGTGAGATGGCTCAATGGGTAAGAGCACCGACTGCTCTTCAGAAGGTCCTGAGTTCAAATCCCAGCAACCACATGGTGGCTCACAACCACTCATAATGAGATCTGATATCTTCTTCTGGTGCGTCTGAAGACAACTACATTGTACTTATGTATAATAATAAATAAATCTTTACAAAAAATAATTTGGAAAACCATTATTCAGATTTTAAAAAGAAAGGATCGAAACAAAATGTGCTAAACTCTTTAAAAGACACACACACCTTGTGTGGTGACCCCACTGCACTGCACTGCACTGATGGGGGAAAAGGAGACAGAGGCCTCTGAACCCAGGACAGAGCTGCAAACAGCATTGGAATCAACAGTCAACAGAAAAAAAGATGTGTGCCCAGGTCACTCTGGAGATACAGAGGGTCAACAGAGGCTGACTGATCATCTGTGGTCTTCCTCAGGATCATCTGTGCTCCTCAACACTTGGCAACAAAACTCGAGTGGAATATTTAACGTTCTGCCTGCATCTGTTGACGCTCATGGTGAATCTGGGAACAATCAGACTTCTGACATTTGCACAGAAGGTACAACAGCAGGGACAGGTGATACCACAGACAGTGGGGAGGGAGACAATGACACACAGACCTGTCCTTACTTTTGTCTGTGACAAATAACTGAGAGAGTAAGGCTAAAAGAGCCAAGCTTTTTTCTGGCTCTGAGTTTTCAAGCCATGGTCAAGTGGCTCCTTTAGTTTGGGCCTAAAGGGCAGTAATGTCACAGTAGGGTGTGCATGGTGTGCGTATGACTCAGGAGGTTCAGGACACACAGAGAACAGACAGACAGGTGAGGAAGAGGGCACCACACCCTGGATGGCAGGTCCCCAGGAGCTAATTCCCTGAACTAGGTCCAATTCTTAGGATGGGCTTTATCAAAAATATTCTTAAATAATCAATGGGTCAAAGAAGGAATCACAAATAAAACTAGAAAATTCTTAAGAGACAAATACACCAAACCACTGTAGATGCTGTGCTCAGAGGGAAACACAGCTGTAACTGTTCAGATATAAAGACCCCAAGTCCATGAAACTTTATACTGTAGGAACCAGAAAACAAGAAAGTATATCAAGTCAATGCTAGCAGAAGGAAGGAAATTAAAATCAGAAAGAGATAGAGAAAATGGAAACACAATGGAGAAAACTAACAAAACAAAAAAACTGGCTCTCAGAATAGATGAACAAGACTGATGAAGCCATTAGCATGACACACCAAGAAGAGAGATGCCTCACATTATCTAATGGGACATCACTACAGAACCTACAGAAACAAAAAAGGTCACAGGAAATGATAGGAGCAACAACATCTGAGCCAATTACATAATTTAGGATGGAATGGAAAAAAATTCTAAAAAACACAAATTACAGAGCTGTCTTAAGAAATATAAAAGCCCCCCAAAATTCTTTAAAAAAAGAAGGAAATTTGTACAAGATCAAAACATAAAGGGACACAATGACACACAGCTGCAGACTCAGCAGCTAGGAGGCAGAAGGCAAAGAAATGACAGTTCAAAGTCACCTTCAGGTAATTACAAAGTTCAAGGCCAGCCTGGACACCATGAGATCCTGTCTAAAAGAAAAAAAAAAAAATTAATCTGAAGAAATCTGTTGTAATTAACTCCCTCCCCTCCCAGAAAACAAAACCCATACACCTTCACCTGGCAAGCAAGAGCCCATATAAATAAAAGCTCCAGCAAATGAGATGCTTATGCTTTCTCTAGCACATCTTCAAGTCCACCTCATTGTGACAGACACATCAGCTTGCTGCACGGCTGACTCAGAAGGACTTCCAAAGAATATTAACAAAGGGAAAGGCCACACTGTACATACACGCACATCTGTATGTTTACATTAGATCTTGATCTGCAAATGAATGATCACCAAAACATACACAGAGGAACATATGTATGTGTGTGCCTATGTATGTTTCTGAGAACGCCCATATACACCTGGGCAACAGCACGCTTTCCTGGCGGGGGCTGGTGGAGCATCAAGCACACGCTCATTAGCCCTGTCCTCACTGTGTGCCTGCCTTCAGCCCACTGTACTTCCTCTCCACCCAGCTTCTGTCTTCCAGGATTCTCCAACCTGCCCTCCCACTATAGCTCTTTCCATTTCCTTCCCCTTCATGGACCTGTGACTGCTTGTTTATTTTCTACTACCTGCCGTCTATCATGGGTCTGATTAGAGGCCCCCAGGGCATGCTCTGTCACTTCTCGGTGACTTAGGTAAGAATCCTAGCTCTACTGCTCACGTACTAGCTTCATGAACTTGGAGTGACCTTTTCCTGCGTGTCTGCTCATGTGTGAGAATGGAACAATGATGGCCACAGGGCAGAACACAGGCAGGAGCTTGAGACAGGCGCTGGAGCAGAAGCTGCCATGTGATGATGCTGTCCTGTAGTAACTTCCGGCTCAGGATCATCTCCATCTCCTCTGTGGAGGGATCGTAAGCCACAGATCTACCACACATATTCTCATGGAATCTTTTTTTAATCCCTCTGTATTTCCTAGAACATGATTACTTCAAGGTCCTTAAATATTTGTTCACTACATAAAGAGGGAACATAAGACGGAAGGAAACTGTGGGTTATTTACACAGATCCCACAAGTAAATGTGCGTGGCTGATTGCCCCTGGCACTAAAACCTAGTTTGCTAAGAGGAAGAAAGTATTTGTTTTAAAATCAATCTTCTCAAGTCCTGCAGGAAGACATTTACTTCCATTTAAAGCCATGTGTAAGTCCACCTGAGCATGTACTGAGGAAACCTCCTTGGGAGTGAAGACATTAGAACCAGGCTTCTGGCCCTTGAGATCTGCCAGCCCTTGAATAACATTATGCCCATGTTAATCGTAAAAATAAAGCGCAGGAGACCACACACTTCTCCATGCACTAGATGGGAGCACCTGAACCTTGCCCAGCCACTGCTTGGCATTGCCCACTCTCCTGAATGCATGTCCAAGCTGATCTAATGCTGCTTTTAGTTCTCTGGAGAGGTAAATGGGGCTGGAACCTTAGGGGCCAAAAGAATCTAAGAAGCAAGTTATTCCCACCCCGCACCGCTCTCTTTTTCCACATGGTCTTAAGCACTCTAGGCCACCACTAAACTCACTATGTTACTGGGGTGCATGGCGTCTGCGTCTGCCTCTGCCTCCTGAGGGCTGTGATTACAGGTGCACAGCACCAAGCAATGTTTAGCTTCTGTGGTGCTGAGTACTGAGCCAGAGTCTCTGTGTAAGGTAATCAAACCATCGTAGACACAGGCCCAGGCCCTAGGATGCAATTTAGAAGACAGTGAGAACTGGGTGTGGTAGCACACTAATCCCTGGACTCAGGAGGCAGAGGCAGGCAGATCTCAGTGAGTTGGAGGCTGGCCTGGTCTAGGGATGTAGATGAACCCTTTCTGCCTTTATAGAAGAAAAAGGAGGAGGAAGAAGAGGAGGAGGAAAATGAGAACAGTGGGCCGAGGTCTTCCTCTCTCTACCTGTATCTGGCCCCAGTCTCCTGACAGCTGCTGGTGGATATGTTTGGTTTTGTTTGTTTTTTTCCATCTTAAACTAAACCAAACGACCTTCATCCTCCCACTTTGCCTGCCTGCGTCCACAGTGTGCGGAGAATATACTGAGCATTTTCCTGTGGCCTGCCTGCTCTTCAGTTCACTGGAGTGTGGCCTTTGTCCCATTTAATCCAATACCCCAAGATGCCGTTGACTTCTGCTCTACCACATGCACTGTCCTGTCCTCCCCTCTCCCCGTGCTGGACAGTCTGAGACCCAGGCCTCGCTCCATCCCACCCACACTTCCTCATTCTTCTTCCCCTTTGCAGTTTCTAATGTCAATAAGAAGGGTGTAGCTTTCCACACCTTTTGGCTGTATGGGCACATAAGTGTATCTATAACTCACAGGCGTGTAGATTTATATGTTTGCTTTGTTTTAAGCACTGTTCACATTAACTTTATGATTTTTTTGAGACAAGGTATTGCTATGTAGCCCATGTTGGCTTTGAACTCCACATCCTCCTGCCTCAGCTTCCTTCCTGAGTTTTAGCATCCCACACCCAACTATGTTTGTCTTTATCATAGTGTTCCTTATGTGGCCTATACGTCAGAAGATGTATCACTAGCTCTGTAATTTTTAATTTTTAGTTACAAATGGGTGGATATTTAATATAACTGAGCCTCTTCCACATTAGATAAACAGTTGCAGTTTTAGACATTAGAAAGAAAAACTAGATTTTGCATCCGGGTACCTTGCTGTGTGTGAAGAAAGCAGGATGCTGCAAATATGGCTCTCAGCTCAGTGTTAGGCAAGGCTGCATTCTTCATCAGGTGCGGTCACTCTGCAGAGCCACTTCAATAAGCAGCTGCCTAAAAACAGTGCCTGCCACTGACTTCAGCCTTTGTATTGGGTCTAAATGTCAAATTCTAAAAAAAATCCCTGCATTGCTAAGTAAGAGGCACGATTGTGTGCTTCAGAGCCCGCTCTGAAAGGAGCAACAGCAGTGCCCCCAGCAGTCTTGGACATGGTCCTTGAATTGAAGTATCTGCCACCTTCTTCCTCCCTGGCAATGTTAACAGTTACAAAGTGATACCTGATCTTGGTGGTCCCTGCTAGACTCCCCCAGTTCACTGAGAAGGTCACTGAGGGTCATCCAGGATCTGCTGCCCCAGTCATCAGTGTTACTCTTGATCCTGCCCTTTTATTGTCCAATACTTAGTTACTGTAACAAATGTAACAAATTGTAACAAATGTCTTCAAGTGCCACCCCCCACCCCAGGCTTGGCTTGGCTTGGCTTGGCTTTTCTTTTCTTTTCTTTTCTTTTCTTTTCCTTTCTGTCTTTCTTTCTTTCTTTTTTTTTTTTTCTTTTTTGTCTGCTTGACACAATCTACAGTTATCTGGAAAGAGGAACTTCAACTGAGACAATGTTTCCATCACATTGGCCTATAGGCAAGTCTGCAGATCCTGGAGTGCATAAAAACAACTGAGCAAGCCACAGAAGCAAGGCTCTCCATGGCTTCTGCTTTAGTCTCTGCCTCCAGGATCCCGCTTAGAGTGCCTACCCTGACACCCTTGACCAGGAACTGTGATATGGAAGCATCAGCTAAGTTACCTCTCTCCTCTGCAGGCCTGACTGCAGTGTCATGGCAGCACATGCCCTCCCTGACAAAGATGCTGCTGAAAATTAAAACCTGGGAGCTGCAGCAGGTCCAGAGATCTCAGCGCATGTGTGTTCTGTAGCCGACTGCCACACTGCCGAAGGGAAATGTGCACAAGCCGAGTCCCTGTGATTGACCAGCATGCTTAGACCAAACGAGTTCTTACTACAATATAAAACTAACAGATTAGTGGCAAAACAACTGAATAAGCAGCACATGGATGCATGACCATCCTAGCCCTTGGGAAGCTGACATAAGAGACATGATCAAGGGTAGCCTTGCCTACAGAGCAAGACCCTGGTCTCCAAACACTCCAAATATAAAACAAACCATCAAAACACCAGAGAAACACTGAAGTCCCCAAAGACAACACAGGAAGGGGGAAGAACAGAACTTGAGAGGAACCTTTTTTGGACAAGGAGACAAAAAGTTAAAATGAATAAAATGATTAATTCTAATCTGTGTTAAAGGGTCAAGGGTCAAGCACAAAGGTTGCATCTTTCTCCAGTGAAGGGCAATGGCTGAGCTCTACCCCAAGGGGTGGCAGCCCTTGAAGCCAGGTGGCTGTGTTTAGTTGGAGAAGAATGAATTTTATGCTTTTAAATATTTGAAACAAAATTAAATGACATGAAAATTATAACTTTTAGTGTCCACAAATGGTTGGGGAACACAGCCACGATTCCTAACAGGCACTGTATGTTAAAGGGCAGAACTGAGTGGCTCCCACTGAGACCATGTGGCCCTCCCAGCCTAACACACCACCAACCTTCCCCTTTACAGAAAGTCTGCTGACCCAGCTAAGCCAAGATTTACCACAGCAGCTTTTCTTGTGACATGAGGCTGAACTCTGTCCCCAGTGGAGAGGACGATGGCTAGATCTGGGGCTGCCTTCCCCCATCAGGCAGAAGAGAAGCAAGGGTGCCCACTAGTGCCACCTGCAGCCCAAGAAAGGAATGGCAGGCAGGGAACTGGGCTGCTGGGAAGTTAGTCACTTGGCAGATCCTAAGTAACTATGGCCTTAAGGATTCATGCCTGTGGGGAACACACACTTGGCTTTTACAGGGCACTTTTTAAACTGACAGAACAGAACTGCAAAGACAAATCCTTCTTCCCACATCCATGTATGGGGCGGATGCTCCCCAAACAGAAGCCACTTCCAGTATTCCCATCTGCACTAACTGTTCCCCAAGCACAGAATGAAGATAAGCCACATTGTCACCACAAGATTGATAGGATGACAGATGATGTGTCTGTCCTTTCTAGTTCTGAATGTAAAGTCACACAGAAGCTTGCAACGTGAGGCCTGCCTGCAGACCTCAGGTTACTGTCTTCAAGGCCACCCCACTGAGACTCTGCGTGTCAACTAACTTCTGAGGATGACAGATGAGGGGACAGTGTGTCATAGCCAGCAAACCTACACCAAAAGAATGAACACAGTGGAAAGCAGAGGCAGGCAGATTTCTGAGTTTGAGGCCAGCCTGGTATATAGAGTTCGAGTTCCAGGACAGCCAGGGCTATACAGAGAAACCCTGTCTCGAAAAAACAAACAAACAAACAAAAAAACAAAAAAAAAGAATGAACACAGGACTGTAAAGTGGTTGGTTCTGTCAGCTCCAAAGCAAACCAGGCCCCCTTCGTCCAGAGCATCTCATCATGAGCCTATGCACCATGTCTCCTGTCACCAGAGACAGCTGAGGGCTCACAACCTTTCAGAGCAAAGACTCACAGAGAAGAAGCACTGCTTTCCATCTTCCCCTAGAATCTAGAGGAGGCACAACACTGCACCCGTGAACTGTGCATGTGTCCCGAGGTCTGGGTTCACGTCCCAGTCTGGACTGGGCTTACATGCCGGCTGAGGTCAATACTGAAGGAGTGGTGTTCTGAGACTTAAGGTGGGAAAGCCCAGCTCTGACCATAAAAAGTTAAAGCTGGAGCGCTGGAAGACACCTGGCACCTGGAGGGAGGCCACGAAAGGTGAGCACAGCTATAGGAGGCCTCGTGTGAGGGTTAGAGCCACCTCACACCCACTAACCCCAGAACTTCAAGGAAAGGCACAGAGGCAGGAGGACTCCACTTCTGCCCAAGTGTTCGAGACTCAGAAGGGACACAGGAGATATAGCAGAGCTTTCTGTGTTGTCTCAAGAGCCTTCAACTTACTTCATCATCTTCATCTTCATCATCGTCGGATTCAAGAACACCATCGAGTAAATCTTCTATGAAGAAAAATAAATTAATCAGAAACCCACAAAGCTTGTCACTTGGTCACCGAGTGTCAGCTGGGGCACTCATGTGAGCATCATATGGAGAGTCACGCTGCTTAGCCCAGGCTGACACCCTGCTGCCCTGACCACCACCCTTCCTTTCACACTCCTCACCACGCACTGGCACACACAGTTACTCTCTTGGCCGAATCAGGCACAGTTTGCCACCATTCTTAGCCACCGAAAAAACACTCCATTTTTATCAGAACACATTTATTCATATTCTTATAAACACAACATTGAAGGGAGCTGCAGGGCAGGAGATGAAGTAGCGTTTACTCCTAGGGAGCCTGTTAGCTTCTACAACAGGTGCGATTTCACATCATCCTCTTGACAGCTTCAATGACTGTCACTCCTCATCACAGGTAACAAGTGGAGGACAGAGGACCCTGGGACCTGTCTGTGGTTCTGCTTTCTAAACCCTGTTGTTCTAATTAAAAGATGTAGATTTGGAGCCAGGCGTGGTGGCGCACGCCTTTAATCACAGCACTCGGGAGGCAGAGGCAGGCGGATTTCTGAGTTCGAGGCCAGCCTGGTCTACAGAGTGAGTTCCAGGATAGCCAGGGCTACACACAGAAACCGTCTCAAAAACAAAAACAAAAACAAACAAACAAAAAAGATGTAGATTTGGAGAAGGGAGCTCCCATGAGGCTACTCTAGATGAGCTTTAATGGGGGGTGGAGAACAGGAATGACAGATAACAGTTAGACAGACTGACTGACACATAAGGACCATGAGCAGGTCTTGTGAAGGAGAATACTAGGAGAGATATAGCTTTACACTAGAGATGCTATGATGGGGCTTTGAAGGGAGAGAAAGAGCACTCCCTTCAAAACTGGGACAGAGCTGCACTAGGAGAGACAGCTACCATGATAGCATGACCGAACCTGAAAGGAAGAACAGAACATCCCCCGAATAAAGACGGTTTCTAACTCAGAACTTTTTCGGGGTTAAGGGTGTCAGAAAGTTCCACACCATGTGACTTATGACCTAGCCTTCAAGTAAAGGGAACAGGGGCAGACACTAGCACAAGGTAGGGGCATAAATTTATCACACAGCTGCAAGGGCTTGCCTTTCCACTAAGGCTCTGTGCTTTAGACTGTCAGTGGTATATGTGTGCTTGTGTGTGTGCATATGTATATATGTATGTATATATGTATATATGTATGTATATATGTATATACGTATGTATGTATATGCATATGCTGTCAGTTCTTCACTGGGGGCACATTGGAGGGCACAACTTGAGCTTTCCAAGCTCCCTTATCTGGTCTCTTAGAGTAGACAAGCCTAAGGTGGCAGGTCTATGATAGAACACAGGGTGGGGCAGGGGTGTTCTTAGTGGCTGAGGCTCATTACTAGCTCAGTGGAGTCTGCACATATACACAAGTCCACAGTACTAAGAACCAGAGAATGAGCCATTCTCTCACTTGGCAAATGGGGATCATACTGCCTACATCCTTGGGGCTTGAGAGAGGAGGAAGGGAATAACTCAGAGGATTTTACAGCACACCAGAACAAGGCACTTGGATCAGGTACATAGCCGACATTGCCCAAATATGAGATACGTTCTCCTCTACAAAGCCTTCTCTGAGCCATCGTCTCTCAGCATTTCATCTAGACTCCAACAGCACTCTCCCTGTGGAAGACCCTACTCCCAGTGGACAGATAGCTACTGACGGGCTGGGAAGGCCCCTGGGATGCTAATTACCAAACTGAACGAGGAGCTACTTAGGAGATTAGCAAAGCTCACTTCTGGCTCTGAAGACTGATGGCCAATCTTGACTGTCACCTTGATGAGATTTAGAATCACCATGGACACAAATCTCAGGACGGGTCTGTGGGGGATTTTCTAGATTGCAATAACTGGGTAGAAAGCCACACTTTAAATGTGGGCAGTCTTATTTCACAGGCAGAATTCCCGAAAGGACAAGAGACGGCAAGCTGAGCAATAGTGCTCCTCTCTCTCTGCTTCCCGAATGCAGGGGCAACGGGGCTGAGCTCCCTCGAGCTGGTGCTGCAGAGATTGACTGATTCTTCAAACTGCAAACCAAACCCTCCCTCCCTCCTTACACGCTTCTGTTGGGTATCTCACTCACCACAGCAACAAAAGGTGACTAACACAGGACACTGGCTGAGATGATTGGCCAGTAAGACAATAACTGAGTGTGGGTCTGGCATGGCTGCATAAGGGAAGGTGACACAGTTCCTGTCCCTGTAGCATCGCCGGGCCATTGATCCCCACATGTGCTGATGGTTGTTGCTGTTGCCCTGAAGCTGATCTGTGGTCTCTTCTATTTCACTTTCAATCTCTGTTCTAGGGATTACACTTTGCCCATTCCTCAGAGCTAATCATGCCATAATAAATGAAACAGATGTGGTTCCCACGAGTGAGGAATGGAGGTGGTCATGAGGCTGTGGAGGATGAGGAACAGGTCTTCTGCTTGGTCTTTAGGGCCATGGGAAAGAATCGAGACAACATAACCACAGAGGTCATAAAAGCCTACACAGTCCTCTAAAGAAATTGCTCATTTTGAGAGTTGGCCTTGAATTTGGAACTATATGAGGGGATACAAGTACCCTGTGGTCCAATGGCTGCTGCATTAATTAGCCAGGGTGAACTTGGGATAGAGAATTAAAATGGTCTCAAGAAGAAAAGGCATGGCTAAGAAAAGAAGGAGTCTATAGAAAACAAGCAAATGATGGACGGGTTTATCTTACAGGAGGAAGGCTTGCACACACTCTAGAAACAAATGGTGTCAGAAGGAGAGCACACAAGGCCATGGAATTGCTAGGGTAGGAAACAAGCATTAGAGAATTAAAAGATGATGTACAAGCTTATAACAAGTTAGGACTTGCTCTCCTAGCTACTTGAAGGATGGGAGACGACAATACCTGTTTTGTTTAAGTTTTAAAACTTTTTTTAAATCTATCACCTTTTTGATTTTACATGAACACAGTTACTACAGGCTGCTGTCTGCTATACTAGGAAACCACAAGAGCTGTGCCCAGCTACCAGTGAAGACCAGGCCCGGAAACCTAAAAGGAAATGTGCTTTTGCTTTGTGTTTAGTGTTTGTTGGGACTAATGATCCAGGATTCATAAAATTTATGTAAATTTAAGGATTTTAAAAAAAAAGTATTGAGCCGGGTGTGGTGGAGCACGCCTTTAATCCCAGCACTTGGGAGGCAGAGGCAGGTGGATCTCTGAGTTTGAGGCCAGCCTGGTCTACAAAGTGAGTTCCAGGACAGCCAGGGCTATACAGAGAAACCCTGTCTCGAAAAACCAAAAAAAAAAAAAAAAAAAAAAGGATTAACAATGCTCAAAGCCTTGCTGCTGTAAGTAGCAGGGCCTGAGCTAGGAACCTGCTCTGCCTTGTTCCTGCCTGGTGTCCTGGCTGGTGTCTCTGACCTATCTCTCATGATGAGCTGGTATGTGCTGGCTACCCTCAAAGATGGCTGGAGTCGTGCTCTGAACCTGAGTAGGGACAAACCTCCCTACTGTGGTTGTTGGCTGCACACTCTGCATATTTCTGTACCAGGCTGAAATTTTCCTCTGGGCTTCACTAGTGTTCCACCTTGCTGGGACAATGTGAGAATTTCAAAGCTCCCTTGGTCCCCAGGATGGTGACAGTGTCAAGTCTGGCAAAGCCCAGACTGGGAACCTTGAGTGGAAGATGGCCACAGTGGGCATTTCCCAGGTGCGCTGGGTGACTGGCTCACTTGTGAGGAGAGATGAAGACACTCTCATTTGTTGTGTGTTGAATGGAGCTGTGCACTTGAATGGCTGCCAGGGAAGACATGGGGAGAGATGGGTGATAAATTTGGTCCCCAGATGCTGCGAGTACCAGGGTCCCCTATGTCAAGAGTCCACAGAAAGAGATAGGGGCTTCCCTACCCCTCACACAGGGCTTCTCTAGTTCTCTTGCTAGATGTGCATCACGGCCATGGAGGAGACTGTGAAGAAAGGGACCAAGCTGCCTCCTCCCTGCTGCCAGGTGGCACATACACGGTTTTCTGGAATGGTGACGTGGTGACATTTTCTACATGGGGCTAGAAGGACTGGCACCTGTTTCCCTAACTGGCCCTAGGACCTGGGAAAGTTGCCCTTATCAGTGGGGCAGAATTTAAGAGGGGACAGGAGGGGCTCGTAAAGAGATCTTACAAGGGTAGAGAAGCCTTCAGTAATTGCCTCAACTCCTCTTTGTTGACCACACACCTCACCTGTGATAAGAGATCTCTATTGTGATAAGAGATGTTAACCTTGGACAATCTGGCCTTGACTACTGGCTACACACGTGGGGGAGGATACGCACGCACATGTATGTGTGTGTGCACGTGGAGGCCAGGGTCAACCTTGCATGCCATTCGATAGGAGCTGTCTGTCTTGCTGAGACAGTGTCTGTGTCTTGGACCTAAGCAAGGCTGACTGGCCAGTGAGCCTCAGGGATCTGCCTGTTCCCAACTCTCCAGTTCTGGGATTACGAGTGTGTGTCACCATGCCTGGCTTGTCTCACACAGGTGCTGCTGATTGAACTCAGGTCCTTAATTTTGTATGGCAAGTACTTCAGTGCTAGAGCTATCTCCCTCTATCTCCCCACTGTGTGTGTGTTTGTTACTAGATTTAGACCTGGGGTCTTGTCCAGGTCAAACAGTCCTACTGAACTTTCATTTGCTAAACTTGGTTCCCCTGCTTTCTTTAAAGGTTTCTTTTCTTTTTTGAAATGGAGTCTTGCTATGTAGTCTAGGCTAGCCTTAAACTCTTTGTACAGCCTAGGCTGACCCTGAACTCATGTTGGCTCAGCTTCTCTAGTGCTGGGATCACAAGTGTGCACTCCCATATCTGACTCAAAAGCCTCCTGAATGACTCCCAAGGTATCACAGCCGTCCATGAGAAAGCCAGGACATCTTTTTATCATACGTGACCAAGTCAAAAGATGAGACAAAGATAAAACTGACCAGAATTCAGCTGCTTGATGATAAACTCTATCTGGCGGATCATTTCAGCGTTGCCTTCTTTGATGAAGCATCGCAGGATATCCTCCATTCCCTAGGCACAGCGAGGAGAGAAGAGACGTGTTAGGGTGGAGATGTGAAGGAACTTCCAGTGAGGTAGTGTCATCTAATACCAAACGTATTTTTTTTTCTTATTTTCAGAAAAGTTTTTTTAAAAATAAAAATTATCTGCTTGGTATTAAACATTCATTTTAAAATTCACAGTGAAATGGTTTTCTTCTTGGTTGACTACCTCGACTTAATTATAACTTTATGATACACTTAGAAAGAACCCGAAGAGCTCCTTAGCTAGCTCAAGATGCCTGTATCCCGGCACTCGGGCATTTACACCTTTACTGCCTTCAGTTTGGGAAACACGTACTTTGGGGAGATGGTTCCCTTCCCACCTTTCCCCTAAGTTTATACACACTGCCTTCTGAATTTTAGGGTCATTTATGATCTTTGTAAAGCTGAACCACATGTTTCGAACAAATAGAAGCTTTCGTCAAACAGCTGAAATTCCCATCCTATCAAAAAGCATGATGGAGGCACAGGGTGGTGGCCTGGCATGGAAAAGCACCGGCCCGATGCCCTGCATGCAGCCCCCGAGGCCGTGTGAAGTGCAGCAGAGTACAGCTGTGGTACCAGCAGTCCTACATGAGACAACAGATAGAGACAGGCGCTAAGACTGTAAGGCTGCAGTAGGAAGCACAACAATAGAAACAAGAGACGCTGCCTCAAAACAAGGCAGGAGAACAACGCCTAAAACCTAGCCTGGGACTTTTCTATATGTGCATGCTGCCCCACCTCCCAAATAAACAGAAACTACATTTCTGGGTGGTTTTTTTTGGGGGGGGGGTCAGGGTTTTACCATGTAGTCCAAGGTAGCTGAAATTCACTCTGTAGACCAGACTGGCCTTAAATGTAAAAGAAACGCACCTGCCTCTGTCTCCCAAATGTTGGGATTAAAGGCACAGGCCACTATATCTGGCCTAATTAAAAATTTGAAGACAGAGCAATAGGGCTAGAGACATAGTTAGGCTGTTGAGAGCCCTTACTGCTCTCACAGAGGACCCAGGTCTAATTGCCAGCATGGCAGCTCCCAGTTGTCTATCACTCTAGATCCAGGGTATCTGATGCTTTCTCCTGCTTTCCTGGGCACGAGGCATGCAAGTGGTACACACACATACATGCAGGTGAAGCATCCACACATATAAAACTAAAAGCAAAGTCATTCAAAATGATAGTTATTACACTGTGCCACTGTGACACAATGATGCCAAAATTTTCCACTCTTAAGAGAACTAAAGCAAACTTGGAGGTAAGACACTAAGGTAGGCACAGGGTAATCTCTCTCTCTCTCTCTCTCTCCTCCTTCCCCACAGCACTGGAATGTGTGCATGCACTGTGCTGGATCAAACAAGGTTATCTTGGCACCAAGAGGGGAAGCATGTCTAAAAATGAACCCAAAACAGAACAACTGGCATCCAGAGAAGCTGGCTCATCAGCAGGCAAAACACTCATTAAAATGCCAAACTCCTGTCCTTGATATGGTCCTGATTTATTTTAATTTTTAAAGTAATTAATTAATTTTGGAGAGAAGGTTTTACTATGCAGTCCTGGTCCTTATTTTATTTTTAAATTTTATTATTGATTGATTGATTGATTTGTTTGTTTATTTTGGAGACAAGGTCTCACTATGCAGTCCTAGCTGGCCTGGAACTCACTACATAGATCTGCCTGCCTCTGTTTCCTAAGAGCTGGGATTAGGGGCGTGAGCCATCATGCCTAGCTATGGTCTCTTGTAAAATAACCTGGTCTAGAGGCAATAGCTGTAACGGAATCAAAGATAGTCCATACAGCTTTGACCAGATGGAGTTTGGATTGTGATGGGACCTGAGTCAGGTCCCATGCTACCTCACTTAAATTGCTCAACTCCTCCCAAAGACAAGATGTATCACTGGTACTACTTATGCAGATGTCTGTGTCTGTCAAAATGTAAGGCCTGTATGCAACTGTATGTAAGAGCTGTGCACTTCACTTTTGCAAATTATACCTAATAAATGGCATCTAGTCCGGCGGATGGCACAATGGGTGAGTGAGTGGTGAAATGGCACCTGCTGGGTCTGGGAGGGACGGGTGGCTCAGGTAAGAGCTTAGCTGAAGCCCTGGAGTAAAGGAGGTGCCCCTGTGGGTACAGTGAGAAGATCTGAGAGCTGAGCCAGAACCCTGGAGGACAGCATTCCATGGGAGGCTGGGACAGAAGCATAGAGAGTGTAGACCATTGAGGAATAGTCTGGAAGAGAGGAAAGGCTGACAGGTGTCCTGGAGACAAGGACAGAGTGCTTCAAAGAGGACTGAGAGATCATGGCAGCTCCTGTGGGGCCAATCAGACACCGGGCTCCAACTACAGTCACCAACCACAGTCTGCCTTAGTCCTTGGTTGCCAGAAGGGCTACCTGTTCTCTCTCTGTCCCATGCAGTGGTCTCTTCCCAGCTTCCATCCCACGAGGGTAAGTTAGGGGCTCTCTGTCTTTAGGAGACAGTCACGTGCTCAGTCCCAACACATGTAGACCACAATGTAACCACAATGGCTACTGAGAGCTTAGGAACAGCCAGAGACAAAGAATTCGTTCCAACTCTTTTCTTGCAGAGGCAATTCTGTGATCTGCTCATATCTTTATAGATCACTTGAATTCAACTGATGCTTGTTCTTACATCCCCGGCTTAGTTAGCACGTGGAAAGCAAATATCTCAGCCCCTGTGTAGTTAGGGACTGCTCAGACACCTCACAGCAAACACTCCAGTGAAAAATCTCACATATATTTTTTAAAACCACATATAGTAGGTAATGTTTAATCTAAATTATAGAAATGAAAAGGCATAAAAAATAACAGTATTCTTTGGGTGTGGTGGCACATGCCACCGTGTAACCCTAGCACTCAGGAAGCCAAGGCAGGAGGGCCAAGGGCTCCAGCCTGCCCTGGGCTAGAGTGAGACCCTGCCTCCAAAAATAACCAGCACAACCTGGTGTTTCATCCCAAACCAATGGCCTGGCACCTCAGATAACCCTGGACGAACATGGGGTTGGGAAGGGTGACAGGGACTCACTCCTCGCCACTCAGATGCTTCAGAGGCACAGTGTGCTAAGCAGAAAAGTCAGGCACTTAGCCCAGCTACAGTTAGAGTACACAGTGCAAACAAAGGCCAAGTCTACCTTAGTGGGAATGCTCAAGACCAGAAATGTTTGGAAATTTTAGATTTTAGAATATCTGCATACATATAACAAGATAGATATCTGAGGGGTGGGATCCAGGTCTAAAGAAAATTAATTTATGTTTTGGTTTCACATACTTTCAATATGTAGCCTCGTGATGATTTACATACTGTATCTATATTACATAATATGCAATACAGATACATATACACTTAGTTAGGTGTTATTCCTGAGACAGTCTCACTGTAGAGCCCACACTGGCCTCAGGCTTACGATCCTCCTGCTTCTGTCTGCTGAATGCTGGGACCATGTATGACCCTACCTGGCTACACAACATTTTTAACAGTTTTGTGGGTAAACTATTTCATGGTGTGAATTTTCCATCTATGGCTTCATGTCTGTGCTCAAAAAGTTTCTAATTTTGAAGCATGTTAGATCCTGCACTTTTTTAGTTGATTGGAATTTGTTATTGATTATACTCATCATTGATTCTCTTCTCATGTATACATTTTAGATGATACACAGGCTTTACAGATTTATTTTAATTTTTATGTGTGTGCCAGCCACATGAGTGCAGATGCCCCCAGAGGCCAGAAGAGGGAGTTGGAGTTATGTGTGTGTATGAGCTGTCCAATGTGTGTGATGGGAACTGAACCTGGACCCTCAAGAAGAGGATCAAGTATTCTGAACGGCTGAGCCATTTCTCTTGCCCCTGTAGTCTGGACTTTCTGTGTTAGGGATGCTCAGCTTGCCCCAGTTGAGATGACATTATCAGAGTGAGAAGAGACAATTTAATATGGCCAGACTTCTCACTGGACTTAGACTGTATTAGTGCTGGGATGTGGCTTAGTGGCAGAATGCTTTCTTAAGTCAATAAAGCCACATTAATTTCATCCCTGGTAGTCTGGGGAACAGGAGAGAGAGAGGGAGGGAAAGGGGGAGAGGTTTTAATTTCTGGTGTTAGATACTGCAGCACAGGTGTGGAAAGATCTGGAAGCAAACAGAGGATGGGCGCGCCCCTGGTTGTATGACTCTAGGCAGAAACGTCTACTCCCAAGTCATTGGTAGGGAAATGGACACAACTATAGTCAGTCCTTCAGTCCTTCAGGAGCCTCTGAGCAGTTTAAATAGGAGGAAGTACCTGTCCCAGTACCAGAAAGAGCAGTAGGTGCACATACTGTGTGCATGTACATGTACACAGAATGTATGTGGAAGCCAGGAGGTAACTCCCAGGACCTAGCTCTTGTCTACCATTCTGGTTCTGGAATAGAACTCAGGTTGTCAGGCTTGGTGGCAGGTGCCTTTACCCACTGAGGGAGGCATCCTGACACCCCCAAGTACAGTTAGTTTTAATGTGGAAGGCAATTTAGTTCCATTGTTGGGTGTGTTTATATAGACTGTTCTTAAATGAGTCATGTCTTGTTTAACTATTGACATGATTTTAGATAAACAACTAAAGATTTAGTAATTCTCTTTTAAAAAAATAAACAAACAAAACCAGTGGGCAGAATGTTCTTGTGGTCTCCTGTGTTCTGAGTGTGGAACACATTTAATCCCTCACCACAGAATTCAGTATGTACACAGCTACTCTGGTTTCACACGGCATCAGAAAAAAAGGCCAAAGCTTTAGTGGTTTTGCCCGTCAGCTTTAGAAACAACTATCTTCTCAGCATCGGACGCTCATCACCCGGCCGCTGTTGCCGAGCTTCTAATATAAGCACAGATGGAAACAAAGCAAGGAAAACCCTTCTTCCCAGTCATTGTGGTGCACGGCAGTTTTAGAAGCTGCCAAGAAACACCTCCAACATTACAAAAATAAGCCTGCTAGAGTTTCCCCAACACTGGGTTTTTACCATTTACAGTTTTTACCATTTCCTCATGAGATTCTGAGGAAAGCAATAGATCCTCCCTCGAGAAAAACCACAAGTGGATCTTTATGTCCAGTTTTGAGGAATCTGCCCTGGAGGAAGTGGAAGTAGCCCTCTCCCCAGAGTACTGACTCATGGTCCTGGGAGGATACTGTGAACTGCTCAGGGCTTTTTCTTCTTCTTCTTCTTCTTTTCTGTGAGACAAGGTCTCACAAGGTCTCATACAAGCCAGGCTGTTCTCAAACTCACTATGTAGTTCAGAATGGTCTCAAATTTGTGGTGATCCCCCTGCCTCAGCCTCTCAAGTACTAAGACTGCATTCGTGCCCCGTCATGCCCAGCTTATGACATCCTCTTACCATGGCTCTGGCCTCCTCTCGAATGGACGGGATGGAGAGGATGCTGTACAGGGCTCCATTCACATACGGCTGGATCTTAAAGGGGAGCAAAAAGAGACGTCATTTGCAAGTTTTCCAACAGTATACAACTCAATTCTCAGAAGTTAGATTTAAGAACAGTCGAGGTAAGGGGAGAGTTGGTATCCTACCCTTCAGAACCCAGAATGTACATTCACATGTTTAGAAACAACTGTCCTCTCAACATTGGCCACCTCCATGTGTGACGCTGCAATGGAAGCCAAACCTAAACCCACCCCTGTCTCTCCGCCTCCTTCCTGCTGTGTGCCACTGATTGACTGACACGATTTCCAGCATCCTGGTCACTCAGAGCAGAAACTCGGCAGTCACCCCGGAGTCTGCTCTTTACTCCCAGAGTTTGCTTGCTGAGCATTATTGCTAAGAGCCCTTGATTTCCCACACTGGCTGCTACTGTCCTTGGATGAGAGTGACATAGCTGAGGATACACTGTCTCTAAGCCAGACCCACGTCTAAAGCTTGTCCTGTGATCCAATCACTGTAGAGCTGCGCCGTCTTGCCTGTTTGATTTGACAAGAGCCTCTTTTCCATATCCCAAAAAATATTAGCTGCAGACAAATATGTGCATCTGCTCCTGATGGCTCTGGGTCTCATCTTTCAAGACCAGGGCTACCTCACACAGGGTACATAGGTGTAACCTTTGTCTGTTGCAGCTAACACTCTTCCAGCTTCTAACATACACACATGTATTTGTATTCTTTCTTTCTTCCTTCTGAGACATGTTTGCTTCAGCTTGAAAAGATAAGAGCGATGATGACCCTGAACTTCTGACTCTCCTGCCTCCACCTCCCAAGTCCTAACCTACAGGACACTATACCTGGTTTATGTTGCATTGGAGAGTAAAGGCAGAGCTTTATGAATACTAGACAAGGACTCTATTGCTCTTAAGCAAATGCACTGGCAGCAGCTGGTGACAAGAATTGACTCCTTTGATCTAAGCCATTTGCATTTCTTTAAGTCAGGGAAAGAATGTGATTCAGCACTCACCTGCCTGAATTGAATACAATGAAGAAGAGTCTCAGAGAGCAATCAAGCCAGGACTGAAGTAGTGAAAAACTCTCTGGCTGTTGTAGTGGGAAATATGTAGTGGGCCCAGCATGAACTGTCATGGCCATCTAATATCTACCTGCTGAAGATGCCAGTGTCAGGCAGGTGATGCAGCTGTGGAGATGCAGCTGCATGTGAAATGAACTAGACCAGAGCTGCCTGCTTGGAGTGGGGACAGATGCATGGCCTTCTAATGCTCCTCTTGACCCAAGGGTCCTGCCAAGCATGTCTGCTGAAAGAGGCCCCGTGGCAGATCTGTCAAGACATGTCTAACTGTGGTTGAGGCTTCAGCTGCTGGTGCAAAGGGATGCTATCGTCCCAGCACTCTGAAGGCCGAGGCAGGAGAATCAAAAGATTGAGGCCAGCCTTCGATACACAGAGGGTTCTGGCCAGGCTGGGCTACTGTAAGATGCCATGTTTTCTGCAAAGACATTTGTAAAAAGGAAGTGAGAGATGAATCACCTGTACCGATTCAGTGAATACCTATTGTGAATTTGTTGTCCTATATATTTTAAAATAGCTAGACAATAATACCAGCTGTGGTAGTAATCGGGTTATTCTGGAGGGCAACCTGAGCCCTGCATTTGCTATGAGCTGGCAGCCCTGAGGGCCACATATCCCATGGAAGCTCAGTATAGGGTTTCATAGGATAACTGTTGTAGTGGAGCTGAAAGCAATCAAAGTCCTGCCCAAGAGAAATAAGATATGTACCAGGGCACGGTGTAAGCCAGGGAGTGCTGCAGTAGAGAAGCTGAGGAGACTCATGAAGCAATAGAGAACGGCCCCGAGATGCCAGGGGACAGCTATCAACAAATGAGCTCTAGGTTGCAATGTCTCTTATGCAAATTAAGCTTACACAAACATACCATCAGAGCTACTTTGAAGACACAAGTAACCACAGACAGACATCGAACAGCAGAGGACACAAGTGTAAGAATCCAGCCAGGATACATGATACCAGAAAGTAAGGCAGGACAAGGACCTGGCGAGTTCAGTGGGAGCAGAGCTCCAGAAAATGAGGCATGAAATGTTAGAAACTGTACAAGATGTAAGTCATTTACAAAAATGGCCAGAGGAGGGGTTGGGAGATGGCTCAGAGTGGGTAAGATGCTTGCTGTGCAGGCAGAAGGCCCTGAGCTCAGAGCATAGCATTCATGTAAATCCCAGCACTGGGGAGGCAGAGACTGGGGATCATCAGGGCTGCCAGACTAGCAGAACACGAGAGCTCGGGGCTCTCATGGCTCTTGCCTTAGGAAATGAAGTGGAAAGCAATCTAGGAAGATACCCAACATCAAAATCAGGCCTTCGTGAACACCCACACACATGTAAACTTATCCACACACGCACACACATAATGCATGCACGCATGCAAAAGACCCTCAAATCTAGGAAGAAATATATGCCTAATGCAGCAACTGCCCAAAGCCAGCCTCTTGCATAAGAGGTCAGCCTCTCGCATAAGAGGTCATGAGCACCCAGGTCACCATTACAGTCCCCCATTCCACCACAGGGCCAGCAGCCTGAGTACCTCATGGTTTTCGTGTCCAAGGAGATCCGAAAGAACTTTCAGCATGAGCCCTGCCACCTTAGCACACATGTTCTTTCCTGTGGGAAGCAAGGCAACATAAAATGCATGTCAGACAGGTTAGCACCAACCATGTGTGACCTTGAGCTGGTCACTTATGTCACTCTGAGGCCTCCGTTCTCTCCTTTTTAAAGTGGATTATTATGCTGGTGGGTTCGGTGGTGATTCGTGCTTATAATCCAGGGAGGCAGAGGCAGGAGGATCTCTGTGAACTGGGGGGCCAGCCCAATCTACATAGGGAGCTCCAGGACAGTCAGGGTTACATAGAAAGACCCAGTCTCAAACAAACAAACTAAAATAGATTATTAGCATCTGCTCCAAAGGGAGGTACAGAATTAAGTAAGCCCACATAAACCCCAAGAACTCAGAAGCTGGTAGTGGCCTTGGCGACAGTCAGGGTATGACGGGCTATGTGGCCATTCTGTATCACCAAACTGCAAGCAAGTTGATGACAGGAAAAGGTGGTGGGTATCTGAGGAGCATGCTGAGAGCTGGGGCTTCCACACAGGCTGTTCCTAGAGCAGAAGACTGAGCAATGGTCGCTCACTCGGTGAACAGCACGTGCTTGCTTGGAGCACGAGGCCCTGCAGGTGGGGAACAGCTGGCAAGCAGCTGAGCCAGCTGGCTTCTTGCCCTCCTTTCCCACAGACCCCAGGGGATGCAGACAGCCCAGCTGGACCAAGCACACCTTCTAAGGTGTCTCATATGGCAGGTGACAGTGTCTGAGAGGGCTGACATGTGTAAACAGAAGCTAAACTCCCATCTCCATTGAGTAGATAAGTATTTGGGGTTGTTTGTGGGGGCGAAGGGTTGTGTTTGCTTTTGTTTTTGAGACAAAATCTCACACAGCCTAAGCAGCCTCCAACTTGTAGTACAGCCAAGGATGATTTTAAATTTCCCATCTACCTGCCTCTGCCTTCTGAGTGCTGGGGTTAGAGCAGCACTGCCATGCCTAGTGTGGAGCTGGGAATTGTGCGTGCCAGGCAAGCATTCTACCAACTGAGCTCTGTTCCCAATGGGCGAGAAGCAGCTTGTGGTGCCCATGTGAACCTCCATCTCCAGGAGATGGAGAATAATGAGTAGGCAACCTGCCACCAACTTAATCCCAGAGGCTGCTGGGAGCACACCTCTGTCTTCAGTGGCAGGGATCACAACTCTTAACTTCTTATGTTTGAGAAGTACAATCAAGATGAGACAAGATGTGAATGGATTTCCTTTTCTCTCCAGAAAGGCACTGCATACATGCAAAACTGCATATATATTCTTTCCATGGTTAACATGGTATGTTGGCTTTAAGGGACTGCTAGCTTCATACCTAGCTAAAAATGTCCGTCCTAATTTCCAGGAGGGAGACAGAAAGCAAGCTCTACTGGGCCCACTGGGAATGTAGATATGTGGGCAGATCTCTGCCCATCTGTCCTCCGTACAAGGACATGTGTATGTGGGCGTGTATGGGTTATTGGGGGGCTGTGGCACCTGCACTGCGGAGGCAGAGGTTCATGAGCAAAGCCACGGAGTACTCCAATGTGTAGTCAGACAGGCAGTCAGGGTCCTTCAGTAGGTCGATCAGCCAGAAGATGAGGCCATCTCGAATCATCGCTGTCTGCAGTGGCCGCCTAAGAGGAAACAACCTTATTAGATGAATTCACAGGCAAGGGACTTTCTATGGAAGAGTAGTCCAGGGTGAAAATGGGATCAAATGAAGCTATGAAAAACAAACTCTGGGGAAGAGCCTATTGTGAAGCCCATTCAACTGGGACAATACAAATTCTCTGCCTTTTAAGGACACAATAGTTTCATGAGAGACTGAGCAGTAAGAAGGCCTCTCGCTTTGAAAACTTCCTTTTCAATATCTAAAGTTAGCAGACTGCTACTTCAAATATGTAGATATTATCAATAGCTTTGGTTTACGTGATCCAGGTAACTGGCCCCAGAAATATTACGTTGAAACAAAATCTATTTGAGGGTGGGAGGCTCACGTGATTCTAAATCTTACATGAGTCCCTGAACTGGACATGCACAAGACAGGTAGAGCTACAGGAAGGATATGGGTTGCCGTCTTGGGCTGGGAATGGGATGGAGAGTGGCAACAATTAGTGGGAGACTTTTGTTCTGTAGTGATAGAAACTCTAAAATTAGGACTGGTGAAATGGCCTGTGGGTAGGGGCACCTGCAGCCAAGCTAGATGACCTGAGTTTGACCCCTGGGACCCACATGATGGAAGGAGAGACTAGATCCCTACAAATAATCCTCTGACCACCACAATACACACACACATAAGTAAGCAAATGGGAAATATGCTCTACAGTTAGGCTGTGATGGCTGCAAGTTTGTGAGAACTCCGCTTGTCCATTGGTGACAGTGACTCTGGGGCTGCAGAGGCGGCTCAGCTGTTAAAGCCCTTGTTGGTTTTACAGAAGATGTCTGTTCAGTTCTCAGGACCCACATCACAGCTCAGAACCGTACGTAACTCCTGCTTTAGGGGGTCAGATGCCCTCTTCTGACCTCTAACATGTGTAACACCAGGCACACACATGTTGCACAAACATAGACGCAGGCAAAACAGTCATATTCATAAAATAAAATGGTTTTATTTTGGAAATAATGTTCCACTCTGTAGCCTTGGCTGGCTGGGACTCACTATGTAGACCATGCTGGCCTCAAACTCATAGAGCTCCCCCTGCCTCTGCCTCTCATTAGAACACCTAAGCTGTTCTAAGACACACTAGAGCTGATACAAAAAGAACATGAAGAGTTGAGAGGGCCCAATGGTTAAGAGCTCAATGCTGCTCTTCCAGAGGACCCAGGTTAAGTTCCCAGAAACCACATGGTAGCTTACAGTCATCTGGAACTCCAGTTACTGGTACCTCCAAGGGTACCAGGCATGCATATACATACATTCGGGCAAAACACTCATACACATAATAACATATATTTGAAAAGAAAATACTTAAAAAAAAAAAAAGCATATGACTTTTAAGTTCCAAGTCATGCCTGGTCCAGACCAAGACTACTACAGAACTATTGGTCACATGAAGCAACTTCACTATGGGGGTTTACCCCTAAGCCAAGCACCTGGCTGGCACTAATGCCCCAATACTAGCTAGAAGAAGGTGCTGGTACATTCACTGTAATGTCTTCCTCCATCCCCACCAGCCTTAAACAGCAGAGCTTAGATTAGAAAGAAATTTCCAGCTGTAGCCTAGAAAGTCATCTAACTTCTCCTAAGTATTAGCAGAAAGATACCATTTGCATCCTACAGCATCATGAAAATTAAGTAATAAGTGAATGGTGGTTCAACAACAATACACACACACACACACACACACACAGGCACACAGGCACACAGACACAGACACACAGACACACCAGCCTGAGCTCAAAGGCAGAGACTCACCAATGTTGTGGTCCTCACCTGAGGCTGAACTTCTGCAAGGCCCCGAGGACATTCTCACGAGTGATGACATCCTTGTCTTCCTCCTTGAGCCTTCCCTCCAGCATCCGCAGCACCTTTGTGTTCTGGGCCAGGTACAGGCGACCTAGTAATGTGCCAGAGATGAAAACAGGAAAGATATAAAGAACTAAATTGATGTGTGCCAAGTCTGCTTTCTAGTAAAGCTCTACACAGGGTACACTAGAAAGCTCTAAGGAAACTATTAAAGTGTATTTTTCTGAGTCAGGTGTAGATGCCTGTAATCGCAGTACTGGGGGAGCCAAGGCAGGACTGCAAGTTTGTGGCCAGGCCAGGACATACATACGGAATCCTGTCTCAGAACAGTTTACTCAATCAATGATAGACTGATAGAATAACCAATAGAAAGCCTTTCTTCCTGTAAGCTGGACATAAGCCATTGTCACAGTGTGAGACATCTAACCCTGAAGGCCCTCCAAGGAGGAAGAGGAATGGAGCTGTGCTGCGAGGCCCTGGCCTTCCCAGAGAGCCAGCCAACAGCTGCTTCTGCCACACTCCACTGTCCCTTTTAGACATGCACGGACCTGATGGAGGTGGAGGCCCTACCTGGGACACCTTAATAAGTATAAAGTCACTACTAACCTTCTGCATTGACAGATATTAATTTTAAACAGGATGATTGGATGAATGGATCTCAGTGCATAAGCTTGCATATGATGGCTTATAATAAATATTTGCCAAATGAACGGAATAATGAATCAAATAAACTTGTTGAGTATCATGTATTCATAACCTGAAAACTCTTTTTACTTGTATTAAAAATTCAGATGGGTGTGATGGCATACACTCCCCAGTGCTCAGAAGGCAGAGGCAGGTGGATCTCTGTGAGCTCAAGGCTTACCTGGTCTACATAGTGAGTTCCAGAACAGCCAGGGCTACACAGAGAGACCCTGTCTAGAAAAACAAACAAATATGCAAAAACAAAACAACAAACTCAAATAAGTAAAAATCTAAGGAAACTATCCTGGGAATGTTTGAGTGAATATATTTGTGAATGGAGGAGTGTGGGTGGCAAGGGATAATATACGTGGAGAACATAGGACAGTTCAGATGTCAGGTCATTCCTTCTACCATATTTTGAAGCAGGGTGTCTCTCTTGTTCTGGCACAGTGCTGTCCCACAAACAATTCTGTCTCCTCCTCCCATCTCACCCTAGGAATGCTGGGATCCACATCTGGCATGTTAGTGGGTTCTAGGGATCCAAACCAGGTCACCAGGCATGAGCCAGAGCTTTCACTAGCTGAGCTGTTTCACCTGCTAATAGCTCTTTGTTGAGGTTTGGTCTTTTACTATGTACTGTAATGCTAAGTGCAGGCCCCCAAGACCAGAGATGAGAGTCCGCAATTAGATGCAAGTGATGCTATGTCACCTTGCCCCCAAGTTATTTTTGGTTGGTAAATAAAGATGCCTACTGCCTATAGCTGGGCAGAATTGAGATAGACGGTGCTTGGTGTTCCCACCAGGTACAATGTTTTATTATTTCTGAAAATTTCAAGTCCTTTGAAGACCGAAGGAAATGGTTCAGTGCTTGCTAGAATAAGCTTTACTTGTTTCACCAAACATATATTGGCAAGTAGGATAATAAAAAAATAGTATTACAGCTGGGCATGGTGGCGCACGCCTTTAATCCCAGCACTCAGGAGGCAGAGGCGGGCGGATTTCTGAGTTCCAGGCCAGCCTGGTCTACAAAGTGAGTTCCAGGACAGCCAGGGCTACACAGAGAAACCCTGTCTCGAAAAACAAACAAAACAAAACAAAACAAAATAGTATTACCTATCATACAATTAAAAATATTTAAATAAAAGATATAAAATCTTTTGTATTATAAAATAAACTCCAAAGGCAAGAAAATCTGCTCTGACAGATACTCAGGCATAAGAACTAATTTTCACAAGATATGTTAGAAATAAAATGGGGGGACTTGGGCCACTTTAAGCAGTACTAGGAAACATTCATTTTACAGGGACGCCAGGTTGCTTTGCCAGGACTGCTCTGCTTAGAGGAAAACATCGTCTCACCTTCAGCCAGTGACGCCAGGGCATTGATGAGCCTGGCCATGTACTGCCGCACAGCCTCGCTCTTGGAGTGCAGCAGCTGCAGCACACTCCTCTGCAGGGAACAACCGTGAGAGACAAAAAGTGAGGTCAGGAGTGGGGAAGTGAAAGATGCCCCTCTGCCTGGTTTGACGAGGGAAACAGGCTACACCACACAGATCCCCTGCAACTAGAACAGCAGGGCACATGTGGCTACTATTGCTGATGGCTTTCCAGATGAGAGAAACACACCTTTAATTCAGACCCTGTCAAACACACCAGGACTATAGTAAATGGATTTATTTTTAAAGACACAAATTCTGAAGACTTGATTAAAGACCCTGAGAAAAGCTAATTAAGCATAGTTCTAGACCCTGAGATAAATCACAGGACAGTCTGGGCAAGGACAAATCCCCTGAGTTCTGTCACTTATTTTTCAAAAAGTGAAGAGCTAGGGACAAAGCCAGGGACAGTACAGACAGACAAACAGAAGACAGAAACAAAATGACTAGATTGCATTATGCTATTTCTGTGGCCTCAAAGCACAGGGTCAGAGAGGGGGTATTAGCCTAAGAGGGTATCTCAGCCTTGGGCACACCAGGTCCAAACCAGCAGGATGCTACCCAAACGCAGACAGGAAGTCACAGTGAAAGTGCATGCCTGTCACCCCAGTGCCTGGGAGGCAGAGGCAGGACAATCTCCAGTTTGAAGCCAGCCTAGGCTATAGTGAAATACTCTCAAAAACCAACGGCAACAAGGCTGGAGGGATAGCTCAGCAGCTAAGAGCACTTGCTGTTCTTGCAGAGGACCCATATTCCAGCTATCAACCATGAATAACTTCAATTCCAGGGGATCCAATGCCCTCTTCTAACCTCAGACATAGCATCACATGGTGCACTTAAGTACAAGCAGGCAAACATTCACACACAGACACACACACAATCTAAAAACAACAACAACAACAAAAAACAGTAGCTGCAATGTAACTTAGAAGAAGAATATTTAAAAAAAAAAAACCCTGTGTTCAGAAAGGAGGGCATGGGGAAGTAGAGGAAGAGAAGGAGGCTGGAGAGAGCATCAGTTCAGGAGAGATGAGCCAGGAAGAGTCAACAGAAGTTTGGAGAAGCAAGGCTCCTGAATGGTGGCCTCTACGTGTTACAGAGGACTCCGACTGAACCAGGCTGAGTGAAAGGGCCACATGCCACCCCCAAGATGCCAACTGTCCTTGTACCATCTTTAGGCAAACTTCCACTGAAGCATAACAGTACAGACACCTTACAGGTCACCAGGGCACAGCCAGAAGAGTGTTCACAGTGAGTATGTACTGCAGAAGTGACATTTCAACAGCCCAGAGGACAACCTTCCAAACAGCTCTCTCTCGTGGCTCCTGACATCCTTGGATTTTGTTTTTGCTTGTGTGTGTGCGCGAGACTGCACAAATGCACTCATGTGGAGCCCAGAGGTGACTTCACCAATCACTCCTCAGCTTATCTTTAGGGACAGGGTCTCTCATGGAGCCCGAAACCCTGATTTGGTGGCCTGGCTGGCCAGCAAGCCCCAGGGATCCCTTGTCTCTGCCTCCCCTGCACTGGGACAGGAACATGTCACAGCACCCAGCCAGGTTGCCTGCCTGCCTGCCTTCTTTCTATCATGGGCACTGGAATCCATGTTTGCATTGAACCTCAACTGACCTACCTTTCCCCTAGCCCCATCTCAGTCTGTTCTTAAAAAAACTGAGATTCAGGGAGAGGTAGATGGGAGGGAAAAAAACAACAACGGAGATTGGCAAAAGTAAAATATTTATTTTATTACAGTGCGGTGCTTCCAGATCAGGCTGCCCTCTGGGAGCCTATGAGGATTATCCCCATTTTGAGCGTGGGCAGGCCAGCTCCTGAACAGGAGGTCCCGTGCTCCCGTGCTCCGAGAGTGACGAGGCAGAGCTGACCACAAGCATGCATCCTTTTCTCTCTGTGGACGTGACTGTTTCTTATATTTTTGGTTATGAGCCTGACCTGTAACAATTGAGCCATCTTTCCAGCTCAAGGTAGGTTTTGTTTTGTTTTGAGACAGGATCTTGCTATGTAGCCCTGGCTGCCCTGGAGCTCTCTTTGTAGACCAGGCTGGCCTCAACTTGAGATTCAATTGCCTCTGCCTCTCGAATGCTGGGATTAAAGCTGGGCGCTGCCACTGTCTATTGTAAAATCTTTTTTTAAAACATTTATTTATTTATTTTATGTAAGTACACTGTAGCTGTCTTCAGACATCCCAGAAGAAGGTGTCAGATCTCATTACAGATGGTTGTGAGCCACCTGTGGTTGCTGGGAACTGAACTCAGGACCTTCAGAAGAGCAGTCAGTGCTCTTACCCACTGAACCAGCTCTCTGGCCCCCTATTGTAAAATCTTAATGAGACCTTCAGATTAGCAATGCCACATCCTAAATTTGAGAATTACTAAGAGAGAAATTATTAGCCAGACAGCTCAGTTTCCCCTCTGATCAGGCCAATCCACTTTGGAGTCATGGTAACCCAGGATCAGCCTTACCAAGGAGTCATCCCACTCTGCAAGTTCTTTGCTAATTTCAGAGAATTCTAAACCATTCCCTCTTAAAAGAAACAAGAAAATAAATAGATAAATAACTAAATAACTAGAAAGAAAACAGCGCTGGGGATGATCTCAGTTGGTAGGGTTCTTGTCTAGTAGAGTATTTGCGAAGCCCTGACTTCCATCCCCAGCACCATATATAAGCCAGGCCCAGGCAACACGCCTCCAATGCCAGCCTTCGGGGTTGTAGATGAAGGAAGATCAGAAGGTCAAATCATCTTCAGCCTTCAGAGTAAATTTGAAGCCAGCCTGGACACTGTGAGACCCTAACACCAATACCAACACCAAAACAAGACACCAAGACACCAAGTAACAGTGGATTTGAAGGAATTACATCCTTCCATGGCTATAGAGATTATAGCATTTGACAAAACTCACTATTGTAACACCAGCTACAAACTCTGAAAATGAAGCATCATTCAAGTGGGAGGAGGGGAATGGGAAAAGGAAAACTAACAGAAAAGAGGCAGAGAGAGCATCAGGCCATCTGGCTTTTTTGGGAATCTTCTCCACGACTGAAGTAGGTCAAGAGGTGAACACAGACCCTCAAGTAGCTGAATAGGAAATGCCGGGCAAGCTCAGGACGTGGACAAGCCTGGAGTCTGCCAAGGGCCTCCCCACCACAAGGCCTGGCTGCCTCTTACTCACCTGGTTATGGCTGTGGCAATCCAAGAGGTCATTGCTGATGTAGGCTTGCAGGACTGTCTCCCTCTGCTCCCCCGGATGGGATGTGGTCAAGCGCTGTAAAGAAAAAGCAGAAGCAACAAATTCCTACCCAGGAAGAACTAGGCCCTAAAAAGTGGGCAGATGATCAAGCAGCAAGGCAGAAGGGGTGTCGTGTGTGTGTGTGTGTGTGTGTGTCTGTGTGTGTTTGTGTGTCTGTGTGTGTATGTGTCTGTGGGGAGGGGAGGGAGTGTTCAGAGAAAACTCTAGTTCAAAGAGTGGGGCTCAGGCTACCTGTAGGACACTCCCAATGACCCTATCCAAGAGGGACAGACGAGCAACAGGTTGGGGAGGCAGATGGGAGAGAGGTTGCCTAGCTGGTTAGAATCTGGGAAGGCATTCAATTTGTTATGCTGCTATATGAATTCATGTAATGTCCATAAGGAAGAAGATTTGGAGGGAAGTATGTGGCTCCACAGCAATCCTCCATGCGACATTTTTGGCACAGTCCTTTAGCAATCCCTCTTCAGTGGTGATCTGGTCAGCTAGCAGCTCCTCCTTCCCTCTGAAGGCCTCTCCTTCCTCCTGTCTTTGTGTCTCCTGGCTCTGACCTGGCCCTTGCCCACGCTGCACATGGCAGTCTGTGTTAGGACAGGAGAAAGCTGTGTACCTGACAAGAGCAAATGTGATTGCTTTTCCAGGAAAATAAACACCTTGTGGTTCAGAATCGGCTTCTGCCTGAGGACAATGTGGTGTGCTTGACACATCCTGGTTTGCAGCATGGGCAAAAGCCAGGCCACAGCCAATAGACACCACAGACAGGAAGAAGGAAAGGCCTTCAGAGGGAGGGAAGAACTATTAACTGACCTGATCACCACAGAAGATGGGGCTGCTAAAGGACTACTTAAAATGTCACTTGGGGAAATTACTATGGAGCCATGAGGGTGCATGGGAACTGGAGAGAAACAAAGGCAAAGCAATCCTTTTCTGATTATCTGATTATTAAAGTTTTCTCCTCTAAGGGAAGCCCTTTCTCAGCAAGAAGCCCAGGGAGTGAATGGACTGCATCCCAGCTGGGTGGCCAAGCAGGGTGAGTGTGGTAACATGAGCAGACCAGGGTGGGCAGTCCTGGTTGATCACTCTCCCTGCCCACCCACCTGGTCAACAGGCCCTTACAAACCAAAGCAGAGACCGCAGGGTTCCCTTGGGTCCCCAGTATCCCTCGTAGTTCCCAATGAGGCCAGGTTAGGATGCTAAGCACCGCTGAGGACTATTTCTACTCAAGGGTAGTGAGGCTACTTGAAGAATTCTGGCCCCAGGGTTCTCTGAACTATGGGGATCCACCAAGGAGCCTGACAGTACTCTGGGGTGAGTTTGAAAGGATTGTTTGGTGAAAGATTCTCAAAGTGTAGTTCAGAGAACTCTGGGCATATAACTTGAAAATGCAGAGGGGTCTGGAATGCTTGAAAACTGACCCAGGCTGCAACCGGTCAACCCAGACTGAGGAGGCATGGGAACCCAGATGAGACTTGTGTTTGTCCTGAGGCCTACCCAGTGTGGCTACTGATCAGTATCTGTTCCCAGGGCTCTCTGGAGTCGTGATTGGCTGGGCCTGCCTACATACTCTAACTAAAATGCAGGCCCCAAGTTGAATACAGCATGTGACCAGGCAGGGGTGGCTGCCACATCACACATGAAGGTGACAGGTGACGTCAGTTGACAACAATATAGAATGTGTCACAGTAAGACTAAGGCCTGTTTCAGGAGCTGATTTTCTTGCTGGGGTTGGGGGAAGGGCCTTACGATGTAGCCTTGGCTGGTCTAGCTCCTGCTGTGTAGAGCAGGCTGGTCCTGAATTTACAGACCTCTAGCTCCCCCTGCCTTCTGTAAACTGGAGTAAAAGGCTGGTGCTCCCACACCTGGCTGGAGCCAGTGAGCAGCTTTTGACCTCAGGTCTTGGTGTTGGCAGGTAGCAGGAAGGGATTTTTAGTACAGGGGTTACGTGATTCCAGCCAAGTTACCAGGTCGCCAATCAAGAAAAGCAGTGTTGGCTTGGCCTCTCTGCTTTTTGTTTTTAACTTCAAGGGGAAGGTACCTACCCAGCGCAGAGCCTGCAACAAGAAGGCTTTCAAGCGGTCACTCCCCCAGATCAAATCCTTCTTCAGCTTCTCATAATCCAGGGAGGGCAGTAGCGGGACATCCTTCAGCTTCCTGCGAAGCACCCAGCACCGCAGCAAGTTCAAAGAGAAGAAAGGGGCAAAGGGCGGGCATGCCATTACATCTCCTGAGCATCAATCAGTCAGGACACCTGCTTAGACCAAAGGATCCTGAAGTGGCCCAACTGCCACCCAACTCAGCTCCCAGAATTCCAGTGTCAGCCAGATCAGCCCTGCCTGTAATGCTGGATGGATTTTATGTAGCTAAATTTAATTCTTCTTAGATTTCAGTGGTATGCAAATTTTCTGTAATAAGCATGAATTACTTACATAATAAGAAAAAAATTACATACTAGGTTTTGTTTTAGTTTCTGTGTTCAAACAGAGTCTCACTGTGTGGCCCAGGCTGACCCTCCCACCTCAGCCTCCCAAGTACAGTGATTATAGGCTGTGTCAGTCACGTAAGTCCAACTCCCTAAACCCATGCTGACTTTTTGAGTTTGCTAACTGCATAGGGCTTGTGTAAAATATTAACACTGGGAAGTCTCGTGGAGGGCTGGAGACATGGCTCAGCAGTTAAGGGTACTTGCTGCTCTTACAGAGGATAAAGGTTCCATTCCTAGCACTAATATGGTGGCTCACAACCATCTGTAACTCCAATTTCTGGGAACCCTGTCATAGGAATGCTAGTAGAATCACTCTAGGGTAAACCTCAGAAGGAAACAGTTGCTTTTCACTGTCTCCAGGGTAGACATCAGTGACTAGGGTAGACATCAGTGACAGTAGTTTTCTGGAAGTGCCTTGACCTTGAAGAAATCATTGTAGAAATCAGTGATTGTTTTCTGTTGTCTATGGACTTATTGTTCTGAAGGAGCTTTTCAGTCTTTGCATGACCTTGGTCAGGGGACACTCCTGGCACACCTGGAAGGTCTTCTATTGTTACGCACTGCAAACACTACACAATGGGACTAAAGTTGCAGAGGCCCGAGGTTTTCCTTCAGGAAAAACAGATTAGATTAGGGACTCTGGGATGAGGAACTTGTTTTACACCCCCCCCCAACAGCTTTTGTTTAACAATAAAAATATCTTTGCATGGCTGATCAAGGTTCCATTCCTGCTGCCTTAGAGTCTGAATTACATTCTGTAGTACCCCCCTTTCTTTGATTGACCCACATTACAAAGAATACTGACAGGACCCAATACCCTCTTCTGGCCTCTGCAAGCCATGCATGTGGTGTATACACAGGTAAACTGGAACACATACATACACAAAAATAAATGCATTCCAGAGAGAATTCTTAAGCAGCTTTTTACATCTCATGTTTATTATAACAAGCTGGGTATGGCAGCTAACTTGGAGGCTGAGACAGGAGTCTTACTACAAGTTCAAGGCTAGCCTGGACTAAATTGTAAATTTTAGGCCAGCCTGGGCCATACAATAAAAAAGTACTAATTTTAAAAATGTAAAGTGTAAATGAGTCCTTGTTCTCCAGAGGAATACTGCAATTGCAAAGCCCCGTTTGGCTCTGTTCCACAACTGGGGCTTCCTCCAGGGGGAAGGGATGAGTACCCACAAGGAGTATTACCACGGGGCCCAGTATTCGTCCACTGATCAAGGAATTGGGTCATGCCTCCTCCCCTGTCCTCTTAACACCCTCCACAAACCCACCCCTTGTTTTCTGCAGGTGACCCTGCCCTTACGTCACTAAAAATGCTAGCCAACACCCTGAGTGCTTACACCCACTGTCCAGCAGTGTAACATACAGTCCCCACAGCATACTCATCGTCTTCCTCACAACAAGCCTGCAGTAGTTACTCCACTCGTCTTGTTTCACGATAAAGAAGCGGAGGTACAGTGGCACAGGAAGTGTCCAACCTCAACAGCTGGCTGTAGAGGTGGGATTTTTAACCAGGCTAGCGTGTTTATGAATCACACAATACTGCCACTAAGTGGCAAGACCATGGGAGACTCAGGAAGGGGGCAAGCAGGTTGTGACTGCCTCTGCTTGAGTCATCTCACTGATGACTGGTGAGTATGCTCGCTGGCTTAGAGGTTAGCCAGAACCTACTCTAGTGCTTAAGCCAGAGCATTAACCATGGTCAGGCTCCCACTTCCTCACGACTGCAACACAGCTGGTGAGGTATGCATGTTACACACCTCTGTGGTGACAGCCTAACTCATCTCAACAGGGAAGCTGGGGATAGGCAAAGCTATCCTGAGGATGTGGTCTCAGTGTAGGCCAGCAGAAGATACGGGACTTAAAACACTTCAATGTCTGCTGACAGTGGAATGACAGATAGAATTCATTTCTAGAGAATACCACAGGAATAAGCCAACAGTTTTTTGTTCTTGTTTTTTGTGGGTTTTTTGTTTATTTGTTTTTGCTATTTCATGCCACCCTACAAGAATCGGTGTTAAAAGATAATTCTGGTTCAGCACAATTGATAATCATTGGTATTTCCTTTCATGTTCACATGTAGTGAAATGTTTAGTAAACCTATTTTGAATTCCAGTTTTACATAGAGATACAAGGAGGGAACTGGAGAGATGGCTCCTTTGGCCACTCTTCCAGGAGACCTGGGTTTGGTTCCCAGTCCCCACATGGTATCTCCCAACCATCTGTAACACCAGTTCCAGGGGATCTAATGCCTTCTCCTGGCCTCTGCAGGCACAAGACATGCAGGTTATGTACAGACAGACAGACAGACAGACAGGCAAAACACTCATGCACATAGAAGTAAACACAACTTTAGAACACAATTAATGAAAACTCCGAAAAATGATTACTTACTCAGGTGCCAAGGAGGCTCGCAACATGGTTGAGGCCTGGGGGGTAGGGTAGGGGAGGAACAAACAGACTGAGTTAAACGCTGACAGCCGAGCATCAGCCCAAGCCCTCTAACTGCACTTAAGTAGCCATTTGCAATGTGGTCAGTGTCCTCCAAAGGCATATATGATTTTAAAGTTACTACTTGGAATGAATGCACCACTAGGCCTGTGTCAGTCAGCTGTCCTTGGTCTATTGAGACTCTTAGTCAAACTCAATGCAAACCACTGGGATCCCCTAGCCACACCTAGCCAGCAAACCTTAGACACCATGAAGAAGAAAAGCGGTTTGGATTTTTACATTCTTTTTTCCTAGTAAAATATTTCTCTTTAAGTACAAGGTAATGCCATTTTGTACCAAGCCAAACATGCCATTCCACAGGTGTTTAAAGAAAAAAATCGCACGATTCCCTTTCCTCTCATCTGCGCAGGCTGGCTTGTCACCTCCTTTACAGACAGGCACCCTGCCTCACGTGACCTGTGTGGTGGGTGTGTGTGTCCTCATGTTTTGTCACTGCGAGCACTGCCGAGTTAAATAGGAGGAATACAGAGGAATAATCAAACTACACGAGGCACTTGTCTGACAACATACACCAAATGTGAAAGAAATTGAAAATGGATTGGACTGGTATTGGGGATTCCTACTAATTCTATTTGCTTGTGTGTTTTGTTTATTTCTATCTGTTAGGTGTGGACGTTTTATTTATGGCTGAGGCTGTTTGAAACTACCTTAAAAGGACAAGGGGAGAAAACTTAAGCAGAGGAAAGAAAGGAGACACGCCTATTGAGTGTCACCAATTCCTGCCAGTGAGGGACACAGAGGAACTCTCTCCTTTGGGAGTTTCTGAAAATATGTCATTCTCATGTCCCAACACTGGGCATCAAGAGACACCCAATCATCCTGAGGCTGTTGCACGAGTTCCTCTAAAGCCCACAGACACTGAGGAAGTGGTCTTGCCAATGACCCTGGTTCTGACAGCTTCCCTCAGCCAAGTTTATAGCCCACCGATCCCAGATTTGAGCTCCGTTTCTTTTTTGTTTGTCCCTCCCTACCCCATCCCACCCCTTAGACAGGGCATCTTTATGTAATCCTGGCTGTCCTGGTCACTCTGTAGACCAGGTTGGCCTCAAACTTGGAGATCTACCTGCCTCTGCCTCCTGAGAGCTTGGATCAAAGACGTGCACCCCCATGGCCCGGCCACATCTCACTTTTTCTTTTTAAAGATTTATTTATTCTTATATCTAAGTACACTGCAGCTCTGTAGCTGTCTTCAGATGCACCAGAAGAGGGCATTAGATCTCATTACAGATGGTTGTGAGCCACCATGTGGTTGCTGGGATTTGAACTCAGGACCTTCGGAAGAGCAGTCGGTGCTCCTAACCACTGAGCCATCTCTCCAGTCCCACATCTCACTTCTAAATGCCTCATGACTGACTATAATAGTTTTTGCAGTGCTGGGATCTGAACCCAGGTCCTTGCAAGTGCTAGGTCAGCAGTCTACTACACAGCTATACTCTTAGCAGTTTTAATCCTTTGGTGTTTTGACTAAATAAATGACTTATTTTTATTAATAACTAACCGAGCCATTTGGAAACAGGTCTGAGATGCCATCTAGAGAAAACTCACCCAACAACTCATCCCACACATTAAAGACAGCAAGAAGCCAGGCATGGTGGCATACGACTTTAATCCCAGCACTCGGGAGACAGAGGCAGGGGGATTTCTGAGTTTGAGGCCAACCTGGTCTACAAAGTGAGTTCCAGGACAGCCAGGGCTATACAGAGAAACCCTGTCTCAAAAAACCAAAAATAAATAAATAAATAAATAAATAAATAAATAAATAAATAAATAAATAAAATAAGGACAGCAGGGCGGGAAAGGCAGTAAGCCAACTGGGGTCAAGTGAGAACAAGGAGCTGTTACAATGTTACTATACACATTAAATGCAAAAAATCAATAGTATCAACTCATTTCTAATTCCCCCAATAAAACTCACTCTTCCCTAAAGAAGTCATCTATCTCAGGCTTCCTCCTTCTGAGGCTGACTACCAAGGTCGAGCTATCAAAGAAGTACTGAAGTCCAGCAATTAGAACCCGCCTTTGGCTCATACCTAATTAAAATTAAACACCTCATCCTAACACAGGGTTTCCCCTTGTACCTTTATAAGCTGTGGGCCATATCTGTCCCCTCACTATCTAAAGGCAGTCCTTTGTCCCCGTCTCAGACAAATATCACTCCCCCTACTCCCTTGTTCCTTTCCCCTTCTCCCTTACCCTCTATCTCCTATCTTTGTCTTATTTCCTGCCCTTTGTCCTCTGGGGCAAATAAACCTTTGTGCTGATAACACTTGGTATTAGGGTGTCCTGAACCCCAACCATAAAATCATTTCATTACAACTTCATATCTGCAACTTTGCTACTGCTGTGAACCATAAATACCTGATGTTGGAGAATGTCTGATGCATGATCCACACATTGAGAACTGCTGCCCTAATAGTTCCTACCTGGGAGTGAGACTGCCTCCAGAGAACATCTGGTGATGTCTGGAGAGACTGTTGGTTGTTGCAACTCATCTATACAAGGACTTATGTGATTTTTCTGGGTTGCTTTTGTTTTGATTTTGCAAAGGAGTCTCATGTAGCCCAGGATGGACCCCAACTTGACATGTAAACAAGTATGACTTCAAACTTATGATCTTCCTGCCTCACCTCCTAGAGTCCTGGGACTGCAGGTATCCACCACCATGCCTGGTTTTACGTGGTTCTGGGGATTGCACCAAGGTTATAAGAATGCTAAGTACTCTACCAACTGAGCCCCAGCCTCATCCAGGGTCACAGCCACACTGGCCTGCTAATCATCTTACCGCTTGCCGACCACCAACCAGTCCGACACAGAGCAAACAGTCAAGGGTCTTCCGACATTAGCTGAATGACTCAAGACTTCACTTTCCACCCATGGGACACAGGTGGTTCCCACCCTGTGAGCCCAGTGAGAACGTCACTGGGGGTGGGGACCCCAGTGAAGGCAGAACAGGTCAGTATCTTGCCCCGATTGTCTGTGCCAAGCTCCTCCCTCTGCTGGGGGCTGCTTGAGTGGAGCTCTGGTTGCAGTGTGACAGCCTCCACTCTGACATCTGGGTCCTCGTGTAGCCCAGGCTGGCTTCAAAGTCACTACTGAACCTAGCATGACCTTGAGTTTCTGGTTCGCCTGAATGCTGGACTGTAGGTACGAGCCATGTCCCCTGGTGTGTGTGATGCCACTGAATAAAGCCAAGGCTTCACTCTAAGGTGTCTACTGCACGCTCTCGAGCCAGTTATGACCACGGCTCCTGCTGCTTGATTTGAGTCACTGATCCACAGCCGTGGGTACTGTAGTGTGTGGAGTGCATGCAGAGCCCAACAGCTGGCCAGTAACAGCCCAGTGGGAGAAAACAGGAGAGCACACAATCTTTCATGGCCAGAAAGCATCACTGAAGTTAACAGTAGAGTCTTTTTTTTTCTTCAGGACACTTTCTTAACACTGAAAGAGCAAGGCCCAGAAAGAACTAGGGTTCAGCTGAGACAGATAAAAGGTGCAGGGCGTTCCTAACCTCCCTGATGGGTGGGACAGATGGAGGGCACAGTAGATTAAGCCAAGAACCGAGGTGTCAACTACTGAATCAGGTCAGTGAAAGCTCTGGATATTCTTAGGCTGACAAAGGTGCTCTGCTGACAAGTCAAGGTGACAATGCCACACCTTTCACACCTTTCCTGCTCTTCAGCCACAGTTAGGCCTGGGGCTGAGGCTTCCCTCAGATGCTGCCTGAGGCCAGCTCGAAGGCCTGGGACAGCTGGTGATCCAGACCTGAAGATCATCAAGGAGTGTTCCTAGGGGTAGCTCAGGAGGGAGAGTGGCCCTCCAGGAATCTCACTAGGCCACATGCTTCCTAAATCAGAGTTTGTTTGTTCTGAGCTAAGTTTAGTCTGCAAACACATTTTTTTTTTTTTTTTTTTGAAAAATGTGAGCACAAAAAAGGGCGGAGGGAACAAGTGCTTGGCCCAGGTGGGAGCAGAAAAAGGCTGGGGGCTCGACACCCTCAGTGGCTGGCACCCAGAGGATAAGAGAGCCGACAAACCCCTCAGGCCAGGCCCATTTTTGCCAGGCCTCCACGGTGCTAAAGGGCACCTATGGAACCCTCCCAAGAAAACTTCCAGAGAGGTTCAAATCACCGTGGGACATTCAAGGTCTCAGCTTGCACCCGAGGGAACAGCCCTGGGTGACTCTGTAACCAGGAGAGGGCACGTACAGAAAGTGAACCCCTTTACCCTGAAATAAGGACAGTTGGGAGCAAAGGTGAAATGGGACCTGCTACCTCTAAGACACCTGAATCCTTCCTAGGATACAAAGACATAAACAACAGACACACCCAGAAAGCTGAGCGACCAGCATGACACTGAGAGGAGACCCTGGCTCACAGCCAGGAGAGAACTAGGGACAGTCTCAGCAACGCACAGCAACTAGCACAGCAGAGAGCCCTCAGCCAGCTCCTGATGACCAGTGCATCTGAATGACAGGGAGGACCAAGCGCTGACTCCCAGGAGTCTCATTCTTCACAACAGGCAACGAGGCAGAGCAGACAGCGGGCACACAAATGTCTCTGCCGGGATCTGTGGAAAGAGTCAGGAAGTCTGTGTCTGGAGCTAGGGAAGGTCATGGTTCTACCAACTGATTGAGGGCTAACGGTGTGAACTGCCACGGATTTGTGGTTGGGAATACAGGACATTCATCTGTGTGCGAGGCAGCACCAAGGGGACAGGATCTCAGCAGGTGACTCTCACCACACTGAGCCTGAAGTGGAATGGCCATGTGGACAACTGCAGGTATCCTGTGAAGACCTAGAGAAGTTACAGGAGTGCGATGGCTACAGTTGCTGAGGCTCTGCCAGAGCCAGGGCCACAAAACAGGGAGAAGAGCCATGCTTGGCTCCATTCCTCAACAACTGAACAGACCACCCTGAAAAAGGGGGACAACCACTATAGCCTTTGTAACACTTGACTAAAACAAAGGAGAGTGCAGATGCGGCTTCCCCTCGAGGTCTATCACAGAGTAACTCTCATTTCCAACACATCCTTACCTGGAGACATGGGGAAAACAGAGGGTTAGTTCCCAGTTGTGCTGTTTGTCCAAGTAAGGATGCACTTAAATGAAAATGTCTCACGGACTCCTAAGTCCTGGAGAGTCACTACGGGGCCTTGAGACTCACTTGAAATACGGCTCGAGTTTCAACTGGAGGATTGGCCAGGGATCTCTGACACAGTCGGTCACCCTCTTACACCGTCCTATCCAGGCAGAGCTTTGGAAGGACTGTCCCTCACCTGGCCTTATGTATACTCATCATTTGGAGTAAAATGGCAGAGAAAGAAAGGATGAGCCGTGCAATTTCACAGCCATAGGCTAGCCAGTCCTCTCCACCCAGAGAGGAATGGCTGGATGTACGATACTGCCCTCAAACTTTACAAAGTGCCGGACATCTTTAATCCCAGTGCTCAGGAGGCAGAACTCTTGTGAGTTCAAGGCTAGTCTGGTCTATACAGTGAGTTCCATGATAGCCATGGCTATGTAGAGAGACTCTGTTTCAAAAAACTGAACACCACCGCTACCTCTACACAGCACAGGAGCTAAAAGCATACTAACAAGAACAGAATGCCCTTAAAAGCATAGTTAGGTTTGACAAGGGGGGTACTTGCATGGAACCCCAGCACGGGGAGGGGCTGAAACAGGGATTATAAGTGTGAGGCTAGCTTGGGATCCTGTCTCAAAACAATAAAAACAACCACAAATGTCCTAATAAGCTAAAGAGTGAGCTGTAAAGCAGCTTAAGTGTACACATTTTTAAAGGTCTGGAGGATGTGTGTTTAACCCAGGCAGATGGGAAGCTATGGGAGGCAGCTGAGTTGAAAGAATTGGTTTGTGTTCTGCCAAATTTACTGTTAAATTGCGATTTCCAAGCCAAATGTTCATATGGCCCTAACCTGTATTGATAAACTGACTCTTCAGCAGGTCGTACAGGGATGAGTTGGCACCAGGTTCCCTCTAACTGCATGGTGGTGACTTGTGTAACCTGAGCACTAGGCATGCATTCTGTATCGATGGGGATCCAGAGAGTGGAGAGATAGCTCAGAGCTTAGGAGCACTTTCTGCTCTGGAAGAAGATCTGAGTTCAATCCCCAGCAATGATGTTTGGTACTGTACTCACACACATATAAACATAATTAAGATAATAATAAATATTTTTAAGACAACAGGGATACAGTCTATAAAATACAATTACATGTTTTTGTCTTTGTACAAGATTGAAGGCCAGGCATGGTGGCACATGCCTTTAATCCCTTGGGGGCACTTGGGAGGCAACGGCAGGGAGATCTCTGAGTTCCAGGCCAGCCTGGTCTACAGAGTGAGACTGTCTATAGTGCCATGCCATTACCACAGTACTCAGGGGCTACTGTTGGCTGCTGTGAAAAGGCCATTATGTGGCGTGGATGTCTTTCTAGAATCTTAGAAAATTGTCTTTTCTCCTGTGCCCAGGGGAGAATCCTGACTTCTCACTAGGCAGCCGATAACACACTCTGATTCCTACCTATCCCAGTTCTGGCCCTTTAAGGCAAAGATGAGGGAAACTAGAATTAGGCCAGCCACATGAGGACAAGGGGACACACGTGATTCACTGTCACAGAACATCCAGGAGAATCCTCTACCTCAAAACACAAGAATATCACCAGTACCAGTCCTGGGAACAACTGCATTCACCTGCCAGCTCTGACAAGGTAGCATTTTGGACACAGTGGCCTGGGCATGAGCAGACAAGGGCAGGCAGGAAAGTCTTTCTCCTCTCCTGGAGTCTGTGAGGCCTCTGCCAGTATGGCACTTCTTTTTTCTAAGTAGAGGGATGACTCACTGAGTTTATGTGACAGGGCACACCTTGCTGTGTTCCACCTGCCCACCCATTCCTGCCAACTACAGAGCCTGCTAGAGAAAGGTTACTTCTGCTCATCTATGCTGCCCCCATGTGGCTGCTCTGTGGTAAGGCCAGCTCTTGGTTGTTTATGCTGCCCCCGTGTGGTGGTTCTCTGGTAAGGGCAGCAGTACAGGCTTAGCAGGCTGTCCAGAAGTGATGACTCCTGATGACATTCTCCACAAATGAAGCCCATGCTCTCCAACGAGAGCTTTGCCAGTGTTGATGGTGATCTCTGCACACCCGCTGAGCAGTTCTTTTGTCTTGTATTCTAATCCAGAAGGGTGTGTGTGAAGCAATCCAGATTGGAAACCAGTGCAGTGAATTTTACAAACAGCAGTGGGCTTCAGGTGGGTGGTCAACGGCCTGGCTTGAAGCACTGACCCAGCAGTTATGAGGCTCGTCAGGGACTCTGTCCAGAGTGGACCTCCCCCACCCAGCCTCTGACCAAGCTCAGGCAGGTCTGAGCTCCAGGGTGCAGGTGGGCTCCTGAAATTTGAGGGTGTCCTTAGAGACACTGGTAGTCTTCCAGGGTTACGAATCCCTGAGTCCACACTGTGCACTCTTAGATGTGCTGTCCTAGGAAAAGCATGTCACTCCCCAGAAAACACTCAGCCCGGGATGCAAACCTGAGCCCAACCCCAAGGCAACACCAAACAGGTAAGGGGAGTAGCCTGCTTTTCTAAAGGAGGACTACAGTTTCCCCAAGTGTCAATACAATGAGAGCCAAAGAAAAGACCAGGGGAACGGTCCAGAGCAAAGGAGCTACAGAGTCCAGACAACGCACACAATGCAGACCTATGTTAGTGGCTATGACGAGCAGGAGAGGTTCCGCTGACAAGTGGAAGTGGACAAATTCGATAAGATGACATACTGGAGCTGATAATTCTGTGATTAGTAAGAGAATAATAATCTTCACCTTGTCCCTCTCTTTGGTTTGGAGATATGGTCTCCCTTTTCAGCCCAGTCTTCTGTTCCCTGTGGAGTCCAAGCTAAGCTTTAACTTCCTGCTCCTTCCTGCTTCAGCCTCTTTAATGCTGGGATCACAGGAGAGAGGCTGACCAAGGCAAACAGTTAAGGGTACTTGCTGCTTTTCCAGAGGACCCAAGTTCTGTTTCCAGAACTCAAGAACTCTGGAGATCCACAACCTCTGGCCTGTATGCATTCATATGCACACAACCACATGCAGACATGCTACAAAGAACTAAAAATAATAAAATAAACCTCTAAAAGAAAAGGAAAAGAACTCCACTTTGGAGTCAGGTATGGTATCCCATGTCTGTAATCCCAGCACTTGGCCGGTAGAAGCATCAGAGTTTAAGGAAGTTCAATGCCAGTCTGATCTACATGAGATCTTGTCCCAACAAAGCAAGAAAGCAGCAATAAATATACACCAGCCTGGCAAGTATGTACAAATGTTTTATAAACCCTATTGTGTTTGTGTATGGAGACACATGGGGGTGGGGAGACACACACACATAGAATCACACAATAAATACATGCTGGTTAAGAAGACGCCAATGTTCCTTGCTATGCTTGTGATTTTTTTCTTTAAATCTTTAATTTGCATAAAAAGTTAAAAAGTAAAGTCTTATCTTAAGCCCAATCTCTCACCCCCAACTCTCTTGTATGTGTGTAAGCATGTGTAAGTACAGTCATGTATGTGGCATGTACATGCAGAGGCTGGAGAACAAAGCTGGTTGTTAACCCTCAGGCACTGTCTACTTTTTGTGGAGAGAAGGCCTCTCTCTCCCTGTCCTGCAGCTCACAGTAAGCTAGCCTGTCTGGGTGGCAAGCCTCTGGGACCTGCCTTTGTGTCTTCCCAGCACTGGGGTGTCACACATTCCAGGCCTTAGGGAGCAAACTCAGGTCCTGGTGCCTGCACACCAAGCGCTGTACTGAGCGCTCGCCCTAGCCCACGAGAGTTCTTTTAAAGACAGCAAGGTTTCGATTTGTTCCTCCTGACTCTCAGGCCTCAGTGCGCAGGAGCAGCTGCCATGGTAGATTGAAAGAGCACCTCTCCTTTCTCACCCAAAGGGCTAACCTCAGCTGCAACCTCCTCAAAAATAGCTTTGTTTTCCTTCTGGGAGCTTCTAGCTCCTGAATGTCACTTTCTCACAGGCTTTCATTCTCTCTAATAACTTCACTTGTAAGTCTTGGGGGACAAACCCAGGATACCCCGTCTCTCATGGCACCTCACCGTCCCAGGCCTCGTGAAGTCCACGCTGTGTGCCAGGCTCTGCCGCATCTGGTTACTGAAGAGGCGGACACAGACACTCTGCAGGTACTCGGGGGTGATCTGCAAGGATGAGGGAATCAGGTGAAAGCCATGCAGTTTGCCCATAGGACCTCCGGTATCTACAGCCAGGTGAAAGCCATCAGACTGCCCACAGGACCTCCGGTATCTACAGCCAGGTGAAAGCCATCAGACTGCCCACAGGACCTCCGGTATCTACGGCTCCTGTAGCAGGACCGCAGCTACCTCAGCATCTCCTGGAGACCGACTGATGGGATGGATGGCCATGCCAAAGAGCGCATCGTCCCCTTTGTCCTAGTTTCTGCTACTGTGACAAAAAATACCTTATAAAACGCAATGTAGGTTGAAAGGGTTACTTTAGCTCACTACAGCCCGTCACTGAGGGGAAGTCAAGGTCAACAGAAACTTGAAGCAGCAAGTCACATCCAGTCAAGGGCAGAGGGAATGCAAATGCTTACTACTTAGCTCAATTTCTGCACTTTACATAGTTCAAAATCCAGATCCAGGGAATGGTGCTGCCCACAGTGGGCTGGGTCTCCTCAATCAACTACCTTAAATCAAAACACTCTTCTTTCAGACATGCCTGTTGGCCAGCCTGATGCAGACTCCCTCACGGAGTCACTCTTCCCAGAGGGTTGTAAAGTAGGGCAAGTTAATAATTAAAAGTAACCACCGAACCCTCAGAGCTCTGGGGTAGAGTTCACACACTGACCTAGGAGAATAAAAGTAACTGACTTGTTTGAGAGATGTGGCCCAGCAGTTAAGAGCTCTGACTGCTCTTCCACAGGACAGAATTAAATTCCCAGCACCCACATGGACAGCTCAGAAATGTCTGTAATCCAGTTACAGGCGAGCCAACCCTCTCGTTAAATACAAGCAGGCAAACAACCGATGCATAGCCCATAAAAAAATTAATAAATCATGCTTAAAAAGTGATTACAGGTTTGATCACCGGCTACCCATCTGTGCCTTTCACTCAGTGCAGTTCAGTTGCCATGGAAGCTAAATGGTTTCTCGAGCTTCTCTGTAGATTCAGGGCATAGAGTAAGTGGGCAGCCTTATGTCGTGGCAAGAGTGACAAACTCTCAAATCTGAAGATCAGGGATCCAGCTTTGGATTCCTGACAACATGAGGAGCTCAGTAGCCCTACCCCTGCATTTCCATTCCTGAGCCGTCCATGAGATGAAAGATGCCCAGCTGCCTAGCCCACACTAAGGAGGGATAAGGCCTCAAACGGGCCCAATACTGAGGAATCGCTGGCGGAGTGGATGACAGACATGATCAATAAGCTGTCAAGTGCATGACATGATGCTGACTTCCTGCCATGAAGGCTCAGACTGGCTTTGAACTCGAAATCCTTCTGCTTCTGCCTCCCAAGGCCTGAAATTAAACCCTACCCACCTACATACAAAGTTCAACCATGGATGGTGTTGCTGAGTGTTACAGAAAACAGGTATTCTGATAATTTTTAGGAGAGTAATTTGACAACATATGTCAAAACAGTGACTTAGCAATCCATGTTCAGGATCTTTTCTGCACTCCGAGCAATACAGATTATGTAAGAGTCCTCACGGCAGCACTGTCACAGCAGGCAAAGGTCTCCATCTCCATCACTGGAGATCTGCGAATGGGTCATCGTCACGGCGGGACCCTGAGCAAGCATTTGCAGCATGAGATAGGTGGGATTCACGGATGCCTTTTCTTTACAAGTGTGCTAAAGGAAGCCAGGTATGGTTGTGGGCAAAGACATCAACACTGTGATACACAGGAACAAAACAGCAAGTTTCAGAGGAAGGATGGGTCATAAGGTCACAACCAAACATAAGAACACTGGGTGCATGAGTCTACACTGCATGTATGCACACAAATATACCTCAATCACACACGAGAACATGTTAGCATCAATATCAAAAAAGGGGATGAAGGGCTGGAGAGATGGCTCAGCACTTAAGAGTGCTGACTGCTCTTCCAGAGGTCCTGAGTTCAAATCCCAGCAACCACATGGTGGCCCACAACCATCTGTAATGAGATCTGATGCCCTCTGCTGGTGAGTCTGAAGACAGCGATAGTGTACTCACAGACATGAAATAAATCTTTAAGGAGGGGTGAGACCATGGTGAAGTCACTATGTCTTCCTCTGCCTTCTTTCGACTTTTTGTCATAAGCTCACATTTCTAGGCGAGCTGTGGGCTGCAGAAATGGCTCGGTGGTTAAGAGCACTTGCTTCTCTGTCCCAGAGGATCTGAGTTCAGATCCCAGCATCCACATCAGAGAGCTCACAAGTGCCTGGACTCCAACTCCATGGGATCTGTGGCCCCTGTTCCTCCTCCTTGGGCACCAGGCATGAAATGGTGAATAAACACACATGTGCAAAACACATATACACGTACAATCGAAATGAAAATAAAAAAGAATGCACCTTTCATGTTTTGGCCATTTTTTTTAGATTTATGTATTTTTATGTGTTTCTGTGATGGGACTAAAGGTATGTACCGGCCAAGTGTGGTGGCGCACGCTTGGGAGGCAGAGGCAGGCGGATTTCTGAGTTCGAGGCCAGCCTAGTCTACAGAGTGAGTTCCAGGACAGCCAAGGCTACACAGAGAAACCCTGTCTCGAAAAAACAAAATCAAACACAAACAAACAAACAAACAAACAAAAGGTATGTACCACTACTATGAAGGGCCCATATAGTAAAAAAAAAAAAAAATTTATTTATTTAATATATGTGAGCATACTGTCTCTGTCTTCAGACACACCAGAAGAGGGCATTGGAGCCCATTACAGATGGTTGTGGGCCACCATGTGGTTGCTGGGAATTGAACTCAGGACCTCTGGAAAAGCAGTCAGTGTTCTTATCCACTGAGCCATCTCTCTAGCCCCCCATATATAAAATTTTAAAAGAAAAAAAAACATTAAAAAAACAACCAAACAAACAAACAAAAGAACAATAAAAACAAAGGCAGAAACTGACAGCAAAGTAGAGCATGTGTTTGGAAGACAGGTAAAACATTGCAAGGGTTAGTTAGCATGGTTGCTGCACACCAGCCTTTTGAAATACAGGGTGAGAGCCCCACAGCAATGTGGTCCAGGCTCCATGCACTTTCTCTGAACACAATTCTACACAAAGGGTGTGTTCCTTACCATCTTGCCGCTGACTGTGGCCTCCAGAGAGTCCACCAGCTCAGCTGTGACACCGATGAGGTTGTGGTAGTCGGCTTGGATCTTATTGTACCGCTTCAGGTAGGTCATGGCCCGGCGCTCAGCCTCCACCAGCTGCTGGTGAAGCTGCTGCAGCAGTTCTAGGAAGAGAGTCGGCACTGAAGCCAAACGCAACGACCGCAGCGGCAGCAAACTCAGAAGCCAGATAACCGCGCTCTTGTCCCAGGCTGCCCAGCCCTCGGCCACAATCTGTCACAGCGCCACAGAAGTGGTGACCATCGGAAGAAAGGAGTCTGACAGCAAACGCTGGCCAGGATGTGGGGAAGAAGAACCCTTATTCCCTGCTAGTGGACTGGGCGCTTGAGCAGCCATTATAGGAAATGGGATAGAGATTCCCTGAAAACTCTCTATGACTAAGCTGTACCACTCGTGAGCTACACCTCCAGGCCTCTGTCCCACCGCAGAAACACCTGCTTATCCATGCTTACTACTATTCCACTCAGTCAAAAGCAAACAAAAACAAACAAACAAAAAACAAAATAAAAAAAGGAGCCCGCCTAGATGCCCATCGATACATGACGTGACCCACGCACACAGCGGCAGCAATAGAACTGTGGGTTGATAGTGTATTTTCAGAAGTGGCAGGGCAAGTTCCATAAGCTCAATCAGGATTAAGGATGTCATCTGTTACCAGGCATGCTGGTGCCAAATGCTTTTAATCTCAGCACTTGGGAGGCAGAGACAAGTAGATCTCTAAGTTTAGGTCCATCTTGGTTTACAAAGTGAGACTGCCTCAAAGGAAAAAAACAGGGTGCCAATTATGCTTGGGTATCAGATACTGGTACAGCAAGGCCCCCAATGAAGGAGCCAGAGAAAGTCCCAGGGAGCTGAAGGGGTCTGAAGCCCATAAGAGGAATATCAATATGAACTAGCCAGTACCCCCCAGAGCTCCTTGGAACTATACCACCAATGAAAGAAAACACATGGTAGAAGACATCTCCCTACAACTGAAGGCATTTCCAAACAGAGCATCTAAGGCAAGACCAAGCAGGGCAAGGCATGGCCACTGAGGCCTCTGAGGCTGTGTCAACCAGTTCTTCTTACCTTACTGAAAGACGAAATGCTCAGGTGAAAATTATTGCCCATGGAAAAAATGCTATTTTATGTAAACACTCAAGGCTGGAATTACGTTCAATGTTACAAAAATGGAAGCTGTGCTATTAAAATAATTCCCCTGCCCCATGCTGGTTGTGTGCTTGTACTGAACCAAGGCAGGTCCTTGTTGCTGGGCTGTGACTTGGCTGTTCCCCATTTCTGTTTTTCTATCTCTTTGTTATCTCATATACTGGACATGCTGACACCCCAGTCATCCTTAAGGAGTGGGCCTCATGGAACTACACCGAGCAGGGTCACAAGACACTCTGAATGTTTAGACTATGAAAGCCCTCATCTCTCCAAGACCACAAACTCTCTCCATCTCCACTCCCACAGCTTAGAAGCTGAGCTGGAAAAGCTGATCTCATGAAAGCTATAGTCAAGGCAGCTCACCTTTGCTATTAGGTCCATTCTCCTTCTAGGTAAGGAGTCAGCTCAGGAAAATGGCCTGGGGCACAGAACTCGGAGGGTGTCTCATGTTGTGAGGCTGATGGAAGAGGCTGTTCAAGACAGTGAAGCAGAGAGCAGTTGCTCATGCTGCTCAGTTCCGGCCAGCACTTGCTCCATCAGTGACCTCCCAGACTCCACACTGGCCCGTCTGCCCCAACAGAGGCCTCTGCCCTGCTGGCAAAACCTTCCTAATATGCTGAGCTCATAGCTCTAAGGCGGTCACTACAGTCCTAAAGCTTCAGCCCAAGGGCACAGACTTGGGGAGGGCGGTGGCTCAGGCTGCACCCGGAGCTGGGCTGCCTGGCTTCCGATCCTTCATCCATGTGTCTGTCCTGCTCACGTATTTCTTCCTTCTCTGCTAACAGCTCCATGTGCACAGTCTGTGCAGGGCCTATTTAAAGTGATGTCCCATCGGGCGTGGTGGCACATGTCTTTAATCCCAGCACTCGGGTGGCAGAGGTAGGCAGATTTCTGAGTTCGAGGCCAGCCTGGTCTACAAAGTGAGTTCCAGGACAGCCAGGGCTACACAGAGAAACCCTGTCTCGAAAAACCAATAAATAAATAAATAAATAAATAAATAAATAAATAAATAAAATAAAGTGATGTCTCAGTGACTTTCTGTATATTCATAATTACACAACCAGCACAAGTAACCTTTGTTCTCTTCTTTCCTTTCTGTTTATTTTCTTCCAGGGCTGGGGAAATCAAACCCAGGCCTTGTGCAGATCCTCTAGCCTAGCATGAAATAGCTTTGAGTAGATGACTGTCCACTAGGAAAAGACACATGGCCTTTTGGACTAATAACCGGTGGCTAATCAGTCCCCTATGGGTGGGTAGCTGCAATTCTTCGAATGGTCCCCATTTATAGCTGTGACACTGTTCCTCTGTACTGTCAAGTGTCCCCAGTGGAAATAGATTATAACAATGTCCAATTTCTAAAAATCAATGAGTTTGACACTTATAAAAGGCAAACATTATAGTATGTAAATGATACAATATAGAAGCTTAAGAAGAAGTCTGGAGGGCTGGAGCGATGGCTCAGCGGTTAAGAGCACTCACTGACTGCTCTTCCAGAGGTCCTGAGTTCAAGTCCCAGCAACCACATGGTGGTTTACAACCATCTGTAATAGAATCTGATGCCCTCTTCTGGTGTGTCTGAAGACAGCTGCAGTGTACTCATATACATAAAATAAATAAATCTTTAAAAAAAAAAAAGGGGCTGGTGAGATGGCTCAGTGGGTAAGAGTACCCGACTGCTCTTCTGAAGGTCTGGAGTTCAAATCCCAGCAACCACATGGTGGCTCACAACCATCCGTAATGAGATCTGACGCCCTCTTCTGGTGTGTCTGAAGAGAGCTACAGTGTACTTACGTATAATAAATAAATAAATAAATAAATAAATAAATAAATCTTAAAAAAAAAAAAAAAGAAGTCTGGAACTGAATGACAAGTCCAAACATTGTGACCTCCAGGGCTTCCAAATTATTCAGTAGCCTTCTGCAAAGGCAAAATTCTTCCAAGAAGAACTTTTTCTTTTTCTTTTTTCTTTCTTTCTTTTTTTTTTTTGTTTTTTTTTTGAGACAGGGTTTCTCTGTGTAGCCCTGCCTGTCCTGGAACTCACTCTGTAGACCAGGCTGGCCTCGAACTCAGAAATGCACCTGCCTCTGCCTCCTGAGTGCTGGGATTAAAGGCATTCGCCACCACGCCCGGCCCCAAGAGATCGTTTTCAACAGAAAGATTGTTTTTTTTTCCCGTTTTCTCTACCAAGACACAGTTTCTAGGCTGGTGACATCAAAACACCATAGGGCTGGAAAGATGGTTCAGTGGTTAACACAACCTCCTGAAACTCCAACTCCAGGGTATCTGACACTTTCTTTTGGCCTCTGCAGACATCTGTACTAAGACACACACATAACATACATGCACGCGCACACGCGCACATACATGCACACACATATCAGGCCTTTCCAGGTCATGGCAAAGCCTCCACGGACGGATGCTTCATTTGACAGCTTGACAATGCAAAGCACTCAAGGCCAGTGCCCCTGCTGTAACACCCAGGGGTCCCCACTCACTTCATAAAGGATACATATATGGTTAAAAGCTTTGGTGTGTTATTGGCTTTAAAAGTTAAAGCTAAAAACTTTTCCAGCTTCAGCTTTAATTCTGGAGTCCAAGAATCCTGGAGAAAAAAAATAAATAAAATTAAACAAGTGAAGAAGATGTCGGCCTACTAAATAGCACAGTACCACCAAAGCTGTGGCCGTAGGTTAAATAAGCCTGTCAGTTACAGAAGCAGTGTCCTGCCAGGGTTGGGAGACGATGGAAAACAGGTTTTCCAATGTGTGACCGATTCATCTATAAATGATCCCAGGATCCACAGCAGGTCAAATAGCTTGCATATGACTGGAATATTTCATGGATTTAAACACAAGTATGATAGGAAGCCATATTAGGCTGAATATCAAAATTATTTCAGTGCACTCTGGGCACACAGGCCATGGTAGACGTGATGCAGACAATTATTCCTTAAGTTGCTAGACAACCCCCAAAGAAAGGGAGTCCCTTCTAGGCCTCATTTAGACAAGAAGAAAGACATGGTACAGGCTGTGACCTCATGTCACAGCAAGCACTGTGACACAATTTTAGTTCAATCTACCCTTGAAAATAAATTACTTATCTTAAATAACATTTACTAAGAAAGAAAAATTATATAAATTGTGAAAAAGAAAGTATGGCAATACATAATTATCGGGGCTGGAGAGATGGCTTAGTGGTTCAGAGCACTAACTGCTCTTCCAGAGGTCCTGAGTTCAATTCCCTGCAACCACATGGTGGCTCACAACCATCTGTGATGGGATCTGATGCCCTCTCCTGGTGTGTCTGAAGACAGCCTCAGTGTACATAAATAAAAAGAAAAAGATTTTCTAGAAATAAATAAATTAATTAATTATATAAGTGTGTGTGTATATATATATTTAGTTTTATTTCATATGTGCTGAGGTTTTGCTATGTTACTCAGGCTGGTCTTGAACTTCTGACTTTTTTTTTTTAATTTTTACTTTTTTTTTTAATATATATGATGAGTATGCTGTAGCTGTCTTCAGACACTAAAAGGGGTTATCAAACCCCATTACAGATGGTTGTGAACCACCATGTGGTTGCTGGGAATTGAACTCAGGACCTCTGGAAGAGCAGTCAGTGCTCTTAACTGGTGAGCCATCATTCCAGCCTCACCCCACCCCCCTTTTTTTCATTTTTATTAACTTCTGACTCTCGTGAGTGCTGGGAAAACAGGCAGGCACCACCATGTCTGGCTTGAAAGGAACACTCAGGCTGATAACAAACTTTATTGAGATCATTTTATTTCTATTCTTAAAATAAAAATAACTCCCACTTAAAACTTTTTAAAATTAGGTTTATCCTATTTGTTTTTGTTTTTGTTTTTTTGTTTTTCAAGACAGGGTTTCTCTGTATAGCCCTGGCTGTTCTCGAACTCAGAAATCCGCCTGCCTCTGCCTCCCAAGTGCTGGGATTAAAGGTGTGCACCACTACCACCCGGCTATCCAGTTTTTTTGATGTGTGAATTTTTTGCCTGTATGTGTATGTATATGCACCATGTGCTGGCCTGGTAGCTGTGGAGGTCAGAAGAGGGCACCGGATGCCCTGAAACTGGAGATAGGGATGGTTGTAAAGCATTTGGGTGCTAGGAATTGAAACATTCTCTGTAAAACCAACAAATGCTCTTAACAACTGAGCCAGTTCTCCAGTCCCCAATCAAGATATCTTAAAAACGATCAAAACAAGGGCTGAGAACGTGGTTCAGGTGGCAGAGGACTTCAGAGGACTTGTCTAGCATACAACACACATGAGATCTGACTCTCAGTAGTGCATAAAACTGGGCATGGTGGTGTGTGCCTGTAATCCCAGCACTCACAGTTATCTCAGCTGTATGTTAAGTTCAAGGCCAGCCTGGGCTACATGTGACCCTCTCTCACAAAACCAAAAGAAGTACTTGGGACCCGTAAGCCAGTGAAACCGTTCCGTGTCAGTTACTATTTCCTCCAGCCCACAGACAGGCACTTTCCTCTCAGCTACTTCTGACAATGTTCTGGAACCAACGTGGCAGGCAGGAACACACACTCTCTGAACCGCCGGGAAAAGCCACTCATCCGTCTCTTCCTGTGCAGAACACAGACTTTAAAGTCAACTTGTGGCTGCTTGACTATCTTCCCAGCACTAAATGCTCTGACTCTTCAAAATCGCCATTGGAACTGATATACTGCTGGACTACTATGGATGTGCGGTCTGAGCCAAGGCTCACCTCCATGACCTTCCTCTGTTTTCCTAGCAGAGCCTGTAAACTTCAATTCTCCCAGCCCTCTAGTCACTGAACTTTAGCTCTACATGCTAAGCAAGGGCTCACCACTGAGTTACATTCCCGGCTCCTTTACTTTTGAGATAATAGGATTTCATTAAATTGCCCAGGTTGGCCTTAAACTTCCCACCTCATTCTCCCTAGTAGCTGGGTTTACAGTCTGTACCACCAGGCTAGCCTTCTATCTCCTTAAATCTTTACCAGCTAAGCTTACTTAACTTAGTCTCCTGCATGAATAGGCGCTCAGGAATGTTCTCTGATGTAATTATAGGCATCCTAAGTATTTCTACAAGAAGATGTTCACGGACAAACTGAGTTTACAGAAGACACATTATGATCATTACAAAGAAACTGACTAGCTGGACTAGTAATGCACATTTTTTACATTCTTTTTGTTATTTATGTAAATTTATGTATGTGCCCAAGGAAGTGTTATGTTAGCTCCCTAAAGCTGGAGTTCCAGGTGATTGTGAGCTGTCTGATGTGAATGCTGGGACTTGAACTCAGGTCCTGTGCAAGAACAATATGGGCTCCTAACCACTAAGCCATTTCTCCAGTCCATGATGTACACTTTAATCACAGTACTGGGAAGGCAGAGCTCTTTGTGAGCTCAAGGCCAGTCTACTCTACATGATGAGTTCCAAGTCAGCAAGGGTGACATGACACAGTAAGAGCCTGTCAAGAAGAAGAAGAAAAAGGAAGAGGAGGAGGAGGAAGAGGAAAAGAAGGAGCAAGAGGAAGAAGGAGGAGGAGGTGGAGGAGGAAGAGGAAGAGGAGGAGGAGGAGGAGGAGGACAAAGAGGAGGAGAAGGAGGGAGAAGCAGCAGGTGGCTCTCTATAAGTTCAAGATCAGCCTGTGCTATAGCAAGTTCCAGGACATCCAGGAGCCAGGGCTACATAGACTTTGTCTCAAGGGGATAAAAACAACAAAGAAATTCCCTTTCCAGTTGATACTGTAACACAAATAATGTAAAAAACAAACAAAACACAAACAAAAAAAATGAAAATAACTGAAAACAAAAACAAAGCACGCTGATAAAATGAGGGCCATTTAAAATCTCTGAGTGACAAGAAAGGAACCGCAGAGTCCACAAATGACAAGAGTAAGAATCCTGAGAGTGGAAAACCTGCGACCCAGAGGGCTCCACCCTCAGTAAAGAGTGGGATGAAAAATCCACTGTTCAATTGGGACAGCAAGCCAGGCAAGCATCTAAGGTTTTATACTCAGAGGCTAAACCAAGAAAATGTGTGGCTACCCTCATACAGACAGAGGACAGAAAACCTCCCTCGAGGGCAAATAGTGAATTTTATCCCATGTATTCTTTACCATAATTTTTAAAATGGAAAAATAAAGGCATGGAGGTCATAACGGGAAGAGTCATGGCCAACTTAATCAGTTGTCCATGAGGACACAATAAAGAAAACGGAAGAGAGGCAAGACACGAAAAAATATAAATAGAATTTTCCAGAATTGTTCCAAGACACAGGCAGCAAATCAAGGAAGCTCAATAAACCCAAAGTAAATCAGGTATTTGATACTGGACACACTAAAATGAAATTATACAACCTCAAATCCAGAAGAAAAGAAAAATCACCTTGCAACAGACAGACAAGCTACTCCAAAATAGCAGCAAGTAAGAGAGATGCAGGTTAGCTAGGTTTAAACATAAGTGGATCAGCTCTTCAGCTCTTGTAAGGTATAAGCAGTATGACTGCTAGTGTATCTTTAAAAAGTCAGTTAGGAGCTGGAGAGATGGTTCAGCAGTTAAGAGCACCAACTGCTCTTCCAAAGGTCATGATTTCAAATCCCTAGTAAACACATGGTGGCTCACAACCACCTGTAATGAGACCTGATGCCCTCTTCTGGGGTGTCTAAAGACAGCTACAATGTGCTTACATATAATAGATAAATAAATCTTTAAAAAAAAAAGTCAGTTAGTAGGCCTTAGTGTTTATTATAACAATTATGTACTAAATTATGGCACAAGGAAAGTCTGTTAAAACAAACTACCTGAACACTGATTTAAAGTAAAATGTGTTTGCTTGGCACCGAGGTGGGGGAAGAGGCAAATGCAAAGGGACGACACGAGGCAGCTCTCAGGAGTGACTACTGCCAAAATTCCGTTCCCTAATGGTGGAGACAGGGGTTATAACTATGCACACATTAAAACCCACAGAACTTTACCTTTCCTGAAGTCAATTTTATTATATGATATTTGAAAAAACCAATTTGACATGTGTGCATGGGTGTGTGCAAACGTGCATAAGTGTGTGCATCTTACTGAGGATTATGTCTACATGTGGTTCAGGTCCTACAGATTACACATCATTACTATTTCCATTCTGAAACTACAACTCAATTTCCTTCTGCAAGTCACTACTAATGTCCAACTAGCCTGCTTCTATGTCTTGCTATATCCCTTACAGGTTTATATATATATAAGCAAGAACATACAACCACAGCTAGTACAAGATTGAAAAAGTAAGTCAAATGCTATCTAGCCATTCAGTATAATACTATATAAGTTATGATAACTATATGAATTATAATTAAATAATAATGAGGATAAATCTTAGTTTTTTGGTTTTTAAAAAAAGATTTATTTATTATTATATCTTAGCTTAAGTACACTGTAGCTGTCTTCAGACACTCCAGAAGAGGGAGTCAGATCTCATTATGGATGGTTGTGAGCTACCATGTGGTTGCTGGGATTTGAACTCAGGACCTTCAGAAGAGCAGTCAGTGCTCTTAACCGCTGAGCCATCTCTCCAGCCCCCTTAGTTTTTTTTTAAGCATCATCCAGAAACAACCAATACAACAATGTGGTCCAGGTTGTGACAAGTTCCACAGGCAGCTGCTTACCTGGAAGAGTTCTTTAAATGAGGGGTGGACCATCGGATTGGGCACGAAGGGGAGGGCATAGAAGGGCAGAAACTCCGTAGTCTGGCTCAGCGCTGCCCCTTTTGTCTCCAGGTAGGTTTTGAAATAAGAAATCCTTTTATCTAGCTCTTGTTTGTCCTAGAAGAAGAAAGACGTGCGCTCAGGGTCTCGGGCCTCAGTCCTCCTGTTCACCCCGTCCGACTGTGAGGCTCCTAGGTCCCAGCCACGTCACCCATAGCTCCACCCGGCCCGGCAGGCACACTGTTCCAGTGTCTAACATCACTTTGGACAGGAATGCCAGAGGACCAATTGGTATTTTATATCACTCGTACCATTTTCTCACATCCTTAAAAAGCTCCACAAACATCCTTTTCAGTGTTGGAACCAATCACCTCGTCTATCAGATGTGCCCATCACTTCTGCTTTCCAGACGCAAACATCTGTCTGCATTCCCATGTTTCTAAAGGGGAATGACACATCTCTGTAGTTTTCTGACACAGACACTAAGGATGGACCATGCCTGCCTCTATCACTGTTCCAAGCACAGCAGTTTGGGGAGTCCCTCCTCTCTGGCCCTGAGGGGACAGTGAGGCTTAGCACAGGTACTTTCCTGGGTACTCTCTTCCCCACCACACAGACCCCACCTTCCTCTCCCCGTCTCACTCAGCCTGTACTATGAGGCTCTCTCCTGAGCACTGGGCTTAGAAAATAGTTAACGCTAACTTTCATATTACATCAAAAGAGAAAAAGGTTTAAACAGAAATAAGGTGGAACAAAACAACAACAAAAACAAGCAGCAGAGGAAGTCTGCCCTGCCCACTATGTCACTTGGAGGAGCGGCCTTCCAAGAATGGCCATGTCGCGGCTCCCTCAGCTCTGCTCCCTCCACTGTGGCCCTAACGTTCCAATGAGTTCCCACAGGAACTCAGGGCAGTGAAGTGGGTTTGGCCTAACGCTGCTTAAATTATAATGTGAATTTTGGTCCCCAAAACTGCTTATAGGAATGTCTGCACGTAAGATACTGAGGGACCCTGCCACCAGTTGGTTCCGATTGGTAAATGAAGATGCCAGCAGCCAATGGCTGGGCAGGGCAGACAGAGGAGGGACTTTAGGATTCCCAGCTTGGGACAGAGAGGGGGTTGGGGGAGGAGAGGAGCACCATGAGAGGGGCGTAGGACAGACTACACCGTGAAGGAGAGGAGGGTGAGAGGCCGAAATGTAGTATAGAGGAAAAGCAGCCCTGTGGGGGTGGGAGGAGTGGGGGGCTGCCCAGAAGGTAACAGGGCAACAAAGATAAAGTGTAGATTAGGAGGGTGTTAATTCAGGTATACTGGAGGGGAGTGTTTGCTAGCTGCAGGGAGGTTTAAAAGTGCCCAACCATTGAGCCAATCAAGGCATATCAAATTTAACTGGCATGTGTGTATGTCTTTCATTCGTGAATCCAGAGCCCCCACCAGGAGCCAAAGCTGTTTAACTAATTCACTGCTACAGGGCAGTGTTCCTATGAGTGAGTGATCTAATGCCAGCTCTGCCCTCTGTAACTGGAGGCTCATCCACCGCGTGGGCTCAGCACTCCAGTCGTCTGCCTCGCTATCCATACCTCCAGCCAACCTAGGGAAAGGTAGCAAATGCTAAATTCAAGCCCACGGGCCTTCTCTACACACAGGCACACTACTTCTCCAATATTTGCATCGAAATGTATGGTCTAGGTCTTCTCTCAGACACACCAAGTTACCCGATAAAGCCAACTTACTCGGATGAAGTCTCCAAGACTCAAACACCTGAGGTATTTAAAAGGAAAACAATTTAACTCTGATGGCAGAAATTACAAAATCTCCATATAAATTAGGAAATAATCTTCTGAGAATGAAGCCAAAAATCATTTCTCGGGGCACAAAATGCAACATGATAAAATGGTCACACACCTACACCCATGCTTCCTTGAACTCGGTTAGCCTGTTAGCTAGCTCAGACTAACCCAAACCCTAAGCAGCCTACCGGCCTGCCTCTGCAGTACTTGAGAAGGTAGATGGCAAAGTGGATGTGAAGGTAGAACTCCAGCTTCTGGGCCAGGGAGTCAGTGTCTCTGACGGAGCTGGGAATGTGCCCCTCCCACAAGTCAAAGAACGCCTTCTGGTCTCCACTGTCAAACGCTGCCACCAAATCCCTCTGCGGAAGAAGACATAAGGATTCAGGTCAAAGCCAGGCATGGTGATGGGAGGCAGAGGCATGAGCATCTCTGTGAGTTCCAGGAAAGCCAGGGCTTCACAGAGAAACCCTATCTTGAAAATCCAAAAGAAGAAAAAAGAACTCTAACAGGGCCCCTAATGAAGGAACTAGAGAAAGTACCCAAGGAGCTAAAGGGGTTGGCAACCCTAAAGGAGGAACAATATGAACTAACCAGTACCCCCAGAGCTCATGTCTCTAGTTGCATATGTAGCAAAGGATGGCCTAGTTCGCCATCAATGGGAGGAGAGGCCCTTGGTATTGCAAAGATCATATGCCCCAGTACAGGGGAATGCCAGGGCCAGGAAGCGGGAGTGGGTAGGTTAGGGAGCAGGGTGTGGGAGAGGGCATAAGGGGCTTTGGGGATAGCATTTGAAATGTAAACAAAGAAAATATCTAATTAAAAAAATGCCTTAAAAAAAACCTCTATAGTCAAATACGATCGATGCTCATTCTCCCAACTCACCACCCACTAATGCTAGCTACCTACACACTCTTCCCCAGAGGCTCCGTAGGCAAGCCCTGTGACAACTCCTAGATTCCCAGCCTTTGAACACCAACCTGAGCTCTCTGAGAGCACGAAATGCTAAGGTCTTCAAAACAGACAGAGTTCTGAGGCTGGAGGACCCATGGGCATGTGAATGTATTCAAGTCTCCCTTGAGTGCTACAAACTTCCACAGTGGAGAACAACTATTTCAGAATACTGCCTTACCCCGAGCTGCTACCATCCATTTAATACCACAACTTTTTAAAGGGAGCCCAATAATGAGTTTCTACGTCCTCCAAACCAGCTTGGAAAAGCTGAGGGTAGCCTGTTAGCCACTGTGGAGGGGCGCTGCCAGAACAAAGCACAGGCAGCCATGCACAGCCCCCCAGTTGTCTGGGGGAACCTGGGCAGAGGCACCCCACTTTCTTGTGAAGGAAGAATACAATGGTGAAGTGACTGTACCCAGGGCTATGCTGCTGGGCTAGCCTCAGCCCCAATGCTCCCCTCTGCTGAGCTCCCCTGAGAACCCTGCCAGGCACTCTGGGGAGGCCGAGAGTTCCGTGACTGTGTGGACGAGGTGAGTGTAAACTTACCTGGTATTTTAAGGCTTAAGAGTCATGACACTTTTTCAAACATGTCTTGGCAGACATACCAAATGGTCCATCTACAGTTTATTCTAGATTCTACATTTGTAAATCTGAAACCACAGATTTGCTATGTCCTTACCATTACATCTGTATGTGGAAATGGCCCCTGCTTTAAAATAACCTCTGTGCATAAACCAATCCACTGTACCTCTGGTGGCACACTGATCCTCTGTTAGCCAGGGTCACCAAGATAAGAATGCATACACAGCACTAATCTCGGAGAGCACACAGTGCTGCTGGAACGCGGCCTAAGAATGGCAGCTTAAGGCGACCGTCAGTTAGTAGATTTTGCTTAATTACTACTGCAGACATTTTTGTGGTCTGAGTTTCTAAAATAAAAACATTTTAATTACATCTATTTAGCAAGGCAGTGTCTGTAAGTGTATGTGCATGTGTGTGGTGTGTTGGCACATGTCTGTAAGTGTATATGCATGTGTATGGTGTGTTGGCACATGTCTGAAAGTGTATGTGCATGTGTGTGGTGTGTTGGCACATGTTCGTAAGTGTATGTGCATGTGTGTGGTGTGTTGGCACATGTTCGTAAGTGTATGTGCATGTGTGTGGTGTGTTGGCACATGTGCCTTAATGTGTATGTAAAGGTCAAAAGACAGCCATTGGGAGTTGGTTCTTCCACTCCTGATCACAGGACTCAAACTCAGGTCCTGAGGGCTGAGAGCAAGTGTGCTTATTACCCACTGAGCCTGGATTCCCTTGTCTTGCTTTCCCCATCTTCTTGCCTCAGTCCCGAGTCCTGCGGATAGGGCGTGTGCCGCCATCCTCCTCTTATGCTCCAAGCTGCTTGTCTGGGAACTCTATCAGTGGGGCATGATGACAGAGTGGTGTGTGCTATAGTATGATAATATACAGTATTATCTATAGCTATTGACTGGATAACCAAGACACATAAATATTGAACACACACAAACACCCGAAAAGAATACATGTTAGCAAAGACAGATAAAACTGAAAACTTTTATATTACTGGAGGGGGTTTTGCTTACATGTAAGTCTAGGTCCCATGCGCATGTGCATGTTTAGTACCTGCAGAAGCCAAAAGGGAGTGTCAGATCCCTTGGAACAGGATTTACAGATCGTTATGAGCCACCATGTGGGTGCTGGAAATTGAAACTGGGCCCTCTGGAAGAGGAGCCAGTGCTCTTAACTGCTGAGCCATCTCTCCAGCTTTCTCTGCTGTTCTTTGATAGTGACCATCTTAATGTGATACATACATTGTGGTTCTTAGTGCATTCCTCTGATAGCTTTGGGTCTATTTTGATCTAACATGAAAGAACTTGCAATTTTCTGACTGTCATCAGAGTCTTCACAGCTGGAGCCAGGCGAGGCCTTACCTGGATTACGAGCGACTTGGAGTCCTTCTTTAATGGCCCACCGACATTTTTACACAGTGGCTTTCCTTTTACTTTGCATTCTTTTGAAAATGTCTTCAAGGTGTCTTCAAATTCAGCAAAATCTAAATACTGAAAAAGAGGAAATTCAGGAACAAAAAAATAAAACCCAAATACTGTAATTAAACAAAGGTCAAATACCCTGAACACATACTCTCTAACGCAGACATACAAAAGACCTACAGGAATATGCTCAAAACCACACCCGAGAGAATGTCTGCCATCAGGAAGACAAGACCTGGGGATGGGTCAGCTCGTGGTGCTCTTCCATCACGTCTGACTCCCAGCGCCAGGATCAGGAGGCTCACAGCCAGAGGAACCAACCCCCTCTTCTAGTGTCCACTGCACGTGCATGTGAATGCACACAGATACACACAAACACATAAATCATAAAATAAAATAAGTCTTCAAAAACACAAGCACTAATAGTGACAAAGGAAGTAGAGGGAAGGGAACCTTCTATATTGCTGGTGACAATGGAGACCAACCTGCCTATGGATGGAAAGTAATGGGGGTTCCTTAGAAAAGTAAAGATAGGGAGAATAATAATTAATAATAATAGTATGTGTAATATATATTGCATACATGTATGCAACTGTCAAGTAACAAGTCATTCAAAACAAAATCTGAACTAGGCTATGACCCAGCAATCTTATTTCTGGGTCTATACAGAAACTAAAATGTATTCTACAAATGCTATCCACACATGAGTATTTCCACAACATTATTCAAATCACCCAAGACATGGAACGAACCTAAATATCCATCAACAGATGAGTGGGTAAGAAAATGTGCTACATACTAAGATTACAACCTTAGGAAATCCTGTCCCTGGTAACATGGATGCATGAACATGCGATAGCCCAGGCAGAGAGGGATAACACTGTACATACACGTGGACTCTAAAGTCACACTCACAGAAGCAGACAGCACAATGGCAGTTGCTAGAGGCTGAGACAACGTTTTGGTCAAAGGATAAATTTCAATTATGCAAAATGAGTAAAGCCTGTGAGCTAACAGCCACTATGGTGGCTATAGCTAATCACACTGTGATAGCAACAATGTGAAGCACATTTGGAATTTGCTAGGAACATTCTTAACACAGTCAGAGGAAGAAAAGAACGGGAGGAAACATGGGATAGGTGTACTTAATTAGCCTGATCAGCAATCACATCAGACTGCCAATCAATACACATGTTGAAACATCCAGCCATAGATGTACATCTTTTTGTCAAGTACATATAGAAAGCACGTGCCCACGGATTCCAGATAAAAGTCAACAATTTCCTGAAGCAACGCTACAGGTTATGAGCCACCCTACATGGGTTCTGGGAACCAAACCTGGGTCTTCCCATCAGCCCTAGGTGCTCTTAGCCCCTGAACCATCTCTCCAGCCCTGTTAACTTTATTATTAAGAGAAACTAAAGTAATGAAGTCTGAAAAGAAGCTGACGTGAGGGGCAGAGGTCTACAGCTTTTGGGTTACAAGGATCCACTTGAAATAGAATTAGAAATAACGCTTTGCTAATAGGAGAATATAAAGCATTAAAAATGGACAACATTAGCATTAAAAATGGACATTAGCAGCGAGGCCCTTGCAGAGTGCTCCCACTCTCGAGAACAATGCTCTAAAACAGTTCTTCAGTTGGTATCAGTCGCATTGTGTTCTACCTGTTCTAAATCGTGGCTGGGTCCCCTGGCTGGCCCTGTCTAGGCCTTGTGGTTCCAGTCACAGGTGGCGCACACCTTTAGTCCCAGCACTTGGGAGGCAGAGGCAGGTGGATTTCTGAGTTCGAGGTCAGCCTGGTCTACAGAGTGAGTTCCAGGACAGCCAGGGCTACACAGAGAAACCCTGTCTCGAAAAACCAAGAGAGAGAGAGAGAAAAAAAAAAAGAAAATGTACTCAGCACCACCACCATGAACACAGTTGCCTGTCCAACGTGGAGACCATCTTCCCTCCAGTGTCTCTTGAGTCATAGCTGACAGTTCACTCACACTGAATAGCCCCAGCCTCCACTTTTTCAGCTCCAAACCTCGGAGGGCCTGCCTGGGTCCTGCTCTTCAAAAGCTTTCAGTGTAGCAAATATAAATGACTCTGAGCTAAGGCTGATTGATCTACGGCACATGCCTGTGATCCCAGCACTGGAGAGGCGGAGGCAGGAGGAAAGGGATTTCAAGGCCATCCCGGGCTACCTATCAGTTTCAAGGCCATCCTGGGCTACATGAGACCCAATCAAACACAACACACCTGCATGCACATGAGTGGGTGAAATAGAAAATCATGTTATGATTAAAAGAAAAATTGTAATTCAGAAATAATGTCACATCTTATTATGTATTTCTATAGTCATTTATTCATTTAATTTGTTTTGATAACCGGATGTCTGCATAAAGCCCAGACTGACCTGCTGAAGCTTCTCAGGGCTGGGCTACATGTATAAGCATACACACAGCATTCACAAAGCCAGAAGAAGACATCAAATCCTTTCAAACTGGAATTACAGACCATATAGTTTGCCACCATCTAGGTACTGGGATGCAAACCTGGGTCCTCTGGAGAGAGCAGTCAGTGCTTTGAGCCACCGAGCTATAATTGCTGCATTTTAATTTTCATCTTAAAGCTTTATTCATTTTTTTTATTTTTATGTGTATGAGTATTTTGCCTACATGTATTATGTGCACCACATCCATGCCGGGATTCCACAGAAGCCAGAAAAGGGTGTTGGGTTCCCCGAGACTAGAATTCCTGATGGCTGTAAGTCCCCATGTGGGTGTTGAGAATCAAACTTGGATCCTCTGGAAGGGCAGCCAGTGATCTTAACCTCTGAGCCATCACTCCGGTCCCACTACATTTTAATATACATGTTTTGAGGATCTGAGTTCCAATCCCAGGACCCACAGAGGATGACTCACAAATGCCTTCAACTTCAGCTCCAGGAGATCCGGTGCCCCCCTCTGGTCTCTGTGGGCGCTCACACACAATGCAAACAGACGTACAAACATAAACACACAAATAATCTTTAAAAAAGATGCTTTTCTGTGACTGTGTTTCATGTAAATACCTCTTTCACTAATCCAAGTAATTCAGACTCATGAGCCAGGATATCCCCCATGGTGAACGGTTACTGGGAATTCTCACAGCAGAAACCTCTACGAGTCAAAAAAAACAAAAAACGAAGATTAATTTAAGCCACTGTGAAATCACAAGTGGGTGGCTGTGGTGGACACAGTAATCCCCAGGACCTGTGACTGTGGGGCAATGGGAGGTCACATGACCAGGGGGATTTAAAGGTACAGGTAGCGTTAAGAAAACTAATCAGCAGTCCTTCTATCACAGAGATAAGCCTGGATTAGTAGTGCAAGAGAGTCCCTGAGGAAGAGGTGACAAGATGCAGAAAGAAGGTCTGGTCACTTCAGGTTTTGAAGAGAGTCGAGAGTTAAGGCGGTAAGGCAGGAGCTGGGATGCAGAGCACTGTCCTCTAGCTTGTCCTGAAAGGAACAGGCTGCCAAGGCCTGAATCTGGCACACTCATCTGAGTTCCCTTAGTAGAGGTCCGATCAAATTCTTTATGTGGCTCTCCACCAGATATGCTGGCAATCGCAAGGGAAGGGTGTCATGCACACATGCCTGTGACCCCCACACATGGAGGTGTTTCTGGGAACCCACAGATGGAAGCAGACTCCTTAGGCCCATCTCTCTAGGCCCTTGGTAGCTCTCCACTCATCTGACTTGAACCACACTGCCAAGCGGAAACTCCCTGATGCCCACAATATACCTGCCCTCAGGGACCTGCATAACCACAGTCCTGTCTGATTTGATGCTCTTGCTGCAAACATCTACATCTTGTTAGGTCTCTGCTTAAAGGTACCCACCCAGAGAGACTTGGGAAAACACCTCTTCTGGCCCATTACTCTCCAGTCGTCTGTGCTGTGGATTCCCAGAGGAACTCCCCACTGGTTGACTTCAATGTCCTCTCACTGATGCTCCTGCATCAGAATCCCCTTCATAACTCAAGGCAAGCATTGTGTGTGGCGTTAAGCCCCAAGATGCCTGTTAGACAGCCTGGTTCAGACAGGCCTGGAGCTGGATGGAAAGGGATTCAGGGAATCCCAGGTCACCATCTCATTAGAAACAGAGTAATGGTTTGAAGAAAGGGGACGGTAGGAACCACACTGACTAAGGCAACGTGTCAGGGTACCAGGAATTCTGAGTTCATGGAGGCTATAAGGATGTACATAAGATGACAGCCAGTTAGTTAGCAGCACTCCTCCATGGCCTTAGCATCCATATCGGCTCACACAACCGGGATCCTGTCCTGCCTCACTTCCTTTGATGAACAAAGATGTGGAATCTTAAGCAAAATAAACCCTTTCTTCCCCTATGCTGTTCCTGGTCATACTACTTCATCACAGCAAGAGAAACCCTAACTAGCACAGTTTCCCATCTCATGGGCAAACTCACAGTCTCTCCAGAGCTAGGATTAAATCTATGCTGATATTTCAGGAGAATGTGCAGGAGTTGGGCCTCTCCTTCCGAAGTGTGGTTCCTGGCGTTCCAAGTCATCAGGCTTGGTCAGCAAGTGTATATCTCTTGTGAGTTCAAAGCAACCCTTGAACCCTCTGTGTTGGATGGATGTCCTGTCTCCTTAGCTCAGTTAACTTAGACCAAACAACCTCTGGGCTAAGGATCTACCTTGTGAAGAAAGAAGTAAACTGTTTGTAGTGTTTTGCATGCGGTGACGATGCCATCTCTCCATCAGCGAGAGATTCAGGCCTACAGCTGGCTGGATAAGGAGAAGATGAATTTGTCCTGCAAATAACATGCTTCCACTTAGATTCAGTGAAGTCTGAGAGTGTCCTGGGCGCTGGGAAGGAAGACTACTAATAAACTATGGGGGCGGGGGAGAAAGAGAGAGAGAAAGAGAGAGAGAGAGAGAGAGAGAGAGAGAGAGAGAGAGAGAGAGAGAGAGAGAGAGAGAGAGAGCGCTAAATGCCCCAGGCCACGAGATCCTGCTGCAGATGCTCAGCGAGAAGGCCCGGGGCCACTCCAAGTCCACCCCACCGCAGCGCAGCGGAGTCGGGGGCTCCTGGGGGGAAGCAATGGGATGCTCAAGCGGCCGCCTCGGGCCCTGGCCAGGAAGGAACCGGGTCCGACAAGGCGAGCCCTCCATGCAATGATCCCAGGGCTGTGTCAAGGGTGCAGTCGCAAGGAGGGCCGCGCTTACCTGCTGCAGGGCTCTGCGCTCACTCCTCCAGACCGCCAGCTCGCCGGCCGTCACCCGGGCAACCGCTACCGCTAGCCGAAGTCACGTGAGGCGACTCGGCCAATCTTGCTGGGCGAAGACGACGTGGAGCATCCTGGGAGGGAGAGTGGGAGGTACCATACGTGGTGAGTACCGGAAGTGAGGCCGTACAGGCGTGTGGCGTGCGGGTGACTTTAGTCTAGACTGCAGACGAACGATAACTCAGATCTGCCTATGTAAGATCCGAGCACCACACTTTCACCTACGACAGAGTCTTCCGGGAAGTATTAGAGACACTTTTGTCTTTCCCGTATGAATTTAGGTTTGTAAAACAAAACAGATTCGGAGGCCAGCGAGATGGCTTAGAGCTAAAGGCGCTTTCCTCCAAGCCGGACGAAGGGAGTTTGATTCCAGGGCCTATTTATTTAGTAAAGGAGCGTGCATTAAATACTACTCAGAATTCTGGCCAGCCCACTGCCCTGCGTGTATTCAGAGCTACTACTCTTTAATCTCTGGTCCAAAGTCAGTGCTTAAGGCCAGAGAAAACCCTTCCCTTCCCCTCGGAGTGCTGAGGCTTTGTGGTAGAAGTCTCTATAGTACCACTTTCCAGGCCTTCAAAACGTGGGAGCTGCGCGGGGCGTGGTGGCGCACACCTTTAATCCCAGCACTTGGGAGGCAGAGGCAGGCGGATTTCTGAGTTCAAGGCCAGCCTGGTCTACAGAGTGAGTTCCAGGACAGCCAGGGCTATACAGAAAAAAAGAGGTGGGAGCCTCCCAAGGCTGTCCAGAGGACTTGAGAAGGGAGGTGCCCTCGCCTTTGAAGAAGGAGGAGGAGGAAGAGGAAAAAGGAGGAGGAGGAGGAAGAAAGAAGAAGCAGCTGCTCTAGGATGGGCAGAGGCCCTGTCTCCTGAGCTCTCTGCTCTGTCAATGCTCTTTGAGTTAGGATGTCTTCTAACTAAGGCTATATTTAGGAAGAGAGTACTATGTCCTATGTCCTGTCCAGGTAATATAGCTTGAAAATAATTTCCCCTAGAAGTATTCTCAGTTAACTGTGTGCCAAGTGTTATCAGATGAAATATAGAACAGCCAATTTTATTTACATTTCGGATAATTTTTATTTGCTGAATACGCCATATTTGTGCCCAGCATCATTCTAAGTGAGTCACATAGGTGCTCTGATTGATTCCTGTGTCTCCAGGATGAATAACAGGCGGGCTCTGTGTTTTATAGGTGAACACTGTTGTGCTTTTCCAGAATTCTGTGCACCTGCAAAACTGCTGCAGTCAACACCCTTGTTTCCCCAAATAACTCATCTTTTGTGTTCTGGGAAGGACCCATAAAACTGTCCACTCTTCCTCATGAATCCCATGCAACTCAATTCCCAGCTAGCAGCTGGTCCTCTTGTTTACCCATGGCAACACCCATTCTGTGTCTCCTAGTTGATTAGTAAAATTTAGAAACAAAACTCACTCCCTGAAACCAGTCAGGAATAAACATTTCTGGGTCTTCTACTTGAGGGTTAAAGCATCCCAACCAAAAATCATCCCACCCTTCCTCTAAGCAGGTCTTAGATGGAGCCATGACTCTCCCTATTGCAATCACTTGGGGTGGCGGCGGGAGTGTGGGGTGTGTGTGTGTGTGTGTGTGTGTGTGTGTGTGTGATCTTCTTAACTGTCCAGGTTGTGTCTTTGACAGAATGGACTACATGATGTAGAGCCCTCTGGGGCTAAAGAGATAGCTTGTTAAGAGCACTTCCGGAGGACAAGGGTTCGATTTCCAGCACCTACATCGAAGCTTACAACCATCTGCACTTAAAGTTTCAGGATATCTGATACCTTCTTCTGGCCTCCAAGGGTACTGCATGCACTAGGTATGAAAACAGACATGCAAGCCAAATGAACATACTAGTATATAAATAAAATAAAATTTAGGGATAGAGAGATGACTCAGTTGTTAAAAGCTTCCAGAGGACCCAGATTCCATTCTCATAACTTTCTGATGGCTCACTGTCACTCCAGTTTCTGGGAAGCTGATGCCCTCTTCTGGGCACCACAAGCACTGCACAAGCATGGTACACAAACAGACAAGGACACACAAAGATAAATGAATGTAAATATTTTGTTGGTTGGTTGGTTGAGACAGGGGTTCTCTGTGTAGCCCTGGCTTTTGTGAAACTCACTCTCTAGACCAGGCTGGCCTCGAACTCAGAAATCCGCCTGCCTCTGCCTCCCAAGTGCTGGGATTAAAGGTGTGTGCCACCACTGCCCGGCAACAAATAAATGTTTAATAATAATTTTTAAATGTCTAAAAAGGGAGGAGGGTCCTCAGAACTCACAGAGCTGGGGAGAGCAAGCCTAACCCAAGCCTTTGTGCCTCTGAGCTCTGACCAGCAAAAACACCTCCAGGGAGCAGAAAGATGGCTCAGCTGACAAACTGGCTGCTGTATGAGAGTGAGGCTCTGATCAGTTCCCCATCACCCACAGAGAATCCGGGTCTGCTAGCGTGCCTCTGTATCCCCAGTGCTAGAGTCACGGGGGGAAGGAGGCAGAGTAGAAATGGCCCTAGAGCTCTGTGATGGTTTGTATATGCTTGGCCCAGGGAGTGGCACAATTAGAAGGTGTGGCCTTGTTGGAGTAGGTATGTCACTGTGGGTGTGGGCTATAAGACCCTCACCCTCACCCTAGCTGCCTGGAAGTCAGTCTTCTGCTAGCAGTCTTAAGATGAAGATGTAGAACTCTCAGCTCCTCCTGCACCATGCCTGCCTGGATGCTTCCATGTTCCCACCTTGATGATAATGCACTGAACCTGTGAACCTGTCAGCCAGCCCCAATTCCCAATTAAATATCCTTTATAAGAGTTGCCTTGGTCATGGTGTCTGTTCACAGCAGTAAAACCCAAACTAAGACAAGCTCTTTGGCCAGCCAGCCTAATCAAATTGATCAATTCCAAGTTCACCGAAAGACCTTGCCTCAAACAAACAAACAAAAACCGATCAAAGCTGTTTTTATGTCTGCCTTTGGCCTCCACATTCATCTGCAAGTACATGTACACACACACATAGACCGCACACACATACACACAGAAGCAAAACCACATGGAACCCTCCAGAGTTCATCGCTTCTAGATGTGTCTGCCTGACTGCTGGGATCTGCTCACTGTGTGAAGCATCCCTCTCCAGGTTGGCAACTAGAGATTCCGTGTAATCTGGCAGCAACCAGGTTGAGTTATAGCTGTCGTGGTTACCCTTGAGTAATCCTGGTTGGTTTCCCACAAATAGTTTCTCAGCATGCCATAAATAGTCAAATCACGAGAGTGGTATGTATGTAGACCTGGAGGACTGGACCCTGGTGCCAGGAATATGTCTGGCTCTTTGATACTGGCTTGAGATAAACCAGGTACATTCCAGCTCGAATGAGGTCACTTTGGTCCTGACCGCTGTATGAAGCACCATCAGTTGACCTGGATTGTAGGGCTCTGCCTGGGCTTGCTGCAATTCCTTCTTTCAGTAAATCTCCAGTAAGCTGAACTCTGTACAACTGGATCGCTCTGCCGCATTCTGTCACAGGGTACCTTGCACCAGCTCTCAAACTCCGGGACTGACTTGTTTCAGAACAGGAACACGCCCAACTCATCCCCCTTCCTGACCACAGAGATGAGCAGACTCAGTGCTCACTGGGGTTAAATTTACTCCATCCCTTTAGCCACAGTAATTGGTTGAGAATGAGCATGTGACCTGTTCGAACAAGTCCAAATCGAGTCAGTTAACATTCTTCCTAGGGATTTTTCTACTGAAGTGTGATCATGAATGCCATTGTAAGATGGCACCCAGGGAAGTCTACAGTCATGTTCTTCCCCATGCAAAGCCTGAGAAAATTAAACCATCCCCAGGCTGGAATCCAAAGAACAAGCCTGCTTCCATCTTAGGTTTAAAAGCCATCTTACAGTAAAGACAAACTAGGTTCACTCCTGTTTATAGTTAAACCTCTTTTTCTCAAGGAGTGGGCTATGCCCCACTGTAACCTTAACTACAAAGGGTTCTGTATCGAATGTTCCAGGAATGGCAATTATATCTTTGTTTCAAAAAGTTGTTTATAACCATCTTGCAGCCCTACCCTTGTTTCAAAAGGTTATATGACCACCTATGAGTACCTTGTTATGACTAGCTGTTGCTATGACTACCTTGTTATGACTGTTGCTATGACTACCTTGCTCTGCCCACCTTTGTCTTTGTCTGAGGAGGTCATCAGGACTGACTTATTATAATGTTCTGTTCCTGTGACCCCCTCCTATTTTGCCCACCAAATCCCCTACCCCTGTGCTGTAGAAAGCCTTGACTTCCCCACATCCAATGCTGACCTCTCAAACCCTGCCTTAGGGGGAGCAAGCCTGTGGACACAAATACAAAGGCTTGCTTTAATTAAGTGTTTGCTTTAGTTAATGTGGCCATGACGTTTGGGGTCTGCGCTCTCTCCCATCTTTGGGATTGGCAGGCCCCTGGACCCAGGCCCTGGGGTCCTGGAGGTGCCCACATTCTGGCAGCTCCTCCATCCGTTCTGTGAGCCACACTATCTCCAACAATCTGATCCACTGTCGCTTTCTCCATAAACTAGTTCACGCTGGGTTTCTATGGTAACCAAAGAGGCCTGGCTAGTAAAAGCATCATTTCTGCATATGTCTTTGTTTTTTCTTTTTTAAAAGATTTATTATATTTATGTGAGTTCACTGTAGTTGTTTTCAGACACACCAGAAGAGGGCAGCAGACCCCATTACAGATGGTTGTGAGCCACCATGTGGTTGCTAGGAATTGAACTCAGGACCGTTGGAAGAGCAGTCGGTGCTCTTAATCATTGGGCCATCTTTCCAGCTCTATGTCTTTCAAATGGCAAAAGAGACTAGTTTTGTTTGCATACATGTAACCCATACTTCACTTCTGACACTAGACTTGTAGAGGCTTTCCCCCTGTATATCAAGTAATCTCGGGCAGACACAAGCTGGGTGTGCACTAATTCAGGTCTGATAGCATCCTGGATCTGCAGTCAGATCCGTCGGGCAAGGGCTCAGTCTACAGGAATGCCTCACAGTTCAGATGCCAATCACATGCAATAGGCTCCTGTGCTCTCACCAAACGACTCTAAATCAAGGTTCTCTGGACCCACTCCTTGGGTTCTATGCAGCTGCTAGGATGGCTCATTAAATTCAGGGAAACATGTTTACTGGTTCATTATAAAGAACACTGATAACAATGTAGATAAATAGGAAGTTATACATAGGAACACTGGCAAGGAAAAGATGGGGGTTCCTTGTGAGCTCCTGCATGGTTCAGAAGTCAAAAGTAGAAATTTGGGAATTTTTTTCTCAGTTTTTCTAGACAGGGTTTCTCTGTGGAGCCCTGGCTGGCCTGGAACTCTGTAGACCAGGCTGGCCTGGAACTCAGAGATTTGCCTGCCTCTGCTTCCCAGGTACTGGGATTAAAGGTGTGTGCCACCACCCCCACCCTGCTGGGAATTCAGGACTTTTTATGGAGGCTGCCATTCTATTCATTGTGGATAGCTCCTAGTCTCTAATTATGGTGTTCTCTTTCTGGTGGCCAGTCTCTAGCCAGGAACCTGCAAAGGGTTACTTCATTGGAGTGTAGACACTCCTATCACCTAGGAAAGTTCAAGCGACTAGATCTGTGTCAGGAAGGAGGGGAGGGTATATGTTCAAGACCAAAATCTTTATTAGTTACCATGTTGTGTGAACAAACTCAAAGTGACTTCTGCAAGGGAGGGTTCAATTTTTATTTTTAAGATTTATTTGTGTTCCTACTTTCTGGTATGTCTGTGTGAATATATATCATGTGTGTTCAGGAGTCATAGAGTCCAGATGAGGTTGGTTGATTTCCTAGACTGGAGTTACACGTGGTAGTGAGGCACGTGACTTGGATGCTGGGACCCAAACCCAGGTCTTCTGGAACAGTGGCAAGCACTGTTAAGCTTTGAACCATCTTCCCAGCCTCTGTCCAGAAGAGGCTTTTTGGCAGCAGCTTAATTTCTAAAGGATCTGGGTCAGCTTTGGAAACATACACTTTTTGTGAATGTGGGTGTTATGGTTTGAGTTTGAACTCTCCCGGTCCCACCCCTCACACCACGTGTGCGTAGTCTCCTGTTTCGCATGCTGGTTCCCTCACCAGAGGCACAGTTTTGGGTGGACTTTTGAAAGGGTTAGGAGGTGTGGTCTGGCTGGTGGAGGTAGGTCATTGATGCTGGACCTCTGAAGGTCTTACCAACTCCTGTTTCCGGTCTGGGACTCTGTGTTTCCCAGCCCGACGTGACATGATCACTCGCCACTAAAAGTTTCTGTTGAATGAATGCCAGGCTCCATGCTGGACGGCGACCCTCAGAAACTATGAGACAAAACGGAGCCTTCCTCCCTAAAGTGCTTTGGTCACCGTGACTCAAAAGTAGCTAAGAGATCAGTCCTGGCACAAGTCCATACCATCTGGTACAATTACCATGTTTGAATTGTCATGCTTCCTCAGCTATGTTTCCTCTTGGGACTTCTTTTGAATCTTAGGACATCCATGTGATGTTTAATGTGAAACGTAAAGATTATTTACTAATTATTTTAAATTTATTACATTTAAGTGTGTGTGAGACACACAAACACACACACACACAAAGAGAGAGAGAGAAACTTGCAGGAATTGGTTCTTTCCTTCCACATGTGGACTGCAAAGATCAAACTCAGGTTGTCAAGCTAGAAAGGCTGGGCAGACAGCATCCTTATCAGCAGAGCCATCTTGTTGGTCCTGTTTATTATTCCATATGTATGTGTGAGTTTATGCACACATATACATACAGAAGCCAGAAAAGGCTAGAATAGGGTGTTGGGTCCCCTGAATGGGAGTCATAGCAGGTGATTATGAGTTGCCAGATGTGGGTGCTAGGAACAGAGCATAGGTCCTCTGAAAGAGCAGTAAGTGCTCATAACCCTTGAGCCATTTCTCCAGCCCCCTAACCACTCAGATTTACAGCTTCCTCTGCTCCGTGCTGGAGTGTCTCTGTCCTCGCTGTCCTGTGGGTTCAATGTGGTCTACCAAGCCAAATGACTCACCCTCCGGGCTCTGAGAACTTGCCAAAGCACTCATTTGCTTTACGGATTTTTGCCTGACCTTTCTAGCTTTCTCAGAGCAGGACAAATCCTAACAGTGGTCCCAAGAAAACGGCTCAAAATATTAATTATGAAACCTTCAAATATATGCAGAAGAAATGACTGCTTTAGTGAATCCCTATAAACTCATTTCTCAGGTTCTAGGATTATCAAGACATTGCTGCTGGGAAAAACTTGGCCTTAGAGAAAATCCTTCAATATGCAGAATATTTCAGCCAACATCTTCAGCTACACTCTGGACATCAAAGGCTCTGGCTGAGCTCTGCATTCAGGGGCTGGAAACCCATCAGTCTTTAGCCTTCTGTGGCCCCAGCCTTGAGCTCTTTAGTGGGGCGTGCGGGGGAAGGGGAAGGAGAGGTTGGGGAATGGTCCTCTGTAGCATGCTCCATAATTTAAGAATAGTGTCATCTCTTTTTTAAAAGATTTATTTTTATTTATGTGTCTGTGTAAGTGTATGCCACATGTGTGTAACTGGGGCTGCAATTATAGGCAGAACCACTAACAAGGGGGCTGGGAACTGAACTCTGAGCTCCTGGGAGACCAGAGCACTTGCTTTCGTGCACTCTCTCTCTCTCTCTCTCTCTCTCTCTCTCTCTCACACACACACACACACACACACACATATTTTCTCTCTTTTTCTTAAGATTCGTGTATTTATTATTTTATGTATATGAGTATTTGGCTTGCATGTTTGTGTGCTCCATGCATGCCTGGTGCCTTTGGAGGCTCTCAGAAGAGGCCCACTTGAGATCCCATGGGACTGGAGTTGTGGACAGCTATAAGCTGGATGCTGGGGATATCTGAAATAGCAGATAGTCATCTTAACCTCTGAGTCTTCTCTCCATCCCTAGAACCAATCCTTTTCAAAGATATATTACAGCTTAATTGTCTACTATGTATATATGTGTAAAGTATGCATGGTGTTTGGGGGAGTCAGATCTTTCCACCATGTTGATCCCCAGGATTAGGCCTGGAGACAGAAGCCTTTATCCACTGAGTCATCTCATCGGCCCCATAAATTTGTCTTTGCAGCTGTAGCAAGTGATTGCCAGGCTCTGTTAGAGGGCAATGAGCCCAGATCACAAGCAGAGAGAGGACTGGTAATTGTCACTCCTTCGCATTGGATGAAAGGCTAAAGCCACCTAGATTGAGCACAGAAAGCCTAACTAGCTGTGGTCTGGGCTGTCTGTGAGCTCCCGTAGGCAAGGCCTACAAAAGAACACGTCCGAGCAAGCTCTGGGCCTGAATACAATCTGTGGGTGGAGTAGAAGCCCCTGAAATCCCAGGTGGAAATCTAGAGATGAGTTACAGTAAGACACTGCTTAGGCTAAGCTGGATCCTTTCAGGAAACTTGGATCCAAGTCACAGTGCAGAAATTCAACCCTGACATAGTTGGGCACGTGCATGCGTGACTATAACTCCAAGTACTCTGAGGCAGACGGAACATGAATTTGAGGCCAGCCTGGGCTACCGAAAGAGACACTGTCTCAATTTACCTCCTCTTCCCCAACACACAAAAATAACCTCTCCCTCCTGCCCAACAAAGCATCTTGAGTGTTTGTCAGGGATTCAGACCCATTTGGGTCTACTAGCTTCTGAGGCAGTGATTTTTCAACCTGTGGGTCCTGACCCTGTGTGGATCAAATGACCTCGTCACAAAGGTCACCTAAGACCATTGGGAAGCACAGATACATACATTACTATTCACAACAGTAGCAAGATTACATTTATAAAGTAATGGGGAAACATATTATGGTAGGGGTCACTACGTGAGGAATGGTATTAAAGGGTAGCGGTATTAGGACGGTTGAGAGCCACTGTTCCAAGGGCTACTTCATTTTTCCTCACAGCTGAAACGGTGAAGGTGAAGGTAAGCCAGCTGGGTATATAGCTACCCCAAGAGCTGTCTTGGAAGCAGACAGGGAAGGTGCATCTACACATAAGGACGGTGGGGGAGCCCCCCGGACTCTGATGCAATGTCTTTGCTGAATCTATGGGGTTGAAACACATCACAACACTAATAGTATGGTGACCTGGATGAGGTTAGCACAAAGCCTCAGGGCTTGAAAGAGATCTGTAGAAAGGCAAACATGGCTTCCATGATGATTTCAAAGCAAGCCTGCTCCACTTTTTGGTGGTGTTGATAGTCACAGACACAATATCAGTGGCTTATTACTCACTTGTAAGCAAGTTGAAGACTTAAAAAAAAAAAAGAATAAGAGGGGGAAAAGGAAAAGAGAGAGAAGAAAGGAAAAGAATGGAAGAAATAAACTTGGGTGTGTGTGTGTGAGGGTCTGAGTGCATTGCAGGCTGTGTGTTCAGAGTCCAGAAGGAGCCACACTGAATGGAGGGGTAGATGCTAAAGGGTTCATGTTACAGTGATTTCCTGGCAGCCAGCACACCTTGAAATCCAGCAAATTTCAGGTCATAGTGGTGACACACAACTTTAATCCCAGCACTTGGGAGGCAAAGGCAGACAGATCTCTGAGTTTGAGGCCAGCCTGGTTTATAGAGTGAGCTCCAGGACAGCCAGGGCTATACAGAAAAACTTTGTTTTGAAAAATCAAGAGAGGAAAAAACAAAACCAATCATCATCATCATCATCAGCAGCAGCGTTGCCATTGTCATCGTAATCAACAACAACACCAACAACAAATCCAGCAAGTAGTGTTTTATGGAAAGTACATTCAGTTTCCATACCCTCTGTCTCTCTTGGAAGGGATACTCCAGAGGGGTTCCTGTAAGCCAGGCACACATTCTTGTAGTCTTAACCGAAACACCAGTCTTACTTGCCCCATACCTACTTTTATAATATGATGATGGCTTCTGGAGTGGACTCACAGATGATCTGAAGCGGCCTGAAACGTGACAACTGAGTTAATGAGGAAATGGTTAATTAGTCTAACGATAGACAGGATAGAGAAGTGCATCAACTTTCACTTCTCTAGATATACTTGGTTGTCTCAGGAACCGACCTGAACCTGTGGTCAGAGATAAAATGTAAACATCTTCTGGAATCCAGAACCATGCCTATGATGTAGACGGGTCCCTGAATCCAGAATACAAAACGATGGACCTGGTGAGCAAAGAAATCAAAAGAACCGACCCTGGACTGGCTCTTCACGTGTAGCTAGCCTTGGAGAGAACTTAGAACTTGCTAGCTGGTCATGCAGATCCTCTGTCACTGGGGTGAGGAGGGCTCCTATGTTGGGGCTGTGGTCTTGGTGATGCAGAGATGAGGTGGGGTTGCAGACCGACCGGCAGGTGGTGCTAGGAGCATCCGCTGCCCTTTGGGATTAAAAAACTCCCAGCCCAGCACCTCTGCCTCTACCCAGCTAGAGGCAGATTTGCCCTGTGGCCTGACATCTGGTGTCGCTGCCATAACCTTGGGCCTAGGAAGGATGGGGCCAGCAGGGCTCTTGGTGGGATCTTGGGAAACAGCCATCCTATCCCACGCCACCACCTTTCCCCAGCGCTCATTTCCAGGAACCCTGGCTCAGCTCGCTAGTCTGGCTGTCTGGAGGCAGAGGCGTTTCCAGAAAATCAAACTGGCAGCCACGGCTTATGTTTTCCTCCCATTCCGACCTCTGCCAGCTTTGACGATTCGGGTGCCTCCACCCTGTGTTCAAGTCCATCCACCATGCCTGTGACAGGGCCTCTTCAGCCTGCCAGGTCACCACCTTCCTTCCCATTCTCAGCTCATAGAAGGACAGAAAGGCTTGGGAGATCCAGGTGTCTTTGGGTAGGCACAGAACATTTCAGACAGACTTCAACTGCAAGGGGCAGAGCCTGCTCGGGAAGGGTGAGAATGGGCCTACTGTCCTCCTGTCTGTTTCTCTCAGTGGATTAAGACTGAGGCGCGGTCCTCTTTGTGTAACCCATGAGTGCCAAGGAACAAAAGGATCCACTGGGACCTCCCGGGGCCTCCACGGTGGCTGAGGATCTTGCCCTTGGCTTCCTAAAATTCCAGTGCTCTGGGTGGTTAAGGTCCCTGTTTCTACAAAGATGCTCTCCTTGGCTGCTTTACTTAAAAACTGGATCTGGACAGCTTGCTCGGACCCTAGATCAAGGCAGTCCAGCAGAGACCCACAGATACTGTTTCTTCCACTAGCTACAGGGCCTGGCTCAGGTCAATATCCTCCCTGGTGGGTGGGTGAGGCACTAGAGGACAAAAAAACATGGCTCAACTGATTGCTGGGACCCTTTTCTGTTTTGACACAGCCCGGACCCAGGTTTCTACCCAAAGCAGCATGTGTGTGACACAGGATGACCTGGATGAGTCACCACCCTGTCCTGTGCCTCCATTTCCCTTCTGTCATGATGGTCCCTCCCTGAGTGAACTATCAAAAGGTTAGGAAATAAACATTTGGAGCTCCAAGAACAACAGCGAATGGAGGAGGAAGTGGAGGTCAGTTTCTTCCCAGCCTTTCACTGAAGAACCTGGAAGGCTGAAGCTGAGTTCGGGTAAGGAAATGACGTCAGCATTCTGGGGAGATGAGGGCACTAACATACCCACAGCTGCATCCAAGGGCCTTGAGAAGAATGGTAGGTGATATAACCTGGCCTCTTAGCATCAGTCTCCATCTGGGCCAGAAAGCTTATTTAAGCTATCTAGACATTTGAATAGTTGTGTTTCTGGCACAGGCCTTTCACCGTTGACACCAGCCCTTGCCAAACCCAGAACCCAGGTGTGGGAAAAAAAGGCAAGAAAAGGGACCCTCTCTAACCCTCATTCTGGTTCTAAGGGTTCCCAGTGCACTAATTTCCTGACTCATGTTCTCTAGAACCATCAGTCCATGGGAATGTATGCATCCATCTGGAGGCAAGTAACAAACTCATTGTGAACAATTTTCCTTACTTGCATTTGAGTCTGCCTTGTCCAGAGCAAACCCAGAGCCTGCCTCCAGCTAGTAGTGCCTCAAAATGTAGTACAGCAGAGTCGAGGCTCTGGAAAGGGGTTATCTCAGTCCCAGCCCTCCCCACCCACAATGTTTCAGGAAGCTGTCAGCTCCGCTAAAGAGGGAGGCTATTCGTTTTCTCTGACTGCTCAGTCCTTACATGGCCTTATAGGGTAGAGGCTGAGCACTTTGCAGAGGCCAGGCCCGCTGGGAGAACAGGCCAGAGAGCTGCCTGGGTACCCCACTGTGTGTGCTGACCTACCACGAGTCCCTACCATGGGTCTTTCCTGAGCTAGTGATGTATAGTTCAACCCTCTGGAAATGCTGGGTGGTAGTAGCGAGAGCCACAGTCACAAAGTGACTGCATGTGGAAGCCATGCAGTCACAAAGGCAGGCAACTGGTTCTCCTGGGTGGTCTTGTGTTGCTAACCTACAATGTATAGTAGATGTATAAAACATATATTCAATTTATCAGATTTATCAGATACAAACCACTGTGAGTCAAGAACCATCTGCATATCTGTTGGATCTAGAGGTAAAACAGTAGAGTTGGGCTGGAGAGGGGCTAGAGAGATGGCTCAGCGGTTAAGAGCACTGACTGCTCTTCCAGAGGTCCTGAGTTCAATTCCCAGCAACCACATGGTGGCTCACAACCATCTGTAATGGGATGACCTCTTCTGGTGTGTCTGGAAAAAAAAAAAAAAACAGCTACAGTGTACTCATACATGAAATAAATATTAAAAAAAAAATAAAAAGGGCTGGTGAGATGGCTCAGTGGGTAAGAGCACTGACTGCTCTTCCAGAGGTCCTGAGTTCAATTCCCAGCAACCACATGGTGGCTCACAACCATCTGTAATGGGATGCCCTCTTCTGGTGTGTCTGGAAAAAAAAAAAACAGCTACAGTGTACTCATACATGAAATAAATATTAAAAAAAAATAAAAAGGGCTGGTGAGATGGCTCAGTGGGTAAGAGCACTGACTGCTCTTCCAGAGGTCCTGAGTTCAATTCCCAGCATCCACATGGTGGCTCACAACCATCTGTAATAGGATGCCCTCTTCTGATGTGTCTGGAAAAAAAAAAAACAAAAAAAAAAAAACAAACAAAAAAACAGCTACAGTGTACTCATACATGAAATAAATATTTAAAAAAATAAAAATAAAAAAAAAAGAGTACATATTGCTCTTGCAGAGGACACAAGTCTGGCAGCTCACAGGTGCCTGCAACTGTAGTTCCTGGGGAATTGGATGCTTCTAGCCTCCATGGGTCTGCCTCAAAAGTCTTTAAAAATAATGAAGTCCAAAGAGTTGTGCATTAAGGTAGAAGCAATGGTATAGGGAAAGGTCAAGTGACAGAAACTGGGAAGGCACTAGAGCAAATGAGAGGCTGCAGAGATGAGCAGCAGAGGGCCTTAGACAGATGCTCATATAACAGGCGACTCAGAGATTATTCAGCAAGCTTTTAAGCAGGAGACCCACATGATTTACAAAGCTGGATTTGGAGAAAGGATTAGTGTGCTGAGTCTGGAGGCAGACTCACTTGGGGTCGTGAGCAGTGGTGAAGGAGAGTGGAGTGGTAGTCACTGTGGAGGCTCAGAGCTGAGTCAAGGGTGAAAGCTGGGCCTTTGGTGTGAGCAGCAAGGTGGAAGGGTGGACATCAGCTCAAAGCGGTGGAGAAGGCTGAGTAGAAAGTGTGCTCAGATATGCTGTCTATGCTCATGAGACAGCCCACACGAGGATGCCTGGTCCAGAAGCTGGAGGTGCGTGCCAACCTTTCATCAGCATAAAGATAGTGTGGGATAGGACTGTTGCTTAGATAAAGCAGACTAAGAAGATCAAAGACCAACACTGAGGGCTAGCAGTTACAGTGGTCAGAGCTGCCTGCCAAGGGCCAACAAGTCCCTGCACAAGTTGTCCAAATTAAGACCAACACTTGTCTAACCTATGAAATGAAGGGGATTCGAGCCAGGGGAAAAACTGGAGTGTCCCACAGGAGTGACAGGGAGGATTTCTGCTTTCCAGACCGGGTCTTGCAATGTAGTGGAAGGTAGTCTTGAAGTTTCTAGTTTCCAGCCTCGGCCTCCCACTGGGATGAAAGGGCCTGGCTACTGAAGAGGAGTTTAAAAGGCAGGAATCCTTTATCTACAGATTTGTAGAGGGACTGGGTTATATTCAGTTATTTCTGAAACCAAACCATCTACTTCCACCTCTGGTTATATAGCCCAACAGGCCCTTCACCCTGGAAAGATGTGACCCAATAACATCTTGGCAGAACTTCTGCCTTCCCTCTTCCATTTCTTGTACGGAGCCCCCTACTTCTAACTCCTACCCTGTTCACATGTGACTTTAGTCTTCTGTCAGCTCTCAGCACTATACACTCCCCACGAAATCTATGGGAAAAATACAAAACCCAGCAAGAAAGTCTCTTGATCCAAATGACCATTTTACACTGTAACCTGCACATTAAAGCTACCATCTGTTCAATACTCAAGGGCACTGCCTAACGAGAATCCTTTCTTCCTTAAGTTGGCTGTTTTGTCAGGCTGGTGAAAATACTACTACCTCTTCCCAGACTACTGTTTTGGATGATGGCATCCAAAACACTTCTGGTTTTTTTGTTTTTGTTTTTTGTTTTTTTTTGTTTTGGTTTTTCGAGGCAGGGTTTTTCTGTGTCGCCCTGGCTGTCCTGGAACTCACTTTGTAGACCAGGCTGGCCTCGAACTCAGAAATCCACCTGCCTCTGCCTCCCAAGTGCTGGGATTAAAGGCATGCGCCACCATGCCCGGCTGTTTTTGGTTTTTTAGACAGGGTTTCTCTGTGTAGCCCTGGCTGTCCTGGAACTCACTCTATAGACCAGGCTGGCCTCGAACTCAGAAATTTATCTGCCTCTGCCTCCCAAGTGCTGGGATTAAAGGCATGTGCCACCACTGTCCGGCTACACTTCTGGTTTTTGATCATTTCAGATATAAAGGGAAATGTATAACTGTCTGAAATGCAAGCAACATTAAGAGCTTAACCAGGAAGAGCATAGCTAATGAGAGGCTAGGAAATTAGATCATTTCTTTTATAGAATCATCTGATATTGAGGAAACAGGAGTTTACAAAGGAGGGTATACAATGAAATTAGCTGTGTGGAACCGTCCTAGGGAATCAGTAATCTTTAGACTGGACAAGATGAGTGCATTAGGGCTGATCTCTCTAGAATTGTTTATTTATTCACTTCCCTCCAGATTCGAGCATGTCTTTTGGGCTGGGGAGTAGCTCATAGCTCAGTGGTATAGCACTTGCCCAGCATGCAGAAAACCCTGGATTCAACCTCCAGTACTGCCACAAAGAGTTCCTCTATAGCAAAGCTCTCCTGCTTCAGAGCCCTACGTGCTGGGGTTATAGGAAGGTGATGTTAGGCCTATTAGCGTATGGTGGTAGTGTCATATCCATAAAAAACTGAACCAAAAAACAAGAAAAACAAATCAACTAAAGTCTGGTCAATGTGGAGATTTTAATATATTTATTTGAAAACCAAATTTTGTGAAAGAGAACACTGAACAGTCGTATATCTTCTTAACCAAAGACTTGGGACACAGGTTCTTTATGTCAGCGTAGGCAATGGTGTGTGGATTGAGCAGGTCTCAGCATGGGTTCCCTCACGACATTTCAGTGTGCGCCAGGACAGTCTTCTTCAGCTGGGCAGGCGGGATCCTGGGAAAGCGAAGTGGCAGAAGCTGGCATTGTCCTTTACTCACAAACTTTTTTTTAAATTTAAATTACTACACAAAATCTAAACCCAGTTCCTGCTTGGCATCTGCAGGCCTGTTATGCCAATTTGTTACTATTGTTAATCTCTGATTTCCTAACAAATCAAGTATTTCAATCTCATCCTTTAAAAAACTTCCAAGAATCCAGCTTTAGCTGTGCACATTGCAGTCACTCTTTCTTGAACTCCACGACCAGGTTGGTCGCAGTGAGGCAGTAGGCGAGGCCGGAAGAGCTACCGTGAGTCAGAAATAATGTACAGATGAGAGATCACAGCACAAGCCTGCTGCAGGCAAAGCTGAGGCTGAGAGATCACGGCTGTACAAGGCAGAGCACTCAGACACACCTTCCACTCTCCAGATCCACTCTCCGAGGAAGGATTACATGATGTAATCAATGGCAGGGCTGGTCTTTAACTGTTAATCAATGTATGCTAGATTTGCAACTTGCATGTTTTCTCTGTGTGTGTGTGTGTGTGTGTGTGTGTGTGTGTGTGTGTGTGTGTGTGTGTGTGTGTGTGTGTGTATGGCTGGGACTGAACTCAGGAACTTGTGCAGGGCCAATAAATACCCTACACTGCTACATCACCAGCCCTAAATGCGTTTTTAATACAACTGGGGTAAAGGATATAATTCCTATGTTCTTTTTTTTTTACAAAAGTTATTGATTCTTTGAGGGCCTATGCTCTGTGGTGTCTGTGTGCTACAACACGCTCTGGGGGTCAGAGAATTACATGCAGAAGTCAGTGTTCTCCGCTCACTTTATGCTTTTCAGGGATCAAACTCAGGCTGTCAGGCTTGGTGGCAAGCATCTTTGCCTGAGCATCTCTCTGGCCTCCTACATTCTTTAAAGAGTAAAACAAATTCATATTTTTCTGAGAATGCTTGCTAAGTTAGTGAAATCACTATGTATCTTTCATATATTTTTTCGAATATGTGATTTAAAAGAAATTTAGGGAATTGAAAGATTGACAGTTTCACACAATAAGATTAAGTTTTAGAAACTAAGGATCCCACCTTTTTTTCTTGTTTAAAATAATTTATTTTTATTTTATAATTTATTTTATTTTTAGAATTACTGCCAAGAGGATGAGGAGAGAAGGGAGTCAGGGGGAAGCCTGTATCTACAGAGGCCTTTAATCCCAGCACTCGGGAGGGAGGCAGAGACAGATGGATCTCTGAGAGTTTGAGGTCAGTCAGGGCTACACAGAGAAATCCAGTCTTAAAAAAACAAACAAATAAACAACAACAAAAAGAGGAAAACAAAAGGTGACCTTGATCTTGAACTTGTTATGTAGCCAAGGCTGGCCTTGAAACTCCTGAATTTCTGTATCTCAGTTGCTGGGTTATCTGGGTTATAAGTATATACCACCATGCCTGGCTTTCCTTAGCTATTTCCCCCTCCCCCTCCCCCAGTAACAGTTTTATTAATTCTCTTGAGCTTCATATCATGCACTTGTTTAGCTATTTTAAAGAAGACTCTCTTGGAGCTGGAGAGATGGCTCAGTGGTTAAGAGCACTGGCTGCTTTTCCAGAGGACCTGAGTTTAATTCCCAGCACCCAAATGGCAGCAAGCCCACAACTGTCTGTAACTCCAGTTTCAGAGGACCTGGCACCTTCAGACAGACATATAAGCAGGACACCAATGCACATAAACATAAATAAATCTTAAAAAAATATGACTTTCTTGTGAAAAATCACCAGAATGTTCCCTCTTATAAACTTATAAAACGGACTGCAGACCAGTCGCTCAGAAAAGAAGTGCATGTGAGCAAAGTGAGGATTTAGTGCTGTTTGGGTAGACTGGAGCAAAGACAAGCAGGAGAGGTGAGGCACACTGCGGCTTCCATACACACTGTAAGTACTGACAGAGAGGCTTCCTGCAGAAGCGACTGTGAGCGAGCACTTACCCTGGCCTTAGTCATCGATATACTCGAACGGCTCTGGGGGCTCTGGCTCTTGCTCTTCCTCTTCAATCTTTGGGCCGTGTGCTGCCACGGGTTCCACGAGTTCTTCAACGTCTTCGCTGGTGTCTTTCAGAATTATGATGCCCCCGATGGAGAGCTGCACAGAGAGGAAACAGAATTAGCTCCCGTCACATTTCACGGTGCTCTGCTCTGCTCTCTAGAGCAGGTGCTCGTTAAGTGAGCCCTCAACACTTGGTGTGCAAGGAAAAGGCTGAGGGAGAATTAACTACATTAGCAGAAAATAACTCCTCTCTAGTGAGCAACTGCCAGCGTAACCAGTGCATGGTGGGCCATGCGAGCTGCTCTGTGTGGCTGCTGCATCGCAACTGAAGACGCGTGTGCCAGCCAAAGAAACTCTGACTGTGGGTAGGATGCTTACTGTCCCAGCACAGCATTCTACTGCCTCCCTATACTACCTGTCATAGCTTGTATATTCTTGACCAGGGCGTGGCACCATCTGGAGGTGTGGCCTGGTTGGAATAGGTGTGTCACTGTGGGTGTGGGATTAAGACTCTCACCCCAGTTGCCTGGAAGTCAGTCTTCTACTAGCAGCCTTTGGATGAAGATGTAGAACTCTCAGCTCTGACTGTGCCATGCCTGCCTGGATACTGCCATGCTCCCATTTTAATGATAATGGACTGAACCTCTGAACCTGTAAGCCAGCCCCAATTAAATGTTGTTTTTTATAAGACTTGCCTTGGTCATAGTCTGTTCACAGCAGTAAAACCCTAACTAAGACACATTCTACTACCTCCCTATAGTATCCAAGACAGTGATCTTGAATCAGCAACTTCATTACCACCCCAGAGCTTGTTTAAAATGTGGAAAAGCTACTTCTAACCTGGAGATATGTCCCACCCCCTAAAAGATTTTTATTTTTATTTATTTTATGTATATAGGTATTTTGTCTATGCCTGTGTACTGTGTGTGTGTGTGTGTGTGTGTGTGTGTGTGTAATGCCTGGGGAGACTAGAAGAGGGCACTGGATCCTCTGGAACTAGAGTTACAGACAGTTGGGAGCTGCTATGTGGGTTTGGGGAACAGGACCTGAGTCCTCTGTAAGAGCAACAAATACCCCTAGACCTTTGATGAGTGTATATTATAGTTTTTGTTGTGCTCCTAGCCTTTAATGGCTGAACCAACTTTCCATCCCTGCATTAGTTTTTGCAGTACCCTATTCTGTATCTGTGACATTCAAGAAAATCTATAAATTAAAGGTCATTTTTTTCTCTCTAGCAATTCCAGAATGTCAGAGAAAATAATAAATACAACAGACATCTGAGTGTTCTCACTATAATCTAGAAAGCACTATAATGTAAGGAATGAAAAACCAGATGGAGAACCAAAGGAAAGTAGACTGTAGCAGCAATTCTATTAAGATTTTTCTTAGCTTATTAGCCGATGATAAATTCAAACACCAAACTATTCAGCTATCTCTGGCATGCTAATCTTATTCTATTTGCATGCCTGTGTCAATGGAAATGGAGAGTTGCTCTCTGTAATTAAATCAGCCAGGCACATCTGGAAAAAGCATACTACTACAAAGCATATTAGTGGGATGGAAAGAAGCACAGACCATTAGTGACATGACTCAATGGGTTAAGCATCTCTGCAGCTGAACCTGATCTGATTTTACTCATCAAGATTCGGCCCTGGCGTGCTAGAAAACGGCTGTGTCGTCAAGCATTTCTAGACCAGCTCCCCTTCTAACACATGCATTTACACCAAAGAGTCTACAACGCTCTCCCGTAAAGGTTTCTTGAAAAGAATGCATTCTCTATGGAATGTCTCTGCCATGACTACCAACAGCCCAAGAACAACAGAGAATACAGCCACTGTCCCTGTCCTCCATAGCCTGAATGCTTATGTGGACCTTCTAGTGAAGCAACGAAGAGGAGCTTCCACGCAGAATAAAATGTCCACATTCAGAAGACAAATTCCAAGTTCCTGGAAACCTGTAGCATGCGCTCCAACTTTTACTATATGCTTATCAGAAATGAAATGATCTCATTCCCATATGCAACACAGTCCACAAATCCACAGGGCTGTTTGTAGCTATGCCACATTCGAGGTTGATTAATGCTTCCCATGCTGTGAAAAAATTCATCTGCCAAGGAGAAGACATCTGCTGTCTAAAGGCTATTAAACATCTAAGATGGTGACTTCTTGCTATAGCAGAGTAAGGACATTATCCTAGTGCTTCTTTTCTTCAGGGGATCACTGTGACAAGGCATGCATCCTTGGTTGGCCTGTAGTTTAGACTCAACTCACAGAAATCCACCTGCCTCAGTATGCCAAGTGCTGGGATTAGAGCAATAGGGCACCATGCTTCAGTGCTTCTTCCTGAGGAACATGGCCATCAAGAGTACAGGTGGGTGAATGGGCAATTTCTTTCTTCAATGTACATACAAAGGAGTGGTCGTTCATTAAGAGAAAGAATTCACATAATATAAAATGCACTCCTTAATGTATAAAACTTAATAATTCACAATGTATTAAGTAAGAGGTGTGCAGTCACCTCTGCTAAACTTGTAATCAACCTGAAGAACTCCTGCACCTACAACATGAAACCAAGCAGAACTGACTTGGAAACGTCCTCCATCACAGTATCTCTAGAGCAGAGGGACTTCCTGTATTCAGTTTATAGGTTACACAAATGGAACGCAAGGGAATTACTTAGTCACACTACTAAACAAAAGAGCTGAGATATAAACCTAGGTATGCCCACCCTCAGCTTGAGACCCTCACACACAGCAATGTCCATTTCTTGCCTTTGCTTCTGAAAGTGATAATCTACTTAGGAACGCCATGGCTCACAAGTGAAACAAGAGTTGCTTTTAATTCATCATTTAGTTGATTGAAAAATAAACTTGCGGGCCAGGCGTGGTGGCACACGCCTTTAATCCCAGCACTTGGGAGGCAGAGGCAGGTGGATTTCTGAGTTCGAGGCCAGCCTGGTCTACAGAGTGAGTTCCAGGACAGCCAGGGCTACACAGAGAAACCCTGTCTTGAAAAAAAATTAAAAAAGGCAAACAAACAAACAAACCAACCAACCAAAACCAAAAAAGAATTAAGAGAAAAGAGAAGCTCTCCAACGATCTTTATGAAGCCAAGGAGATGGCGATCACTCTTGTTTTTGCTAGCAGCGCTTTTTTATTTAAAGCACTAGTGACTTTGCTCTAACATACTTTGGGGATTTATCATCTTCTGCCAGTCTTACCTAGTCTCACAGATTAATACCCCAACGGCAAATACAGCTAAGATGGATAACTTACTGGTTTAAAAGGCTGGTATCTGCAGGTCTCTGTCATACTTAAGACCTTCAGCTGGGCAGGCATAACTCGTGCTGGATTATCCAACAGCTGGAAGTTTGGTTCAGGTTCTTTTTTCTTCTCTTTCTCTTCCTTCTTCTCTGCTTCATCCTAGGATAGGAGAAATGCAATCAATGAGGGATCACTCCTGTCCCACATTACTTGGTGTCTGTCTGCTAAGTTTCTAGAACACTGTCAGGTGCAAAGGGTAGTGGCAGATACAGTAAAAGTACAACTAAATTGAGACCAACTCTACTTAGGGATGAGAACAGTACGAATCAGTTTAAAGGACGAAAGGGTTTTCTACCAGCAGAGATCAGAAGAGTCTGTTTAAATGGCTGGACCATCATTCATCTTCCCGAAGCCTTTCTTCATCAAGTCACTGTCTACTCAGACCTGTTTTCAAAGCCTACTTTAGCTGTAACTTTCTCTATGAACTCATTCCTGTTCTGTACCCTACCTTCTCACAAATGGACATTGTTATGGTCTGAATGTGAAATACCCTCTGTAAGCTCATGTATGTGACCATCTGGGAACCTTCTGGATAGGGCCTAACTGGTTGAAGGGATGGCCTGAGGGATGGAAAGTAGCTGTGTGGCCAGTTTCTCTGCTTCCTGATCAAGGTAGGAGCAAGCCACTCTGCAAGCTCCCACTGTCAAAGACGCAGCTCCAGACACCATAACTTTCTTGCTATGATGGACTGAATCCTTTAAAACTATGAGCCCAAATTCCCTTTTCTCTAAAGCTGCTTCCAATAGGTATTCTGTCAGAGCAACAAGAAAAACTAATACAGACATGGTTTTCTAGAGTCTCTTTCAAATATAATGGTATGATTCTATATGCTGGAAACAGAATAACTCATTGAAAAGGCTGAGAGCAAAGTACAACAGTGTTTAAGGAATCAGGACGACAACAGGCATTAACCCACATGACCAGAGGTATACCTACCACTTCCATCTTCTCCTCCTCCTTTTTTTCTTTTTCTTTTTCTTTTTTTTTAGCTTTGGCAGTAATAGACAACACAGCGGTGGAAACCTGGAGACAGTCAAAATGGTGTCAGACTGTTATAATCTCTTACCTACATACTAAGAGAGGAGCTCAAGAGAACAGTCCCACAACATGTCCCTGACTCCTGTCAGTAACTATACAACAAATCCCCTGAGAAGTAGAGGGAAAACAAACAGCACGTTAAGGCACCTCACTAGCTGCCACCGTCATGCTTAGCTACTGAGGCTGTCTCCAAAACAACCAATCTTTTAGATCTGCCCTGGATGTGAATTTGCTATCACCTACTCCTGAGACACAGACTTGAGTGCTATGCTCTTTTTGGCTTTATGGGAAAAGCACTGGAAAATTCTGAGTCGTAGAGATGTTCTCACAGCTGGATGGATGTCTTGTAATGGTAATACACAGTGAGTGACATTAGCTAGGTGGATCTCACTTGACATTAAAGGTAAAACAAGATGCTGAAAATGTGGTAAAATAAAGATGCTGTGAAAGATATTCATCAGCTGCTACCCTGAATTTATTTAGTTGTAAAATTAACTCTACTTATACACAAAACTTTTTTTTTTTTTAGATTTATTTATTATATGTAAGTACACTGTAGCTGTCTTCAGACACACCAGAAGAGGGCGTCATATCTCGTTACGGATGGTTGTGAGCCACCATGTGGTTGCTGGGATTTGAACTCTGGACCTTTGGAAGAGCAGTCGGGTGCTCTTACCCAATGAGCCATCTCACCAGCCCTACACAAAACTTTTAACACAATCAACAAATAGTTAAGATGAAACATCCTAAAATAAAGAACAATTTTCTTCAAATAAACATCGTGAAAGGGTTGTTGTTTTTATTGAGTAGAACACCATAGCCAGTACAGCTATGTAAATGCATTCATTACTCTTTATTATGCAGTAGTGAATGTGGTAAAAAACTGTTGGTGAAGTTAGTTTTATCCATTTTAAAAAGGTAAACTAGGAAATATATCTGAAAATAAATAACACGACTTGCACACAATTCCACACCTCCTATTCTAAGTGACAGACACACCTGTAAAAGAACACAGGTGTGTACATAAACAGTTTTCTTTCTTTCTTTTTTTTTTTTTTTTTGGTTTTTCCAGACAGGGTTTCTCTGTGTAGCCCTGGCTGTCCTGGAACTCACTTTGTAGACCAGGCTGGCCTCAAACTCAGAAATCCGCCTGCCTCTGCCTCCCAAGTGCTGGGATTAAAGGCGTGCGCCACCACGCCCGGTGTACATAAACATTTTTATTATAGCCTCACTGGCAGTGTAGTAAATAAAAATGTCCTTAAATGTACAGCAGATAAAATAAATAGTATACAGATATGGCTTTCTATGTTATTTGGGGAGAAGTTATACATTGAGACCGGCATGGAGAAACCAGCAGCAGTTGTAAAGTAAGGTTCTGACAGAGCAGGGCAAACTTTCAGGATTCACACCGGCACAAGATCGTGGGCCAGAGGGCTGGGATACCAAGACAGGAAAAGAGGCCCTTTACTTTCTATCAAAGTCTAGTGTTAGCTGTCACCAACAGTGCTGTTTTAAACAGATGCCTTCTTCTGGAACATGCATACACAGACAGACAGACAGACAGACATAGACACAGATACATAGATCAATAAGGCATCACAGGACTGAACAGATAACTCAATGGTTAAGAGTATATATTATTCTTCCACAGAACCTGAGTCTGGTTCCCAGGACCCATGCCAGGCAGCTCACAACTGCTTCTACCTCCAGCTCCAAGAATGTCTCTAGCCCCTACAGCCCACACTCACACGAATACCCCAACGTTTACATAATTAATCTTTGTACCAGGAGGCAGAGTTAGGTGGACCCTGTGAGTTTGAGGTCAGTCTGATATACTACCTAGTACTAAGTTAGGCAGGACTTTACAATGAGCCCCTACTCCAACCAACCAACCACATTTGAAAACTGTTATCACCTAGACGGTCAGTAGCTTCTCCAAGAACAAATGTTAAAGACCCAAAGAACATACCTTTTCCTTTTCTTTTTCTTTTGGTACTTCCAGAGGGGCAGGATATGCGAATGTGGATGGTTTACAATTTGATTTATATTGAACTTTCGGCATCTGAAGAAATAAAACACTCTTGTTCTTCCCATGGAAATAATATCACAATTTATGTATTCTGTTTATAACAAGCATACAGGCACAAAGAGAGATGGAAAGTTTCCATGCAAGCTAAATGTTCAACAATAGAACTGTTCCATGTTAGCACTCTACGGAAGGCCGTGTGGTGAATTCTGGTATTCAGTTCCCTACAGACTCTAAAGCTCTGCACTGAACAGGCACCATTTTCTCTTTGTTTCCTCACAGACCACTGAGTCAGTGGGTTAAGTCCTACTCATGCTGTGAGCACGGGGACAACTGTTAGCCCTGTGTAAAGAGTTATATATCCTTTCTGAACCCCCATGACCGTTCCTTGTACCACACCAACAACTTACTAGTCTCTATACACTTTCCATACCACACAATCATGCTTTCTAGCACGGGCCTAATGCAAGACTACCTTCGTACTACTTAGAACAAACCTACGGTCTAGCCTGAATCTTTCTTTACTTACCTCATTTGCACTGGTAAAAAATGGTAATAAGCATAATATTTGCTAAGATAGGAACTTATCTTCTCTATCTCACCTTCACTGTGAAGAACGAAACATTATAAAATTGTTTGGCGGACTGTAAGCCTCTAAAGATTTCATAGGAGGTTTAATGATAATGCTAAATATTAGGGATTAGGAAAACAAAATATTGTTTTGAGAAATAAAGATGCTAAATATTTGCAACTGAGCAGTTTTAATACTGAAATACTTAATTAAAAGTAACAAGCTGTATAGCTATAATAAAAATATTAATGTAACAGATTACTCAATACAAATTTGAGCTTAAAATTTTTCCATTCTGAAAACTTAACAAAACGTCTTAACAACAGTGATGACCAAATGTAAGAGGTATCTAAAGGTTGAAAAGCCTTCAACCTTAAAGGAGAACAAGATGACTCATCAGGTCACAGGACTGAGGACACCCTAACTACAACCCTGTTAGAAGTATGATTAAAGGCTGGGATGTCAGGGGACGGAGCAGAGCAGCCGAAACTTCTAACCTCTGTGATCGGTTTGTTCTGTCAGACTCCCTGACCCCTCACTGGTGGTCTTGGTACCTGTCACTAGTAAAGTACTTCCTGTGGTACTGTTCCTTATGCTAACAATTCTCTGTTAAGTAGGCATGGAGGTCCCCATGCTCACAGGTAAACACTAGGGGAAACAGGAATGCTAAATACACAGAGTTGTTTCTTCAAAGGGAGAAAGAGGTGTATAGTCTGTTTTCTGTGCTAGCTGTGTGGCTGCATTCCTCTCCCAGAATGCATGAACTTGTTTTTCTCAGTCAATCTATAGAACATTTATTTATGGAAAACATGTACTTCACAAAGAGTTTATAATGCAGTTAAGGTCTTAAGCTTTGTTGTACACATGGAATTGAGTTAATTATCACCAGGAAAATTTTCACCAAACTATGCTATGCTTAAATATGCCTAACACAAACAACTTGGGTCAGACACTCCCTGTTTGAACCAGTACTGGCCACTGAAGTGTGTTGAACCGAATTGTACCCGCCCCCCCCCCCCCCGGATCATAACCCTGCTGGTGTGGTGGCTGTAGAGAACCCTGCAGTACATGACTGAGGTGTGTACCGTCTCACACTTTAGCCCTCACTAATTAGTTAGTCTGTGTCCTCATTCTCTCTTGTCCACATATCTGCTGTCATCAGGATGATCCTTGTTAGGAAAAACTGTCATTACCTCCTTAAAAGCTTTCGCCAGCTCTTACAGCCCTTGGATTAAAGTGGCCTAGCTTGGTGGCACAAGTCTGGAATTCCATCACTCTGGATGTTAAGGTAGACAGATCCTGAGTTCAGAGATCACTAAGTATACAGAATGACTATCTGCCCCCAAACCAAAAACACTAGTCTGGCATGGTAGCACATGCCTTTAATCCAAGTATTCTGGAGGCAAAGGCAGGCAGGTCTCTGTTGAGTTCAAGGCCAGCCTGGTCTACAATAGTGAATTCTAGGCTAGTTAGGGCTATATAGTAAGACCCAGTTGCAAAATGAAAACCAAACCAACCTCTCCAAATACATAGAATGGCTTTTAAAATCTGTTGTGCTGGGATTAAAGGCGTGTGCCACCACTGCCCGGCCTCATATTTCTGTATTAAAAACCCTTATCCCATCATTCCCTCTCAAAAGATGTGTCCAGTATTACACAGCTAGTAAGAAAGTCTATTTATAAAATGTCCACAGACATACTCTATTCTGTAAGGGCTAAGGACTAACTGAAGTTGAAGGGGAAATATGGTCATTTATGATAAGAATATCCCACAACGCTCAGGACTCACAGACATACCTTTAAATCCTTGTTAAGGCCAATGACACAGGTAGGAGTATAAGCCAATGACAGGAAGTGTGAAAGGGGAAACCAGAACCAGAACTGGGTGAAGACAAGGACGCCAACCACAGACGGCATATGAGTGTGCCCAGTCCTGGACTGTAAGGAGATTGTGACATTATGACCACCTGCAGAAAGAGACAACCATGAGCAGAGCCACCCGTTAAGATGTCAATAAACATTTCTAGGTACTACTGCACTAGGGAAGTAGCTGGTGGTTTATTTATTTAATTTTTTTTTTTATTAGGGTCTTGCTAATCAGCTCTGGCTGTCCTGTAATTCACTTTGTAGACCAGGCTGACCTTGAACCCTCAGAGATCTGACTGCCTCTGTCTCCAGAGTGCTGGGGTTAAAGACATTACCGAGGTGCCCAGGGATTTATTTTTATGTGTGTGAAAGTTTGGCCAAATGTATGTTTATGTACCGTGTGGGCGCCTGATGCCCACAAAGGGAGAAGAGGATGTTGAATCCTTGAAACGCAAACTACATGTGGTTTTGACCCACTTGATGTGGGTAGGGGGAGCTGTACCTGGGTCTTTTGCAAGAGCAGAAAGTGCTCTTAACCACTGAGGCATCTCTTCAGCCTCACAAAAGGAAAACTCAAACAATTTAATTTTTACTCCAACGCTTTCCAAGGAAGAACATGACAAACAGTGAAACCAGCTGATTCTGATTAAAAGTTTGTACTGTGAGAGGGTGAATGGCTTAAAACCCAGCTTGTTCAGCTTCTTGCCACAGTCTCTAGACTATCCATCCCTCTGGGAAGTAGAGAGAAATCCAGCTTGAAAGCCACCAAATTTGAGTGAAGATCCAAGTTAACAACGAAAGAGTGGGATTTTAGGCAAACAAATGGTATGGGATTACCTAGGGTCCCAGTGCTTGGAGGCGGAGAGAGGAGAATTGGTGTGAATTCGAGGCTAGCCTGAACTATATAGTGAACCCCCACTTAAAAAAAAAAAAACCAGCTGAAAGTCAATGAGCCTATTATTACTAAGTAAATAGAACTACTCTAATTCATCTCCAATATATCTAATCCTTACAACGCTATCAGGCAGACATTACGAGGAACAAAGAGAGAAAAGCACTTGAGCTTATAGGACTGTTATATAAAGAGATTAGGATCTGCTGAGCATGGTGGTGTACACTTGTCTCAGCTCCTTGTAAAGGTTGAGACAATGGGACAGTAAGTTAAGGCCAACCGGGAAAACTTATAGAACATGTTTATAAATGGGTGATGCTGCCGGGCAGTGGTGGTCCACACCATTAATCTCAGCACTCAGGAAGCGGAGGCAGGAAGATCTCTGTGAGTCCTAGGCCAGCGGGGTCTACAGAGCTAGTTCCAGGACAGCTAGGGCTACAAGAAGAAACACTGTGTCAAAAAACAAACACAGGACAACAAAACCCCAGGGGCAGTGTAGTTACTCAGCAGTATAATGACTATTACACTGCACAGGTGGTGTCCTGCTCAGTCTTCAGCAGGGAGACAAGAGGGGACAGGGTGTGTCTGAGGGCAGGGAAGGAGTAGCATTCGAATATATACATCTGTGCTTGAATAATGGAAAACTCTCTCTGTAAACCGCACTCTCCTCAAATTTTACTCTGGAACAATTTGCTGCAGACTCAATTTCCATTATGTCACACAGAGTACTGGATTAGCTTTTCATTAGATTTACATAATGCATCTGGAAGGCCTAAGAACATTCACCTGCATCCAGTATGCCTTGGGCCAGAATAGCGCCAAATTTGGCCATGACATCATCATGTTTGTCATTGATGACTTTGGAATACAGCTGCCGGAACTGATTCACCTGAAGAAGCAAGAAGAATAATTATAGTCTCTGTGCATTTGTCATGCCATTAAAGAACACCCAATGAACTGCACTAATGGTGTTGAGCCCCCGTTCTCAATTTCACAGCATTTAGAAGAAGGCGACAGACCAGATGTGAAGGCAGAACAGTTCTGTGCTTGAAATCAGTGTTCTGACTTCCTGGTGTGGGAGCACTAGCTGTCCTCAGTCCTCACTCCACAGTGGGTGATTCAGACTCATGGGAATGGTGGATATGATTTCATTCTGCACCAGCCAGTCAGCAGGCCCAACCAGTCTCAGCAAACACTATGGCTTTTGCAGCACTTTGAATTACAGCTATTCTGCTTACTGTCAACTGAGCAGATTTCCTAACAGGCATGGCCCTTCAGTTCTACCTTAAGTAAACTACCCTTCACCCAGCCTGTGTGAGTGTATTCACAAACAATAAAGACGTGCATTCTAAATGCACATCAGTTTCTGAAGACTTGCCCAGAATCAATGATGATTTGATTTAGGGTGAGATTACCAGTAATTTTGTTTGGAGTTTTCCTGAAATTAAGATATATACAATTTTCACATAAAAATGCTTCTGGAATATTTGTAATGAATAAAGTGGTTTCTTTAACTGTTGGGTGGAGTTGGCCCTATCTTATGCTTCTTCCATGGCTTACACTTCCTTGTTTTCCCGACAGTGCTTTCAAATGGTAGGCACTCAGGAAGAAGTCTGCTTGGTCAAGAAGCACATGATCATGGAGCTTCCCAAATCTGCCAAAAGCAGAAAACACCAGATTTGAGTTTCCTGACATAATGAGATTAGCACACATTCTTTCAGAATCTCTTCTCTGTATTGGTCTGAAGGAGACAGTGTGATTCTGTGGCAGAATAACAGAACCAGACAGCCCAGGCATATGACTATCTCTGTTCTTAGAAGGTATTTGGGTAAATTACTAGTCTGTCGGTCTGTCTGTCTGTCCGTTCGTCCTATGGCCCTTTTCTTTTTAGATGGGCCTTCTTGTAAGGTGGCCCAGGTCTCAAAGTCCTGAGCCTAAAACAATCCTTTTGCTGAAGCCTCTGAAGCAGCTGGGACCACAGGTACGAATCATCACATCTGGCCACCTACTAGCTTTTCTGAGCTTTAGTTTCTTTCCCCTTTCTTTGAGGATTATAGCATTTACCTCATCCATGTTCTAAAGACAACCTGAAGTAATCATGGTCACAAATGGGTCATGGCGTACTTCAGTAGGCACAGATGTCACATAGGGGCAAAATTTTACTACCTTCTAAACTATTAGCTCCGCCATTTATATACTGCTAATAAAACAATATTTCTTAAAAATGGTTCTCAGTTTTATTCCCAGGCAACAACAAACTACAGTGGGGGAATATGATGCCAGATGTATTTGTAATTCAGATTTAAAAAACTAACATGGGCTGGAAGGATGGCTTAGGGTGAAGAGTAGAGGACCTGGGTTTGATTCCCAGCACCCTCAGGGTAGCTCACAACTGTCTGAAACTCCAGTTCTGGGAGATTTGACCCTTTCCTGGCCTCTGCAGGTATTAGGCACCTGTGCAGCACACACACATATATAGGCAAAACACCCATACATGTTTTGTTTTTGTTTTTGTTTTTTTGGTTTTCGAGACAGGGTTTCTCTGTGTATCCCTGGCTGTCCTGGAACTCACTCTGTAGACCAGGCTGGCCTCAAACTCAGAAATCCGCCTGCCTCTGCCTCCTGAGTGCTGGGATTACAGGCGTGCGCCACCACCGCCCGGCTCCACACATGTATTTTTAAAAGCTGACATGATGTACACACTTTGTATTTCTGGTGGGGTATGGAACAGTATTCTATAACCAAATTAGTAACTCTGAAGTAGCAAACACATGGATATTCATAGTAAGTGATTCATTATTAGGTCAGATTTTAGTCAGCTAGGTCCTTAAAAAGAGCAAACGTGTAAATTTTCAGACCTATAAAGGGCTACTGATTTGTTTTATGTCTAGTTCTTATTCATCTCTGTTCAGCTGACTTTGCCCCATATACTCCTATTTTTCTTTCCAAATGACTTGCTATTACTTCAAATTCCACATATCCAAGATAAAAAAACACCCTATTTTTCTTTCACGGTACTCTTCCTGATAATGCCGTGATCTCACTGTGATGGTTTAAACCTGAAACGCCTTCCCTGCTCATGTCTGGTCACATGTGGTGATGCTTTGGGTGGCTGTGGAACTTTAAGGACGTGGGTCCTAGCTGGTTAAAAAGGACACTAGGAAGTAGACTTTGAAGGTTATAGCAATGATTCTCTACCTTCCTAATGCTGAAACACTTTAATACAGTTCTTCATGTTGTGGTGACCCCCAAACATAAAATTATCTTGTTAGTACTTCCTGAGTGTAATTTTGCTACTGTTATGAATGGTAATGTAAATATCTGATATATAGCATGTCCTGACCCACAGGTTAATAGCCACACCCCTGGTTCTGATCTTACTGTCTACTTCTTGGTCCACTGCTATGCAAACAGACATACCCTCTCCCAAGATATTCTTGCTGTCATAGAAAGAGCCACTCTGCCATGTCTTCTTGTTAAAATGAATTAAAATCCCTCAGAACCATGAACCCAGATGGTTTCCATGAGCTGCTTTGTTCAAGCCATGTAGAAATGACTCATGCAACTTGTTACCCACCCTCCCACCCCCACGTTGCGCTTTAAGACAGTTTTTCTCTGTGTAGCCCTGGCTGTCCTGAAACTTGCTCTATAGACCTCTGACTCCAGAGTGCTGGGACTAAAGGTGTACACACACAATCACCGCTGGTATGATAGTGTCTTATATCTTAAATATCTTATAAGACTTCATGCTTAGAATTTCAGGTTATAAACATTTTTTTTTCTATAGAAATAAGAACCTAGGGCTGGTGAGATGGCTCAACGGGTAAAAAGCACTGACTGCTCTTCCGAAGGTCATGAGTTCAAATCCCAGCAACCATATGGTGGCTCACAACCACTCGTAAAAAGATCTGACGCCCTCTTCTGGTGTGTCTGAAGACAGCCACAGTGTACTTACATATAATAAATAAATAAATCTTAAAAAAAAAAAAGAAAAAAGAAGAATCTAAACTCTACCTTCCTTAAATTCACATTAAAAACAGAAAAAACAGTTCTAGCCTTTGAAAAGAACACTATAGCTGTATAGTGGTGGCACATGTCTTTAATCCCAGGACTTGGGAAGCAGAGGCAGGTAGAGTTCTGAGTTCGAGTCCAGCCTGGTCTACAGAGTGAGTTCCAGGACAGCCAGGGCTATTCAGAAAAACCCTGTCTCAAAAACAAACAAACAAACAAAACAAAAAAAGAGAAAGAAAGAAAAAAGAAAAGAACAGAACATTCTGTGTGTGTGTATGTGTGTGTGTGTGTGTGTGTGTGTGTGTGTCTGTAGATGTCTTTTGGGAGTGAGGGTTTGAAGGATCAAATTTAGGTCACCAGGCTTGGTGACAACTGCCTACACCTGCTAAGCCATCTCTCTGGCATAAAGCTATGCATTTAAAATATTTATCATGTTCTGAATGCAAATCTTATGCTTCTGGAAGGTGCTATTTGGTCAAGGGAAAGGATTACAGGTCTTTGGATTCATTTCTGACGATCATGAGCGAAGAAGAGCACTAGATTTCGCTATCATTAGTTCTGAATGTACTTTAGCTTTTACTTTGTATGCTGGGCATGCTGGAGTTAGAGGGTGGTGAGCTGCCTGATGTGCTTGCTAGGAATCAAATTTGATCCTCTACTAGAGCAGCAAGGACTTTTAATGGGAAAGCCTCACCTCTCCAGCCCTAAGAACTTATTTTTATAGTGTAACTTTTCATCTGATGTTTATATACTGTATTTAGTATATAAATGTTCAAATAAACTTCTTACAGTGGATCTCATTTAACAAGACAAAAATAGATGATTCATGAAGAGAAGAGTTTTGTTTTTGAGAGAAAACAGCTCCAAGACCCCATTAAAAGGTTAAATGTGACACTCAGCCTTTCTAAACTGTGTGTTACTAATACAGAAATGTGTCTCTGATCTGAGGCTTATGTTTGTGAGTGTGGACAAGTGAGAAACTGATAGAAACAAGGCAAAAACATACTGGTATTACTTAAGCCAGGGCACAATGCGTAGGCTAAGTGTTAGGGCATAATACTACACAAACATTCTGATTTCCATTATGAATCTTACAAAATATCCAAGGTCATTTTCTTTTGCATTCCTTTGAGGAAGGGCTGTAAGTCTTCTTTTAATTATTTTTATGTATAAATCTCTGAACCATGCATGTGTGTGCCTGGTGCTCAAGGAAGCCTGAAGAGGATGCTAGGTTCCCTGGGACTGGAGTGGTTGTGAGCTGCCATGTGGGTCCTCTGGAAGAGCAGCAGTGCTCTGACCACTGAGCCACCTCTCCAGCTCCAGGGGGTAATTCTTAATGCTCTGGCGCTTGCTTTTAAGCTGTTTCCACTAATTTCAAGTATTGACTTGAAAAAGTAGAACTCTGAGGATTCATTTTGTTCTCTTTAAAATTTGACATTATCAACATAGTTCTGCTTTTGTAGTCGGCATGGAAACATTTACATTTCACAGCCAACTTATATTAATTGCATTTCAATTTGAAAATTTTTATTTTATTTTTAAAATGTACCTTTACCACGTAGTATTTGTCTTATGCATCTGTATGTTTGTGGGTGCATGAATGCTACAATGTACATGTGGAAGTCACAGAGCAACTTGTAGGAGCCCATGTCTCCCCATCACGTAGGAACTCTGATGATCAGGCTGCTGGCAGATGTCTTCCCCCACAGAGCCATCTAGCCAGTGCTATTTCAATATTCTTAATTAGTAGTCATTATTATGATACAACCTGAAGGTAGAAGAGTATTTGTTCAGTTAAAGACTCCATTCAAGATCATAACTTGCAATTATTTTAAAAACCCAATTATTTAAATTGCTGTACCGTGTCTTTCTTTCTAAATGTGACATTTCTTAAAAGTAAATAAACAAACAACAGCAAAAACAAGAAACAAAGTCTATATAGTTTAGGCTATTCCACTTCAAAAAGATTCTGCCACTGTTAGTTTGAGGTTATGATTACTAAAAGACCCTGAAATTACTTCTTCTTGTTGGTTTTTTGAGATAGGGTTTCTCTGTGTAATCCCAGCTTTCCTAGAACTTGTTCTGTGGACCAGGCTGGCCTCAAACTCAAGAGAAGTGTCTACTTCTGCCTCCCAAGTGCTAAGATTAAAGGCGTGTGTGCCACCATGCTCAGTTCTAAAAATTTTTCTTTCTTTCTTTGTTTATATAGGGTCTCAAGTAACCCAGGATAGCCTTAGACTTACTGATGTAGGCTGGTCTTGAACTCCTGGGATCTAAAGCAGGCACCACCATAGCAGTTTCATTTTAATAAGTACTTTATTGTATGTGTATGGTATATATATTGTGTGTATGGCCTGAGGAGAGTGCCAGGGTCCCACACTATCACTCTCTGCCTTGTTCCCTTCAGACAGGTCTCTCACTGAACCTGGATCTAGGCTGGCAGCTGTAATCCCTAGAGATCCTCCTGTGTCTGTTCCTCACAGTGCTGGAGTTGCAAGTGCATTTGTGACCATGTGTCACCTTCACATGGGTGTTGGGGTCCATACTCAGGCCTCCATTATTACGCAGTAAATGCTCTACCTGATGAGCTATCTATCACCCCAACCCCTGGTTTAATCACTGGAATTCTATAGCCAGGATATGAGGATGGCCAAACGTTTGTCTAGTTGACAATAGAAGCAATGTGAAAGTCATATGTGAGGTCCAAGTGAATAAATATTTATATGGTTATTTGAGGAGGTTCATTCTTTAATGACACTGCTTAGCTGGGTAACTTCCAAAGGCTCAGTGCAACATCAAAAGCAGAAATAAAAGCTACTCATATGATAGCTGCTATATTTAAAAGCATGAAGAAATGTGGTCTGTGTTTGCAAAGATGTTTATGTTCTAGGAGACATAGTATATTAAGCAATTCTTGGGGAAAACAGGATGAGACAGATTGTATGTGCAATAATACGACTTTTAGAAACCCTGAAAAATGATTTTGAGAGAGAAGCTCTGGGCAATAAGACAAACTGACAGTGACTGCTCAGAAAGTGAGGTTTGTCTGACAATGCTGAGGCAGACCAATGCACAGTGGGGCGACTGCTCTCTTCTTTCCCAAGTCTCCTCTGTTTAAATAAAGGTGCTCTGTGTCTGTTGCTGAGGCAGAAGAGAGGCCAATGGCCTTGTCCTTTCCTTTCCTTCTATTTTTCTTTAAAAGACAAAGTCTCACTAGTAGTTCAGGCTGGCCTTGAACGTGTGACCCTCCTGCCTTAGTCTTTTGGGTGCTGGGACTCTATGCATTTGCTGACATGAACTTTTTTTTTTTCCTGCTAGTAATATTTTGTTTTTAAATGCTTCTCAGATATAAACATAACTAATTCAAGGCTGCTAAACACTCTAAAAATCTAAGTACAATGGCATGAGCACAGGCTAAGTATTTTTCTTTCTTTTTTCAGTCCCGAAGATTAAACCAATGAACCACACCTCCTAGCCTCATTAATTTTAATACTGAGATGGGTCTTTTTCAGATGGTTGTCCTTAAAACCTCCTGTCACCAAGGCAGAGCTGGAACTTGAGAGCCCTCTGAAAAGCTGAGATCAGTGGACACCGCTTGTACACCCACAGTGGTTCACACATCTGCTGAACCCATCAAGCATAATAACCTCAGAGCATACACATAAAACACACGTACTTTGTCCTCGACACAACAAGATGTCTGGCTGTGCCCACTTGCACTGCACAGTGAAGATTAGTATGAAGTGGAAGACAATGTCATGAGGGAAGTTTTTAAAAAGTGCCTCAAACTCTGATACAGTTAATCCAGAGGAGGTGCCGTCCCTAGAAGGCGCATGAACGTGACTCCTTGAGGAAAGCTGGGCCCCATCTTTCTCCCTTAGCATATAGATCCAGAGAGAGGATTCAGAGGGACTGCTTAGGACTCATGATCAGGTCACTGTGTATGGAATCTGACATCTAAAACGAACAGGAATTAGTCATTTACAGGACTTTCTGAGCCACTGACACCTGTCCAGGACTGCCTAGGAGGGTAAGAATGTAGATACAATTCTTAAAAGATCAAGGTTGGGTGTACACATAACATTTCAGTGTCTCAGAAGGCAGAAAGTCAGACTGTTTGAATTTTCAGTCTCTAACAGAGTAGTAAATCAGTCCTGCTGCATCTATGTAAAAGCACACAGGGAGGCAAAAACAAAACACCAAAACAAACGAGAGCTAATTTTACTATTTTACCTTATTATTACAAGTTATAATTTCTCAAAAAAAGAAAGAAAGAAAGAAAGAAAGAAAGAAAGAAAGAAAGAAAGAAAGAAAGACAGACAGAAAGAAAGGAAGGAAGAAAGAAGGAAAAAAGGAAAAGAAAAAAGACAGGCTTCTCTTTGTAGCTCTGGCTGCCTAGAACTTGATCTGTAGACCAAGCTGGCCTTGAACCCTCAGAGATCTGCCCGCCTCTGTCTCCTGAGTGCTGAAAGACATGCGATGCTATACCTGGCTTTTGAGTTATACTTTCTTAAGTATATTGTATACTTAAGTTAACAAAATGACCTTAAATTTATAAAACACACACCAGGGAAGATGACAGAATTACATCAGCCCTAGTCTGATGCCCTCAGATGTGCTTCTTTTTCCTTTTTTCCTTTTACGCGCTAAGGTAAATTATTACAGAAAAACACAAACCCAGCTTTCTCCTCGAGCTTCTTTGCTCACCTTTGGACACGTGATCTCAGTCTGTTGGATCATGATGAGAGCTGAAGCTATCAGAGCCCCTTGCCTCACGTAGTTCACAGGGTCGTTGGTCATTGGCTCTAGTAAATTAATTGCTTCCTGAAAGCATAACAAACAAAAAGACAAAACTTTAACTGAGGTTGAGATGGCTGCACCTTCAGATCACTCACTGTCAAAGGTATAAGGTATATTTTAGACGAGGGCAATATCTACTTTGTTGTTTGTTTGGTTTTTTTCCAAGACAGAGTTTCTCTGTGTAGCCTTGGCTGTCCTGGAACTTTCTCTGTAGTTCTCTGTAGACCAGACTGGCCTCTGCCTACCACTGAGTGCTGGGATTAAAGGCATGGGCTACCACTGCCCAGCTATAGTTCTTGAATACTCTCTTTCAGCTATGTACAGATACCTGGGTTATACAAATTACTCAGAAATAAAGCAGACTTATTTAGCCTGAGTAATAAAAATCTTTCACTGTATTAAGTTGTCAGATGCTTTGCTTCAAAGAACATCTGCCTCTAGATATCATATTAAGTTTAGGGTAATATGGAAAGAGAAAGATCCAATTTGTATTTAACTTATGAGAACTGACATAAATGTAAATTAAAAGCCTAAGAGGAAAAATACTTAGCAAAATATCCAACCCTATCCTTCCTTTGTTTACAGAACTAATGTAAACTAGAAAACAAAACCGCAGCTGGTGAGATAACTCAGCAGGTAAGGAGCTTGCTGCTAAGTCACACAGAGAAAACTGACTCCTCCAAGCTATGTTCTGGCCCTGACATGTGGCATGCATGCATTCCGTCCCACCTACAACAATGAAGCTCTTAGATATACTTGATCTCTCTAACCATATATGTGTGTGTAAAGGTGGGGGTGGATATGTGCACATGAATTCAGGTACCCTTGAAGGCCAGAGGAAGATGTAGGATCTCCTGGAGCCAGAATTAAAAGACAGTTTTGTTGTTGCCCGGTGGGGGGTGGCACATGCCTTTAATCCCAGCGCTTGGAGGCAGAGGCAGGCAGGCTCAATTCCAGCACCCCCACACAGTTAACAATTGATCTGTAATTTCAGATCCAAGAAACTCAATGCCCCCTTTTTGGCTTCTGCAAGCATTGCATGTGGGTGGTATACAGACTTACACGAAGGCAAAATATAAAATAATCTTTTGAAAGTTGTTTGATCCCTTTCTGTATAGTAAAATATAAAACTCTAGAAGGGGAACAATGTTCTCTTCTAGCACAAAAACATATACATTCGTTGAGTTAAAAGAAAGGTCCATTAAAGGTGCCCAATGTGCTATTCAAGGCAAGGTACAGTGATTGTACACAGTATGCTGTGAAGCAGGATTATGTTACATCCGGGCCCAGTAGGTAAAAGTATTTGTTGCCTGATGACCTGAGTTTGATTCCCACAACCTGTTAATGGAGGGAGAGAACTAATTACACATGCACACGCACACAGACACGCACACGCACACACTGCTAGAACATTTTTAGGGGCTAGAGAGCTCAGTGGTTAAGGGCATGTACACAACCATCTGTAACTATAGCTTCTGAGAGATCTGACACCTATGGCTTCCACAGGCAAACATCCACAAACAGGCATACACATATACATATAACTAAAAATAATTTAAAAAATGAGTTGATTTTGGGTGTTTTTAGACAGCTATCTTCATGTCTATGGTACTAATTAAACAGTAAGAATAACCATGTAATGACAGAGCAGTTCACAATGGTTAGCCGTGTATATCAGGTTGTTCTTAGGAGTCCTCAGGGAAGTAAGTGGGGGAGTACTGTGAAGCCCTGAGCACCGCAGTCTTAGGGATCACACTGCACCCCCACTTTCAGTTGTTTCACACACTTTTCTGCAAGCGAAAAGCCTAGTGTCAGGAAAGAAGGCTCCACTGGTTGGGCTGTACCTTGTTTCCTGTACCAGCACAGCAGATTCCCAGGGCCATTGCAGCTCCATAGCGCACGTGAGGGTTATAACTCTCTGACAACAAAGAAACCACACTTGGACACTGTTCAGGCGTCCTGATAGGAAGTAAAGAAAAAGAAGGGAGTGTTATGAGTAACATGTTATAAACCAAAATGGAGGAATTTTAAACAAGTTTTTATTGCTGCGATACAGGAAACAACATAATACTTAGCAAGTAAGTCGTAGAACTAAAAATCTCCCACCGAGAGACGCATTAGCACAGACCTATAACCCCAAGCACTAGTGAAACAGATGCAGGGTGGTCATCACTTTAGCACAGCACTACACAGGAAAGTCAAAGCCACTGGAAGACACAAGTGGTGATCTTCCACAGAATTCTATTGATAGTAGACATTTAGAAAACGCAGAGAAAGCGGACCCTAGCAGGCTCCTCAAGCAAGCTTACTGCATGCTGGCCATTTCCTAGTGCCCTCAAAGTGGAGACTCAGCAGTCACACGGGGCACACTCCTCTGGATGCACTGCCCTACTTTCTGGGCACTACGCATTTTGTTACAGAAGACAAGGCATTTACAGAGTCTTTTAGATGTTTCTAGGACAGCACAAAAAATGAATCCTCTAATTCCAGCACTCTGGAGCAGAGGACACCAGTGAGTTTGAGGCCAGCCTGGTCTAAATGTCAAGTTTCAGGCTAGCCAGAGCTACATGAAGAACTGGGGATGAGGATCATACATGGAAATAAGTGACACATTCAGATGATTTCATTTTAATAAGAAGTTCTTCGTTTCCAGCCGACAGTCATCTTGCCAATGTTACTATTTGTACAAACCTTCCACAGAGCAAGAACTCAGCAAGGGCATGCATACAAATCACTGGCATCATCCAACCATAAATTGTACATATGAACTTCCTTGTTTCAACATTCTGGCTTCTATGTCTTTACTGAGTATTTTCTACAACTACTATATTACAACATGTTAATAGATCAAGAGGCTTTCAGAATATGGACTCTTTCCCCTTACGAAAAACTCGAAATACATGTACATAGGCACACACAGTTCTTGGCAGGGTCATCATCACAAAAGAAAATTTCAAGATATAAATCTCGTAATATTTCTCTGGTAAAATTACAAGTTTATAACTATTACTAGGTAAGTGCCAAATCAGAGGCTTAGCACAATGCACAGGAATACTAGCCCCTGAAAGGTCCCTGTACCCCTGACAATCCAAGTGCCATCTGGAATAGAGAAGGCCAGCTGGATGCCTTTAACCAAAGACATGACTGACACCTGAGCTGACATACAGACGAGGACTCCCTCTCTTCTGCAATTTCTCTCATGGTGACCATTCATCTACGTTATTTTACTCTCTCCATCCCTTCAGATTCCACAGCTCATCTGTTGGTAAATCAAGGGAAACCTTATTTAATTCCTATTTCTGTTTTCATGGCCTTGTTTCAGGCCCTGACCACTTCTCACTAGTTTCTGTCAACTTACCTTTATTTTATTTGTGTTTAGTTCATTGAGATGGAGGGAACACAGGCGTCAGAAAGACCTGGGTTCCTCCTATTCAAGGGTGGTTATTTATATCTAGGAGACAAGCTCTGAATCGTACTGGGCCTTAATTGTTTTACCCACAAAATACTATCTATTCCCTTTTGTGCATGCTAGAGAGAGCTGATGTGTCAGTATGTTGACACCATTGAAATCTATATGGAACATCAGAAATTGGCTTTGGATCTGAATCAGGAAGTTGTGTGCTAACTTGCTATAGCTGGATCTCTATTTTAAAAGACAGTGTAACAGTCAAAAAGGTTCTTTCAAAAACAGTTATTAAACAAGCTGGATTTAAGATTCTCACTTTCAGATTTTCTCAGAAACTTTTTTTTTTTTTTGGAGACAGGGTTTCTCTGTGTAGCCCTGGCTGTCCTGGAACTCACTCTGTAGACCAGGCTGGCCTCGAACTCAGAAATCCGCCTGCCTCTGCCTCCCGAGTGCTGGGATTAAAGGTATGCACCATCACTGCCCAGCTTCTCAGAAACTTTTTAGGGAACTAGTGGCCCATAGAATTTTATAACTTGTCATTTGGATGCAGCAAGGGTGAGCTACTGCAGGGAAAACTGACTCGTAGAAAAGAATTTACCTAAAATCTATCTTAAAACTTCACTTACTTCATAATTGGCACTTGAAAGCAGTAGGAGTAAGTAAGCTATCCTGATACTTTCCTGAATCCCCCCCCCCCCCACCTTGGGCTTCCTTCCTTCCTTCCTTCCTATTAGTATACAGCCATTGTACAGAGCCTCTCTTCCACTGTCTTCATGCACATGCGCACTGCACCTTAGCCATGCTGATCCTCCCATCACCGTTAGCAGAAAACCACCCAAAAGAGGACATGACTCGACTTAGTGTTTTGTTTCTCAAATGGCATTATTTTATGAGACTTAGAAAAAACAATTTTGCTTGGAACACAAACTCTGTTACAGGGCTTACAGTTGACTGCAGTTAAGCAGAAATTGGTAGTGAGGGCTGGAAATGCAAAAGCCTTAAAAAAACAAAATCCTGTTAAGTTTTAGTCTAGTAACATTCCAGCTCTGACACATTCTTTAGAAAACACAAGTATTTGGACAAGGAAAGACAGCCTATAATAAACTAGTTTAGGCATTTAATCTCTTTTGAGGAGTATAATAAAGCTATAAGCTCTTTGTAGGTTTGTCAATGTTTCAGCAGACAGCTCTAGATGGACCAACAAGCATCTAAGCAGAGACTGCAATGCAAAACACACTGAAAGCAAAACTCTTAACAGTAATCTTTGCTCACACATATGTGCATGTAATGATTTAAAGTAATAGTAAATGAAGTCATGATAAAATTATATAACCATGGGGCTGGAGAGATGGTTCAGCGGTCAAGAGCACTGACTGCTCTTCTAAAGGTCCTGAGTTCAATTCCTAGCAACAATATGGTAGCTCACAACCATCTGTAATGGGATCCAATGCTCTCTTCTGGTGTCTGAAGACAGCTACAGTACACTCACATACATAAAATAATGAATAAATCTTTTAAAAAATTGTATAACCGTTTTGCAATTTACAAAGAATCAAGAGATCTCAACATGATTATCAATCAACATCTTGAAATCAATCAGACCTTATGCAAACCACCAGCCTTAGCTCTCAATAGGAAATAGAAAATAAATGAGTAGAAAGAAACTGAATCTGAGTATTATGAAACTTGTAGAACAATTAATCAGGTATCGGAAATAGGGGTTGGTGAGATGACTTAGCAGGTAAGAAACCTGTTGCCAAGCCTGACTTTCTGAGTTTAATCATTGGGACACACATGCAAACTGTCTTCTGACCACACAGTGTGCTGAGCCATACACACCCTTCCCCACATCACGCATGCAAAAACCAAATAAGATGTTAACAAAAATTTAAGAATTTTAGGAAATGCAATCAACAAAAGTACTATGAGAAATCAAACAGGAATGATGACCCAAAAGAAGGAAGAAAAAGAAGAAAGAAAATAAATAGATCTTGAGGATTATCCTGAGCTAATGGTTGATGGAGAAGAGAAAGCCATTTTCTTCCGTGGTACCCTCACTGCTACTGTGTCCATGGTCTGTAAATAAGCTAATAAAACAGCCTGCCGGGACACTGATGCAAAGATTCAACCCAGGAAAGTAGAAGAGGGCTGGCAGCGATGAGAAGGAGGACAAGGGAGGTCAAGAGGATGTGAAACATGATGGAATGCCTTATGCATATGTATGAATATGCTTAATAAGAAACACACAAATCCCATCAGTTACGTAAAGAAGCAATTAAACTCTGAGAGACCTGTGAAGACCCTTTAAAAAGGAAACACTGAGAATACTAGAGGCTTTTTTTTTGTCTTGTTTTGTTTCTCTGTGTAGTGCTGGCTGTGTCAGGACTGGTTCTGTAGAACAGGGTGTCCTTGAACTCAGATAGATCTGCCTGCCTCTACCTCCTAAGTGCTGTGACACCACTGCCCTGCTGTAGCTTTAATGTTAAGCCAGGTTTATAGTTTAGAGAAAATCTCAAGAGCATACATGGTAAGATTTATACATTATTTTTCAGAAATAGGGCAGAAATAGATTTTTACTTCACATTATACACTTTTCCCAATTAAAAATCACTGGAAAAGAAGTTGCCAATGAACCAGCTTCCAAATTCAGATGCTGTTTAAAAATGAACAGTGACAAAGTTTCTGCCAAAAATCTATGTATACAAGCAGCATGCAGCTTTTTCTGTGCTTTTCTATATAAGGCTGTGACATGAGTAAATTTATTGCACTCCACAGCAAAGGCATTAGCTGGATGAAAATATTGTCTCACAGGTAAAAATCCCAAGTGTGTGAACTGCTATACAGCTAATGGAGGAGACTCTCCATTTTATCTTCTTTTCTCAAAAGGGAAAAACAGCCTAGGCCTCATTCCAAATAAAATCATCTTATGCTAAAGTTTAGAGTTTACCCTCTAAATATCAAAGAGAACACATAAGAATAGAACTTGAATCAGGTCATGAACTGGTTGGAACACGATTAACGAGGAGTTTTATGAATTACAATGACTATAGCTATATTCTAATAATGACAGTATCAAAGAGGAAACAACCTCTCTGGCAGGCAGACAGCTGCACAACACATTTGTTACACTGCTTACGAGCACCAGCCGCTAAGACTCAGAGCAAGTCAGTGGGGGAGGATCTGCCAGGAGAGGGAGTCCAACTGAACAGACACAGGACGGCTGGCTTAGGAAGCCACAGAAGACAAGCGGTGAGTATTTAGCAAATTCATATGCAACTAGCAGGTTTTTGTTGTTCCCATTTTAATCTTCAGGAGCTCTGCTTCCACATTCCTTTGTATCTATTCAGTGGTTTAAAAATTATAAATATGAAGGCAAATTTAATATGGGAGTTGTCAGTGTAATGAACAAATAACATAATCTTCCTCTTAAAGTGCTTCTCAAGGGAACTGGGAAAGTAAAGAAGACTTAAGAACTTAAAAAGAACTGGTTCAAAGTTGGCAGACTGATTTGATTACATTTAAAATCTTGTGGAAAGAAGTGATTACTACTAAAAGCAAGTATTTGGCTAGTGATACTTTGTACTACTTTCTCTCCAACTTAAGAAATTATTTTAAGAATTATAAAATGAGTTACAAACAAGCTTTTAAATCAACACTCATTCAGGTTCTTAGCTGGTAAATTCTTTACTCATAGGTGGGCTTGCCTCTTACTGGTGGGCCACTATTCTGAATGCTTTCTAAAGTTAAGGGACAAGGTATCCAAGGGCCAGATACCACGTAATGCGCTATCGTCTCTATTATCAACTCTGGGGGCACTGGCTGCACTGTCACAATACATACCGTCCTATCAAAACGGGAGGGGGAAGCTCTAGTGTTTTTTTACTGCTTTTTAGAAATAACTACCTCTGTATCTAGAAGGAAACTCTGATAAATTCATGTCTTAAAATTATAGAAAAAAAGAAATGATAAACTAACATTTTTCATCCACATCTATTGGTGTCTTTCATCAAGTCTTCTGGAATCTAAGCCTCTAGAAAATCTAAAATGTGGATGTCTTACCTGCAAACACGGACAGACGTGTACACAGTCCCATCTTCGAGAGCCTGAATCTTTTTAGAAGGAAGAAGTCACCTTGGCTGTGAGTGTCTGGTAGGTTTGCTAAATGCTTTGCTAAAGCAGATGACTTGCTTAGCTACTGACCATGCTGACCACTGTCTGGAACTGGACTGAGTCACCAAAAGGCGAATGGCTTCATCTTATAAAATGTCTGAACAAAGCACAACTTCTGAGCACATTTTACAGAAGACATGTGATCACCTGATCCTGACTAACCGTTCTGGATTAGAGACAGACTCAGTAGCAGAGGAAATGAAGCAGACTGTGGAGGGACAGGGGCATACAGTGCACTGGGCAGCTCTCCTGATACTCGCGGTGATAATACCCACCATTGGTGGGAACATCCTTGTGATTCTGGCTGTTGCACTGGAGAAAAGGCTGCAGTACGCTACCAACTACTTTTTAATGTCCTTGGCGATAGCAGATTTGCTGGTTGGATTGTTTGTGATGCCGATTGCCCTCTTGACAATCATGTTTGGTGAGTATTTCCCCTTGTTCCTGCCACTGAACACTACTAACGTAGTGAAATGGACACTCACTGACCTTTATTTTGTTTGAAATAAAAGAAGGACCTGGATTAAAAACACAGAAGGGAACATTCCTTCATTTTTCATGATTTGTAGTTACTGTGAAAGGACATACAAATAATTTCTTAGGAGCATGTTTACCCTTCCTCAGCCATCTTTATAAAGTCATTAAGTTGGCAATATTTGTAGATTCTGCATTTGTTACCTAAAAATTTTAGTAAGTAAAAAAAGTACATTTTTCAAAAAATTATTCATCCTTTCCCTTTAACAAAGTGATCGATAACTAGGACAATTGTGGGACTTTAATAATAGAATCATTAAATCAGCGAGTCCCAATTAAAGTTAGGCATTGTTCAAAAAATTCCTCTCCTAGCTCTTTCTAACCTGAGTACTAAGCTATGACATGGTGTCTACACATGCTAGAGAAGATGTTTAGTTACAAAAGGAAATGATCTTCCTCAAAGTATCTCAAGAGAGGTTCCATTTATTTAAAGTTTTTATGGTATCTGACCATCTGTGTTCCCAAAAAACTTGTAAGTTAATAAAAGAAATGGAACAGACCCTGAGTTACTGTGATAATAAAAATATAGTTTGACTTTCAGATTGTTATAATAAAAAAAGATATTAAAGTAGGCATAGAGTTTCTGCTGTGTTACATTATCTCCAGCTATGTGAAGAACACAAATGAGTCTGTTGAAAGGCTCCTGCTTCAAAGTCAGCATTATAAGAACATTTCATCAGTCAATGCTTGGGATAAACTGGTATGCTACTAATAAATAACTTAAAACTATAGATGACCAGGCTTCTAAGAACTGCACCTATATCAAGAATAAACATACAAGTTATAGAAATAAAGTGCACTAATCCAGAACATACAAGCTTATTAAATTTAAAAGTGAAGGAAAACTGCTATTCCAATTATTTTTATAAGAAACAACACAGAGCTATCTGAAATGAAGCACTGTGTCTTCATATGTAGCAATATGGTGAGGGGTTAAAACTTTATTTTAAGCATCGCTTGCTCACCCAGCTTTAAAGCAAACTAAGACAGGATAAGCAACAACACACAAGCTTCCACTGCCTTAGTGGACTCTTTAGTCAGTGGCATTGTTTTTCTCTTCCTTGCCTTCAGTAATTCTGTAACCTTCTGAATAGCCTAATGGTACATGTGTACCATAAAGAGTAAGAAATGAGACTCTAAAAACAGCCTGAAGCTAGCAGGAGCAGAGTAAGGATGATGTAGGTTGACACAGATTCCAACTCTCAACTCTAGGGCCCTAACTACAGCTTAAAGCATAAAGCCACACTCTGATGCTTTGCGGGCATACAGAAAATGCTAAAATGCTTTATCTTTGTTTTGCTAACAGAGGATTAAAAATATTGAATAAAGAATAGTATAAATTTTACAGAAGTGCACTTTAATTTGAAAGTTCAGTTTGTAAACACCAAACATCTGCTTAATGCAAAATTCTGAGCTAGGTATGTAAATAACTGGCTTAGGTGAAGGAATCTTAGCAGAGGAAAGTTTTAAAGTGTTCAAGTTAGCTGACAAACAAACACTTCACAAGGTTCCAAATAGTGGGCTTCCCATGAAGTGAGAAAAAAATGCTTATATATAAAAATTGTTGCTTAAGATATTAATAATAAAAAGCAGAAAAACAAACATTCTAACATAAAATATATCTATCACCTGCACACTTAGGTCTTAAATTATAACCTATTTTAATAGCATCTCAATCTGCAAATACTTAACAACTAATAAAATAAAGCTTTGCTACCGGTAATAATGCTGGGCAAAGGAGCTCTTAGACTGGGGCCAAGGGAGCAACCCAGAACATATTCATCACTGAAAATGTCACAGTATGAACTCATTTGAGACATAGTCTGTGAGACAGTGCATGTGGATTCATGCACCCCTGGGAAACATTAAATGAATGTTCATAAGTTGGAAGCTGGGTACAGTATATGGGGGACCTGATTTCAAACAGTAAGATCTCTGTATAGCCTTTCCCAGAAGATAGACAATAAGATTTTCTAAATGAACACATTTGCATGAACTTCTGATAATTTTTAAAAGTAGCAACACATGATTTTCTCTAATTGCATGGAAAATCATCAGAACTTCTGAAGTGTACAAACAAAAGTGTTCTTGGTTATATATCATAAAAGATTAATTATCATTATAAACAATCTTAGCTATTACCAGGAAATTCAATGAAATTAACTAAAAACCTTTATAACAGTTAAGTATTCAAACTTAAAAACAAACAAACAACAAGAATAATGAACTACCATTAAGAGCACTAACTGCTCTTCCAGAGGCCCTGAGTTCAATTCCCAGCAACCACATGGTGGCTCACAACCATCTGTAATGGGACCCAATGCCCTCTTCTGGTGAGTCTGAAGACAATTACAGTGTACTCACATACATTAAATAAACAAATAAATAAATAAATCTTTTGAAAAATTTAACAAAACTAAATAAAGTGACAACTTGAAAGGAAAACCAAATAGGAAGATGGGGAGGGATGAAGGCAGGGAGACAGGGAACAAGATAAGAACATTTGAGTAGGAAACAGAATAATTTCGCTTTTTCCTTATCAAATACATTATTGAAAATGTGAAGGCAAAAGTATATAACATTTGGTTGTGCATTTGTTTTTGGTTTGGTTTTTCTGTGTAGACCTGGCTGTCTTGAATCTCACTTTGTAGATCAGGCCTGCCTCTGCCTCCTGAGTGCCGGGATTAAAGGTCTGCATCATTGTAACCACTGGGCTCCATTGTAACAATTTTCTTTTTAAATTTATATAAGTCCACTGTAGCTGTCTTCAGAAAAACCGGAAGAGGGGACTGGATCTAATTACAGATGGTTGTGAGCTGGGAATCTCGCAGGGTCTCTGGAAAAGCAGACAGTGGAGCCATCTCTACCCTATTGTAACAAGGTTTATCCATGTTCCACGAGCCACAGCGTTCCCAAAAAGCAGGCAAAACACAATGCATGGGACTTGGAAAGATTATCTAATTCTGAAACAGGAGAACAAGGCAATGAGCATTTTTTTTTTTTGGAAAGTGGAAATTTAAAGAGGCAAGAAAAAATTTTCCTATGCTCTAAATAGCTGAAAACAGCTAAAACACTATCATAGTAGCCAGAAGATCCCATATGTGCAAATGAAAACAAACACACACACACACACACACACGCACACATGCACGCACAGACCCTGAAACCCCACAAACAAAAAATAAACACTAACCAACTAACTCAGAAGCTTTCTAATAAGTATCTAAGCTCTGAATCATTACTTTTTGAAATATAAAAAAATGCAGTAGAATTTTTTTAAAAAAGCTATTTAGGGCTGTCCCACAACAGTCAATTTCCTAAACTGTGTACCTTTGTGAACCCTGTAGGAGTAGTCTTTTGGAAAGCCTTTCCAAACAATCTTTAAAGTTCTTAAAATATGGGATATTTTATGACTCAGATTTATAGACTGATGCTAATTATTTTTTCATAAACTAAAAGCCTGCCTAAAGGGCAAGTATATGTCAGATGTAGTGACTCTATCTCACCAAAGCAAGGGCTTTTGGTTAAAAAAAAATCAGATTTCTACAATTAGTAAAAAGAAATTAAGTACTAACATAGTCTTCTTCCAAGCAAGAGCAAGGGCACAGCGGGTTACAATACACGTAGGTTAGTAATGCGCTAGTGCAGTAATTAACAGCAGGAAACTTCAATTCTCTGTTCTCTGCCTCCCCCGGCACAGGCTAACGGTTAAGTAGCTGCACTGCATTCTTGCTGTACTTGGACAGAGACACTGGTCCTACACAGGTGACCTGGCTTGCTTCTGAACATGGGTCTTCACTGAAGTCTGGTTGACCGGTTACTGTTGAAAATAGTAACAACAATGATAACTGTCATTTTCTGAGTGCTTTCTCTGTGCCATACTGTTTCGAATACTTCACACAGATTATTTTACAGTATTTCAAACCTATAAATATAATACCATGCTAGGCGGTGGTGATGCACGCCTTTAATCCCAGCACTTGGGAGGCAGAGGCTGGCGGATTTCTGAGTTCAAGGCCAGCCTGGTCTACAAAATGAGTTCCAGGACAGCCAGGGCTATACAGAGAAACCATGTCTCGAAAACCCCCCAAAAATTAAAAATGTAAAATAAAATAAAAATAAATAAATAAAATCGTAGCAAGCTTATGAAAGAGCAGCATAACAGACAGGATCTACCACAGGTTCACTGGACTGTCTGAGATGATAGAATAATTAGCAGCAATATGTGAATCTAGAGGACTGAGTCTGGAATTCATATGCTCGGCCTTCATGACTGTACTCTGCTCAAACACAAATGTTAATCCTACCAATTCCAAGTATCATATTCAGCATATAAGACTAACAAGAAAGTCTATAGAATTCTGGGGCTGATGAGGCAGAACCCAGTATCTTTTCAATTAAAGATATACTCTATATTATATGGTAGAATACTTAGGTCTCAGCTAGTACTTGTACAATCCTTGAGGTGAATACGGATCTATTTTCTGAGGAAGGTACTAGAAACAGGCAATGCTTACTAAGTTGAACCTTGCTGGGAGGCAAACAGAGGCAGTTGAGTGACTCCCCTCACATCATGATCTTTACAGTATGCAGTTTCACACTGAACAAAGGATTGTCCTACTAGCAGTTGAATAAACTGTCTACAAACTAAAACCTGTTTTGCTCCTGAAATATTAGGCCATGACATTTAACCTACAATTATTTGGGTTCCCATAAAAATTCCAATTATTCCAACATTACTTTCTGTAGTTTTTGTTCAAAGACAGTAAAGGAATGAAGTTGAAACTGTGGTTTGTGTAGGTTAGAGGACAGCTTGCTTAGTCTTGGGGCTCTGGCTCAGGGAGGGTGATGCTAGCAGGTAGGTAAGGACAGGGTAGCAGGAATTGTTTTTATAGAAGCAGTCAGGTAGTCTATGTGCCTGATTAACTCCTTCTTACATGTTTTCTTTTTAAGCTTAAATGTTTGCGGTTCCAATTGATTACTATAAATTTAACTAATATCTAATCCAAGTTCTGCTGCAAACAGGTGGAACATAATGCATTCCAACAAGAAACTGTAATCCTAAATCAAGCCCAATGCCTCCTGTGTGCTCCATGGTGCCACACTCCAGCTGACATTCCTAGTTCCTCCTGTGCTAAGTTGCTGACTCTTGTTTGGAGACCAGGTGTTGGTTGATGTGTTGTCAAGGCTGGCTTTCACTTATTATGTGGACCACAAACAGCTGCCACCATGCCTGTGGTTTCCTTCCTGCTCTCAACCAGCAATTTAGATTTTATTACTATTATTATTTTTTTAAGATTTATTTATTTATTTTATGTAAGTACACTGTAGCTGTTCTTAGATACTTCAGAAGAGGGCATCAGATTTCGTTACGGATGGTTGTGAGCCACCACGTGGTTGCTGGGATTTGAACTCGGGACCTTCGGAAGAGCAGTCGGAGCTCTTAACCACTGAGCCATCTCGCCAGCCCTATATTATTTTTTTAAAGATTTATTTATTTATTCTATGTATATAAGTACTCTGTCGCTCTCTCAGAAGAGAGTATCAGATCCCATTACACGTGGTTGTGAGCCACCATGTGGTTGCTGGAATTGAACTCATGACCTCTGAAAGAGCCATCTCTCCAGCCCTAGATTTTATTTTATTTTTTTAAATTTAATTTTTTGTGTGTATTTTGCCTACATGCATGTCTATGCACTGTGGGTGTGCCTGGTGCTTTTGGAGGCTAGAAAAAGGTGTCAGGTCCCCGTAACAATGGTTACAGACACTTGTGAACTGCTGTTATGAGTGTTGGGAATTAAACTCAAGTCCTCTGGAAGAGCAGCTAGGCTCTTAACCACTGAGCCATCTCTCCAGCTCCCTTCCTTGCTTTTAATAAAAGATTTCTAGTAATCTAGTGTCATTATATTGCTTTCATAAAAGTCTATCCATTGGTATTTCATAAGGTAGAATCTTAAAGATCCACCTCTTATCTCATATACTCTTGTTCTTAAAATTCTATATCACTGTTAGATATTTCTGATTAAAATATGATTTTTAATAATTCCCACTTCTGCTCCAAAATTAGTGTTCATAAATATATTAACTCTGTTGGAAAATATGTCTAACAAGGCTTCAAAGACCTAATTAAATCAGTCTGGAAAGCTTTTGTTTTTAGCCTATAACAAGGAATATCATGGGTCAAAGAGTCAAATTCCACAGACATGTACTTTTTATATGTTTTCTCTGTGGCTTCCTGCTCATAGCTACAAGATTTATGGCTAGAATTTTCCAGACCTTAATTTTCAAATGCAGAATACATAATTAAGACCAACTAAACAGGATAGTTTAAATTAGTAGGAAAGTATTTTATTTTAAAAGTTCTAGAGAGACTGTGTGGATTTGAGGATAAAACACCATAGCCAGACGAGGCAGAAGGGCCACATACTTTAGGCCAGCTTTAGGCTATGGTACTATCTCAAACAAACTACCCAAGAAACCCGCTCTTCCTCCTCTTCAACAACAACAACAACAACAACAACAACAACAACAGAATTTCAAGCAGTATTTTTAGTGGTAGAAAACCTGCCCAGCATACTTCAGGCCCTAGCTTCCATCTCTAGCAACAAACATGCTCTTGAGCGTTTTCATTTTTGATGCAGGGTCTTCTATGTTGCCCAGGTTAGATTTGGGTCTGGGGTTAAGTGACCCTTCCATGTTAGCCTCCACAGTAGCTGGGTCTCTAAGGACTACTTCATCCTACAGTCCAGACTCGAGCATTTTCCTGTTTCCCTGCACAGAGCCCAGGATGTAGGTTTGGCTTCCCCGTGGTTTCCATGTGAAGCTCTTCTATCAGTGAGTCCTTTCATTCTTCCACTATTTGCCTTTAATGTTAGGTGGTTAGAGAATGCATTGTCAGTTCTGACTAAGGTCATTTTCCACGGCTGACAGAAAACTGTATACTACAGCTAAGAAACTTCAATTATTTAGGTTTTCTCTATCGAAAGGTCTCTTACGAGTTCTGTGCGTGTATGTGTGTCTGTCTGTGTAGAGGTCAGAGGTTGATGTCAGAATGATGTCTTCCTCATTCTCTTTCCATCTGATTTTTTGAGAAAGGATCTCTTTACTGAGCCCAGAGCTCAGTGATTTGACTAGGCTGATCAGCAGATCCCAGGGACTCTCGTTTCTGTCTTTCTACCACTGGTGGGCAGGGGGTTACTCCAGTGCTGAAATCATAAGTGCAGACTGTCACAGCGAGCTTTTTATATGGGTTTGGGGATCTGACCTCAGCGGCCATGCTTGCACGGAAGCACTTTACCAATCAAGCCTCCCAGCTCCTAAATGTTCCTTCCTATGAGACATTCTGAGTGTCTAGCACATACCAGTAAACCCAGGGATATTTTTGAAGTCTAAGATAGTCTTTTCTACAAAGTCTCCCCATAGAATAGATGTTTAACCCTATTTCCATGCGATCATGTAGGGATGTGGTTCACTGCATTTTCATACAATGCCTGTATATATTATCAGACGAAACCTAAGAGCCTGCTTGCTCCATCAGTGCCCCAGGTGATATCCTCCCCATTCTCTACTCTTGATCAGAGTACACAATGCTCTATAGAACGTTTTCAATTAATATTTCAATTTTGACAAACGCCCTCCTCCATAAACATACTCAAAGAGTTAGCTACATTTGAATTGATTCATTTGCAATATCAAAAACATCTCAAGGGTCATGTTAAGAGGTTTAAAAATATGTACTGGATTAAGAAAAAAAGATTAAATTGAAAGTTGCCATTCTCTGAGCAAATGTTTTTTCTTTCAGAGGCTATATGGCCCCTCCCACTGGCCCTGTGTCCTGCCTGGTTATTCCTCGATGTTCTCTTTTCAACTGCCTCCATCATGCATCTCTGTGCCATTTCCCTGGACCGCTATATAGCCATCAAAAAGCCAATTCAGGCCAATCAGTGCAACTCCCGGGCTACTGCATTCATCAAGATTACAGTGGTATGGTTAATTTCAATAGGTATGTGGGGAATGCCTCTATTTCCATATGGCCAGAATGCCAGCTCTGGTAAGTAGGAAAACTCAGAGGTAAAGGCAATCCACTGAAACCCAGATACTTGTATATCACATTCAGTGTGCAGCTTCTCAGCCATGCCATCAGTAAAATCTAAGTCAGCAGTAAGCCCATGTCTTCAGAATAAACCAGTGCTTACTGAGCTACCATTCCACTTTGATTTTGATATTCAGGAAGTTTAAGCTCCAAAGTATTGGTATTTGTCAACAAGTAGTTAATTAAAGTCTAACTAGCTTGAGGAATCTAGCCCTCAAAGTAAATCAGAAAAAAAAAATTAAATACATCGTAAATCATGTCTATCAGAATAAACAAAAGAGGAGGAAAAAGCCAACCTTGCCAAATTTTGTATGCAGGTACCCAAGACCATAAACTGGCCCAGTAAGTCAGAGTTCCCATATGTACAGATTAAAGGCAGAGTTAAATATAAACTTTAGTGGTTTAACTCTCAAAAAGATGTTAAGCCAATGTTTAGAAATGATTTTTAGACAGAAATCAATTTCCTTTAACCCATTATTTTTCTGAGCTCATTGTTTTTTAAGGATTAGAATTTATTCTGTATATGGTGCTTTGCCTGCACATATGAATGTGCATCTTGTGTGTGCCTCATGTCCAAGGAGAGCAGATGAGGGCATTGGAGTTTCAGCACGTTTTGAGTTACTTTTCCAGTCTGCTGTCATCATTAACACTCAAAGATAGCTGCTGCTAGGGTACCTCAAGAGAGTGTGGCACTCATTCGAAGCTCTCCTGAGTTAGTACCAGAAAAAGGTTCACAGATTTGTAACACATAAACTGACCAGGGATTTACTGCTTCCCAGTAGAAAGAACATTTTTCCCCCCGAGACAGGGTTTCTCTGTGTAGCCCTGGCTGTCCTGGAACTTACTCTGTAGACCAGGCTAGCCTTGAACTCAGAAATTCGCCTGCCTCTGCCTCCCAAGTGCTGGGATTAAAGGTGTGCGCAACCACTGCCCAGCTGAAAGAACATTTTTTGAAAAGGAAAATAATGACGAGACCTGAAGTGCTAAAAGAGGAGAAAACAGCCATTGCTTGTTTCTCTCTAATCAGTGTCAGAACGTGTTCAATAAGGCAAGAAAGATACTGAAATTATCCCCACATTGCTTAAACATTGGCTCTAGAGCCTAAACATTTTTGAAAAGCCTGGGAGGAAGAAGGGTCAAGGAAATATCTTTAGAGAACACAGAGACTTTTATGTCAAACAGTAGATGATCAGAACGGAGAAGAACAGCAGAAATAACGAGGTAGGTCAGGGATCAGCAGTCTTTCTATAAAGGGCAGGAATATGGTGACAGTTTGTCAGAACTTATCTAAACGGAGGCTGGATAACCTGACTTCATAAACATCAAATTTTTGCTAAGTATCTATAATGTGCAAGCTTCTAGGAATATATATATGGACAAAAGCCAGGTGGTGGCGGCACACATCTTTAATCAGGGCACTTGTGAGGCAGAGGGAAGCAAATCTCTGAGTCTGAGGCCAGCCTGGTCTACAGAGTGAGTTCCAGGCTACCCAGGGCTACACAGAAAAACCCTGTCTTGAAAAAGCCAAAAGCACAAAAAGAAAAAAAAGTTACATGGGGGAAAAAAAAAAGACAAAGCTCTGACAGACGGCTTAGCAGCTATGTGCTATGTAAGTACCTTAGACGGCTCAGACTTAAGGTGCTGTAAGAGAGTAAAAGAAAGGCCTGTAACCACCACACCTGGCTCAGGCAGCAATTTTCTAAGGAAGAAGATTTTGTTTTCTCTAAAAAGTTAGGATTACATGATACTCATAGCACTGAAAGATAAAATTCTTAGGTGTGCCTGTACAACCTCAAAGATAATAAGATAGATACTGCCTGAAAACTAGGACACCAAATCTCCAAATTCTCTCTAAATTAATTACCCTGGATATTAACCTTATCTTCTGAATTCTTTTCCAATATGAAGACTAGCAGATGCTCAGTTAGATTCCATTAGTCAAAGGATCTGTTGATAAATCCTGAACAGATTTGAAGGAACTGAAGGTCTCAGGAATTATAAAGCACTCATTAGCAAGATGTTACTAAGATAAACCTCAAAATAACTGATCTAAGAACAGATCATGAATGACTTAATTTATCTAACTTGGTCTTCCTTAGGCATCGCCATCCCAGTCCCTATTAAAGGAATCGAGACTGATGTGATTAATCCACACAATGTCACCTGTGAGCTGACAAAGGACCGCTTTGGCAGTTTTATGGTCTTTGGGTCACTGGCTGCTTTCTTCGCACCTCTCACCATCATGGTAGTCACTTACTTTCTCACCATTCACACTTTACAGAAGAAAGCTTACTTGGTCAAAAATAAGCCACCTCAACGCCTAACACGGTGGACTGTGCCCACAGTTTTCCTAAGGGAAGACTCATCCTTTTCATCACCAGAAAAGGTGGCAATGCTGGATGGGTCTCACAGGGATAAAATTCTACCTAACTCAAGTGATGAGACACTTATGCGAAGAATGTCCTCAGTTGGAAAAAGATCAGCCCAAACCATTTCTAATGAGCAGAGAGCCTCGAAGGCCCTTGGAGTCGTGTTTTTCCTTTTTCTGCTTATGTGGTGCCCCTTTTTTATTACAAATCTAACTTTAGCTCTGTGTGATTCCTGCAATCAGACCACTCTCAAAACACTCCTGGAGATATTTGTGTGGATAGGCTACGTTTCCTCGGGGGTGAATCCTCTGATCTATACACTCTTCAATAAGACATTTCGGGAAGCATTTGGCAGGTACATCACCTGCAATTACCGAGCCACAAAGTCAGTAAAAGCACTTAGGAAGTTTTCCAGTACACTTTGTTTTGGGAATTCAATGGTAGAAAACTCTAAATTTTTCACAAAACATGGAATTCGAAATGGGATCAACCCTGCCATGTACCAGAGCCCAATGAGGCTCCGAAGTTCAACCATTCAGTCCTCATCAATCATCCTCCTCGATACCCTTCTCACTGAAAACGATGGCGACAAAGCGGAAGAGCAGGTCAGCTACATATAGCAGAACGGGCCGCCCTCATCTGAGAGAGGTGATGAGCAGGACGCACGCGCAACATGGAAAGGTACAGAGTGAATGAAAACCCCACCCTCTCCTGAGTGAAGTACCAAGGCTGTCCAGCTTCCTTATCTAAACAAACTCAAGCATGGCTAAAGTAGATCTGATGGCTTCAAACAAACGCAATCTCTACTCTGGTTTTCAAATACAATTAAATAAGTTGATAAATTTCAGTCTTTTAAAAAAAAAGAATGTCAACAAATTTTTAAGTTTCTAATGTGTGTAAAGTTGTGTTAAGAAAGAAATAAAATGAAACAAAAAAATGTTAACTCTCTACGTTTTTAAAAGCACAAAGAACAATGACAGGACCAAGAGGAAAAAGCAAAGACTACAGGATCTAGGCCAGGGGATGGTTCAGTGCTCACCACGAAGGAATAAGGAGTTGGTGTGGTCCCCTGCACCCACATAAAGAGCTGGATGTAGTGTTGCCTGCCTGCGATCTACTGCTGGGAGGCAGAGACAGGAGAATCCCTGAGCTTGGTGGTCAGCCATCTTGCTGATCCAGTGAGCTCCAGATTCAGTGAGACACCCACCCCACAATGCAAACTCAGAAAAACCTGCCCCATACTGAGTCTTCCTCTCCCCACAAATACACACGTAAAACCCTAAAACTAAATCAAACAACAAAAAACCCATCGATCATATTTGTCTGTGAGAGAAGAATGACTTCAATGGTGATATAATTAACGTAGTCATGACTTTCCTCAGTCAGGAAGCTATGTTGACAGAAGCAATGGGGAGGACAGCAGTTAGATTCAGGCAATATAACAGAGCTTAGAAGCACAACTGTTAACAGGCATTTGATGAGCAGAGGCAGGTCCCTGGAAGAGGTGGAGGAGAAAGCAAAGTGTCCTTGGGTACTTGAACCGAGTTATATTCCTTAAAGGCATGAATCAGCATGCTGAAATGGGAATATGGAACCTCAATTCAGAGGCCCGAACAATATGAGATCTCACAAACCCAGGCTACCTCCGCCTGTATTTACCCAACAATGTGGTTGACCTTCTGGAGCAAAATTTTCATTTTTATTGTTTGTTATTTCATCTTGCATTGATACAGGTGGAAATGAGTCAACCTGTACTGGACAGCTGACTAAATTTATAAATGATATTCAGTTTAACCTCACCTCAATCTTTGCACCTACATTTTGTGCCATTTATTTATTTATTTATTTATTTATTTACAGTGTAAATACACTGTAGCTGTCTTCAGACACACCAGAAGAGGGCGTCAGATATCAATTTAGATGTGGTTGCTGGGATTTGAACTCAGGACCTTCAGAAGAGCAATCTTTCTTGCTGAGCCATCTCACCAGCCCTTTTGTGCCATTCTTAATAGGGATCAGTAAATAGTAGTCAATTCTCTTGGCTGTTGATGTATCCATTCAATGCTATTTACACAAATGGTAAGCAAACATAGGTAGGGGGAAGTGGTAATAATGACAAGCCCATACCTTAGCTTTGCCATTGCAAGCTGACATGAATTTATACCTTGTTCTCCTGCTCTGTCCCTGAGCCCTTCTAGGCGATTGAGTTTAGGATGATTATTTTATGAAATGTACGAGCTATGGAAAATCTTGTTACAAGTAAACCAGACATATTCCTCTAGTGGTAGAATCTTTTCCTAAAGCATGGATGTGATGCACAGACCCCAACATGTTACATATATGCATTGGCTCTGTATCATCTGCCAGCCAAAGTATATCTCATTTAATCCATTTATCATTAAAACATTAGGCATTTTGCCGTAGTGGTCTTGATGCTTCCAATAGCAAAAGGATGTATTAGGTTAGTTAAAAAAATAAAATTATTTATACTATCCCATCCCCCAAAAAGAATAAAAGAAACAAAAGCCAGACACAGAAAAAAAATATTCTTCTTTGGTTAGAGGTTGTAATCTGATGAGTCTGTTGTATGTTAAGATTTATATTCTTGTCATGGCAAACATATTTTTCTCCCTTCTGATGCTTCAGATCAAACCCAGGGCTTCATGAATGCCAAGAAGGGTGTCCTATAACTGAGCCCCTCCCTAAGTCCCATCCCTAAGGAGACTTGTCAGACATCACACTGATAATATTCAAAACTCTATACTGTACTTTATGCACCAGGAAACATGTACAACTGTTTCATAAGTTCTAATCATATAGTTATCAGTAATACTTCCAAATACCTAACATGCTTGATACTGTTCACAGATTTCTATTACCGCTCAAAAATATATGCATGTCTACAAAAATAATTACAGAACCCATAAACTAGCATCACTATTACTTAAACAGAATCCTCAACCTTGTCTATAGCTAATGAGATCATTTTAGCATTTCTAGAATAGTTTACTGATTGAAATATAACATTAATATCAACTATTTAAGAAAAGGGAGCTGGGCGGTGGTGGCGCATGCCTTTAATCCCAGCACTTGGGAGGCAAAGGCAGGCGGATTTCTGAGTTTGAGGCCAGCCTGGTCTACAAAAGTAAGTTCCAGAACAGTCAGGGCTACACAGAGAAACCCTGCCTCAAAAACCCCACCCCCACCCCCCAAAAAGAAAAGGGACAAGTTTCAAATTTTTACCACTAGTATTTAACTGTAATTTCTATTTTATGAATACTTTAAAGAAATTTATAATTTGACGGGACCAGAGAGATTATTCAGTGATTAAGGGCACTAGACAATCTTACAGGTTTGATTGCCAGCACTTACAACTCTAACTCCAGTTCCAAGGGATCTGGTGGTGATAACAAAGTAGTATACAGATGTACATGCAGGCAAAACATCACACACATTAAAAGAAAAAAAAAAGGGCCCCTCAATAGATGTCGCCATGGTTGGCCTTAAACTTATGATCCTCTTGAGGCTGGGATTACAGGCACGTACTGCCAAGGTGTCTGTCAACTCTCCTAAACCTGTGTGTGTTTGTGATTTTGTCTTCTGATAGTGCTGAGGATCAAGCTCAGGGTCTCGCAGATGGTAGAAAACTGCTCTACCATGGAGCTACATCCCAAGTCCTATTTTTATTACTGATCATAACCATTATAAAGAAATTAATGGCCTACAGATCTGAAGAAAGAATAAAAGTAGCATAACCTCATGATCTAGCTTGTGAATAAAGAGAATAATTCAGATAAGAACTTTACACAAAGATAATTTCATTTAAGAAAAAAATGAATAAATGTTTTTGGTATTTATGTCCAATAAGCAGTATTTAAAATGTTTTTTAAAAATCAAGGAGAAATACATTTTTTAGCTATTGCAGGGTCATCTAAAGAGTGGTGTCTAGAGAGCAGAGCACACGCCTGTACTCCTAGTACTGGGAGGCTGAGGCAGCATGGCTATGAGTTTAAAGCTATCTTGAGTTACAAAATCACAATGAGTTATAAGCCAACCCGGAGCAAGAACCTGTCTCAAAAGCCAAAACGTGAGCCTACTGGGAAAATGGAAATGACAAAATGGAGGATTCTGGAAGGATGGTTCAGCAGCTAAGAGCATCGGTGCTTTGCAGAAGACTTAGGCTCCATTTCCAGCAATCACAACAGTAGCTCACAACTGCCTGTACGTACAGATCCAGGGGATCTGATGCCTGTTTCTAGTCTCCGTGGGCACTGCATACATGTGATGTATATACATACATGTAGGTAAAAGGTTTATACACATAAAATTTTTTTAAAAAATCAAATAAATGACTAGACGTGGTGGCGCACACCTTTAATCCCAGCACTTGGGAGGCAGAGGCAGGTGGATTTCTGAGTTCGAGGCCAGCCTGGTCTACAAAGTGAGCTCCAGGACAGCCAGGGCTACACAGAGAAACCCTGTCTCGAAAAACCAATAAATCAATCAATCAATCAATCATATACTTGAAAGTAAATGTCATACGGGAAAACACATAGGACTTTAGATAACAGGACACATACTTCTCAAGTGTTAAGGGTAACAAGGAAGTTTGAGAGTAATAGTATTCAAGGAAGACAGCTCTGAGAAGCACATGGCAGAGAAACCTGGATTCATCTATCTCAGACTGTCAGGAATCTAAGGCTCATCATTTAGATCCACAGCAATTGGAACTTTGCTAAGTACTGTGAAACTTGATAACCTTAGCTTAAAAATATATACACAATATAGGCCAATGACATGGCTCAGTAGGTAAAGGCACTTTAACGCCAAGCCTGACGACTTGATCTCTGGGAACCTACATGGTGGAAAGAGAATTGACTCTCACAAGTTTTTCTCTCGCATCCACATGTGTGCTATGGTACATACACGTCCACATACATACATATACACACAAACAAATGTGTGTAACAAAACATTTAAAAAGAACACTTATTGATTTCTAAGTTCCTTTCACCTTTAAAAATAATAAACAGAGAAAAACTTGAAGAACTTCTTTAACTCTAGTCACTTAAAGTAACTGACCACATTTAACTTTCCTCATCATACAGATTTTGGCAAGACAGTCTCTCAATAATTCCTAGCCCTCACTTCTTCAAGGACATATTTTGGAAAACAACTCATAAGACGCTCAGAGAATCATTTGCCCCATGCAGGGTACATACACACAACCTCGGCTACTTAGGAAGCTGAGGCAGGAGAACCACTTGAGCACAGACCAGCCTGGCTAACACTGGGGCCAGCACAGAACTCATCTGACTCACTCGCACCATCGGAAGGTCATGCTATGAGGAGTTTATTAACAAAAGATGGCTCATAGGTGACACCTACTGCTGAAACCGGAGATTTAGCACATGTAGGAACCACAGGAAATACAGGGGTAAAAAGTTAAAACAAGCAAAGGAAAACTGAACAGAAAAACGTATTTACTTCTCAACCCACAACATAGCTCAGACACACAGAACTAACCCTATCGTCCTTGCTCTGAACTTTGACATGGTTAAGTATTTTAGTTTCTATTTAAGAATCCGAAGACGAACAGAATCCACAGTTAGAAATTATTACCTGAACAAAATGAAGCCAAGTGACTCCACTGCTGCTCTTCTGACATCATCATTGACATCACTTACCTAGGGGGAAATTTAGGGTGATTAGAACACACATTTCATTAATAAGCTGATACAAACTCCCCATCATTAAATATAAATTAGGCTTTATTTAATAGTATTTCTTCATTAAGTCTTTTTCCTTACAATGTATATCAAAATAAACTATATAACTTAAGTATATACAGTAAATAAACTTAAAAAATAATGATACATGTAGATTTTTAAAAGTCTTTCCTGGGGGCTGGAGAGATGGCTCAGCGGTTAGGAGCACTGACTGCTCTTCCAGAGGTCCTGAGTTCAAATCCCATTAACCACATGGTGGCTCACAACCATCTGTAATGAGATCTGACGCCCTCTTCTGGTGAGTCTGAAGAGAGCTACAGTGTACTTATATATATATAATAAATTAAAAAAAAAAAAGTTTTCCTGGCACACCGTTAATCCCAGCACTAAGAAAGCAGAAGGAGGTGCATCTCTGTGAACTTGAGGTAAATATTATCTTCATATGAAGTTCAAAACCAGCCAGGGTTACATAGTGAGATCCTGCCTCAAAAAATAAAAATAAAAACAACCACAAAACCCTCCTTTCCTTAACTTAGGGGAAAAAAATTATAGAATTCTACTTTGAAGCTTCTTAGATGCCTTTGTAGCATGGTGAAATTTAAGGTTCAGAACTACTTAAGAATAATTCAGTTGCAGCTTTCATGAGTTCTAAGAGTTATAAGGAATATCAAACATTTCTTCAATGTTGTTTCCATACAATATGCTCTAAGACGAAGGAAAATACAAATGGTCACAATATAATTCCTACTATACTATGCTGACTGTGGTGGTTTGAGTGAAAATGGTCCCCATAGGCTCATAGAGAGTGGCACTATTGGGAAGTGTGGCCTTGTCAGAAGAAGTATGTCACTGGGGTTGGGCTTTGGGGTTTGAGAAGGCCAAGCCAGGTGCAGTGTCACTCTTTCTCAATGCTGCCTGCAAGAGAGAACTCTCAGCTCCCTTTCCAGCACCGTATCTGCCTGCATGCCGCCATGCTCCCTGCCATGATGATAACGGACTAATCCTCTGAAATTGTAAGCCAGCCACAATTAAAAGCTTTCCTTTATAAGAGTTGCTATTGCCATGATGTCTCTTCATAGCAATAAAACCCTAACTAAGACAATGACCATGCACAAACTCTAATCAATAATGTGAGACAAGTGTGTCTCTTGAAAGAAGAGGTAAGCATCAATTTCAAACCTTTCTACACTGGAAGTGATGTTATTTTTCCTTTTCCCATTGTGATAGGAATTCACTAAGTTATATGTGGAATGAAAACTACTTGAACTGGCAACATTCTCACTAAACTATGAAATCAAAAAGACTGTGAAAAAGCCTGCTGGAAAGCATGGGCATCAGGCTTTCTGTGCAGATTTCTTGAAATAGACCATGTTCCTGTCAGTGGGACTAAAGTTAATTTCACTGGCTAGAAAACGTGGTTTCTTGATATGCCTATCTTAGGATGATCAAATATTCTCACCTGATCTTGTCTCTTACAAACAAGAATGCCCCTTGGGGTAGTTTCAGAAATTACACTTGACTGATTTTGAAGACTATGCATGCTGACATAGTACTGTTCTATTTCATTCTAAAAACCGACCGCTGAATTATGGACTTCTGTGTCCAATGAATAAGAATCTGAACTTGAGACCACTGACAATGGTCATACATATAAATGTATATATGATGGTCATATATACAATGTACATAACCTATACCTCTTTGTGGTGGTTTGAATAGGTATGCTCCCACAGACTCATGTGTTTGAATGCCTGGCCCATAGCAGGTAGCATCCTTAGGAAGTGTGGCCTTGTTGGAGGAAGTGTGCCACTGTGGGAGGTGGGCTTGGGGTTCTCTGATGCTCAAGCTATGCCAGAGTAGTACAGTCTCTCCTTGCTGCCTGCAGATTAAGATGTAGAACTCTAATTCTGAGCTCTGTCTCTAGCACCATGCTCGCCTGAATGCTGCCAAGCTTCCCACCATAAAGACAATGGACTAAACCTCTAAAACTGTAAGCCAGCCCCAATTAAATGTTGTCTTTTATAAGAGCTGCTGTGGTCATGGTGACCCTTCACGCAATGAAACCCTAACTAAGACATCTATACTGTCCACCTGCAAACTTCCCCTTCCCTCCTGAAAAAGATTAGAGTACTTACAGCAACATGTAGCAGGCGCCGAATGGCTTTGTTGTTACCAGAGCCACAATAAGCCATGGCTACAGTATACATTCCAGATCTTCTAAGAATTGGGTCCTAAGAAAGAATAATTCCCATTATTCCTCAAAAGTGACTGCTGCTGGGCACTGTGAAGCAAGCCTGTAGTCCTAACTTCCTGGAGGCTCAACTGGGAGGTCTGAGTCCAGTTGTTACAGAAAAGCCTGGGAAATACAGTAAACCCCACTCTGAACACAAACATCTCACTCCACCCCACCCCCAAATAGCAATAAACCAAAATAATAACTTATTGAATAATAGACAGGCTCCTTTAATGGAGAAATCATAAACTTTAAAATAATTCATTTATTAATGATAATGCTCAAAGTGAATGGGAAAAATGAACCCTCAATAAAGAAGGAATTGTTCTAACAGTCTCTGCAATTATTTCTATCCTGCCTTATATTTTCTGGGAAGTCAAGTTACTATCAATAGAACCAGCTATATGAAATCAACTCCCACTTTGGAAATAAAAACCAAATAAGACAGGTAATATTTCCATATTCTTTCTTTTTTTCTTATTTTTGGTTTTTCAAGACAGGGTTTCTCTGTGTAGCCCTGGCTGTCCTAGAACTGACTTTGTAAACTGTCAGAGACCATACCTTGAGAAAAAGCCCTTCACAATCTCCAACTCTGACAGGCCAAATGACCTCGTGCTAGGAGCCAGTTGTCACTACCTCCTCCCTGTTCCCTTCCTGGCACCTGAGGCTGTAAAAGCTGAATTATAGTCCCCTCTTCCCCATCTCTTCCTGGCTCCCATGACTTCCAAGAACATGAGTTACACCTGAGCCAGGCCTGACACCCCAAGGCTGTTAAGGAGGATCTATGTTCTGGAGATAAGACGCAGAGTACCCGCTGCCTGGAGCCTGACTTCGGCCCTCATGTCAGCAGATGCCCACCTCTTTGTTCTTTGTTAATTCCCCCTCAACCCCTCCCTATTCCCCACGATGTATGCTTTAAAACCCGGCGTCTCAGCCTAATAGACGGAGACCTTGATAGGACCCTCTACTTGGTCTCCAGCTCCTTTTTCTCTTCCTCCCATTTTCTTCCAGGTTAGCGGTCCCCCTCGCACCCACGAGTAACTGAATCCTGCGGGACGGGATAGTAAACTAGGCTTCACAGAGATCCCTCTGCCTCTGCTTCTGCCTCCAAAGTGCTGGAATTAAAGGTATGAGCCATGGTCATATTCTAATTCACATTTTCCTTATCTAATTCTTGAATATGGAACAATGAGTGGAAGAAATTCAGAGTCTGATAGCTGAATGAAATAATTAGTAATCCAGCCAATGAACTATAATGTATTAATCACATTACAAAGAAGAGAGTGACTCTGGCTACCTGCTGCATGCAACACCATCACAAAAATAAAAGGTATCAGAAAACCTTTACTCAAGTAAGTACAGAGAATGCCAATGTTTTATGATTAAAAAAGAAAAAAACCCAGTAAGACAAACATTATACCTTATTAAAGGAGTATTAAGCCAGGCAGTGGTGGTACATACCTTTATTCCCAGCACAGTTAGAGGCAATCAGATCTCTGTGAGTTTGAGACTAACCTAGTCTACAGAGCAAATTGCCAGAAGCCAGGGATACACAGAAAAACCCTGACTCATGCTTAAGGCACACCTTTAATCCTAGCAACTGGGAGGCAGAGACAGGTCTACATAGCAAGTACCAGGACAGCCAGGTCTGTTACAGAGAAAACTTGTCTCAAAATCTGGAAAACAACCAACCAACCCTAACTTGGGGAGTGCAGGGTGAAGCAGACAACTATTTAAGCATTCAAAAATATTATAAAATGTAGGATGCGGGGGGTGGGGGGGGTGGGAGAGAAAGCAAGTAGAATCTCACCTTGTCACGACAGAGAGACTCAATGAGAGCATCAGCCTCCTCCATCCTCCCGTACATCACTAACGCAATGCCAACTGCCAGACCGCGCAGAATCTTCTCGTGTTGAGTCTCTTGTGCATAGCCAACCATATCCTCAATCGCCTGGGCATTTTTAGAACCTAACATAACCAAACCTAAGGCTAGGCCAGCTGCCTCCCCTGTAGTAAAGAGTAAAATAATGAACAACAGCAATGTGTAGAGTAAAGATATCCAATTGAAAGTGGCACCTATTTGCATCAGTTATCAAAATAACTATTAGCCTTCTGAGAAGAACTAACATTTTTTTTTTAAGATTTATTTTATGTGTGAGTGCTTTGCCTACATGTGTGTATGTGTAATCACAGATATGCCTGGTGCTAGCAAAGCCAAAAGAGGATGGTAAATTTCTTAGAACTAGAGTTATGAGTAGTTGGAAGCCACCACACGGGTGTTGGGAACCAATCCCAGGTCTTCTGTAAGAGCAACAAGTGTTTTTAACTACTGAACTATGTCCACGGCCCTTGCCACCCTTAATAAAAGTACTTTTTACTATTATTTATTTATTTAATGTATGTATGTGTGTGTGTGTCTGTACACATGCATGTTTAAAAAGGTCAGAGGGAGTTGGATACCCTGGAGCTGGTATTACAAGTGGTTTTGAGCTGCCTAATGTGTATGCTGGGAATTGAAGTTAGGTATAAGAACATGGGCTTTTAACTGCTGAGCCATCTCTCCCCAACAAATTTTAAAAAGAGAGACAGTGTATGTGGAAGTACATCCATATACAATTTTTCTTTTAAATCTTGACAGTATTCACCATCAATCTTGTAATAAAGTCAAGAGATACTATGCTAATTAAAAAAAAATAAAATTATCACTAAGCACCATAGAATATCCTCAGGACACATATAGTCCTGTTTAATAACTTTCTATTTGCACAAGTAACTTCTGTCAGAGCACTCTGTATACACTCCTTTAGAAAGCCTACATTAAACAAAACAAAGCAAAAAAAACAAGATAAACTCGCTAAATGGAGCAAATTCTGCTCCCTTTTTAACAAGAGAAAACTTTGATTTTAAGGACAACAACTAGCTAGCTTTTCTATCATGTAATGCCAACTGCAAGAGTAGGTAAGAATTTTCTCATCTTGAGATTTTAGAAAACTCCTTTAAAGGAGACTATAAAAAGGCATGTAAAAACATGACAAGTATATTAATCACAAGGTTTCCTGTTCCCAGGAACAAGGGCTCACCTGTCACAGCATCATCCTGATACAGGTTTGTTTTCAGCAAATCATACACATCCTGACGTGCAGTTCCCATTGCAGCCAAACCAAGGCCCAGGCTGCCTCCATGTCGAACAATCTAGGGCAAAAAGCATTGGCTCCAATAATCCACAACACAGGACTTCAAGCCAAACTTTGATTCTAAAGAACACAGGTGTACGCACATCCACCCCACAACCCCCACCTCACCTAGGCTGGTTTACACTCACTGTGTAGCTAAGGGCGATCCTGAACTGTTTGATCCTACCTCTACTGCAGAGGGTGTCCCAGATAATCAGGAGCCCTGTGGTAACCTAGGCAATTTTATTTATGTATCTGTTGGCACAAACAGTGACTTGAAAAGTATGTGAGAGAAAAGACAATGGTCAGAGCACACCTCCATTACTTTACCTGAGGAAGACTGAACAATATAACAGGCAAATACCAGGAAAGGGTTAGGGAGCCAGGTAGGTGACATCGCAGATGTCTGTGGGCGTAGGAGGAGGAAGAGGCAGTACAGACGAAGAAGCCAGAATGAAAAGGAGAAAGCACCTAACGTGGTTGTGAAGTAAGAGAGAATGGGTGAGAACACAAGGTTGGTCTTCATGTGAAGGAGGCTTTGGAAGTTGTCCATTTTGAATGTACAGTTCACTCTTACTGATGGCGACACTCCAGATTGCTCTGGGAGTTCTTTTCCCACTGGCTGACCTTGGTGGAGCTGTCATTTAAGAAGTTCCCACCTTGTCCTAACTGAAGTGTGGGCGCTACTAAAGCCAGTGCAGGAGGGTGCCCCACCTCTAGAATTGTAATGTCTTCAACTAGAGAAATCAAAAGGACAAAAATATTTCAAGTTTGTTCATCCTGACAACAGGTCCTGGGAGAGCTAACCCCCATTAGCTCCTGTTTATATTTAATGCATCACTCAGAATTGCCCAGCTTTGAGTAAAAAGCTGGTTCGTTTAACATCTTCACTAATTATATAAGATACTTTTGATGAAGTCCTTGCTTCACTGAGAAGAGGCGTCTATTACTAAGTCTTTTGTTGTTTGCTTTGTGTGTGTGTGTCCATAAACCATCCAGTAATGGTTCATGCTACTCTGGATGCCCTGAATTTCCTTTAAAATGGTATAGTTAACCAGGTGTAAAGTAAGGTCAATACAGTGATAACATTCCATGATCTTTAAGTAAGGCCACTGCATGGTCTTTTTAATTTACTCATTCATTCATTCATTCATTCATTCATTCATTCATTCATTCACTCACGACAGGGTTTCTGTGAGTAGCCCTGGATATCCTAGAACTCACTCTACAGTCCAGTACTCTGGCCTGAAACTCAGAGATCCCCCAGCCTCTGCCTCGTAGGTGCTGAGGTTAAAGGTATTCGCCATCAGTACCACACAGCTGAGACCACTGTGTTTCAGACACTTAAAACTGCCTTGTTTCAGCTGGTCTTAAAGGACTAAGAAGCACACTTTTTTTTTTTTCCAGCTGTGACTCCAGACAGGATCCAGAGAGGAAGTGGGGAGCCTCTTCTCTGGGTTTGATGGAGAGTTCCTTTACCCTTCTGTGTTAGCCTCTTAAAGTACAGTATCAACCTTAAAAGGGCACAGGAAAGGGTGAAGAAGCACAATTTTAAGAGGGGAAATGCCTAGTAAGTCTGATGGCTCAGAGCTGTGATTCCAGCGCTCAGGAGGCCGAGGTAGAGAATGTCTGAGCTGGAAGGCAGCTTGAGCTAAATAGCAAGACGCTATTTCAAGAAAACCAAAACTCAAACAAAAGCAGCATCAACACAAACCCCAAAATTACTATTGAAAGGACTGTTTTTGGTTTCCCAAATCCTAAGAAATCTATTCACTGAAATACTGAGCAAATACATAATTTCCTTGATCAGTGGTTCTTAATCTCCCTAATCCTGCAACCCACTAATACAGATCCTCATGTTGTGGTGACCTCCAACTATAAAATTAGTTTCATAGCTACCTCATAACTATAATTTAGCTGTTATGAATTATAATGTAAATATCAGATATACAGGATATCTGATATACAACTCCTGCGAAAGAGTCATTTGACTCCCAAAGGGGTCGAGACTCACAGGTTAAGAACCACTGTCCTAGATTCTCAAACAATGGAGATTTGGTTTTTCACCCTAATACTTACATCATTGCTGGCATTCTTGAGCTGATTAAGGAGATAGTCAATTATGTCACCACCATGATTGGCATGAATGAGACCCAATGCATAGAGACCGCCCCCTTCCTGATAGGCTGATCCTGGAGAAGTGTCCTTAGGAAGGTATGTTGCCATTAACTGTAGTGCTTCCTTCTCATGGCCCTGCGAATTTGAGTCACAAAGAGGTAAGAAAAACAGAGGAAAGCAGCTGCAGCGACTTCTCCAGAGCGCCCACTTGATGGCTGGGACAGAACTTGCTCTCATCCACCAGCTCCACCATTCAAACGTGAGACTGTAGAGACCCAGAGAGGCCTGGTTAGAAAATATTCTAACTGGATCCATTTTTTACTTTGTTTTACAAATGTTTCCCCAAATAACTTTGACTACACAGCATTTTAATAAACTGTTAGAAAATGGCTTAGTTCTCACAGGAAGAGGAATTCTACCTTTTACTAAAAAGAAACAGACACTTATTTAGTGCCTTCTTTACTTCACTCTTCCCTGTCCCAGGACTGACCTGATCTGACAACATATACGTGTTGATTAATTGCAATAAATTTATGTTCCTTAGCCCCCCCCAAAATGGATTCCTCTGCACTGGCCAGTCATAATGAATAAAATCTATTACCTTATGGATTACACCCAAGCTGGCCGTTGCAGTAAATTTGGCCCAGTTGGTGGCTCTGGCCAACCATTCCAAGTTATCTCTGTAAAAAAGAAAAGCAATTTGAGCATTATTACTCCCAACTTCCTCCTCAGTAAGCGGTTCCCTTTTTGGAGAAAGAATCTACTACTCTAGCCCAGACTGGTCTTCAACCAGTCATCCTCCTGCCTTAGCCTCCCAAGCTCTGGAATTTTTTTTTTTTTTTAAAGATAGAGTTTTTCTGTGTAGCACTAGTTGCCCTGGAATTCAATCTGTAGATCAAGTTAGCACTGAACTCAAATCTGAGTGCAGGTGTTAAAGTGTGCACAACCACCACCCGGCTCTTCAGATTCTTAAATAGAAGATATATAATTCTACTTTCAATAAAGGGAAAATCATGTATCTTTTTCCTTCAAGTTACCTAAAGAACTAATAAAAGTTATTACCTTTACTTTGAAATAAGTAAACATAAAACAAACAATATATATCTAATAAGCAAAACATACTTAAAATTCAAGACTAGCTAAAAGTACAATAAGAGATACTATCAGTGCAATCTTGGTTTTAAAGCCATTTAGGGGAGTGGTGCTGAACGAAGAGAGCTCAGTGGTTAAGAGCAGGTACTGTTCTCACAGAGCGAGAACCGAAGTTCCGTTTCCAGCACCCAAGTCAGTGGTTCACAACCTCCTGGGAATTCAGCTCCAAGGGATCTGACACCTCTTCTGGCCTCCAAATGCAACCATACACACCCCATCCCCAGACATACAGGAATATAGACATTTTAAAAAATTGCACCAAGGTAGAATTCTCCAAGCATATTTACCTAAGAAACTGGTCACTGGTAGTACCACAGTGCATGAATGAGTTTGCTATTACAGTTGCTGTATGACACACAGAATTTCGTACTGCATCCTACAAAAACAAACGCAGAGACTTCTTTATCACTGGCCAAGTATTTATACATACATTGCTCACATACTCTATTCTGCAGCAAAATCAGAAAACAATTGAAATGAGATTTAACATATGAATCTTGGGACATCTCTTTATGTAAAGATAAAATAGCTAGTCTGTAAAAATAAGACAAAGAGTTTTATTTGCAGTATTAACTTAAGATCACGGTCAGACTTATGTTTGTTTTATGGCACAGGTTTGATGTCACCCAAACAGGCCTGAACTTGCTTGAGCTCCTGACACTCTGATGTCAACTCCAGCCTGTGGAGTCTAGGAGTATCACAACCCAGCTCAATTACAGATCTGAAGTGTGAATTCAGATTTCCTACTCCCCTCTTTCTAAAGAGTCTAACTATTCAGTTAACTACTCAGACATTTCTATTTCTCCTCAGCATCTTGCCTGATGTCTCCAAGGTGTTGGAGTAACTTAAGTAGCAATGCTATAATTTTTCTCACCTGTACCTCTGACAGTCAACAAATTATATACGCATCAATGTAGGAATGTATTTACAGTACTGGGGATATAACCCAAGGCCTTTTACATTCCAGGCAAGCTCTCTACTCTTGAACTACCTCTGGAGCCCTAACAAACTTATACATTTTTGAATCTGTATCTTTTTGCTATTTGTAATCATGTACTTAAGGTTTCAGAAGGCACTATATATATGTTCATAAATCAAACACTGTTTAGTCACTGAATAGCATGTGGCTATAAGGAAAGAGCAAATGTCTCTAGGAAGGCATACTGAGTAAGAAAGAAGAAAGATTTTTCAAATGCTATTTATCTTTTTCATATGAAACATTTTACTCCTAAGAAAAAGTTTATTTAGTGCACTACAAAGAGATCAGTGGACTAACAACAATAATGAGCCATACCTTGAAAATACCATGTTGTGTGTGAGTGTTCACGTGGGAACATGTGTCACCTCAGGTGTCAGTCCCCAGGAGCTGACCACCTTGCTTTTTGAGACAGGGTCTCTCACTGGCCTGGCGTTCAACAAATAGGCTATGATGGTTAGCTGGTGAGCCCCAGGGATTCGCCTGATTCCCCAACACCAGTATTACAAACATACATCATGACACCCACCAACTGTTTTGTGGATTCTGGGGACTGAACTCATGTCTTTGTGTTTGCAGAACAAGCACTTCAGCAGCTGAGCTACTGTTCTGCCCTTTAGAACTAAAGATGCAATCACACCTGCTCAAAAACTAAAATTTGTTTGGATCAATATCTCAATAAACATAACAACAAAGTCTGAGTCTGCTCAAGACTGATGGCAGAGTGGGAAATACAGTCATATAAACTATATTAATATCCTGACCGTACTGTCATGTTCAACTGTTAAGATAAAAATATATTTAAAATGAAAACAACAAATTTGCCACACTTCTGAACAGTGACTAGGACAACAGGAACTCAATCCTTGCTACTTCCTTCCTACTCAAGTAGGACCTTTCTCATGCTGGAAAGTCAATGCAGAGACAACTCACACATGCTGAGCAGATGTTCTTACACGGAGGTCAGCCGCACTCATTGTTATTTTTACAAAACCTTTTGTTTGTTTGTTTGTTTGTTTATTTGTTTGTTTGTTTGGGGTTTTTTGGTTTTTTTTTTGTTTTTTGGGGGTTTTTTTGTTTTTTTGAGACAGGGTTTCTCTGTGTAGTCCTGGCTGTCCTGGAACTCACTCTGTAGACCAGGCTGGCCTCGAACTCAGTAATTCACCTGCCTCTGCCTCCCAAGTGCTGGGATTAAAGGCGTGTGCCACCACGCCTACTTGCAAAACCTCTAACATCTTCTTGATTATATGCATAAAGCAAAGCCTCAGAGGTCTAAGAGAATGCTCCATAACAGAACACTTCCTACCTTTGTGTTTTTCAGAATCATGAGGTCTGTGTTATTATTTCGTATTAGGAACTGCAGGTGTAATTCAATAGCCATTTCACCACTTAAAATCTTAATCATTTTCAGTGTCTGGTCCTTGGGCTCTGGACTCTAGCAAAACAAAAAGGAATAAAAATATTAATATCAATAAAGATCACTATGCCAATTTTATTTCATCAGTCTTAAACCAATGAAAGCAATCACAGCCACATGCACACACACTTGCATACTCACAATACACAACATATAACACACTCTCATACACACACCCTCCTTTTCTCATGTTTCAATGACAGGATCTAAAAAATTCAACTCTCATTGTTTGGATAAACCACAATATCCTTTATTACATTTCACTGAGATAGACTACAAGTTCAAGAGAAGAAAACAATTTATATCAAGGAAGCTTTTTAAGCCAAAATTTATTTTATGTTTTTTTTTTTTAATTTGTATATGTCTGTGAGAATGTATGCCATGTGTGTGCAGGTATCAGAAGAAAGCATCAGGTTTCCCAAAGATGAGTTACAGATGGATGGGAGCCTTCTAACATGGGTGATAGGAACCCATCTAAGGTCTCCTGAAAGCAACAGTTTTAACTGCCGAGCTACCTCTCAGGACCCCATGGTAACTCATATTTACTTTATCTGTGTGGGTGCTTGCCTTTATGGATTGGCTGTGCACCATTTCCATGCCTGGTACCCAGAAGCCAGAAGGAGGAATAAGATGCCCTGGAACTGGAGTTACAGATAGCTGTGAACCACAATGTAGGTGCTAGAACTAAATCTGGGTCTTCTGGATGAATTTTCATAGAAAATCCATTTTTATAAAATGACTCTGACATCACAAAACAAAAAACCCAAACTTTCAAAAAAACTAAAGTATATATATATTATGTATGTAAAACAATGTGCTGGTCATGGTGGCACACACCTTTAATCCCAACACTTGTCAGGCAGAATTCAAGTCTAATCTAATCGTACTGAATTACAGCCAGTGCTGCAGAGTGACAGCTCCCCCTGTCTCCCCACCCTACCTCAAAATAAAGAAGAAAAAGAAGCAGAAGAAGAGGAGGAGGAGGAAGAGAAAGAAGAAAGAGGAGGAAGAGAAAGAAGAATAAAAAGCACCATGAGAGTCCTTGAGCACACTCTAGGCACACTCACCGCATCTGGTGTCTTCCCAGCCACTGCACTGGCTGTCTTCTCCTCCGTCTCCATGGGGTCACTGAAATGAGGAAAGTCAACTGTCAACACTTCAATAAATCTCTTCTAAATAGAAGTTACAGGCAATTTAGTTATAGCGTAGATCTGAACTATGTCCAAATTAGTCTACAAGAAAATATATTTACTTTGTGGGTATTATTCAATAAGAAATAAGACTCTAGCATCTCTAAGATGGAAGAAGCAGTTACTAAATTTCCCCCAAATAAACTCTTTAAAAAACAAAAAATAAACAAAAACAAATCTAGTTAGCAAAATTCCTGAATAATAACTACAACTAGAACAGGGGACAACAAATTCTTGTGCATTCCTCAGTCAGGTAGAGATGGACCACCAGCAGCTAAGAAAACAGTGTTCAGTAAATCCTGGGATCCCCTCAAATCTAAAGCCAGACAACTGACACTTCCTTCTAGGTCAGAGGACAATGCTGGAGAGAAAACACACACTGCTGTTTTGTTTGCTACCTCACAAACACAACACAAGAGAAACAAAGTTTTAGAAAACATTGAAAATAGAAAAATAAGCTTAAACACGCCACCTCTGTAAAAGTTTAGGAAAGCGAATTTTAGTAAAATAAATCAAAGAAAATTATAATAATGTACAATATTATATGAGAAATCTTATTTTAAGTAGTAGACATTTCAGGCATGGTGGCACATGCCTTTAATACTAGCATTAAGGAGGCAGAGACAGGTGGAGCTCTGAGTTTGAGGCCAGTCTGGTCTACACAATGAATTGCAGGCTAGCCAGGATTACACAGCAAGATTCTTTCCAAAAGGGAGCGGGGGAGGGGGAAGGGAGGGAGTATTTAAAATCAAAAAAAGAGAATCAGGGCTGGAGAGATGGCTCAGCGGTTAAGAGCACTGATTGCTCTTCCAGAGGTCCTGAGTTCAATTCCCAGCAGCCACATGGAGGCTCACAACCATCTGTAATATGATCTGATGCCCTTTCTGGTGTGTCTGAAGACAGCTACAGTGTACTCATAAATAAAATAAATCTCTTAAAAGAGAGAGAGAGAGAGAGAGAGACAGACAGACAGAGACAGAGAGAATATCAGACTGGGTGAGAACGTAGATCATTCGATAGTGTTTGCACAGCATGCATGAAGCACTGGGTTCAACCCTTATCACTACAGAGAACTGCACAGTAGCCAATGCGCTTATCATCCCAGCACTCTGCCAGCCTGGGGAAAGCTCCTGTCTCAAAACAAAACAAATCAGAATTAGAGAAACTCAGATGCAACTACTAGAAATTTTCAGATGAGGAAAAAAAAGTCTAATCATTTCAGAAAAGATTAACTCACAATGAAATGACAGCAGAGAAACATAGAACGACTTTAAAATGAATTCAAGAACAAAGAAAAAATTCAACAAAAAAATTCTATAAATAAACAAGGGGGGAGAGCAGGAAACTAAATGTTATTCCCTCACATCAGGAACAAAGGAGAGTCACTTTCATTCTATTCTACAATACAATGGGAATCCCAGCCAGTGCAGAAAGAAGGGGAAAGAGGAGGTACAGAGAGAAAGGGAGACGTGATCTATTTATTGGCAGATGTTTGTATGATTCCTATAGACAAAGTTTTATAGAAAGGTCGATCTGTTTTTAAATTTTTCTAAAGCTAAAAAGTAAATAAAGAAAAGTACCATGTTCATAGATTATGGGCTGAATATTGCCAGGGTTACAGGTTCAGTATTGTGAGATTTCAGTGAAGAGATTCAACATAATCCCAGTCAAAATGCCCACAGGCTCACAGAAACGCAACAGATTTATAATAGCCACAATAAAAAAAAAAGAATCAAAGTGGATCTAGGGGTTTGAGATGTATCTCAGTGGTAGAGTGTCTGTACAGAATATACAAGGATCCTAGCAATGGGATAAAAACATCTGAGTGTAAGACACCATAAGTCTTAGAAATAAAAAAGTTAGTACTCATAAAAAAAGACAAAAAATAGGTCAACAGGAAAGCAAAGTGGGAAGAAAGGATCTTACAAGCGCCTACAGAACAGTCCTTTAGACTCTAAGCATTCGATGGCTCCTTCCCCAAAAAACTACAAATACTTCATAGTCCTCCCAAAACAACATGGTCAGGCACGTCACAGCAACACTATATTATTCTGGTGCCAATCTTCAGGGAATTCGCTTCCTATTGCTCTGATCAACACCACCACCAGCAGCACAACAACAACAACAAAGGCGGGAGGGGGGTATTGCTTGACCTAAATGTTCCACTCTCAGTCCATCATGAGGGAGTCAGAAAAGGAACTCATGGCAGGAATCTGGAGGCAGAACTAAAGACGAGGCCATGGGGGAACACTGCTCACTGCCTGGTCCTACAGTTGCTCAGTTTGCTCTTTTATACAACCACTGGCACAGGGTGGCAATGCCCACAGTAGACTGCCCCCCCCATCATTAATCAAGTAATTGCCCTACAGACCTGCCTATAGGCAATCTGATGGAAGGAACTTCTTAACCAAGATCCCTTCTTCTCAGATGACTATGTCAAACTGTCTGCTGTGTCAAACTGGCACAGACCCTCATCAGCACACTATGTAAATATGGCTTATATTGTTTTGTCTAAGGACTAACCCTCCCAGTCAGTCAGTCTAATTGGTCAGCGTGCCTGTAAATATAGCTATGGAGCCTTGAAGAATACTTTCAAGACCTAGAATTTTGTTTGAAATTTATGAGAAAGGCATTAGCAGTTGAAAGGGAAGAGAGATCTTAATAGGTTTCAAAACTCTTATTGCTAAACAGACAATTTTGGAAGAAAAAAATGCTTGAACAGTCAAGATACAAACAAATTACACTGCTGGTCTAAATATATATGAATATGAAGGGGAAACTGCATATTGTATGTATGGGTCTAAGATATTATTGGTTTTACCACAAGTGCAAAGCTCAGAACATTTCTTTCTAAATATTTAGCCCAGATGAATCTGAGACAAATATCTTGGACCACCTATTCCCACATATTTTATTATAATTGATTAGTAGCCACATGCTATCTGACACGCTTTCCTTACCACCCAATCCTTTCTATTTCTTTCTAGAAGGATTCACTTTGGTTGTCCTTACTTTGCCTATCATAGTATAAGACAGGGCAATAGCACAAGACCTTATAACCTGTAGAAGCTAATAGTTAACTTATTTATTCTTAAAATCTACTCTCTATGAAGATCCCACTGACTCCCCAGATGAATACAGATGTGCAGTTAGCACTGGTGCAGAGGAAGATACTGATACCTGTCTTTCTCTGATCCTGGCACAGTCCCCGTATTGGTAGATCCAGGCACAGAAGCAATAGGGGTACCAACAGTTCGAAGATTCTGGATGACAGATGACAAGAACTGCTGGCTAGCACTTTCGTACAAATCAAAACAAATCTGATAGGCCATCAGCAGGTTGTCCTCCTTTACCAGTTTTTCTAAAATATCACTCACAGCCTGAGGATCATCTAAGAAAATTAAGCACTGCAATGGAGATAAAGAACAAGCACATAGTAACTGAAAACTTCATCTGCAAGGGTACTTAGAACATGACAAACAGTCCCCAGCAAAAAGTGTCTCTAGCCTAGCATTCTATTCAGAACCAACACTAAATAAATTTTTCCTAAAAATCACATTCACAGCCCTAATACTGTGCCTGGTGGCTAGCAATATTAGCTGCTGAATCAATTTTCACTTCTTTTTATTGAGACAGGATCTCATTGTGTATCCTTGACCAGCTAACTGGCCTGGAACTTGCTAGGTATGTAGACCAGGCTGGCCTCAAACTCAAACAGATATCTTCCCGGATCAGCCTCCTGAGTGCTGAGAGTAAAGGTGGGCACCAGCACACCTAGCAAGTGTGACTTCTTCTTCTTCTTTTTTTTTTTTTTTTTTTTTTTGGTTTTTCGAGACAGAGTTTCTCTGTGTAACCCTGGCTGTCCTGGAACTCACTCGGTAGACCAGGCCAGCCTGAACTGTGAAATCCACCTGCCTTTTTAAAAAAGACACATTACACATTTACACACTACAATGAATATGAAAAACGCTATGTTCTTAAGCAGTGTACAAAAGCATATATAGTATATTAATTGTGTAAAAGTCAATCATGCATAGCTCCAGGCAGTGGAAGCTACAGACACTGAGAAGAGTGTAGTAGATCAAAATGTGAAATGAACTGGGAAAAACATCTACCATTATTTTAGGGAAAGGACTACAGAAAGGGGGGGAAAAAAATCAGGCTTTCATACATTTTCTATGCTACTTGAAAATTTTAAGTGGTATCAAAATCAAAAGAGATAAAATGTACCCAGTGTTCACTTACATTTTAAGTAATGAACCCATAGATTATATCAAACTGAATTAAGAACAAACGCAATTATTTTTAAGTGTTGTGAGATTCCATTTATCAGTAAAAGGAACATGTTCCACGTATCCTATCCTCACAGGATGTGGAGAGAGCAACTGAGCTTACCTGTGCAAAGCGACCACAGCAACTCAGCCTATGCAGTAACATGCAGTGGTGTAACAGAGTGAGGAAATCAGAGTGAGTACCTGACAAACATTGATGAAATCAGGCTTTTCCAAGTTCATGTAGATTTTAACCAAGACTCTCAATACTTTATTCCGAAACTGTTTATTCTGCATTAAAGACATGCAGAGTTTGAGGCTGTAAGCTAGCATTCCTGGGACATCATTCTGAAAGACACAATTTAAAGACATATCGTTATCTAGTTACATATGTAGTTATGTAGTTACATATGTAGTTATGTATATTTAGAACCAAATTCTTTTAATTCCCCTTCCCCCTTTGTTTGTTTGGTTTTGATTTTTCAAGACAGGGTTTCTCTGTATAGCTCTGGCTATCCTGGAGCTCACTTTGTAGACCAGGTTGGCCTCAAACTCAGAAATCCGCCTGCCTCTGCCTCCTGAGTGCTGGGATTAAAGGTGTGCGCCACCACGCCTGGCCCCCTTTGTTTTTTAAGTTTTTCCAGACAGGGTTTCTCAGTGTAGTTCAAGCTGCCCTGAACCCAGAAATTTGCCTGCCTTTGCTTCCCAAGTACTGGGATTAAAGGCATGCACCATCACTACCTGGCTATGATTTAAACTTAAAAATAAAACAAACAAAACAAAAACTAAAAAAAAAAAAAGTAACCCTGTTTAGAAGTTAGTTTTGTGATGCAAGGTGACATGCAAGAGGGTGTTCTGCCTCTGAGCCTCAGTTCTAGCCTTCTGCTTTCTTGGAGCATCTCATATGTATTCATGAATTCATAGCAGTTTTGGTCACCTACACAAGATCTGCACAGGCTCAAACCAGTCACCGTTCCAACATGGATGAGGGAGAGGCTCAACAGACTGGAGCTCTAGCTGAGGAGCTATTAGCAACTGATGGATGCCGACAAAGGGAAGTCATTTTTCTGTGGGGGTATGGCCACTGGTGGACTGCCATGCTCAGTGGGAGAACCCTAGACCCATGCACATTCAGGAAGCACTAATTAGACTGCGTAAGTTATAAAGAAAGACAGGCTGGTGGGGGAACACATTACTAAGACTGACCAAAGTTCATCCTTAAGATTTACATGGAGGAAGGAAAGAACCAACTCCAATTGTCTTCTAATTCCTATGCATGCACTGTGGCACATGTGTGCTCCCCCTACACACAAATAAAGGGCAATGAAAGAAAAAAAGAGGTCACGAGGTGGGAAAGGGACACGATGGGAATGTCTAGCAGTGTGAAGAGGGAGGTGGGAGTGGAAATGATCTAGATACACTGAATCCGTGTATGAGAGTGTCAGAGAATCAATTAAAAGTATTCTAAAAAAATCTGAGTGACGGTGGCACGAGCCTTTAATCCCAGCATTCAGGAGGTAGAGACAAGTGGATCTCTCGAGGCCAGCCTGGTCTGTGGAGGGAGTTCCAGCACAGCCAGGGCCACGCAAAAGAACCCTGTCTCAAACCAAAAAACCAAAAACAAGAGCTTGCACTTGAACACTCTGTTCCGTTGATTTCCCCATCAATCCCAACCTCTGAAATGACATAATCTACTTACAGATTCCAGTATAGTCTTCTCAAAGACATCCAGTCTCCTGGTCTCCAGAGCAATGCCAATCGCTTGCTTATACTTGTGATCATCGAGACATCGCTGGAACATTTTATTCACGATGCCTTCCAATCGCTGGTCAATTGGCTTTTTTTCTCCTTCAGGCAAATCTGCATTTTCCACACACTGTTTGGTATAATGATCAATGCATTTTGCTATGGAGAAAATACAATAATTATTTTGTAAATTGGTCTAAACTACTAGAAAAGGACAAAGTCTACATTTATGATCCTGAACACTAGAAATAAGTACAAAGTAGTAAGTACACATTAAAATGCTAGAACTTTCAATTAAGTAATTTTTATGACAGTTACAACAAAGGAGTACACATCAACACCAACAATGCTGATATTGTTTCAAGCATGACTAATTATTTTGATCAAAATTATATTAATCAATTTGATTAATTCAAAAGAGTTGGCTACAAATAGTTGCTGTCACTTAAAAAAAATACATACTTTAAAATATTACACAGAATATTTTAAAAGGCCTGTAACAGCAACTACCACAAAGAATGTAATATACTTCACATCTGAAACCAGGTATTCTGAGATGAAGAACTGTTAGTAAACCATCTTTGGGGAATAATGGAGCCACAGGCTCAGAAAGCAACTCCAAAGAATGAAAATACTTTTTAAGCAACAGCAGCAAATCAGGGGAAAAAAATCTTAGCATGATGTGATGGTTTGTATTGGACCAGGGAGTGGCACCATTTGGAGGTGTGACCTGGTTGGAGTAAGTGTGTCACTGTGGGTGTAGGCTTAAGACTCTCACCCCGACAGCCTGGATGCTGCCATGCTCCCACCTTGATGATAATGGACTGAACCTCTGAACCTGTAAACTAGCCCCAATTAAATGTTGGTTTTTTTTAAGACTTGCCTTGGTCATGGTGTCTGTTCACAGCAGTAAAACCCTAAGACAGAAGTTGGTACCAGGAGTGGGGTATTCCTGTGACAACCTGACCATGTTTTGGAGAGGACTGTGAAGGACTTTGGAACTTTGGGCTAGAAGATCCATTCGGTGTTAAGAGCTCTGTCAGAATGTTATGTAGGAGCTTGGACGATAATGTTGAGAACAGTGCAGAAGATAGAGGCCTGGCTTGTGAAATTTCAGAGGGAAAATTAAAGACTTTTCAGGGCCACTGCTATTTTGGAGTTGGATTATTCTGTGGTTCTGGTTAGCTGGGGCTGAAGAATCAGCTGTGATTAACAAGATACCAGAACTACTAAAGCAAAACCTTTGCATTACTGGGACTATTGATGCTGGTTAGCTGGAGCTAAGAAATTAGCAGTGATTAAGAAGAGACCAGTATCATTGAGGTGACATCTTCTGGGAAGTGTTTTCTGAAAGCAAAAAGAGGCTGTGTTCCAGAGATAGCCAAGGTTGTACTCCTGCTGGAGCGGGACTTGGTAATGTGTAAGGGTCACCCAGGTGGTACTGGTTTTGAAGGCATGAGGGGGTCATGCAAAGTAGTTGAGGTTTGGCACTGTGAAAGGCCATGGAAGGTCATTGGTGAAGGTGTAGCCTCAGTTGAAATTGATGGCCCAGGACTGAAGGCGTCATGCAAAGGAGTTGAGGCTTGGCACCATGAAGAGAGCCTATGAGAGGCTTTTGTTGAAGCCAAGTTACATTGGAAGACAGCAGCATTTTGGAGATGCCAGTACCATGAGATGACTACCAAAAACAGCAGCAGCAGTGGAGTACAGGTGGCTGGAGCCTAGAAGACAACATGTGTGCTACGAAGGGCACGGCTGGAGAAGTGACCCAAGCCTTTGGAGGAGCCCAAAAGATCATGAGTTGGATCCCAGACATTGGACGATTAGAGATTGATTTTGTCTTTTAATTGTGACTGTGCCCTGATATTTTTCCCTCTTGAAGGAAGTTTTTTAGTGAAGCTGGCAGTTAAGAGACTTTGAATTTTAAAAGATACTGGATATTTTAAAAGGATTGAACTTTTAATATGTAAAGACTGTGGGACTTTTAAAGTTATTTAAGATCTTGGGGATGAATAAGAACTAAGGGTTGAGGTTTACTAGTGATGTATTTGTGTGTCAAGTTGACAAGGGGTCAATTGTACTGGCTAGTTTTGTGTCAACTTGACACAGCTGGAGTTATCACAGAGAAAGGAGCTTCAGTTGAGGAAATGCCTCCATGAGATCCAACTGTAAGGCATTTTCTCAATTAGTGATCAAGGGGGAAAGGCCCCTTGTGGGTGGGACCATCTCTGGGCTGGTAGTCTTGGGTTCTATAAGAGAACAGGCTGAGCAAGCCAGGGGAAGCAAGCCAGTAAAGAACATTCCTCCATGGCCTCTGCATCAGCTCCTGCTTCCTGACCTGCTTGAGTCCCAGTCCTGACTTCCTTTGGTGATGAACAGCAGTATGGAAGTATAAGCTGAATAAATCCTTTCCTCCCCAATTTGCTTCTTGGTCATGATGTTTGTGCAGGAATAGAAACCCTGTCTAAGACACATGATATGGAACCTATATCCCCCTGGACTGCCTGGAAGTTCATGCAGGAGCAAAGATGCTCAACTGGACTTCCGCATTTCATGATTAGTGTGGATGGAGACGACAGAGACATACTGAAGGGTACCAATAACACACTGGATGAGAAACACATGTACAAGTCAGTTATATTTTTTTGCAATCATGTCTTAAGCATTCTAGATGAAGCCAAAAACGGTATTTCCTCAAGCTGCCTTATATGTCCCTACAGGGTGACAACCCACACTAGTAATCCCCTCTCTTCATAGGTTTGTCAGCTCAAAGAGAAGCAAGGTCAAGATTAATTAGTTGCAAACCTTGGCAAACAGAAAGAACTACAAAGAACTGTTAGCCCACTAGGTGACCCATGCTAAGAGTCTCTGCATGGAGGACTAGCAATGGACTTTGATAAACTGAGTACACCATGTCTAGTGCTCATCTAGGTAGAACCATGAAAGTTTAGGTCCGTTGATGAGAATAAAGTAGTAATCCCCAAACAGCCATCGAGCACTGTGCTTGTAGAAAATGTTGATCAGACTAAAGCTCTCTGAAGGAAAATAACAAACTTTATCCTTTTAAAGGTCTAGGCAAATAATGCAGCTACCCCCTTAATTAGCAATGCAGATATCTGCACTTCTAAGACAGCCAGGGAGACAGAGAAACCCTGTCTCAAAAAACCATTTCATTATACGTGGATAATCTCAAGCCTTTGTTACAGTAACAGACTACCACACCAATATTTCTAAAATCAACAAATGAGCCAGACGTGGTGACATACTACAATCCCAGTACTGGAGAGGTGGAGGCAGGAGGATCAAAAGTTTAACAGCCTGGGCTATAGAGAAATATAATATTCTAGGCTGTACTGGGCTACATAAATAGCAAAATCCTTCTTAATAAACAAACAAAAAATAGCAATAGGAGTTTTAGAATCAATCTAGGCTTTAATTCCTTACTGTTTTATTTAATAGTCATGCATCTTTTCATTTTAAAACCCTCGTTTTCTCATTTGTGCAACAAGGCTAGCGATCCTCACAGGTGAGTTGTGGAACAAATCTAGACTATGAAGAATGACTGCATGGCATGAAGAACAAACACTTCCAATGATAGCAGCAACTATAGAAGATGATTGTGGCAGATGCCTATAGTAATCTCAGCACTCAGGAACCACAGGAAAAAGAATTCTGGGTCCAGGATCAGCCTTCGACAGGCAACTATAAAAATTAGCAATCTTACATCAACATTTCACCAAACCACGCACTGGACTGGAGATAGCTGTCACTGCGAAGCTAAGCAGCATTCAGCCAGAAGCTGGCGTAAAAACAGAGCCTGTTTAACACTATCAGATGATGATTAGAACTTCAATTAAACTAAGATCTGGCAACGTGATATTAAAGTGAATAAAAAGGCTATATCCACTAGAGCAAGAAAGGCATCTGCAAATATAAACCTTGTCAGATGGAAGATAATTACCTATAATAGTCTCCACATATTCAGAGTTATCATTGACGTTGAAGAGGTCACCTGCTCCAAGAGCATAATTCAGAGACTCCTCAAAAGCCCCCAGGTGATAAAACACTTTCGAGGCCACCAGGGCTGCAAACTGCCGACTTCGGAAACCTTCATCTTCATATAAAACTTCTCTGAAAAAATAAGGAAAGGTAGGTCTCCTTTAAGCTATGATCGTCCTTAAAAACTCACAATTTAAATACTCAAGCCACAAATTAGCAGTAGAGTCCTAAATGAGTTATCCAAATTTATCAAAAGAAAGTATTTTCTTACATTTTATCTACAGACTCAGAAATCTCTGCCCAGAAGTCATTCACGACTGCATTCAATTTGTGTAGTGCAAATTCCTGTAAAACAAAACAGAACTGGATTTAAAAAGAGTTCACACCATGTTTCCTATAAGTGCCCACCAATCAGGCAGGTGTGGGAGTGCACACCTGTAATGCCAGCACTGCTGAGGCAGAGGCAGGCCACTCTCTGAGTTCAAGGCCAGCCTGGTCTCATACAGTTCCAGGACAGCCAAAGCTATGTAGAAGGACCCTGTCTCAAAAAACAAAACAAAACAAAACAAGTCTCCACAAGCTTATGGCCAAATTCTCAGTAATATTTATTTTAAAATTTTATGTCTGACAAATACATAATTTAGGAACTAATACACTTTTTCTTAGATTTGGCCATTTCTTTTTTGTTGTTTTCAAACACAAAATAGCAAACTATGCATGTACTATTGTTTCTGATAGTGAACATTTCTTCTTTGCATCTGTAAGACTTCAGGCTGATAGTTTACATTACATCACTACAGGTATCTAGAGCCACTTGCAGAACATTCTAATTGTTTCCAACTTTAAGAATAATTGTCCTATTACATTTATTTGGATGTGTGCATGTGTGTATGTATGTGTCCATGTGCCACAGTGTGCTTGTGGAGGTCAAAAGACAATTTGTGGGGATCAGTTCTCTTCTGTGGGGGTTATGAGGATCAAACTCCGGTTGTCAAGCTAGGAAGCAAGGGCCTTTTCCTGCTGAGAGATCTTGCCTGCTCAGTATTCCACATTTTTGTCAAGTGAAAATACGTATGTGACACAGAAGAAGAAATGTTCTGTGCTCACTGCTGATAAGGCAACTGGAGGGTTACTTACTCCTGTGCCCTTTTATGAGCTCTTACCCTACATTAATTTCTAGTATCAAAATACTGTCCTCTCTATCTAGATATCAATGACTGGCTACAGGCTATAGAAGGGCTACTTTAAAAGATGGGAAATGTAAAGATATCATAAAACCAAAGTTGTTTCACAGAATTCACAGTAAGCCAAGTAACTTTCCCCAATTCATACCTTAAGCTGTGGCTCTTCTTCATCCAGAAGAGAAATAATTCCAGCTGTAAAACAAAAGACATATCACAATTAAGAAACATACACATGCAGATAGATACTAATCCTTGGTCAAACCTAACAATGGGGCTGGTGAGATGGCTCAGCTGGTAAAGTGCATGAGGCACAGGCATGGGGACCAGAAGTGGATCCCAGCACCCATGTAAAAAGAAGGCTCCATCCTACTGCTTCCAAGGGAGAGGCAGAGACAAGCAGAGGCCCTGTCTCAAAAAAGATGGACAGTGATAGAAGATGACTGCTATCAACCCGTCCTGAGTTTAATCCCCAGCACCTACTTAAAAGCTAGGCATAATCCCATCACAGAAGCACAGGCAGACAGCCAGAGCTCACTGGCCAGCTAGTCTAGCCCACTGGTGAGCTCAGTGAGACCCTGCCTCAAAAAGCAATGTGCAGAGTAACAGAGGAAGACATCTGACATTAGTAACCTTTGCCTTCTACATTCACTGGCACTTATGTGTGCACCAGCACACACACGAATGCACTATACATACACACAAAACACAAAACAAGGAAAAAAGGTTTTTTAGTGATAACTTCATTAGGGAAACAGTTATTTTTCTTTAAAACTGTAGACGTTAGTGGGGTTAGGGAAATGGCCAAGCAGGTAAGCTCTGGTGGAGTTGGGCAGAGAAAGAGGATCACTGTGGCTTGCTGGCCTGAAGCCTATATCCAGGTTCAGTGAGAGACCCTATCTCAGGGGAATGAGGGAGGCAGACAGAGAAAGACAGCACAGGGAGCAGGATACCCAGTGTACTCCTCTCGCCTCCGGATGTGTGCAGGAACACACACACCTGTGCATATACCACATACATGTTCTCGTATTCTCTCACACAACAGCCTTTTAATGTGGGGGAACAGGTATATGCCATAGTGCACAGGGAGGTCAGAGGACAACTAATGGAAGTTGGTTTGACCTTTCACCACATGGGTCCTGGGGGTCAAACTCAAGTTATTAAGCTTGGGCCAAGTGCCTTTACCCACTGAGCCATCTCACTGGCCCATGTGGTGGCGCACGCCTTTAATCCCAGCACTTGGGAGGCAGAAGCAGGCAGATTTCTGAGTTCGAAGCCAGTCTGGTCTACAAAGTGAGTTCCAGGACAGCCAAGGCTATGCAGAGAAACCCTGTCTCGAACCCCCCCCCCCCAAAAAAAAACTATTTAAACACAACTATAAAAGTGTATATTTTGGACCTTTTAGACTTATCTGTATTAATATTGAAAATCTCACCAGCCTCTGATGTATCATCTTTTGCCTAGCCCAACTGTTTTAAAAGTATGGTGTTTGGTCCAACAGCATTACAATTACTTGGGAACTTAGTACAAGTGCAAATTCTTGGTTTTGTCCCAGAACTTCTTTATTAAACAATATGGGGTTAAGACCCAGGGATAAAGTTTCCCTGTAGTTCTTGTGCTTACTACAGTCCAATAACTACTCTTACCTATGTAAGACCAAGCTGGGAAAAATTTTATACAACGTTAGAATAAAATTTATTTACACAAAATTAACCAATAATTGCTGACTATGGTGGTCCATACTGTAATCTTAGCATTGTGGAGGTGAAGGCAAGAGAATCTCAAGTTTGAGCCTGACCTTGACTCAAAAATTAAAGTAATATAACTTAGAAAAACAGTAACATTTCAATTATTTCAGTGTGCCCAAATTAAAGTACCCTCTGCCTATCAAAAATAACAGACTGTAAATATTTATTTTTATATTTATCTGTTTATTGTGTGTGAGCACACATCACAGTGCGTACAACTTTTATAACTTGTGTGAATCAGTTCTCTCCTGCTAGCTGGGTTCCAGAAACTGAATTCAGGTACCAAGCTTGGAGGCAAAAGCCCTTACCCACTCAACCATGGTGCTGGCCTACAAAGGACAGAGGTTACCAAGTGATAAGCAATCTTAGCAAGCACAGCGCCCGCCACCTCACCTCATCCTCAGAGGGCCAGCAGTAACAAGACTAAAAGAAAGCTGTCTTCTCCAGAACAACACTGAGATTACTAGGAAAATGATAAATGGGAAATCTGTCCTTGTACCATAAATAAAACCAAATTTTCTCAAATATGTTTTCCGTATTGGTTATAAAATCATCTGGAACACTGAAACTGGTTAATTAAAATGTGTCCCTGTCATTTTATTTCAAAGGTGTAACCACTTGCTTCCACCTGCTAAATAAATTTTGCAAACAGCTCTAGCAGTTTGGGGGAAGCCACAAAGGAAAAAGTACAAGGTTTAGCAGTAAAATGAAGGCAACTTACTGTTCTAAAAGTGGAAACCACTGGGAAGTGGTGGTGCACGCCTTTAATCCCAGCACTTGGGAGGCAGAGGCAGGCAGATTTCTGAGTTCAAGGTCAGCCCAGTCTATAGAGAGTTCTAGGACAGCCGGGGCCACACAGAGAAACCCTGTCTCAAAAAACCAAGTTTAAAAAAAAAAAAAAAAAAAGTGGAAACCTTGGTATGGTGGGTTGTTATGACACATTCAGAAAAAGAGAAGGAAAGATAAATGTTAAATTAAATCAATTGACTATTGAAATACTTAATAACTAGTGTGTATAGGTGGGGGGATGTGGTCCAGATGGCAGACCAGAACAGCTGACATGTGGAATGATCTTAAGTAACACAGAACTTAATCCTAAAGACACTTGTTACCTAGCACAGGCAATGTTGCACTGGAATGACTTTTTTTTTTTTTAAACCAGAGGAGATGGATCTTTGGACTTTCCTGTGTAGCTTCAACTGTGACTGGTTTCTTACATGGTTTCCTGGCACAGCCTTCAATGATGAGCATGGCTAAATCAAATATGCTATGTACGCCTACACTAATTTTTCTATATAAAGACAAAACAGAATTCAACTTTGGATAGGTGAAGACCTAAGTGCGGTTTTTTTAAACGTTATTTTATTCTACATGCGAATGTTCTGTCATCATGTATGTATGTGTACTGTGTGTGCTCAGTGCTCACACAGAAGCCAGAAGTGGGCATCTGATCCCCAAGAACTAGAGTTAACTAGAGATAACTGTGAGCCACCACGTGGGTGCTGGGAATCAAACCCAGGTCCTCTGCAAAAGCAACAAGTCCTCTTCACTACTGAGCCATCTCTGTCACTCCTAACCTAAGCGCTTTTTAAAAACTTGCATGAAGTGAAGCTGGAGAGATGCTCAGTGGTTAAGAGCACTGGTTGCTCTTACAGAGGACCAGTGCTCAGATCCCAGCACCCTATGACAGCTCACAACCGCCTATAACTCCAGTTCTGGAGGATCCGATGCCCTCTTTTGACCTCCACAGGTACCAAGCCACACAGGTAGTACACATATATACACAAAGGTAAAAAACACTCACACACATAAAATAAATAAATATAAATAAAAATAAGAGCTTATGTCATTATAGAAACTTAGTAGATACTGTCTTTAATTGTTGACTCAATTAATAGCAATATTTTCATATTATTTATCAATATAGAGGTATGTCCTGGAAATATTACTTAAAAGTTGAAAATGGTCAATCCAGGAGGTCAGAAGAGGATAGATGGTAGAAAACTATTGTTTTAAAGCTTGTCTGTGTTACTTCCTCTATTTGCTAAATCCAATCCACTCAAATTCATGCTTCCTTCTAGTGAATAAGTACTAATAATGTCTTTGTTCCCATTCCCTTTCATAGTCAAATCTCTTGAAAAACCAAAACAAAACAAAATGGTATACACTGACCTCTTAGTCACCATTGCTTTTAGCAAACACATGTGCCCAGTGAGTGAATGAATGAAGACTAGACCCATGACTCTGGCCTTTGTAGTGCTGGGGAGAGATCCTAAGCCCAGGTCCTAAACTAGCTAACTAGAGCTGACTGGAAACAAAGTGTCAAAAAGGAACAGAAGCTAATGTGCTCTATAAACATAAAGGATACCTATAAATGTATACTATGTTATCGTCTCAGTGTTTCAGGGCAGGACCACAAAGCTTGCAGTCCTGACACAGCAAGGAGGGTTGATTTTTCTGTCTATTCCTACCAAGTCCTCTTTCAGTCAGCTCTAAAAACTCAGGGGACTGATGTCTTCATTCAAGGCACACTGTTTAACATCTGCCACACACTCGGCAGTGTCCTTAGAATTATGGAAGCAGGTCTCCTGACCAAAATTCTACTCTGGAGTTCAGTGTAACAGATTAAGACAAGTTAACATGGTCATTACAGAACTGTGATGCCAGTTAGTGTTTCTAATAGAGGGATAAAGTCGAGATGAACACTGGAGATTTACAACACCTCGTGAGAGAAAAGGCTAGAGTAGGAACAGAATGTACAAGAACTCTTAAGTAGGAGAGAGGCCGAACAAAAAGTATAGCATGTTTACGATGTAATGGGAATGAGAAATGCTACACAAAGTTCCCAAAGCAAATTTGGAACTAGAGGAATGAGCTTAGACAAAGTATTGGGGAAAAAAAAAGAAAAGTCTTGAGGCTCATAGCCTAGGCAAGAGACAAAGGTGGCCTGGACCACATTCCAAATGAGGTGGCTATCTCTGCGTCCACCCTAACAGTATTCTATTAAGCACCCACACAACTATGATCAGTGAAGCCACCACTTTGAAGACCAGTGGTAATGGCGGGGCCTAAGCCTATTCTTACAAGTGGCAAAAAATCTAGTATTTTCCTCCAGAGCTAATTGGAAAAAAGAAAAGAAAATGCTTCTTTTGATGGGAACTAAAATTCATTGCAATCATCTGTCTCTATCAGGACAAAAGTCTAACTTCAAGTCCAAACACTTCTTCACGTGTTTAAAAATAACCAGCACAGAGTGTAGTAGTACACTACACATTTTTAATCCTAGTATTTAGGAAGCAGGGGCAGGAGATCTCTGTGAGTTTGAGGTCAGCTTGGTCTACACAGTGAGTTCGAGGACAGCTAGAGCTACACAGTGAGACCCTCCCCACCGTACAGCATACTGTCTACTGAGAACCCGTTTGTTCAAAATCAAATACTTGTAGAACAAGTACAGAATAGGAATAACAACCAAGCAAGGGTACGCAAGCAGCCAGGGCTGAGAAAGCATCGAGACTGGGAACAGCTATACGCAGTTCAAGTCTGTAGTGGGCTTGAAAAATCTCCATGTAGAAGTTCATCTCCCTCCACACCTTCCCATTTCAAAAGCCATTACAAGTATCTACCATACAAGTGTGCGAAACCTGCTTTGCAGTCCTGAGGATCTAAACACACACAGTAAGGTGGCTCTCCAGTCAATGCTGCCTTCACTGAACGAGGTTCTTAGGTGAATACGGTAGCACCAAAAACCCAGCCACCTCAAACCTAATTTCGGACTTCCAGGAGAAGATATCTCATGCACAAGCCAGAAGCACTTAGTGTAGCAGTTAGGCTGCCAGGCCAGGACCTGCTATAAGATGCTTACGATGACACCGGGGCCCATCCCAAACCGAAACACCTGCGGGGAAGGATTGGGGGGTCACTCGACCAAGAAGCGGACAGAGAATAAAGGTCCAGCGACCGCCTAGGAGCCCGGTCTGGTCCTGGAACGGGGGTGTGGCTGGAGAGGGACGGCCGGGTGGCTACCTGGTCCTATTCCTACGAACCCCAGGGGCCTGCAGTGACCTGGCCAGTTTCCCAGCCCTCGATCCCCGAGGTGGGCCTCGGGCAGAGGGGCCTCGCAGGCCGGCGCTCGACCCGGAGGTGCCCAGTCACCCGCCCTGACTCAGCTAAACGCCGGCGCGGCGGCGGCTCCTCACTGGGGCGCCTGCTCCCGGCAGCACTCACCGGCTGAAGTGATCATGGCTGCGCCCTGCACTCGCCGATCCACTCGTCCACAGTCCTGGCCAAGCCCTGGATCTGTCAGCTCAGGGCCCGCTTGCTCTACCGCACCTCCAGGGTCCCGGGTGCGCTGCTCAGTCAGTCCCCTCCACAGGCCGCCGGCTCGCTTCTAGCCGAGGACCCCGCCCGCCCTAGGGCTGCCCGCATCTCCGCCTGAGGCTTGGCTCAAATTCACCGCCACGCTGTGTCTTTTATGCAGCTTCCGCCTCTCGAGATCATGCAACAAGGTAAAAAAACATGTCGTTGTTTTTTATAACTCTCCGTGAAGTCAGAGATCTGGCCGGCTGCGAACGGACATTCATTTCTAGTTGCAATCAGGCTTCAAAATAGACACCCTTGCAAAGAGAGGCCCACTCATCACCCGCCATTGCTAAGAGAATGAGTGTTAGGGGAGGTATAAGCATTGCTCGCAGCGCCACCTAAGGCTATGGAGGTCTCACTGCAATAATGCCCACCAACCCAAGACTACAGGGAAGTATTTTCTTAGAAAAGCGACTGAGGCAGAAGGATCTTGAATTCGAGGCCAGCCTGGGCTATAAAAGATCTGCTATCAAAGTAGGGGAAGGTGGTGGTGGGATAATGCTGGAAAGGCGACTTGGTCGCTTAAGTGGTTGCCATAAAAGCATGAAGACCTGAAGTTGAGTTAGGATTCCCAGTGGCCGGTGTAAACCCAGTGCTGGGGGAGGTGAAGGCAGGTGGATATCTGGGGCTTGCTGGCCGGCCTGTGTAGCCGGTTGGTGAGCTCCTGGTCTAGTAAGAGACTCTTGTTTCCAAAAAATAAAGTGGCTGGGTGTTGTGGTTCACACCTTAATCACAGCACTCAAGAAGCAGAGGAAAAGGCAGGAAGATCTCTGTGGATTTAAGGCCAGCCTGGCCTACAAGTGGGTTCCAGGACAGCCAGAGCTACAAAGTAAGACCTTGAGGAGTGTGGGGGTAGGGAAGGAAGAGTGGGAGAGCAATTGAGGAAGACACCCAATGTCAACCTCCGGCCTACTTGCGTATATGTGTATATATGTGTATATACATATACATGTGTATATGTTTGACACAAACTTGCCTCCATGCCTGTGTCTTTCGTACAGCCTCATCCAGCGAAGGCCCCCCTCCCCCCAAATATGAACATACACAAAAATAGACTGTCCAGGTGTCAAACATGGTGGTACACCCCTTGGGAGGCAATGGTAGGCAGATCTCTGTGAGTTCCAGGCCAGCCTCATCTCCATAGTGAATTCTAGTGAAGGAGGAGTCAATTGTGAGACCCTGTCTTAAAAAGGCTGGGTTGGTGGCAGTTCGGAGAGTTGCCTTTAGTGGTTAAGCTTCCAGAGAACCCAAGTACAATTCTGAGCACCCACATCGAGTAGCTCACAACTACTTGTAACTCCAGCTCCAGGGGGTTTGATGCTCTCTTTTGGCCTCCACAGGTACCTATACTCATGGGCACATAGACACACACAAATAAGTAATAAATACCTCTTTAAAAATAGAAAGCCTGTCTCTAAAATACAAAAACTTCACAGTACTTTATTATGATAATGAATGAACTAGTCTATCATAAATAAACAATGAGAATGGGGTGGGGGATCCTATACAATAGCCCAGGTGGTCTGCAAGCTTTCTTTGTAGCTGGGAGGTCCTGGAACTTCTGATCAAGGTCTGATTGGGGAATGCGGGGGATTACAGGTGTGCACCACAATATCTGTTTTTTGCAGCGCTGACAACTGAACCAGGGTCTCATGCATGCTAGATAAGCAACACTTTAACTGAACTACATCCAGAACCCCCATAAGACTTAAAACTTGACACCTGGAACTGCTAATACTGTACATTTTACGTTTCAAAAGGCAGAAGTCTGGCCGGGTGTGGTCGATCATTCAGAAGGCAGAGGCCAGGGAGCTCTGTGAATTCAAGGTCAGTCTGGTCTATAGTGAATTCCAGGACAGCCAGTGCTATGTAGAGAGACCCTGTCTCAAAAAAACAAAACAACGGGCTGGTGAGATGGCTCAGCTGCTCTTCCGGAAGTCCTGAGTTTAATTTCCAGCAATCGCACATGGTGGCTTACAACCATCTATAAAGGGATCTGATGCCCTCTTCTGGCATGCAGGTGTACATGCAGACAGAACATTCATACATTAAACAAATACATAAATTAAAAACACAGAAATATTAAAAAACAAAGCAAAAACAGAAGTATGTGATAATATATAGGAAAAAAATGTCAAAGGAAGAAACAATGCTGTATATTCTGTTCTCCTCCTAGCAAAAAGTTCCTAATGTATCTTCAGGATTTTGAAATGACAGTTGTGACTTTTACTTACTCTCTTCTTTAACTAAAAAATTATGTATATGGATGATGTATGTGTGTGTCTGTGTGTCCATGTGTCCGTGTGTCTGTGTGTCCGTCTGTCCATGTCCCTGTACCACATGCATGCCTACTGCCCTTGGAAACCAAAAGTGAGCATCAGGTCCCTTGATGGTTGTAAGCCACATGTGGGTGCTGGGAACCAAACCTTAGTCCTTTGGAGAGCAGCCGGTGCTCTTAATCACCGAGTTGTCTCTTTAGTCACTCTCAGGTAGCAGCTTCATCAGTAGACTTACTTCACTAGTCAATGCAGAGAAAATTTTGACAAAGGTTAGTGGTAAACAGTGATCTGTGTATGATGGGGAGTTACCAGGAATCGAATCCAGGGTCATGGTCCGTAATCACTTTAACATCTAGTCTTAGCCCTGGCCAACAGTTCTGTTGAGCCATTAGCTTCTCACCACCAAGCTGTTTGGATAGCAGTGACTGAAACCTATTTCTGTGGCCTTCTCAAAATCTAACATAGTGAAACAAAGCAGTGTTTTGCAGTTGCCAGCAAATTAAAAGTGATTGGTGACATACTTGAGTGTGTGTACTTTTTAATAATTTAGTACTTTGAAATCATACTTGCAAAAGGCAAACTCCTTTAAAGGAGTTGAGCCGATGACTCAAGTTGAAAGGCGCTTACCAAAGAGGAGTGCATAAAAGATAAGCAGATTGAGTGTCTGGGGTACACTTCTACAGAGACACCTTCACATAAAGACCCCTAGGAAGTCACAAGCAAATACCACAAAGTCATACAGGAGTGAAGTGAAGAACCAGCCTGCCTCCATCTTAGGCTTCAAAGCCATCTTATAGTAAAGACAAACTAGGTTCCCTCCTGTTTATGATTAAGCCTGTTTCTCAAGGCTTTGCCCGACTTGTAACCTTAACTACAAATGGTTCTGTGCCACGTTCCTCCTGTATGGCCCTCGACAGGCAATCATGTCTTTGTTTCAACCATCTTGCAACCCTTCCTGTGTTTCAAAAGGTTATAGGACCACCTATGAGTACCTTGTTATGACTAGCTGTTGCTATGACTACCTTGTTATGACTGTTGCTATGACTACCTTGCTCTGCCCACCTTTGTCTTTGTCTGAGGAGGTCATCAGGACTGACTTATTATAATGTTCTGTTCCTGTGACCCCCCCTCCTATTTTGCCCACCAAATCCCCTACCCCTGTGCTGTAGAAAGCCTTGACTTCCCCACATCCAATGCTGACCTCTCAAACCCTGCCTTAGGGGGAGCAAGCCTGTGGACACAAATACAAAGGCTTGCTTTAATTAATTGCTTGCTTTAGTTAATTTGGTCATGATGATTTGGGTCGGTGGTTTTTCTCCTCCCATCCTCTGGATTAACAAAAGCTCTATGAAAAACAACCAACCAGCTCAAAGGCCTTCGATCCAGTTCAGTGGTAGAGCCCTTGTGTCACATGTGTGAGAGGTCGTAGCCCAAGTCCCTACCTAATACTTCAGAGAAAATCAGAGCTCAGGTGCTGGGAGTGCAGCTCAGTGTAGATGTGCTTGTTTAGCATGCTCAAGGCCCTGTTAGATCCCCAGCACCACAAAAGATAAGGTGGGGGGAGGGTGAGAATCCATAGACAACGACATCATCCAAGGCAGTAACGGGGAGTAGAGGGACCCCTGACAAATAAAGTGCGAATGGACCAATTCAGGTCAGCAGCCGGTATGGGGCTTATATGGATGCCGCGCACGAATGCAGGCTTGCATTGTGAAGCCAATGCTTTTTCCAGGAAAAGCCAGAAATAAGAATTTCATGTGTTATCAGGACATTTTTTAGTTATTAAATTTTATTGATTGTCAAGTCCAAAAGAAACAAAGAGTTAATAGGCTTGGTGCCTATTAGCATACCAAAGTGAATGCCGGCCTCCAGGGTGACTCTGTACCTGTGTGTACCAGCTCCTTCCATCCTGCCCCCTACCCTAAACTCCTGGCTCCTTCCCCCAGCTTCTCATTCTTATATAACTGCCATTTTGGCCATGTGCTCTCTTGGTCCCCTCTCGCTTGCCTCTCTCTCTTTTGTCCTGAGCCCCCTCCCTGCCCCCCTTCCCCCAGCACCACGGCCATCTTCTGTCTACTACTTTCTCTCCTTGCTCTGGACTCCTCTGATGCCTCTGGCTATACTCTTCCTTATAACCTTCCCCCCAACCAGACCCTAGAGCAGCCCTATCTCTGTACTTTACATACAGTTAGTTATTTGTTTTTGCAGTGTTTGCAGGGAATCCACTGCCCCTTGCACAGTAAATGTGGATAATGACAACTATGCGAACATCATAGCCCCAGCTCTGGAATTTGGTGTGCTGACAACTGATTAAAAATCCTTTTGAAGTTTAGTGTGTAGCTCAGTAGTCGTGTACCTGCCTAACATGGGTGAGGCTCTGGGTTTGATTCCCAACACACACACACACACACATTGAAAACAGAAGGTGACTAGTTTGCAACTTCTGTCCCATATGGGAGAAGCATTGTGTCTACAGTTTAGATGGTGTGCTTGTCATTGCCACAAAGTTATCTGAGCTTTATACAGCTATTCTGCCCTTTCCAGGATTCAAATGAGCTCAACTTCTGAGGATATAGTGGAATGACAGAAAGGATTCCTACAGAGTGCACTCTGTTCTTAAGGAGCGATCAAAATTTAGGAGGATCATAAAACATCTCAGAGCCTACTCCAGGTTCGCTATGGCCTCACCTGTATTAGGGGCTAGGTGGCAGGCCTGGTCAGCAGGAAGGCAGATTTGGCTGGTTTTACAGCGCCCTCTGGTGGTTTCAAGGCCCCTGCTGGTGGAGGACTCGAGTGGAAGCTCCGCCCAGATTTCCCAGCCAATTGTTTGTGCTGCAGTGTTAGGCAGTAACCAAAGACCTAGCAAATCCAGCAAGCCTGTTTTGTGGTAGAGCCGCTCTATGGCTCTTAACCCCGGGGCTCCTGGTCTCTACTGCCGAATGGTAGTAACCCGTAGCCACCACGGATCTCAACCAGCAACTCAGCTACCCTGCTAGGGTTCCTTTATTGACGACCAGCGCCAAGTGGTTTTAGAGATACACTTTTTTTTTTTTTTTTTTTTTTTTAAGGAGCAGAACCGTGACCCGCAGCCAATGGCATGAATCTCTCCATGCGGTTGCTTGATCAAAGGCCAATCGCCTCTCCGTGACTGAAATTGGCGTGTGTAGACTGAGGCACCAAAAAGATCACTGAAGACAGGGGAGAGGGGCTGGAGGGGCACAGGGTTTTGGCAGAGGGATGTCCAAGTGTTACAGCTACGTGCTTTCTATTTTGCCATTCCCTGGCCCTCTCTCTCTGGGATGGCCAGTCACCCTTCAGTAAGTGGGGGTTAAAAATTACCCTGAACTCCTTTAGTCACTAGTATTTTCCTGGTGCTCATCGCTGTTTACAAAAGCAGTCACATTGTATTTTTGTGCATGTTAGGCAGGTGCTCTTCCACCGAGCTACTTATACATCATGTTGACCACTCCAAGGCAGCTAATGCCAGGAAGGAACTAAACTGCAAGTTGTACTTAACTTGAATCAGTTGACATTACATTTTTATATTGAAGTAGAAAATTTTGGAATTAATGTACACGACTGGTATGTCAAATTAATTTTGGTTCATTGAATTTCTTTCCAATTCAGTTACTGAAAAGCTTCATATATGGAACAATTTGAGGATGCGAATATTCTTATGACTAGATTTAATGGACTCTATATACAAATCAAGTGTTTTCCATGCCACAGCGAGCACGTGAAGTCAGAGGATAACTTGCAGGAGCCGCTTATCTCTTTCTGAAAATAAATACATATGCTAAATATGTATTTATTTCATATGTAGAGTGCTTTGTCTGAATGCATATATGTATGTGTACTACATACATGCTTGCTGATGGAAGAGGTCAGAAGAGGACACCAGATTCTCTGGACCTGGAGTTATAAGTAGTTGTGAACCATCATGTGGGTGCTGGGAACTGAACTGGGGTCTTAACTGCTCAGCTATCTCTCTAGCCCCAGGTTCTCTCTCACTACCATGCAGGTCCTACAGATCCACCTCAGACACGAAGGCTTGGCAGGGTCACTTTTACCTGCTGAGCCATCTCCACGGCCCTGAATTAAGCTGTAAATTTCTCATAGGAATCAGTAATTTGACACAACCAAATGGAAAACGAAGTGGAGACAATGTGGGGGCTCACACTTAATGCCAGTACTTGGAAGGCCGAGGCAGGAGCATTATGAATTCAAGGTCAGCCTGAGCTACATAGCTAAGTTCAAGGTTAGCTTGGGCTAAATAGTAAGACATCAACTATAAAAATGTAAAATGCTTTATTAGCAATTTCCAACTGAAACACAATTTCGGTCTTAGAGTATATATGAGATGTGGGTGTAGTTATGTTGGTCGCCTGTTTTCCTAGTTTGTACAAAACCCTAGGTTCTATCCCCAGCACTGCCTAAAATCAGGTGTGGGGCTAGGGAGATGGTTCAGTGTGTAAGAGAGCTTGCTATCCAAGCATGGTGACCTGAGTCCAGATCTCTAGCACCCACATATCGGGGAAGGAGATAAGAGAATCATTTAGGCTTGCTGGCCACCAGCCTAAGTGAAAGCTGGTGAGCCCCAGGCTCAATGAGAGACCCTGTTGCAAGGGAAGGAGATGAAAAACGACAAGGAAAGACACTAGGGAGCTGGAAGGAGGAGGAGGAGCAGGCTGGAAAGATAGTTCAGTAGTTAAGAGCACATATTCTTTTGCAGAGGACCTGGGTTCAATTCCCAGAACCCACTTGGCAGTTTACAACCATCAATAACTCCAGTTCCTAGGGATGGGATCCAATACCTCTTCTGACCTCTGTGGGCTCCTGCTTGCACGTGGTGTATTTATATATACCCAGGCACACACACAATTAAATAAATGTTCTTTGAAAGTATGTTAAGCTGGGTGTGGTGGCTCATACCCTTATTGCAGCAATCGGGAGGCAGAGCTAGTTGGATGGATCTCCAGGATTTGAGGCCATCCAGGTTTATTTAGTGAATTCTAGGCCAGAAAGTGCTACATGGTGAGACCCTATCTCAACAAACAAAAACAAAAAACCGCATATGATTAAAATGAATCCTATCTGTTTCTTTGCCCCCTTTTTTCCTAAGGTGGCTACTAGAAAATGGAGGGTTTCACATATGCCTTGCCATAGATTTCTTTTGGCCACTCTGACTCATGTTTGGCCCCTTCAGGGTCTTGCCTACTCTCTGGAGCTGTCCATTTGGCCTGACTCTAGGTAGGTTGAGGAGGAGATACCCTCTTGTCAGGGGGCAAGGAGCTGAGCGTGGCCGTCCCCACAACTAGGAGTTCTGGAGTAGGCAGTCCACAGAGACTATAGGCCAGACTGAAGTTAGTCTGTAAGGACAATGATGAAGCCACCAGCAACTTGAAAACCTCCTTCATTGTCAATGAAGGGAAAGAGCTTGGGGCTAAGAGACAGACCCAGTTTCTGAAACTAGAACCCAAAATGAGGACTTGGTTACAAGGACTAAGCAGGGTGCTCTAAGCCCAGCTGAACTTTTGGGCCAGAGTCATGGCTAGAGAGCCCAGAAGGAAGGTAGATGAGGTTTCACCTTTACCAAAGCCACACAGCTCTCCTAGAGTATGCCCTCCCAACACCCTGTTCTCCCTTCCCACTCTCACCCCTGTGCACTTCCTGTGACTCTGAGCCATAACATAGCCTCACAGGCAGCCATGTTCTCCCAGTTAGTAGCCCTGAGTGTAAGACTAGCCGAAGACTTGGGCCAAAGGTTGAAGGCCGATAAGGATGTGTATACGGTTCCTGGTGGTCCAGAACCACCACCCTCCCTCAATCCCAACACCAAGGTTATGCAAGTGGTAGGCTGCTCTGGCCAAATTCCACCTCTGTCCCAATGCTTGATCCACCAGCTCACAAAAACAGGTCAGAGTGCTTGTGCAGCCTTCAATAAAGCCAGCCTCCTCCACCCAGTGTTGACCATGCAAACAGAACAAAGGGACAAAGTCCGGGCTACCTGTCCCTAGGAAGCAAGGCCTCTACCTTGTCACTGCTCCCACCACCCCCAACCCCTGAGAGAGGATTTCTCTCTGTAGACCAGGCTGTCCTGGAACTCAGAGATCAGCCTGTCTCTGTCTCTCAAGTGCTGGGATTAAATGGGTAAGCCACCAGTGCCTGGCTGTCACTGGCATCTTAAAGCACAGACTGCCTTCACATCCCCAGTGGTCAGTGGTCATTATCCTCTTGCTCCAATTTGGTCCTTCCTTCTAGCAGAAAAAGAGGAGCTCAATGACATTGCCAGCCAAGGGCCTCCACATTTGTGGGTTTTGTTTGTTTGTTTTTTGTTTTTGTTTTACAAAAGGCTCTTCCCAAAGCCAGGAACTCTTTGGAGGCAAACACTTGAACAGGAGAGAAACTGTAACACAAATTTTACAAAGGTTTGTCTGAGAGTCAATGAAGGCCTGGCTTCTCTCTGGTTAAATGCACACATAGGCATAAATGTCCATACCTTTTATTGTGTACCAAATCCCATGCTATCTTTAAATTTAAAGAAAAAAATTTCCTTTTAAATATTTACTTCTGGAATGGTAATGGCTCAGCGGGTAACGGTATTTGCTACCAAACCAGATGACCTAAGTGTGTTTCCCTTGGACCGCATGGTGGAAAGAAAAATGGGGTCCCACAAGCTGTCCTGACCTTGACCTTTATGTGTGTGCTATGGCATTTACAACCCTCCTTTAAGTAAAACGTAACAGCAAATAGATAAACAAATGGACTTAATAGCTGCTTCTGATTCCCAGTTATGCATTTTACAGCCCTAGTCACATGGCTGTGGAGAAGTCACCTGGGCCTGCAGGACTTTTAGGGCCACTTCATTTGTTCAGACTCCCTCCTCGCCAGGGTCCCGTGAGAATGGTGTCAGAGAAGAAAGGAGAGACCCATTCTGCTTCTATCAGATACAGCGAGGCACTGTCTGGTTTATTAGAGGTAAGGAACCAGCATTCAGGTCAAAAGCAGGGGGAACCTCCATCACATTACAGGTTAGAACCCCAGGACCCAGAGTGGGGCCTGCCTGGGCAGTTCCTCACACTGGGCTCCCAGGGACCACTGGACCTCCAGGTCTCCAGCCTTTCCTCAGGCCACTCCAACCTCCATGTCTTTCTAAAGTCCCCTGGAAGGGCCCCACAAGACCACCCTTGGTGAAACCCAGGTCTTTCTGTCTGCTGGGAACCACGGGCCACTGCTGCACCTGTTTTACCAGCTGGGAAGCAGAAGCCAGACTCAGTACAAAGACCTTTTCAACCAGTCCCGAGATCTGCAGTTGGCAATTAAAACCACAACCACCAATGTGAATGGTCTGTAAATCACACTTTAGACCAGAGACTACAAACTCAAATGTCCCTGTGAGGAAAGTACAGAGGGGATGGAGCTCCAAGTGAGGGCTGGAGAGGAATCGCCACAGACTGCAGGAAACAACGATTTAAATGTTCAGTTTCCTAAGTTTCAACAAGGGTAACAGATACAAAAGATTTTTAACCCTTGTAACGTCTATCTTAGACAAATTCCCAACCTAAATTTCTAGCCCCTTTCTTTGATCAAATAATAAAAATCTTAACTGAATGATTACACAGGATTGCATAGATCAATACTGTAACAAAAATATAGCAGCTTGAAATATACCACTCTTCCCGTTTAAAAACAAAGTCAAGTCAAATTAATAATTCAAAGTTTTTTTTTTTTTTGAGACAGAGTCTCATGTAGCCCAGGCTAGCCTCCATTTCACATTGTAGCTGAGGGTGGATTTGAACTTCTGATCCTTCTATCTCTACTTCCAAAGAACTGGGGTTATAGGCATATGCACTTCATCCAGTTTATACATGATGGGGATCAAACTAGCATTCTAGGCTAGCCTTCTACTAACTGAGCTACATCCTGGCCTGGAGTTCATTCTTGAATAAAGGATGCTAGTTGGGGCCATTTCCTACGGGGTACAACCTTGCATTATTAAAATGATGTCTGCTCCCACCTCATTCCAGGAAGACACTGTCTCTTTCGACTTCACAGTTTCTACTTGAGACTGAGAGGGAATAGGGTTAGGCTGTGGATCACCAAGAAGAAACTGAGGCAGGAGCAGGGAGGGTCCTCTCCCTCCGAATCATCACAGAAAGAGCTGAATCGTGACTCAGAGGTATGCAGCTCCTCCTCACAGGGAGCTATGCGAAGCACAGCACACCTGGGTATCTGCAGAGCGTCTCACAGATGTGTCTACTCCCCTCTGACAGTGCTTTCTCCATATCAGGGAAAAACCAGTAAGGGCTTTTGTCCTTCCAGAGATGGATTTCTCCAGGGGCAGGCAGGGGCAACAGAGGTGGTCCCCAGTTGCTTCTGCATGAATAGATACCCTGGTAGGCTCTGTGGGAGATATTTACTCACCCTATGTGACTCACAGACTCAGAGGGAAGATTCCAGAACCTCCAGGATACTTGGGTCAGGACCTGAGATCTAGCACAAGTCCGGGGGCTAAGAATCCCAATACCCTGGCTTTCCCTCTCCTTGGTGCTATAGGCAGCTCCCAGCAAACTTCCACAGAGGGTTTGGCACAGCAATCAGTGTCAACATGAGAAGAGACAGAGGCCCCTTTTTCTCAGAGCATGCAAGGCGCTTTTGGTCCTGGCCCTGGAACACACAAGCCATCTTGGCTCTGGCCTGACAGGCCCCCTCACCGCAACAGTCAGGTCTTTATTTTGGCTTGTTCTGGGAGCCAAGATCCCAGGAAACCTAAGGGGATATCTTCCCAGAATGACAGGGAGAAGGGATCGGCCCTTCTATTTTTCAAAACTGTCACAATCAGCATTCTGAGTAAACTAATTATTTGTAGCTGGTCCACCCTCCACACTTGTGAGATGACCACTAATTGCTTTCACACAAGTTTCCAGTGTTGCCCGGAGGTGCAGCGTGGCTCCTGGCGGAAAGCCACTGGGTTGGCAGCCCTTCGGTTATTTGGGAAACAAGCCCAGAGACTGAGTGACATGTCTGCAAAGCCGTTACAGTGGCTCCTTGGCTCAGAGAAGTGAAGGCACAGAGAGACAAGATCGAGCCACCATGACCACAGAGTAAAGGAACACTGAGTGTGGAGCAGGTCCCATAGGCCTTGTTGCCGAGCTGGCAACAGTGAAGCGGCAGCCCCCAAGCAAGGGGGGTCTTGAGAGTCAGTCAGTCACCATCTGCTGAGGTAACACTGTGACGTGGAGACTCACTGAGAAGGGCCAGAGTCCAGTGTGCAGGTTAGGGCCAGTCCAGGGGCCCAGCCTTCATCTTGTGTCCTCTGGGGGGTCAGGTGGGATGTGGACACCACCATCCTGGGCTCTAGATCCATTTCCACGGTCTTCACAGTCTCCATTGGGAAATACAGGTGTCAGTGCAAGCTCCTCTTCCGAGAACTGGAGGTGTTCTAGAACATTCGAAGATGAAAAGATCATGTCTATGAGTCAATATCCAAGCATTTAAAGGGAGGAATGTGGCCCAAGATCTACTTCTAAAGCCAAAACAGGGCCAGCTGGATGGCTTAGCAGGTAAAGGGTCTTTCTGCCAAGCCAGACACCATGAATTTGGTTCCCAGGACCCGCATGGTGGAAGCAGAGAACCAACTCCCTCAAGTTGTCCTCTGATCTCCATGTGTACACTACGGTGTGTAGACATCAGAGATTCAAAAAGCCAAGCAAAATACAGGTTTAAAATCATATATATGTGTTTTAAATGGCACATGCCCTTTGACCCAGCAAGCCCACTTTTAGATGTCTTTGCAAAGACATACTTAGTGAGCTCATTACCAGTCTAAGGAGGAGACCAACTCAAGATGGGCCATCAGAGAGAAGGAAAAGTTCCAGGTCCTCGAGGGAGTCTGTGAGCTCCTGAGAGGATGCTGACCAACTCTAAAGTCAACTCTGCTATTTTTATGGGAGCTAATGAGTTTCCTTACAGCTTATAGTGAGCAGCGGAGTCTTGGCTTCCTCGCCTGCAGCTGAAGGAGTTACAACTGATCCTCAGGCAGCATTCAGAGAAGGCACAAGGCAAACAATTTATGTTTTTTATATATGTGGAGGCTCTGCATTAAGAATGGGTTTAGGAGCCAGACGTGGTAGTACACACCTTTAATCCCAGCACTCGGGGGGGAGGGGGGGCAGAGGCAGGTGGATCTCTGAGTTCGAGGCCAGCCTGGTCTACAGAGTGAGTTCCAGGACAGCCAGGGCTACACAGAGAAACCCTGTCTCAAAAAACAAAAAACAAAGAGAGAGAGAGAGAGAGAGAGAGAGAGAGAGAGAGAGAGAGAATGGGTTTAGGGCTGTGCAGTGGTGGTATATGCCTTTAATCCCAGCGCTTGGGAGACAGAGGCAAGCAGATCTCAGAGAGAGAGAGAGAGAGAGAGAAAGAGAGAGAGAGAGAGAGTGTTTGAGGACAGCCAAGGCCACACAGAGAACCTCTGTCAAGAAATACAAAACAAAACAAAACAAGACTGGGGTTGGGGATGTAGCTAAGTTGGTAGAGCATTGACTAGCATGCATTAAGTCCTAAATTCTGTTCCCACATAAGCTAGGTATGATGGTGCCTGGCCTATAATCCCAGTCCTTGGGAGACGAAGACAAGAAGATCAAGGTCATACTTTGAAACTTTGTGAGTTCGAAGCCAACCTAGAATATATGAAACCCTATCTCAATAACAAAACATTTATAAAATCGTCAAGGAATAGGTAAAAGAAAATCTTAAAACCAAAACCCAATAAAATGTTGTTGTGCTTATAGCTCAGAATGATGTTGTAGGTCCATCTCCCAGAATCACACACACACTTACAGGTAAAATTAGGGAACCCAGTATACAGTTTGTATCTTGCAGTAACATGTGTACCCTGGTTGTGATCTTGCACCATAGTTCTGATTTTTACTGTAGTATTTTTTGAGATATATTCATTGGGGGAAGTTGGGCAAAGTATACACTGATCTCACTACACTGCTTTAAATTACACATTCATCTACAGTTATCTTTTTTTTTTTTTTTTTTCCGAGACAGGGTTTCTCTGTGTAGCCCTGGCTGTTCTGGAACTCACTCTCTAGACCAGGCTGGCCTCGAACTCAGAAATCCACCTGCCTCTGCCTCCTGAGTTCTGGGATTAAAGGTGTGCACCAACAAAGACCGGCTCACAGTTATCTTTTAAAATACAAGGATACAATCAATGATACAATGATTTCTTTAGGAAAATAGTCATGATCTGCTATTGCTGAAGAAAATATTCCAAAATAACATATGTATATACATGAGTACATCTCATATTTATCATGTATGTTACAAATGTATGCACAGTCACCTCTTTGTATGCGTGAGTTCTTAATCCAGATTCAATGAAGCTTGGATTAAACATATTTGAAGAAAAATTGTTTGTACTGAACAAGAGAGCTATTTACCTTGCCATCAGTCCCCAATAATCCAGTAGAAGGGAGTCTGGAGAGGTGGCCAACAGTTAAACGTATTTGCTACCTTTGCAGAGGCTTGGGTTCAGTTCCCAGTACCCACGTGGTGGCTGGGTCACAACCATCAATAACTAGAGTTCCAGGAGATCTGATGCCCTCTTCTGACCTCCATGGGTACTTCTCACACATGGTGCACATACATACCTGGAGGCAAACACTTATACTCATAAATATAAAAACAAATATTCTTGGGGCTGGAGAGATGGCTCAGTAGTTAAGAGCACTGGCTGCTCTTCCAGAGGACCTGGGTTCAATTCCTAGCACCAGGATGGCAGCTCACAACTGTCTGCAACTCCAGTTCCAGGGAATCCGACACCCTCACACATGCAGGCAAAATACCAATGCACAAAAAATAAAAATTAAACAATTAAAAAATAAATAAGTATATATATATATATATATATATATATATATATATATATGTTATAACAAGTAGTCTCATGGTGTTTACATTGTGTTTGGGATTGTAAATAATTCAGAGACGACTAAATGTCCAGGAGGATGTGCATAGGTTATACATACTGTGGGGTTTTCTTGTGTGGTATGTGCATGTGTGTATGTCTTTGCATGAATTTGGGTGCACTTGTATGGGTGCCAGTGCATATGTGTGTGTTTGTATATGTGAGTGAGTGTGTGGGTCTGTGTGTGTGTGTGTGAGAGAGAGTAGATCAAAGAATGACTTGTGGGTGTTAGTCTTCTCCTTTCATAATACGGATTCTGGGAATCGATTTCAGGTCTTCCATCTTGGTGGCAAGCACCTTTACCCACTGTGCCATCCTACCAGCCTACTGTATCTTCTTTTTTTTTTTTTTTTTTTTTTTTTGGTTTTTCGAGACAGGGTTTCTCTCTGTATAGCCCTGGCTGTCCTGGAGCTCACTTTGTAGACCAGGCTGGCCTTGAACTCAGAAATCCGCCTGCCTCTGCCTCCTGAGTGCTGGGATTAAAGGCGTGCGCCACCATGCCCGGCTTTCTTTTTTTTTTAAGATTTATTTATTATTATATGTAAATACACTGTAGGTCACTTCAGACACACCAGGAGAGAGCATCAGATCTCATTATGGGTGGTTGTGAGCCACCATGTGGTTTCTGGGATTTGAACTCAGGACCTCTGGAAGAGCAGTCAGTGCTCTTACCCGCTGAGCCATCTCGCCAGCCCCTGTATGTTCTTTTTTTTTTTTTTTTTTTTAAAGGAATTATTTATTTAATATACATGAGTACACTGTAGCTGACATAAGACACACCAGAAGAGGGCATCAAATCTCATTACAGATGGTTGTGAGCCACCATGTGGTTGCTGGGAATTGAACTCAGGACCTCTGGAAGCGGAGTCAGTGTCCTTAACCGCTGAGCCATCTCTCCAGCCCCCCCTGTATGTTCTTTTAAGCCATTGTTTGTATCAATTTATTAGTCAGTAAAAGAAGGCTCCTAGATCAGTGAATGGTCAGTTTTAAATAAGGGACACAATAAAAGCTTATTTTACACCTCTGTTCCTTATTTTTTCCCCTTCCCTTGACTCGCCTTTATTTACCAGCACGATGGCTCCATCTTAGAAGCCACTCTTTCTTGGCTCTCTGCCTTTGTGGGTCCAAGTAACCCTACGTTCTTCCAGAGGCTGCTGTGGTTCCCTCTAGCCAGATCTGCCTTTGATCGCTCTGTCTCCACAGGCTGCCTTCATCTTTCTGCTTGTGTCTTAGACCCTGCCCCTTTGAAGGGCATTCTGTTCCCTATGTAGCCCAGCTCCCCACCCCAAGGCCTTCCCTTTCCATCTGCACCTCCGCTCTGAGCATCCTTGAGGGCTCTTCCTTTTCTGAGAATGGTATCTGCTGGAAACCTTCACTCAGGATACTTTCTGAGCCCCTGTGTCTGCCTATGGGAACTCCTGTATCCCACTTCAAATGCCTCTAGCTCCTTAACATTCCATGGCTCCTCAGAGAACACTGGCCTGCCTGTCCCCCCGCCCCATGCATGTGAAATTCCTGTACTATAGTTCTCTTCATGTTTTCACCAGGTTGGAGAACTACTAGGGCAGGCACACTCGGCCTGACTCAGCTTGAGCCCTGCTTGACACCCTGAAGGCTCATGCTAGTCTCAATTTGGAGACAGTGCTCCAAGGATGTTCATCTGATGTCATTAAGGTCCCTGAATTCACTCAGGATCCAGGCAGCCAAGGTGCTTACCTTGAGCTGGGCCTTGAGAGGAGGTGACACCTCGGTTCTTCCTCTGCCTCCGAGGACCCCAGGAGAAGCAAGTCAGTAGGCCAGTGCGGGCAGGTCTTTCCCAGGCACCTTCTGCTAGAAAGAAAGAGAACAAATCCGCAAGGCAGAGGTCAGTTAGTGCCTGCTTCCCAAGCCAAAGGACTTCCCTCAGCAACCCACGAACCTCAGCTTTCTCCTGTCCTGGTTTCATCTGTCTGCTTATCTCACATCAGCCTTGCAGATTTCTGTTATGTGCACAGGCTAGGGAAACCATAGCAACAGAATGACATCAAATCAACCACAATTGCATACCACTAGAGAAAACTCTCACAGGGCAGTGATATCATTCCATTTTTAGTTCACACTCCCTCCTTGCTTCCTTCCTCACCTCTTCATTTCTTTATTCACCCATCTGTTCATTTGCTTTTGAAACAGGATCTCACTACGTACCCTAGGATGGCCTTGAACTTTCCATCCTCCTATCTCAACCTCCTGAATACTGGGGATTACAGATGCAAATTGTCACACCTTGCTTCAGACTATTTCTGAACACCAAGAAATTAAATGCTTTTTTGGGGGGGGTGTTTTGTTTTAGAGACAGGGTCTCATTGTGTAGCCCTGGCTGGCCTCAAACTCACTATGTAGATCAGGCTGGCCTCTGTACTGACTACTGGGATTAAAGGCATGGGTCACTTTTGTTTCCTTGCAGCCAAAGCTGCAACAAGAAGTTATAGTTAATTCATGAACTTGAATTAGTAAAATTCATTAGTAAAAGGTTTTGTTTTTCTCAGAGAGTGCTTTATAAGAGTAAGCAAGTGTTTAATATAATAGAGGATGATGCGTCTGCAAAGGTCCCATTTTCCAGAGTGGAAGGGGTTATTTTAAACCAAGGATTTGGTCATCCATCTTGGGTGCCAGGGTGTGAGGGCCTCTCAAGAGAAGGAAGGCTTAAAGAATTTTCTAGGCACTAGCTCATTAGTCTGGGGAGAATTTGTGTAAATTACCTTCTTTCCCTCAAAGCCAGGTAAGGAAGCCAATGAATGATTCTCAGAACAGGAATGCACGTGGGGTACTTATCTGCCTAATCTTTCAGGATCCTGGAGGTCGGTCAGCCTCCACCAAAGGAAGGTTGGCGGGAGGGGAGGGAACCGCCAGAGAACTACTGTGGCCTAGCCAGCAGGTGCAAGTGTGACATTTATAATATCAGACAACGTCTCCTGGTGTGAAAGGTCTGACATCTCCCAGTGGCAGGCTAATGCCCCAGAACACCTCACACAGCCAGAACACCTCACACAGCCACTCTTTAGTTCAAAAGCTTACTACAGTCAAAGGTCAAACGGAAGTGAGTTGAGCGGTGGAAAGCTTTCCTAGCGTTTGTCAGGGCTCCACTTAGGACCTTCTTTTTAATCCCAGTACTTTGCAGCAAAACACGCTGCCTTGGGACGTCTGATCCCATGACGGAGCAGTCTCCGACTAAAAGCGCTCACACCATCTCTACACTTTAGAATAGAGCGTGGAAGGAAAACCTGGCGGAAGCAGCCAGCGATCGGTGGCTACCAGGAATAACTGAGGTCGTCACGGTCTCGGTCCCTCACACCCTTCCGGATACGTCCCTGGCACCTATTCTGTGTTTTTGCCAGGAACTTCGATTGCCTTCCTCCCTTCCACACCGAGCCTCCTGTATAGCTCCCCCTCTCCTAAAGCTCTGAGGACAATCCTACCAGGACAAACTTGTCCTAAAGCTACAGTCACCCCGCCCCCCAGACTCAGTTCTTCCCACGCACACCACCCAAATTTTTGCATCTTCTATCCCAGTTTCCAACTCCTACATTGTTGTTGTTTAGAGCAGTTCAACTCTACTTCTTACCCACTTCCCACCAGTTGTACCCTCAGATACCCCACCCCCGATCTCATGTGCAGTCAGGATCTGGCCAGACAGACTCAATTCCATGTCCAGAGCATGTCCACCTTAGGCTGAGAAGCCTTGTGCTGGGGACCTCCCAGCACCGGGCCTCAGTTTACCTCAACAGAGTTGGGTGGCCTAAACGGGTTCAACCGGTCTAAAGGGACGCCTTCCCCAGTGCCCAGCCTGACCCCACACGCAGCCTCACCTGGTCGTCCCGGCCCCGCAGCTTGCAGGGCTCTGCAGGCCGCCTCCTGGACCGCCAGGCTGGAGGCGGGACAGCCGGGACGAAAGGCTGCTGCTTGCACCGGGCCCCCGACCTGGCGGCCGAACACCGTGCGCAGCAGCGTCTCGAGCAGCTGCAGTTCGGGCGCCCTCGCGTCATCCGCACCCGTGTCGGCCACCAGCACTCCGACCAGCGCGGCGCCCTCACACCTCCGGTCGCGCACGTCCCGCAGCATCTCCCGCAGGCGGCGCCGCGACTCCCGGGAGGTCAGCGATCCGACGCGGCACAGCACGAAAACGAGCGGCGAGCGAATGGCTCGCTCCGCCTTCGCCCCCGGAGCCCCGTGCGACTCGGTGGCCGCCGCGGTGCCCGCGCTCTCGGCCTCTGCGCAGCCCGGCTTGCCCGGCGCGGACTCCGGCGGGAACACGGCACCGGCGAAGTCCCTCAGCAGCGCGCGGCTCTGCTCGCGCTCCCACAGCTCGCCCACCAGCAGCACCTGCCCGCGGCCACCCGCCGCCTCCACCAACGCCTGGAAGGGTGGCTCCGCCGGGCTCGCGGGCCGCGGGGCCAGCGCCTCCAGCTCGCTCTCCATGCTGGCCGCCGCCTCCTGCGCCGAGCTGGGAGCTCCGCCGCTGCCTCGGCCGACACGCCCCCGAGGGCCGAGCCGCCCAGACCCCCTGCGCACTCCTGTCCCGCCGCACTGAATTTATCATTCACTCATTCGTTCATTTAGATACCCAGTAACACACTCAGTAGTTTAGGACTACTAAGCATTTAGGACATCTAGAAAGTACAGGCTCTTGTGGGGGACTGAGGATGAGTGGACATTATTAACCTGACTAATGTACCCTCTTAGGGTAAGATGGTTTTGTTTGTTTATGCGTTTTATTTGTTTTATGTGTATGGATATTTTGCTTAAATGCATCTGCACTAGTACCAGCGTCTGATCTCCTGGATCTGGAGTTGTGAATGTTTATAATCAACTACATGGGTACTGGGAACCCAATCCAGGTCCTCTGCAAAAGCAGTCAGTGCTCTTAATCGGTAAACCATCTCTCAGATTTTTTTTTTCTTTCTTTCTCCTGAGACACGATCTCACCATCCTAGCCTAGAATCTGGAGACCCTTTAGCTTCAGTTTAGGATTACAGTCTGTACCACCATTTCTAACTTCTGGAGCTATTTCGGAGTAGTCCTACAGGGTTTGGCGTCAGGGCCTGCTTTTCCAGTGGTGTAAGCTTTGGAGCCCAGTTGGAGCAGAAGAGTGAGTGAGAACGGGAGAGAGATGGGAAGCATAACATCCTAGCTTCAACTCTGTCGCTGTGATAAAAATACCTTAACACCAAACAGTTTAGGGAAGAGAAGAAAGGGCTTATTTTAGCTCACAGTTCCTGGTTGTAGCCATCACTGCAGGGAAGTCACAGAGGCAGGAGCTTCCAGACAGCTGGCCACAACACACCCACACCCATGAGTGAAGAGATAGGAATATTTTTGTACAATCACACCAATGAAGGGTGTCACACCCTTCAGGCTGGGTCTTCCCTCATCAGTTAAGGTGATCAAGATAATCCTGGCCATTCCCAGACCTGCTCACGGGGCAAGCTGACCTAGACTGTCCCCTTTTGAGACTCTCTCCCCAGGTGATTCTGGGTTGTGTTTCCTTGATAATTAGAATTAACCATCACCCAGGGGACCTCCTCTACCACTTCTCTTCAGCCTCCAATACTTCCTCCAAATGGATCAAGATCATCCTTTCCACAAACACTTGTTGCATTTGGGTACCACCTGATGTCATGTGAGGCTGTTGTTCCCCATGGGCCAGAATCTAGAACAAGTCTAGAGCAACCCGTCCCTTGTGACCCCTTCAGAAAAGCCAGTTACATTATGATGCACAATACTAGCAGAGTGATAGCTATGGAGTAGCAATGAGACTAACTTTTTGGTTGGGAGTCACCACAACTTGAGGCCCTGTATTAAAGGCTTGCAGAGTTAGGAAGGTTGAGAGCCACTGATCTAGAAGTGGACATGGGATGCTGGCGTGCTCTGGTGTTGGTCTATAGGTGTAAGGTGTGTACATGTATATGCATCTATGACTATTTGTCTAAAATCCAGGTCAGAAGCAGGAACATACGTCCTACCAGTTTTGTCCAAAAGAACATTCTGCGAACTGTTTTCCTGCCCTGTTCAAATGCAGTTGCCCTAAGGCACATGTGGCTATTACTGCACACTGGAGTTGATACAAATGCTTTTTACATGCTATTTAACATGAAGTTAAATTCAAATAGCCTCTGGGGCTTGTATCTTCTCTTTATTTCTCCATCCATCCACTACATAATAATTGGCCCAAAGGGTGTTGTTGTCAAGACATTTTACTGCCCAGCCCTGGCCTCACCATAAAGCCCCAATCCCCTCTTTTAAAATACCTTGTTCCCAACTCCTTATAATTATGCTCCAGCATCCTGGAGAGTTTTGCACATTCATAAAATGAATCTTTCTTGGGTCCCTACTGTATGCATGAAGCAGTCAAAGGTGGTCAAGAAGCTCCCTTCCCTAAGTCTCTTTGTCTAGTTGTCTACCAGTACTTGGAGGAAGGCACCATATGGTTTGTCTGGTTCTCAGTAATGGGGCTTTTGTCTTTGCAGACTGATTCTTGAATTCCCTGGAAGAGTGCTGGGATGCTGAAAGCAGAGGTTGGGACCTGGGTGGGAAAAGTCTTCTGTTTAGAGATGGATGACGGATGGAGTTGCACCACCAGGCCAGTGATGTAGTCACTTTATCTGTGCAGACTGGGCATCTCCAGCTTCCAATGAGCCCAGTGCTTGGGAGCAGTGGGTAAGCTCACCTCCATAGAGATGACAACTAGTGAGGGTTGTGCGGGGACAGAGACAATAAACAAGTAAACACATAACAGACAGCTTCAGATGGTGGTCTGTGTTGAGGGAAAAATAATGTTTAGCTAAGATGAATTTGCAGCCCTGGGTGTTCTGTGTGCACAGCTCTGACCATACCCAAGAAGCAAGGGGCAAGGAAATGTGAACCATGAAACATTAATGTAAAAACAATGGAAGCCCCCACATATCCTCTACCCAGGACAATAAAAGGGGTTAGGTTAAGCGAATACCTCACACTTGTCCACCCCACCCCATTCCAATCCCTACCTCTATACCTGGAGACAGAACAGAGCTGTACCATCCAGGGAAGGGATTAGAAACACATGACAATGACACTTTGTATCCTCTACTCCCACTGCACACTGCTCAACTGAAGAACAGTGGCCAGGGAGAAGGCTCAGGATTGACTGACATGAACTTCTCTAGATATGGGAGGGTGGCACATGGGGTGTGGCCAGGACCACATAATGCCATAGTAGCTGAGCCTCTGTTCCTTAGGCTCCTCAAAGTGATACAAGGTGATATGGGCTTTAGTCTCTTCTAGGTGCAACAGTTGCTGGCCTAGGCAGGTAAGTAAGTAAGTTTATACTTAACTGGAAACAAGAATTAGCTCTCTAAAAAGTCTAAAATATAGAGTAGACCTATAAGGCATAAAAATTAAATTTCATCCTACATACACATATGAGAGTATAGTTGTTATTTTGTCTTGTAGGTAAGTGGAGATATAGAGAAGATCTCTTTTCCTAGATGTTCAGGGACTCAGTTTTTAGAACAATGACTATTCTCGCATCATACCACCAAAACGGCAGCTGAAGCTCCAGTCAGTCATCAGATCTCCCTCTGAAGAATTTGATTGTAATACCGGAGAAAGAACAAAAACCAAACATTCCATTAAGAGACTAGGGGATTGGCAGTATAGCTCAGTGGTGGCATACCTGCATGCACAGAGTCCTAAGGGTCAGGAGGTGAGAGCCTAGGAGTACTCAGCGGCAGCATGTTCTGGTTCTGGTTGGTTTTCATTGTCAACGAGACTTCAATCACCTAGGAAACATACCTCTGGGCATGTCTGTGAGGATGTGTCCAGAGAGGTTTAAGAGCATAAAGGCCAATCCTGAACAAGGGTGGACACACACCATGTACACACACACACACACACACACACACACACACACACACAGAGAGGCTGAGTCCCAGACTGAACAAAAAGGGGAAAGGAGAAATGGAGCTGAGCACCGATAACCATCCCTTTGTCTCCTCCTTGGAAGCACTTCGAGCAGCTGCTTCAGGCTCCTGCCTCTAGAGCAGAGCTGCTCTTGCTGTTGTATCTTCCAGGCTGGGAGGGACTACACCCCAAACTGTGATCCGGAATAAACGTGTTCTTCCTTAAGTTGATTTTGTTAGGTAGTTTGCCACAGTGACTAGAAAAACAACTAATATGGACATTGCTACTCAGAAGGGCTGTTCCTATGATAAACCTGATCATGAGGTTTGGAGATCGTTGAAGTTGATTTTTGAAAGGGATGTGGAAGAATCTAGGACTAAAGAAGCCCCAAAATGTTCTAAACAAGCTTAGTGGGCCATTCTGGTGGGTGAGCAGAAGACCAGAACTCTATAAAGGAAAACAGTAAAGATTGTACTCGAGAGGTCCCAGAGGGGAACAGGAACTCTGCCAGGAGCTGGAGAGGGGCTATTCATGTGTGATTCTGTGAAAGACTATGACTGCCTTCTGCACATGCCCTGAGAACTTGTGCGAGGCTGAATTCAAACATAATGGACTGTTTTGTTTGACAGAGGGCATTTTAAGACAATATAGTGTTCAGGCTGTGCCATAGTTGCTGATCATTGCTCTTATCCAGGTTTACAGAGAGAAGGAGCAGCAAGTTTGGAGCAAGATATGAAAAACCACACCATTTGGTGAGGATAGGAATGTGAATGAGTTAGATGAGAAGGGTGCAGAAAAAGTAGCTGTGATTGTGGGAGCGTTTAGCAGGACTAAGAAGAAACCTTGTCTTCACGCTAAGATAATAGGAAAGATACCTTGACTCCATCTATCAATGATTTTAACTATGGGCTGCTCAGCAGTTAAGAGCACTGGCTTTTCTTTCAGAGGTCATGAGTTCAATTCCTAGCATGCATATGCAGCTCACAACCTAACTGTAGCCCCATGGGATTTTATGCCCTCTTCTGGCTGCAGACATACACATAGCTAAAACAACCAACTATGTAAACCAATGCTTTTAAAAAAAAGATTCTAACTTGTGAAAGTGCAAATTCATTTGAAAGGAGGGAGGCTCAACTTGAGATGCAACTAAGAGGATTCTGTGCTGGGAGATACCCTCCTATGACTGGCTTCCAGGTTTGGCTGCCAAGGTGCCCAAAGGGCACTATAGCCGAGGTAGACTACCTCTCACTGTGGCAGCAGAGCTTGGCACAGCCATCCATGTGATGCAGGTTTTACAGGCCTGGAAAGTGCAAGGGTTAGTTAATGGAAGATTCCACCAACATTACAAAAATACACAAGGCCAGGCAGTGTGTGGCAGGGCCATATTTCCTGCAAGGAAACCCCTGAGAGGTTATTTCATAACACTGTGAAGCCTTGGTTGCAAGGGGGAACCCACTTTGGTCATGCCAGAACTGTGGGTTATCCACTAAGAAAAGCTGCTACCAGAGAGTGGAACAGTGGAGAGGCTGTGCGTGCTGCAGTCAGTAAGTCCGGTTCCTCTTTTCCTTTTTCTTGCCTTGAAGTGGAGGCCATGTGGGTGCTTCTCCTGTTTTGTTTGTTTGTTTGTTTGTTTGTTTTAGGAGGCGGTCAAGACAGGGTTTCTCTGTGTAGCCCTGGCTGTCCTGAAACTCAGTCTGTAGACCAGGCTAGCCTCAAACTCAGAAATCTGCCTGCCTCTGCCTCCCAAGTGCTGGGATTAAAGGCATGTACCACCACTGTCCGGCTGCTTCTCCTGTTTTTACTTTAGCTTCTTAGCATCCTTACTAACCAATTTCCCTCTTCCTCTGTAGGACATTACCACCTTGAAAGTGGGCACAAGCTAAGAGGATAGTAGTGCCAGGGCAAGTCAGGTGAACAGGAAAGGAACTGATCCCACTTCCTTAAGGAGACTAATGGGTCGTTTCCTGGTAAGGCTGAGGCTTGGTGAATGCTCTCTCCCTGTCTATCTATCTGTCTGTCTGTCTGTCTGTCTGTCTCGCCCCGTCCTCCCTCCCCCAACCCCTCTATCTCCAGGTAACAAATTACAAACTTTGCAGAGGTGGGATGGGATTTGAGGCAGAACAGATAAAGGAGAGAATGTTGAACCAAGGTTGGAGTCCAGGGCCAGCACGTTTATCTTTACCTGTGTTATTTACACAGCAAAGGTTCTGGTATGAAATTAACAGGAAATTACAAAGACCTTTTAAAAAAAAACAGAAAAACAGGCAGACTGCCAAGGATCTTTCTTCTTCCTGGTCATCCACACCCCAGGAAGCCACATAAAACAAAGGTAGCTCTTCCTTCTGGTGTTCAATGGTTGTAATCGGAGACTGGGATTTCTGAATCCATTTGCCCTTCTTGCCTACTTAAGCCAAATTTAAGTGGGGATCAAGGGTGTCAAGAAAGGGCTAGTTTAAGAAAGAAAGAAAGAAAGAAAGAAAGAAAGAAAGAAAGAAAGAAAGAAAGAAAGAAAGGGCTAGTTTGGAAAACAAAGGATGCAGTTCTCACCCCTTTGTTTGGTGCCTCTTTCCTCTTCATTGCTTCACCTCTTTCTGCCTGTTTTCACTTTTGGGGATTGGAGGTAGGAACAAGATTTCTCGTGGCTGACTTGGACTCACTTTGTAGACCAGGCTGGCCTCGAATTCACAGAGATCCGCTTGCCTTTGCCTCCTGAGTGCTGGGATTAAAGGCATGTGCTAACCAATGGCTTCCACCATTCTTTCTTCCTTTGCTTCCTGCCTCTCTTTCTCCGAGCTGTCTCTTGTGTTATGGGCCATGCAGTGGCAGGTGAGAACTGGGAGACTGGGAGCTTCCTGAGTAGAAATCAGAGAAGCCACAGGACCTCATTCCTAGAAAAATAAGGTGAGTGGGAAGAAAGTACAGACTGAAAACATCCTGACCGGACCGTAAGCATTCAGTGGCTAGCCCTGGGCTGGTTCCGGCCGCTGCATGGCCAGACTGGGCACCAGTATTGGAAGTGTTTCTTTATCTACTTGGCTGGCTTCAATCTGGTACCAGGAAAACATATTTCCATGCCAGCTCCCATTCATACAGAAAGAAGCAATCCTCTCAGCCTTTCTTGATGAAGCTGTGTAAAGAAGCCTTGGAGAGAGGTTGGAGAGATAGCACAGCTCTGAAGAGCAATCCTCTACCAGGGACATGGGTTTCATTCCCAGGTCTCGTGTGACAGCTCGTAACTATCTATAACTCCAGTTCTAGGGGGATCTGATGCTCCCTTCTGGGCTCTGCAGGTACGAGACATGCATATAGTATACAGACATACATGCAGGCAATACACACACACACACACACACAAATCCTGAAACATTAAAAAAAAATCAATAAAACAAAACAAAACATAAAGTGTTATAAGACAGATCCCTGGCTCAAGGAAGCCCCTATTGTGTTCTTGCTGGGCCCGGGAATAATATCAGGAAGAAGAGCAGATGGGTGCCTGCACCACCTGTGAGAGCTAGAGGGAACAATCCTATACAGAGACACTCAGCATTCCATGACAGAGAGTGTGTCAGCAGCACCTGCATGGGAATCTGTCAGGATCTGACTTCTTAAAGAGGTACAGATGGCTTGTTAATTAGTATCATAGTGATTCCAAAGCCACTTGGTTTGGCCAGACACAGGCCAGTGACATACACTGTAGGCTTCTGGAGGCATTGAGTGCTAGGAAGCCAGTGTCCACACCGAGTGTCACAGCTCTGAGCCTGGCCTGCTTGGCCCTTGGCTCCTAGCTCCTCTGGGTGACTCAGCAGCTTTCTAGAGCTCTTCAGTCACTGGTGTTTGCAGCTCCGCTGTAACTGCAGCTCCTCACAGACCCTTGCCTTCCACAGTCTCCATTTGCTTCAGCCCCTGCCCTCAGCTACTCTCTGGAATTTTTTTTCCTTCCAGATGCTACTGGGTTGTCTGAGGCTAGAAGTTCTGGAAGCTGCCCATTCTCTGTGGAGACAGCTCAGTCTACCCAGAGGAAAGGCCAGGTTAGGCTAAGGGCTTATGAGGATCTGTGATTACTGAACAGGGGAGAAGTCAGGACAGAGGTCTCCTGGGCCACTGCCCTAAGGTTGAGAGGAACATTGCTCAAACAAGCAGAACTTCCTCCTACATTCTGTAGCTGCTCAAGTGTGTGTGTGTGTGTGTGTGTGTGTGTGTGTGTGTGTGTGTGTGTGTGATTGGTGAACGGAGCACTAGCACACCAAATATCCTCCAGATAGGAGGAAATGGGGGTTGGGGGAGGTGGGCTGGCCAGGCAAACTGGAGTTCAAGGGCATGGATAAATGAAAGGTGCCTATCCTGGATCCTAGAAAAAATACTGGGACTATCACCAAGAGGCTTAGTTAAAAAGCTAACGGAGGCCTGGAGGTAGTGGCACAACCCTTAAATCCCAGTACTTGAGAGACAGAGGCAGAGACAAGCTGATCTCTGTGAGTTCAAGGTCAGCCTGGTCTACAGAGCTAGTTCCAGGAAAGCCAGGACTATATAGAGAAACCCTGTCTGAAAAAAAAAAACCAACAATAACAACCAAATAAGTTTATTCTCCTTCCCCTCCTCCCTGTCTCCTCCCACAACCTCCCTCCCCCACTTCCTACCCCTGTCTGACCCGGAATCCACTCCTCTGTTTTTCTTCAGAAGAAGACATGGATATCAACCAGCGAGGGCATATTAAGTTGCAGTGAGACCGGGCACCTCCTCTCCTAGGAAGCCTGGATGAAGCACCCCAATAGGAGGAAAGGGGCCTAAAAAGGCAGGCAACAGAGTCAGAGACAGCCCCTGCTCCCACTGTGGGGAGTCCCACAAGAAGACCAAGCTACACAACTGTAACCTATGTGCAGAGGGCCTAGGTCAGTCCCCTGACTGAACCACCAACTAAGTAAAAGGTCTTTAGATGTTTTTTAAATTGGCTATGGACTAGTGGTTATAATGAACCCTCTTGTCCTCACTCAGCAGTTTGGATGAGACTCCTGAAGTATTTTGCCATCTCTGTTCCTCCTGCTGTGTTTCCTCTGTGTGCTGGGGAGACAGTCCGCCTTTGTAGCCCTTTAACCAGGAATAGCCCTTGGAATACCTCACCTGAAGCACCTTTTAATAGTGACTCTTTGGACTTCAAACCTGCATCTGACTGTTTTAAAAGATTCCCTGGAAGTCCAGTTTTGCTCTAAGGGGTGACTCATTTTGCAAGTAGTTATAGATCACCAAGAGAGAGTCAGAAGGTAGATTGTGATAGGTTATTGAGCTGGTGGCCCCTGAGGAAGAACATTCCTGTGGAGTTCCCTATGGGACTCGGGGCATGGCTAACAGGACATTAGCCAAAAAGGGCAAGCCAGCTTGAAACATGGATGTATACTGTGGTGTGTGCAGTTGAAACACTCTTGGAATTCAGCTGCTGTGTGTAAAGAGGCGCTGGTCACTGTGGAGAGAAGCCACAAGGCTGAGAGACAACCCTGGGTTCTTGTGGGAAATAACACATTGTTGCTTTAAGTTGCTAGGTTGCTGGGGGTGACTTTTTATTGATTGGTTGGTTGGTTGGTTGATTGGTTGGTTATTTGGGACTCTCACATTGAGCATGATCCATCCCCCTACCCATCATGTATGGCCTGGTTCAGTCTGGACCCTTCCAGATGTCTCTGGCTTATGCACTCCTTCATATCTACAAATATACTCTTCCTCAACTATACTTAGGGGCTGTCATGTCCTCATCTTTTTTCATTCATTTGGGATGGTCTTCCAGGATTATTCTCAACTGAGGATCCAGGGTTTTGTTTTGTTTTGTTTTGTTTCGTTTCGTTTCGTTTCGTTTCGCTTCGCTTCGCTTTGTTTTGTTTTGTTTTGTTTTTAGCCGTACATGTGCTTCTTGTTCTTCAACCTACCTTGCCTTTTGGGAAGTGGTATGATCTTGGGTGAGGCAGCTTTCTTTAGTTAAGACAATGCACAGACAGAGGTATAGATGTTAAGTGGCTAGCAGTGACTATACCAGCATCCTGGAGAGCCAGCTCATCCATGGGCAGCATACTACAGTATCCATCCAAGTCATATTTCAACAGACTTCTGGGCTTTTCCATTGCATGAATACCGGAAGGTCAATATACTTGATTGCTAGACAAATCTCTATCAAGAATGTGCTTGACCAGCCTTATTTATAATAGCCAGAAGCTGGAAAGAACCCAGATGCCCCTCAACAGAGGAATGGATACAGAAAATGTGGTACATTTACACAATGGAGTACTACTCAGCTATTAAAAAGAATGAATTTGTGAAATTCCTAGGCAAATGGATGGACCTGGAGGGCATCATCCTGAGTGAGGTAACCCAATCACAAAGGAACTCGCACAATATGTACTCACTGATAAGTGGATATTAGCCCAGAAACTTAGGATACCCAAGATATAAGATACAATTTGCTAAACGCATGAAATTCAAGAAGAACGAAGACCAAAGTGTGGACACTTTGCCCCTTCTTAGAATTGGGAACAAAACACCCATGGAAGGAGTTACAGAGACAAAGTTTGGAGCTGTAACGAAAGATTGGACCATCTAGAGACTGTCATATCCGGGGATCCATCCCATAATCAGCTTCCAAACTCTGACACCATTGCATACACTAGCAAGATTTTGCTGAAAGGACCCAGATGTAACTGTCTCTTGTGAGACTATGCCGGGGCCTAGCAAACACAGAAGTGGATGCTCACAGTCAGCTATTGGATGGATCACAGGGCCCCCAATGGAGGAGCTAGAGAAAGTACCCAAGGAGCTAAAGGGATCTGCAACCCTATAGGTGGAACAACATTATGAACTAACCAGTACCCCAGAGCTCTTGACTCTAGCTGCATATGTATCAAAAGATGGCCTAGTTGGCCATCACTGGAAAGAGAGGCCCATTGGACTTGCAAACTTTATATGCCCCAGTACAGGGGAACACCAGGGCCAAAAAGTAGGAGTGGGTGAGTAGGGGAGTGGGGGGGGTATGGGGGACTTTTGGGATAGCATTGGAAATGTAAATGAGGAAAATACCTAATTAAAAAAAAAGAATGTGCTTGGCTTAAAGTGATTAAAGAATTAGATTTAAAACACAAGGCGGGTGGGTCAATCTGATTAGGATTTCTGATTAATGTGAGTGATCTCCATCACAGTTGACCGTCCTGGGATGAGAAGGAAGTTTCGAATTTTCTAACCTCAGAAAGCCATCTGGACCAGTCTGGGTAGATAATAATCGTGAAGGTGTGAGATAGCCTGCTTGTGTGTGTGTATGTGTGTGTGTGTGTGTGTGTGTGTGTGTGTGTGAGAGAGAGAGAGAGAGAGAGAGAGAGAGGAAGACAGAGAGAGAGACAGAGAGACCTAGAATGTATCTAGAAGGGGTAAGGCAACCTTGAAGAGTTGGCACAAACAGGGAAAAGACCTAGAACTCAGAGGGCAACAGCATTGAGAAGGGGCTTTTGCCAACATTTCTATGGAGGATGCCCGTTGTGGTATTTACAAAAGGGAAGCACTGAAGAAGCCTGTAGTTCCCTCGAAAAAGAATCTTTCAATTGGAAAAAACAAAACAACAACAACAAAAAAACCCCTAATACTGAGGACTGACACATGTTAAAACCCTCAGTATTTCATGGTTTTCTTTAAAATACCTGGGTTTTTATTCTGATTCTGTCTTCTCTCATGCAGCCTACTTACTCCAAGGATAGATAATTCCAACCTAACCCACAGCAGGCCCTGAGTGGTGTAAGTCAATTGAGTCTCCCCAGTTCCCTGCTCCCAGCCATTGGTGTTCCTGTAACATGCTGATCCAAGAAGACTGAAGCACAGGACTTCTGCTTGGGATGACAGGCTCATGGGCACTCTATCTGGATGGGGACAAAGATCTATTGTAGCGTTAGGTACTGTTGGCAGCTGCTGGGGCTCAGAAGACAATACTCCAAAGTATGATGCATTGTATGATGATCCTTTGAACTAAATAAAAGCAGGCCGGAAGGTCTTAGAAGCAAAGTAGCTCTGACTTTCTGCCATTTTGGTCTCCCGTTTACCTCTCCCTCCCTCCTGAAGAGTCATAGAAACCTGAATTTGTCTTCCCCAAGAACCTTTCCCTAAGTCATAAAAATCTAAAAGTAAATCTCCCTCGAGGGCTATCATTCCAGATGGTTCTGCCCCATAGCCAGGAGGGAAAAATGCTACCCTGAGATCAATAAGAATCGGAGAAGACAGGTCCTGCTGGGTTTTGTCTTCAGGCTGTGAGTTTTATGCTGTCCAGTGACATGTCGATGTGGCTGTCTACGCTTCATCAAACCTAAGCCTGGGGCTTGGCTATTTATTTACTGTTTTTGAGACAGGGTCTCACTGTGTAGCCTTGACTGGCCTGGAACTCTTTTATGTGAATCAGACTAGCCTCCTCTGCCTCCCTAATGGTGGGATTAAAGCTATGCTTCAACAGACCAAGGCTTTTCAGTACCGAAGGGCTTGAGTGTTAAATGAAACAGATTCAGTAAAGGCAGTATGCTTTTGTTAATCTGCCTTTGTAGGACAGGCCCCTTATGATGGGTGAGGAGGGAATTGCATCTTTCTGCCCCTAACACAACTATCATAGCCACCGGGTGAAACTAATTCCACAGAAGGCAAAATGGGGAGTGGAGAAGAAAAGGCTTTGAATAAAACCTACCCCAAAGCCTGCTACTTGTGGATTATACAGTTACATAAACCGCCATATTCCCCTTGTTGTCCAAGGCAGATAGACCTGGTTTCCTCTCCTTCATGTGTGACTATAACTGACACCATAGACGGAATTCAATGATTGATATGGTGAGCCAGATACTAATTAAGTCTGGATGATTTATACTCGATCCATTATAAACCAGGTAAATGCGGGAACATCATGCAACCATGAGAAATTGTCTGGGTATGGTGGCACACATGTTACCCCAGTGCTACTGGAAGTGCTGAGACCAGAGGATCATGAGTTCTAGGCCAGCCTGGGCTACATAGTAAGACCCTATCTTAAAGAAAGCTGGGCATGTTAATACATGTCCAAAACTCAGGAGGCAGAGGCAGGATGATCACTATGGGTTTGAGTCCTTCTTGCTCTGCACAATGTGTTTCAGGCTAGCCAAGGGTACATGGTGAGATCCTGTCAAAAAACAAAACAAAACAAAACATCCCACCACCAAACAGATTATGTGGAATGATTCTCTTGGAAAGTGGAAACAGGCTACAAATCTTTGGTATGAAAGTCTACAGAATTCGGAGGGTAAACACCCATTTTAACCAAGTGGGTTTTTTGTTGTTGTTGCTGGTGGTGGTTGTTTGGTTTTATTGTATTTTGTTTGGTGGAGAATGGGAAGCTTGAAGAGAAGAGAAGAGCCTGTTCTCTTCAGTTATCTCAGGCCCAGTGACTCCTACCTGGTGCCTGAGAAGAAAGAACACCTCAACTTCAGAGAGAACCTTGGGGAAGGAAGGGACCCCAAGGTACTGGGTGAGGGCTGGGTCAGGAGCACTCGTGGTAGGGAGCATAGTCAGCCAGCCTCGTGCTCACTGAGTTATCCTCAGAGTCTGGGTGGGAGACTGTACCCAGAGCCTTCAGGTTCTTGGGTGGAGGGGAGCAAGTGGCTCACTCAGTAGCTTATCCAGCTTTTTGGACTTGAACTGTGGATGGGCAACAACTCTGTTGGGTTGAGTCCTTCCTTAGTCACCCATGATTGATGTGGCACTCAAATGAAGGAACAAAAGAGGCAAGCCCGGGGTCACGAAGGGGCAAGAGGCCAGACACCTGCAGAACCGCCAGCGGGGTGCATGTCCTGCTTGGCTGCCAGCTCCAAGTTCTGCTTCCTTTAACAGCAAACATTAGTTCTTCGGGAGCCTCCTGCTCTGGGATGCTTGCCTGTCCTGCTTAGCAGCTCTCAGGAGTATGCAACTTTAGTGTGTGAAAAGAAGACTCACTGCTGAGCAATTTGCATTTCCAGCAAGCATTCAATAGCCGGCTTGTGAATGAGGTCTGTGTGAGCCGTCCAGGGACTAGGAAGGAAAGCATCCATGCTGCATCCCCAGCAGCTCCAAGCTGGGGAGGCAAGAAGCTGCCTTTGCCAAGAGCAGTGGATGCTGGGATGTGTGTGTGAGTCACTTCTCCCTGCAGGTTTCCAGGGAGCAGAGCTTTGAAAAGTAAACTCGCAGCCAAGGCCCAAGAAGGCCTCTTTTTCCCAGCGTTGAGCCTCCTCTTACTCAAGGAGTTTGCAGCATTGTAGAGAGGCTAAGAGCCTTGGTGTGTGGGGCCTGACTGCTCCCGTTTGAATAGGATTCACCTTCTCTTCATAAGGCTTTCATCTACATCCCTTTTGCCTTAAGAGTTACCTGTGGAATTTATAAATGCTGCCTTGAACAGATTCCCCAGCTCATCTTTGCTCTCAAGAGACAGCCTGAAGAAGGAAGACCTTACCTTCAAGTGTTCACCAGTGGCTTGGCCCCAGTACAAGAACCCATGGTAGGTCCTTGACCCACCACACTCAGCACCCCTTGGAGACCACTATGAGAAAGCAGAGGGCCTTAGCTTGTGTCTCTCCTTATTTATGACTCCTCAGGACACAGGTCCTCCTTCTGTAGTTTGTGGTCAGCCTGTTGAAGTGACCCCTAGGAAGGACTAAGCCAAGCATCCGAGGGTTCCCCAGTACTGCTGTCCTAGGCCTTGCTGCAGGTACGCTGTGTGCATTTTGGGTCACAGGGCTGAGGATGTGCCATCTTTGACACCCTCCCCCCCCCCCAATGCATTTCAAAGTCATCGGCATGGGTGCTGGCTAGTCTTATATCTTATTGACACACAAACTAGAGTTATCTGAAAGGAGGGAACCTTGATTGAGCAAAATGCCTTCAATAAGATCCAGCTGTAGGGCATTTTCTTAGTGATTGATGGGGGAGGACCCAGCCCATTGTGGGTGGTGCCATCCCTGAGCTAGTGGTCCTGAGTTCTGTAAGAAAGCAGGCTGAGCGATGTTGGGAATTGGTTCTAATGCTTTATCTTATTTACTCCCCAAAACCATGCCGCATACGTCTGCACCTGCTGAGCCATCTCCCCAGCCTCCTTACTTTTCTATAATGCCAGTTTTCGAGGGTGCCACCTTCACAGCCCAGTGAAGAGTGGGGATTTCTCATCAGTGGACCATGATAGAAAGATTTGAGAATACACAAAAACAGTGTGGGGTATTAGTCCATTTGCGCTGCTACTCAAAAATACTGCTAGCAGTGTGCTGTGTTTTAAATTTATACTCGTCACTTTGAGTCTTCCCTCCCAGGGCAGGCCATAATGTTAGAATTTCCCTAAGGTAGGCTATAGAAACTCTCTCCTACCCATTTTGCAGCTGGCCATAAAGATGCCTGTGATCTACATGAGGCCTCGGGAGCCTCCTCATTCCAGAGGGATCTAACTGCCTGGAGGGTGATATACTACCCAGAGTCTGAGAAAAATCCAAAGAGGCCCTGCTGTGTCTATCCTCCTCAGCCCTGATCCATTCAGCACTGGATCAAACCCCTTTTGTCCAATCACATCTCTGCACAGCTGTCTGTGCGTCCACCATGCATAGGCAATGAAATCTCCATAAAAATCCAAGACAAGGATGGGGCGGTCCTAGGTAGCTGACCAAATGACAGTTCACCGAGGATAGTGCCCTGGGAGAGGACAGGGAAGTTCCTTATCCCACCTCCTCTGTAGATCTTTATAAGCTAATAAAGATGTTTCCCTGGCTTCCTAGAGCCATCTTAGTAAACCCAACTTTGAGGAGGGCTGGGAGAGACCATGATTTATGCTAGTGGGTCAGAGGCACAGGACCTGGGTCTAGAACCTGTGGAATAGAAGCAGTCTTGCCACCTGAACTCTCAATAGGATCTGTCTCCAGGCAGGTCGTGTTAGAACTGGATTGGAGAGACCCAGAGGTGTCAACCACAGCAGTACTGTTACTTTCTGTGGGGGAGACGTCTCCCCTCCTCATGAGGTCACAGAAGTCTTGAGTGCTGTGAGGTAGGAGAGCAGAGGAGAAACTCTCTTTAGAGATACAAATGGGCTTGAGACAGGGTTTCATGGAGCTCAGGCTGCTCTTGGACTTGCTATGTAGTGGAGGCTGATCTTGAATTTGTAATCCTCCTGCCTCTACCTAGGGAGTACTGGGTTTACAGGTGTGTGCCAAAACATTTGGTCTATGTGGTGCTGATGGTTAAACCCGGGGCTTTGTACATGTTCAGCAAATACTCTACCTACTGAGCTACATCCAGGCCCTCTGAGGTCTTTTATTTTTTACTTAATATGGGAACTAAAATCATTCCATGAGGGTACTACCTCATGACCTAATCATGTTCCAAAGGCTCCACCTTCTGATACTGACATATTGGGCACTGGCTAAGGTTTTAACATACAGATTTTGGGGGGTGGGATTGAAAAACTTCCTATCTAATATGGAGGGAGAAATACTTTTTCATTTACCCGTGTTAGGTTTGTTGGCTGTGTCCTCCAAATTAGATGGACAAAGGGCAGATTAGCAAGAGAAAAACAAGTTATTAATGAGGCAGTGCCTGTGCACAGAGCAAATGACACAAAAGATGTACAGACATCCCCATAAACAGCAAGAATTTTGTAGGGAAGCTATAAGAGGTTTGAATGTGAATGGTGGCTGACTGTGGAAGGACACCGATATGGAGACAAGGCAGACTTTGTGTGGGATGGTTTTCCTGTGTGCTGTCTTCAGGGACAAGACTGTTCACCCTTCCCGGGATGGCGTCACCTCATTGTAATAGCAGAGATTATGCTGTTCTCAGGTAGATCAGAGAGGGCAGAGACGAGCTTCAGTTTCTCAATGACTTTCTTCTTAGAATAATCCTTACGCAGAGTGGCATAGTTGGGGTGCCATGCCATGAACCCCTAAGTAAAAACGACCCTTGTCAGGAACTGATTTTTTTCCGTCTGGAATCCCACCTTGACCATTTGTAAAGAAACAGTAGGTCCTTAGCCCACCCTCACCTTCCCGATTCTGTGCTAGATCCAACTTTTATGTTTCTGAGTAAAACACACTGAAGACAGATTTCTAGCTGGGTGTGATGGCACACACCTGTAACCCTAGCATTCTGAAGGCTCTGGTAGGAGGATTGTGAGTTTAAGACTAGCCTGGGCTACATAACAAATCCTTGTCTCAAAAAAATAAAAAAATAAAAAAGAAGAAGAAAAGAGACAAGATAGTTTCTCTCTATCTATTTTGGTGACAAGTAAGATCCTTTGATGGAAACTGGATCTGTAAGGAAAAAATAAATAATAATTGACAGCATCATTAGCTTCATTAATCAATTCCTGTGACCTATCTCATCAGTTTTCCACTCTATAGTCTTACCTGTGAGGGTTCAATGGCTAAACACTTTTTTGCAAAAAGGTAAATTATTTTAGAATTCAATTTCCTTCTATTTGGCTTCTTTCTCTCTCCTTCCTTCCTTCCTTCCTTCCTTCCTTCCTTCCTTCCTTCCTTCCTTCCTCCCTTCCTTCTCTTTCTTTCTTCTTTCTTTCTTTCTTTCTTTCTTTCTTTCTTTCTTTCTTTCTTTCTTTCTTCCTTCCTTCCTTCCTTCCTTCCTTCCTTCCTTCCTTTCTTTCTCCTCCTCCTTTTCTTTTTCCTTCTCCTCCTGTTCCTCTTCCTTCTTCACTTATCTCTTCCTTTTTTCTTGTTTGCTTCTTCAAAGTCAGTCAGACTGCTTCAACTCAAGGCTTATGGCACTATTTGTGAAGTCCTAGAACATCTCCTGGGCTCAGCCAATGTCAGCACCTTTTATGTTAACTCCCCACTCCTTAGAGACCTGAGCAGCTGAGATGGAACCTCCCTCCCCCAGACATTGGCTATGGTGTAGAGTTTGATCATATTCAATGTCCCAAAGGAATCTTTTGCTTTTGTTGATTCATTGTCAGCTGAGGAAAAATGCTATGGGAAAGGCTGGTTCTCCAAGATTTGGGAAAGAAAATTCTGGAAGCATCTTTCTCTAAGAGGAGGCAGCTTTGCTTTTCTGATGAAGGTTCATTTTGGACAGAGAGATACCTAGCTACCTTTTTTCCTTTCATAGGGACTAAGGAGCCTCAAAGGTCACTGTACCCATAAAGCCCTTCTCTATTGTATATGTTTTAGAGTGGTAGTTCTCTGGGCTTTACACCTACAAGGTATCTATGAACTTATACTACCATAGAACCTTCTAGAAACATTTTGCCCATAGCAGTGGGAACTTTGGACTGCCCTACATCACTTGAGTTCCACCTCACTTCTTCCTGGCCAGTGGGATCCTCTTCTGGTTTGGATGCTATGTCAGATGGGAAAAAACAGGCCTTTGAACATACTAAATATACCAGACCACAAATAATGCAACATTTTCATTAGGCTCCTATAATAGGAAGGCCTGCTACCACAGGGGTACAGCAGCACCTGCCAGCCTGCCATTGGACCATTTGGTATATGCATCATCGGTTCAGTAGACACAATAAACTCCTCATTCCATTCCGTCTCTGGGACTTCAACTCTTAATATCTCTCTTTGGATCCTCATGACCGTCATCTTCTGAGAGAGCTTACTCTCCATTAGACATGACATTGACAATCATGCCCCTAACACTGAGATTCCAAGTGGCACTGTCTAGACTAGAGATTGTCAGTTTAAATCCAGAGCCAGCATCTTCTCTGACACCATGCTGACATGATAGCATGATAACATAATAACAAATATCCCACCATTCCCAGTAAGTCCAGGGCAAGGGAAGACAAGGCTCTTAAGTGCTGTGCTGTCTCCTGGAGGTCAGGGTGGTTTAATATTTAATATTATTCCTCAAATGATCCTTGAATAGTCATCAGACGCTCTAGGGGCGATGCTGTACTCTCACAGGGTTTGGATGTTTATACATTTCAAGCATCGATTCCCAGACCCGGGCTTGTCTACAACCATCCCCCGTCCATTCCCATGCATGGGATGGGAGGACGGAAGGGGCGGACTGAAATGTTTCCATTGGCTCTCACTCCCTACCTCAACCATCACCTTTTAAGCATTCAAGACCATTTGAAGAAGACCTAGCTGTTGGGATGCCTACGAGTGAGTGCTCTTGGTGACCACCTCTTTCCAGTTCCCTTCCTGACTGAGCCATTGGCTCTTTGAATGATGACTTTTGGCTGCAGGTGACCAACAGCTCCCTCCTCCTTCAGGGACTTGCCCTCAACTCGAGGAGAATTGCTTTTTACACAAAGAACTCAAATTTCCTCCCTACACCCACATAGTCACATATTGACCAACTGACACAGGGAAATGAAAGGGAAGCTTCGTGTCTCTTGAGGAAGAGCATCTGTTGTACAGATAACATTCTAGGACTCCACAGGGATGAAGCCTTCCCTTCTTCCTTTTGCCTTTGCTCTTGCCTCCCACCCAGCCCTGCTTTGTCCTGAGAGTACTTCCTCCAGTTATCTGGTGCACCCAGTCCTTGTTTGGGTCTTTGCTTCTGGGTTCAGGTGAGACAGGAGTGGTGACTGAAGACATCTTCATATGCAGAGATGGTGTAATATAAATGAGCAGTGGCAGAGATCACACACATTCCAAAGAAGCATGCATAGCATGAGCTTGGTACAGGCGGGAGAACACTGGTGTGAGTGGAAATTGGGGATTCAGCAGTGGGGCTTATCCGAGATAATCTCTACCCTTCCCCTCCCCTACTTCTTCCCATCTAGGACTAGGGAAGCCATAGGTCAGGGGACGGGGCTGTATGAAGGGCCTTTGTCCTGATGGTTCTAATCAAAGGTCTCCAGAGAGGCTTGAAAGAGTCCTGAGGTAGGAATGATCATGAACCTTCCCTGACAGGCTGAAGGCCTAAAGGCCTAGTCCACCTTGAGATAGTCTTCTCTAGCTAGAGAAAAGGGACAAGGTGATCCTCCTACCTGCCGGACGGTGGGCCTGGGGTCCAATTCACAAGGATTCAGCCATGAAGTAGGCAACTCCCAAGGCCCCCAGAGCCACAGCAACAGTTCCGAGAGCTTGAAGCACGAGAGTTACGGGGAGCGCAGTACTTCCTTGACGGTTTTCTACAAAGCAAAGCAGAAAGGGAGTGGGGGTTGGGGAGAAAGGCTGTGTACTGCAATGAGACAGTGGAACTTAGAGTCTCCTCCTGATCATTCTCCCAAAGGGACACATTGCTCTCACCTCTCTCCACAAAACTTCCTACGAGACCCCTGGGGTATGAGGGTCGGTAGCCTGCGACTGATGCCCAGAGGGGCAACAGGGTACGAGGTTGGTCCAGACCACGATGTGCCAGGTCTTGTTCCAGACACCTCCCACTCACCTCCTCTTTAAGCTTCACAGCAACCCTCTGAGGCATTTTAGAGATTTTTCAGATATCAGGAAATAACATATTAATTACAGTCTCTACAAAGACTGGGACAGCAAACCAGTATAAGTCAGGAACCAGTGAACCAGTATAAGTCAGGAAGCCATTCAGAAAATGTGGTATCTAGTCTGATAAAAAGCCAACTAAAGGAGGGATTCTTGTCTCCATGGATGCCTAGTAGAAGTCCTCTGAGACGGTAAAGACTGCAGAAGCAGGGACTCACGTGGAAAAATAAACTCTTGCCCTGGCTATGGGGTTCTATGCCTCTTTCGCTTGCATTCCTAACTCTGAACTGTGTTTTGGCTTTTCCTACAGCCTAGAATAGCCCTTCTTTCCATCCTAAGCCAGAGAGGGATCCAAGGATACTTTTGGAGTTGGCTCACACACTGGGCACACAATGCTGTGGACCCTGATATGGTACTATTGTCTTACTCTGAAACTCCCAGAAGCCCTCCTGTTCCACACACTACTTGCTTTGTGCACAGGTTTCTAAATGCACAGGTCTTAGCTAGCTTCACAGGCTGAACACACTGGAAGGTGAAGATCTTGTTTAGGTGTCTCTCAGACCACCTAGCATCTTCCCAGAGTAGGATTTGATTTTTTCACCCAGGGGAACACACAGCACCATCTGGCAGCAGATGAATGGACAGACAGACTGTGTGGGTGAGTGGTGGGCAGACTCTTCCTGGCCGGGACTCAATAGATGGTATCTCTGACTCTAGGTATGCTCTGTTCACCAAATAGCTCTGTATCTGTGTGGGTATTATTATTATTATTATTATTACTATTATTATTATTATTATTCAAGAGAAGGAGCTGGAAAGGGTAAGAGAGGAGGATGGCATGGTGGGCTGTGCTCCTGATGTAGCGATATGAGATCCCCAAGGGGTTTTGTGAAGTCCTGAGTATAAGCAGGGTGGCTCATTTGGGTAGAGGCCCCTCTCCTGGCCCCAACACATGACTCAGAAAGAGTGAGGACATTTTCAGTCTGTTCTTAACATGGACAGAACCCTTTTCATGGGTGCCAGTGGGTAGATGACATATGACATTTCTCTTGAGGCATTGTGGAAGAGGAGCAATAGGACCGAGACTGGGTGATGTCATGATAAAGGAAGGAGATGATGCTAATAGACTGGTCTAGAAAACATGGCCCCTGTGAGGACTCCTGGTAAAAGCATGGCATGTTCTGTGTGGGACAGATTTTGCTATTATTGGCAGAAGGGACCTATGAGTTACGCGATCAGGTTTATCATTGAGTTCCAGGGATAATTAACATGCCGTTTAATAAATAGACACTCCCTGTGTATGGTATGGGTCAAAAAAAAAAAAGTGAATGGCTAACCAATGTGTAATCACACAGCTCTGGAGTTTACAATGGGCTGGGTGGGAGGGTGCTGTCAGCAGAGAAGACGGTTTCATAGAAAAAGGAACAGACAAAGAGCTGGCCCACCAAACCAGAGACATTGTTATTTAGAAGGAACGGCTTTGCTTTTGAAAAGCCTATGATGTTTGGAGGAAGTTACACACAGTTGCCAACCAGATCTGAGGACCGAGCCTGGCCCTGGGAACTCTACACCCAAGGCTTTTTAGCCCTCCCGTTCATGCGGAACCTGTAGAAGGTGAGAAGGTTTGGGACTCCTCTCCCTGGCATGGATGACCAGTCCCGAGGTAGGAGGACATCAAAGATTCGGCTATGGCAAAGCCCCAGACGATGCCAGCAAGCGGAGCTGCCCGGGCAGGCTGCACAGGAGCAGGAGCGTGGGGCCACATAGGTCAGAGGCACTGCTGGACAGAGAAGGAGAGAGATGAGGACTGCACCTGGTTCTTGGGAGTGGGACACAGTCTCTAGGACAGTTCTAGAAGTCATGTTATTGGGAGTTGGTAAAGGCTAAGAGGCGGATTCTAGCAGGTGTTGTAGGGCATCAGTGGGACATCTTTGCAGGTTATATCTTGCCTTGGGCCCTTCACATAATCCCTCTCTCCACTTCCTAGCAGATTCACTGTGAGCTACACCTTGCCGTGATACGTGGATACTCTTAAAACCGTGAGCCAACGTGAATAAGTCATCGTTTCAGTAATTTCTCAGATAACTGGGTCACGGTGATGAGAAAGTTAACAAATTCAGTAGGCCATGGACAGTCCCTCCTTTGCCTCTTCAATACCCTATCGTTTTAAAGGTTTAAAGATGTGGTGCTGGAAGGTTTTGCTTTCTACTGACACCAGCTCTGAGGCTATCACCCAGAAATGTCTACATGGTTGAAGCTCATGTTGCACACAGACACCAGTCACAGAGTCACCGTTGTCCTGGCAATTCCTTGGCTTGAGAGCTCTGGTTCTCTCATGGTTTGTGTTCGTTCTCTGCTCAGACTGTTTTAGGATTGCTGTGGCCCAGAGTGTGAGTTGCTCAAGGACATAGAGTACTTTGGTCATGGTTCAAGGAAAGGTCAGAGAAAGATCCCCTCTTCCTCCTCCTCCTTCTCTCTGGAGGACCTGCTGGCCTCTTGGTATTGGAAGGTCAGTTGTGGTCAAGGGTAGGGAATCTGGAATCAGAATAGACTCAAGTTTCCCTTTCAACCATACCAAGGGCTGCTCCAGAGGACAAAGGAATATTTCCTCCCTACAGTATCGTCAGATAAGATGGACGGAAATGGATGAATGAAGTACTAGGCATGGAAGGAACAGTCAATGGTCACTTGTCTATCTTCATTATCCTCAGTGGTCTGGAGCATCCCAGCTTTCCAACTCCACTTGAGTCCCCTTGATACTGTCCAAAGTTTTGTCTCTCATTGGCTATCCAAGAAGATGGAGACTTCTTTTTGACAGCTGGCCAGCCATTTAATATTAGGCAGAGCTAAACTAAATTAAAATGATGGCTACAAAATACTGTTTTTACATTTTTGGTTTGCTTTATACATTGCGCAGACCCTTTTCTAGTATCTTCTGTGGGAAGGGATGACAAGCAGAAATATAGGATGCCTATTTGGAACAGATACTAAGGATTATAACATTATTTGTGGCTTATCTGAAGTTAGGAGTTAGTCAGGAGTCCTATATTTTGATCTAGCCATCCTCTCTGTAGTCCAAGGTCAGATCTCTTAGGGTAACATGGAAAGACAAAACAAAACTCCTATCTTCCATCTGACAAACAGAAACCCCCAATTCTCTCAAAGGCTGTACCATAGTCATCTACCTCCATCACCCTGTACTATCTTCTTTGGAGTGGTCTGGCCTCTCGAATAACCAATAAAAGGTAGCCAGAAGGCATATCACTGCTTCCTTTCTTTTAGTCTATATTTGCTTTTAATTTCTGAATGGATACTAACTGACTCCTAATGAGAGGGTCTCCCCCCATGGAGCCGTAAATGTTAGTATGTATCCATGGCTGTTTGCAGCGAGACCTGAGATGCTACAGAAGGACATAGCCTAGGGATTCTACTCTCTCATAAAAATCATCCTCTTGGCCGGGCGTGGTGGCACATGCCTTTAATCCCAGGACTTGGAAGACAGAGGCAGGCGGATTTCTGAGTTCGAGGCCAGCCTGGTCTACAAAGTGATTTCCAGGGCAGCTAGGGCTACACAGAGAAACCCTGTCTTGAAAAACCTAAGGGGGAAAAAAATCATCCCCTCCACAGCTTATAAACTTAGCCCCGGGCAGCATGCTGACTATACACCACCACCACCAGACTGGAGCCCACCTCTGGTAGCTCTGGGACTCTATCAGCAAGAAGGCTAGAACTGCCTTAAAGCAGGAAGTCCGCCCACCTGCTTTCCTGCTTGGAAGAATTGGTTTAGGTTCCATGGGTACCAGGAACGGAGATGAGGCAGGTTTCTCTGGAGGCGGGAGAGGCTGTGGTGTATGCTGTTGCGGTTTAGGCTCAGGGTTAACTTGGTGTGGTGTGGTGGACTCCTGGCAAGGCTGTGGCTTAGATGGTGGCGAGGCGGGCTCTGGACATGACGGCGGGGTTTCTGAGCTGGGCTGCTGTGAGGAATCGGAGCTAGTCTGCGGTGAAATGGAATTCCTGCGGCGCCTGGAATCAGACTTTTTCTTTTTGACCTTCTTCATGGTGATCCTTCTAGAGTAACACCGTGGAGCTACATGGAGCTGTGAATTTCCTGGCTCCCTCCCTAGGTAGGCAGTCTCCCCTGTGGGTATGTCTCTGATCTTTGACCACAGCAAGGTCCCACAGACAAGAGTCACCCATACCTCCTGTGAGGTCACAAAAGCCAGGCTGGCCCCTGTGGCTAGGGCTCTGGCACCGGTTTCCTCTCCCAGGGCTTCCTGCTTGAACCGGCAGGAGGCAGCAGCTGCCTTGTTCCTCCATGGTCTAATTAAGACAGTCTTTGGGCCTAAGAGAACTGGATCCATGATTATGTGACCAGAGCCTCAGGCACCTTTCGGCTGCACGTTCCAGGGTCCGTGAGAGCTACTTTTTATTCGAAGACATCCTGAATAGGAAGGATTCTCAGCTCCGTTGCTGGTTTCTACGTGTCTATCCCCAAACACAAACATTATGGTTAACATTTAGGGAACTTTCCTGAAGATTTGACTTCCTTTTTTAGCATTTTACCTCCCACAACCCACTGCCTTCTGTCATCTCTGAATATATGTGAACACGAGTGCTTGCTTGTATGAGTGTGTGTGTATGTCTAAACTTTTATAAGAATCCTCGAATTTGGCCAATTCTACCTTAAGCCAGTTCTCAGAAAACGAAAAATTTCTCAAATTCATTTCATTGGTATTACCTCCCAAAACACTGGTTAGGTCAAACAAACTATGAATCTCTTAACAATTTAACTTCCATTTTAGGGTGGAAGAGTGAAAAGTGTTTTGAAAAGATAGCCTGTCACACATCACAATAGAAAAGTGCGTTCCCAGAAAGAACTTCCTCCATGAAGTAGGTAAGCTGCGTGGGTAAAGTACACCTGCCCTACTCAGACACCAGAAGCTGGGGAAGGGGTGAGGATGCAGTAAGGAGGGTGGAGGGAGAGCGAGTGAGCCAGAAAGGTCCTAGACAAGCTACACACAAAGGCTAGACCAGATGTCAACAGTGAAGTGAGAGAATCTATTTTCAGGCTTCTAGAGCCAGCAAAGACTTTGCTGACTATTATTATTATTATTACATTATTGTCATCACTATTATTATTATCCCAAAAAGGATATTGATGTTCAGAGAAATTCAGTTATATAAGTACCTCCCAAACTAAATCCCCATTTCTAGTTGATTGGTGACACACTCAAGATTAAGTTCTAAAGGGTTATTTTTCTTTATGACCCCAGTAGGCAATGGGGAGTCAGATTATACAGACTTTGAAATTAAAGAATTGGAAAAAAATTAAGTTTCTTGCATGAGAAGATTAGAGAAAGATATGGGTTGGGAGTGCAGCTTAGATCAGTATGGCTCAGGCTGTGTCTGGTTGGTTTGGAGCAAGGCGGTTCAGTGGGTAGGTGAATCTACAAGAAGCTGGCAGTTTCTGAGGTCAAAGATCTATGGGCCATTTGAAGGGATGACATTCAGAATCAGGCTGGAACCTTTTCAGTGACTGCTAGACTTTGACTGATGAGCATAACCTGATTGAAATCAGTTTCTCAGTCTCAGTCCTGATTGACACTATGGGCTAGATAATATCTTTTGGAGGAGGCTGTTCTGTGTGTTATAGGAAGCTCTGCAGCCTCTCTGGCTTTGACTGGCCAGCACCCCATCAGTGTAAGGAAAAGAACATCTCCAGATGTGGCTAAATATGCCCAGAGCTTGGAGAAGGTGTTAACATTTTTCCTGGTTGAAAACAACCGGTTTAAACGAATCTGATGGGACAGGAACATATTTGGGTAGAATTTAAGTAGCCATGAAATAGCCAGTTCATTTCTCCTTAAAGGGATGCCACAGGGTATGGGACACACAAGCTTGTGTTCTGGGAGATAGAGGACAGAATACAGGTTGAGGAATGTTTGTACCATTAAGGAGAAATGGTTCAGAAGCAGGGAGAAATCCTCATAAGAGTTTCCTGCCAAGAACTGGCTCTTCTACATCACAGTCACAGTGCACTTAGCTTAGGCTTATGTCTAGCTTTGTCTTAGCTTTCATTCCCCTTGCCCTAGATTTGGGCAAGGAGAGCCAACAAGTTTCAGAATCGATAGAGAGTGAAAGGGGAAGGATGGGGCCCTTCAGAAGACTCTAGGCAGAAATTTTCTTACTAAGAGGTTGTTGCCAAAGACAGGCTAGGATTTTTGTAGTCCCCGAGGAGAGTCTCAATTGGAATGGGCTCATCAGTGGGGACTTTTTAAACCAGAAGCCTTGTCATGTGGTAGTGAGTTTAAAAGGTTGGAGGTTAGGTAGCAAGGATAAGACTTTGAGTGTGATAATACCATGCCCCATCAACAACAGTCCCTTAGGTTCTGGCCTTTCAGGGTGTTCTGCACACTAGAGTGAGTGTGTCACCATCCATCCCAAAGTTAGCCTCTACGTGCTGAGTCTGGTCTGGCATCAAGCAGTCCTTCATCCTTGCATGTCATGTGGTAGGGGAATGGGTCTAACTAGAGAGAGATAGCTTGCTGTGGCAACTAGCTGAAAGGACAGCAGAGCCTCTGTAATGGAACATCGAGGTGCCTGTGCTCAGAACACTTTTCTGGGTCCTATGCTGTCCCAGGAAGGGGCTTCTGGAAACAGAAAGTGCCCAAAGTCCATGTTAAGAACATACTGCTCAGTGACTCTAGGCTACAAATTAACCCTCCGGGGTCACAAGTTTACTAGGGGCTTTGAGTAAAAAACACAGTGGTAAAAGCTAGTTGACTCTTTTGAAGTCCCAACCTTAGAGAGGTGCTGTGAAGACTGGAGGTGAAGAGCCCCTCGCACAGTGACTGGCTCACAATAGGCTGCTTTTATTGTCATTCTATCCCCTGGAGAAGTAACAGACTAGAGAGTCCCCTAAGGAACTTGGGAATGGCGTTAGTGCATTTGGAGAGGAGGAGGATGGGCTATTACAGGTCCTACAACATCCCTCAGGACGTTATAAAAGCATGATTTCTCTCCTACACTGTGTGTGTGTGTGTGTGTGTGTGTGTTTGGGGGCGGGGGGCGCAGATAGTCGGGAGAGGTAACCCTCTGGGTTAACTCGGAACAGTTTCAGATTGTCCCAGCCCACACATCTTGGGGAAAGGATGCTGGTTCATTACCATTCAGATCGTACCCCAAACGTCTGGAAGGCACCAACACAGGGGCTCTGAGGTCAGGGATTTGCTCACTTCTCAGGGGGAACAACAATCCCAGTCTCCACCCTCGGGCCCCTCACCATCCGTTTGGGTCTGGCGATCCACTAGGTGGACCATGTGCGCTTGGTTATCAGCGCGCTGGACGTCCAGGACACCCTGGGGGCGGCTGGGACAGAACACTGCTGTGTGCACCTCGACCCCCGGGTTTTCTGAAGAGAAGACGCTGTATAGCAGGTCCCCCAGACGGCGGCGCGACTCGTCCTCCTCATCCGGCCGCGGCTGCACCAGGATCCCGACGAGCGCGGCTGGCGGGCGACGCTCCTGGACCCGTACCTGCTGCAGGAGCAGCTGAAGTCGCGGCAGCTGCGTGTCCAGCGCCGATGCGTGGCACAGCACCAGGAGCAGCTGCTTGCCGGGCTCTGAGCTTAGCTCGGCGATCTCAGCGGCTTCAGAGCCGGGGTTCCCTTGTGGAGCCCAAGGCTTCTCGCAACCAAGCAAGTCCTCCTTCTTGAGACGCGAGAGCTGCGGCATCTTTGCTCGCCGCTTGGCGGCCGGGGCTTCGGGGTTGTCCGCCAAGCTGTCGCTGGTGCGCTTGAGTCGCCGTCTGGCACTGCGGCAACTACTTTGGCAGTCTGTTGCTTGGGTGTTGGGCAGGGTCGTGTAGCTTTCATCCTGCTTGAAGAACTCTCTTATTAACAGCACCCGACCGCGGCCTGAGACGGACTGACTTGGGGTCTCCGGTTGCTCCTTGATCTTTTCCTTCTTTGGGGCTCTTGAGGGCTGCTCCCCAGGCCTCTGTTCCATGTCTGTCCGGTTCTCTTGTCCCAATGGCCTGGGACCCCTGTTAGCCAAAGGAAAGACTGCCTTTCCCTGGAGCATGTCACAATACCCCTCGGCCTTACAGCCTTCTGCCTCAAGCAGCCAAGGGCCTCCACTTTACTATTACTCAGGAATCTTCCAACACAGGAAATTGATGTTGAATGCTGGAATAATATATGGTTCTTCCCTCTCACTCTCCTCTCCCTCCTTCCCCTCCCCGACTTTTAAAATTATTTATTTATTTGTTTGTTTGTTGATTGATTGATTGATTGTTTTTCCGAGACAGGCTTTCCCTGTGTAGCCCTGGCTGTCCAGGAACTCAGGCTGGCCTCGAACTCAGAAATCCTCCTGCCTCTGACTCCCAAGTGCTGGGATTAAAGGTGTGTGCCACCACTGCCCAGCTCCGCCCCCCCCCACCCCCTCTTAAAAGGCACATCTTTCAGACTATACATGGACCTCTTATATTAAAGCCTAGAAGAAAAAAAAAGGCATTTTAAAAACAGTAGACCAGATGTGATCTGGACACCTGGGATTCTGAGAGTTGGATAATTTGCTCATTTTGCTAATTTGCTTTTTAAAATGAGTTTTGTAGCCTGGATGGTGGTGGTGCACACCTTTAATCTCAACACTCAGAAGGCAGAGGCAGACAGATCTTTGTCAGTTTGAAGACAGCCTGGTCTACAGAATGAGTTCCAGGACAGCCAAGGCTACAAAGAGAACCCCTGACTCAAAAAACAAAACAAACAGAAACAAACAAACAAGAGCCTTGAAAATGTCTGTTTTTTTTTTAATATAAAAATAACAAACATGAAGGCAAGCTGTAAGCCAGAAAACACTGAGCTGAACTCCCACTAAAATGTTCAAAGCCAAGGGAAGTTCCGGCAAAGCCAGAATGGCCTGTCATGGCAGAACCAGATTGGACAGTGATTATGTCTGTTCAGTCCTGGTTTTCAGCCTTTGTCCAGAAACTCAGCTACCTCCACCCAGTCCTGAGGCAGAAGGGAGACAGGGCTTACCATGGGCAGAAAGCAGAAAGCCTTGCTTAGGTCTTTACTTTTGCTTTCTAGTCCAACTTGTATGAAAATGTCCTAAATTGGGGAGGAGAAAGGAACAGAGGTCTCAGGCGCTCCAGATGTGAACTCTGTCACCTCCACAGCTGCTCATCAGGTCAACTCCAATTGGAGCTGTCAGAGGAACTTGTACAGGACCTGTAAAAGGCCAGTCATGGGCACTCTCTTCTTCGTCAGCCCATGGCACACTGAAGCACAGTGTGACAAGAGAGGCAGAGAGGTGGCAGGCCTCCCAGACTCTCTGAGACCTTTGTGAGGTGGATGGGTCATCAGAAAACAGTCTACTGGCCCATAGGGTTCTCAGGCCCTACCTATCCTTTTTAGGGGAGAGGGAGGCTTGCAAGAAGCAACATGAAAGGCAAGTGTCAGCTGCGGGAAGCGGGTGCGGCCACATGGGCCAAGACGGCGCCCTGGCCCACTGCCAGGCCCCGTGAACCCCACATGTTTACTGCCTTGCCCAAACATGCAGTAAAACTGCATACATATTCCTCATGATCCGGATCTGTCAGCCTATCTGTGACCGCCTGAGCTCATGCATGGTGCGTGTGTGATTCTGATTGGTTGAGGTGGTGTGGGGCGAGATGAGGTCAGTTGCCTTGAGGATAGAGTATAGCCCTTGCTGCAAGAAGGACAGTAAAGAAGAAGCTGCTGGGGAGAGAGCTGTAAGAGAAAAAAGCTGCAAGTAAAGAAGCTGCTGCGAACCCGCCTTGGTGTCCGTGTTGTTCTTGTCTCTGTGGGTTGGAGACTGTGGTGAGTGGTGGCTCGTATGGGGAACTCATTGCATTGGTTGGCAAGGGTAAGTAAAGAAAGTACAGGCCTTTGAAAATTTTAGTAAGCAGCGGTAAGGAAATTTTAGTAAGCAGTGGTAAGGAAATTTTGGTAAGCAAAGGTAAGTAGAGACAGGTTCCCCAGGAAAAAAGGGATGAAGCATTAAGGATCTCAGGAATAGAGACAAGGGAATTTCAGCAACTAAAGAAAGCATAGGCCTGCTCACCCGCCATCTTTCTTGCTGGCGCTTCCCTCCTCACAGCTCTCAGCTGAGGAAGTCCAAGTTGCTGAGCCTCCGCGGCCGTGTGAGTGCCTGTTCCGGAGCCTCTGTGGAGCCGCGGCAGGCCTGGGCACAGACATGGAGTCAGTGACTTTTGAGGATGTGGCTGTGAACTTCACCCTGGAGGAGTGGACTTTGCTGAATCCTTCACAGGAAAATCTTTACAGAGCGGTGATGAGAGAAACCATCAGGAACCTGCATGATATAGATACCAAGTGGTAGAGAAGCTGTGTGAGTATGAAGAAGATAGTCAATGGGAAGAAATCTTCAATGAGATTCCAGATCCTGTGGTGAGCCAGAAAACTGGAGAAAAGCCCTGTGAAAGCCATGTGTATGGAGAAGATATCACTGGTCATTCATCTCTAAATGTGTCCCTCAGAGGTCAGACTAGATGCAAAACACATGAGTATAAAGAACACGGAGAGAAGCCATGTAAATGTAAAGACAGTGGAGTGGCTTTTGGTTCTCCCCAGAGCTTTCTGAAGCATGAACAAATTTACACACAAGAGAAACCCTATGCCTGTAAACAGTGTGACAAAGCCTTTAAGTATCTCAGTTCTCTTCAAAATCATAAAAGGATCCATAATAGAGAAAGAAACCATGCGTGTAAACAATGTGGGAAATCTTTTAAGAGACAGAGTAATGTTCAAGCCCATGAGAGAAATCACACTGGAGAAAAACCCTATGTGTGTAAGCACTGTGGGAAAGCCTATACTTCCTACAGTACCCTTCGAGCACATGAAAGAAGTCACACAGGAGAGAAACCCTATGTGTGTAAGCATTGTGGGAAAGCCTATACTTCCTACAGTACCCTTCGAGCACATGAAAGAAGTCACACAGGAGAGAAACCCTATGTGTGTAAGCATTGTGGGAAAGCCTATACTACCTACAATACCCTTCGAGCACATGAAAGAAGTCACACAGGAGAGAAACCCTATGTGTGTAAGCATTGTGGGAAAGCCTATACTTCCTACAGTACCCTTTGAGCACATGAAAGAAGTCACACAGGAGAGAAACCCTATGTGTGTAAGCATTGTGGGAAAGCATTCACTCAATCTAGCTACCTTCGAATACATAAAAGAACTCACACAGGAGAGAAACCCTACATCTGTAAGCAATGTGGGAAAGCCTTTGCTCGTTCTAGCCACCTGCAAATACATAAAAGAAGTCATACAGGAGAAAAACCCTATGTATGTAAGCAGTGTGGGAAAGCCTTTGCTCAATCCAGTTACCTTCACATACATCAAAGAAGTCACACTGGAGAGAAACCTTACGTATGTAAGCAGTGTGGGAAAGCCTTCACTTTGTCCAGTTCCCTTCGAAGGCATGATGTAGTTCATTCAGAAGAGAAACCCTATATTTGTAAGTGTTGTGGGAAAACCTTTGGTTGTTACAGTAGCGTTCAGAAACATGAAAAGACTCATAGAGAAAACAGACTCTGTTAGTGTAATAAATATGGGGAAACTTAGTTGCTCTGATTCTTTTCAAATACATGACATAGCTGACACTGGAAAGAAACCCAAGGTTTGTATCCATTATGGGATGCTTTCATTGACCTTAGTTCTTTTTAATACCATGGAAGGATTCACACTGGAGAAAAACTTCTGGATATAATACAGAAAAATGTTCATTTATTCCGCTTCTTTAACAAACATGGAAAAACTTACACTGGAGAGAAATCCTAAATATAAAATGTGGAAACACTTCATTATCACTTGACCGTCTAAAATTCATGAAAATGTGTAATCCATAGCATGAAGAAGTGTTTTCGATCCATTTGCAAATGCAAGATAACAGTATGGAAGCCGGGCGTGGTGGCGCACGCCTTTAATCCCAGCACTTGGGAGGCAGAGGCAGGCGGATTTCTGAGTTCGAGGCCAGCCTGGTCCACAAAGTGAGTTCCAGGACAGCCAGGACTATACAGAGAAACCCTGTCTTAAAAAAAAAAAAAAAAAAAGATAACAGTATGGAGAGAAAACCCTTGAATAAAAATGATATACTAAGAATAGGCTCTTCAGACGGCCCACATGCAACAATGCACATGGAATCGGAAGATTGAGTATGAAAAACACAGCAGTTTTCTGTTTTCCTGTGTGCGATGGCATATACCTATAATTCCAGTACTTGGGAAGTGTAAAACTAAAGATCAAGAGTTTTGAGTTCTGGGCTGTGTTGTCTACCTGATAAAAGAAATTTTTGTGTGTTATTTTTCTTTATTCTTAATAATTTCAATCGTATATACAATGAGTTATGAGCATATTATTCCATTTTCTCCAGCCCATTAAATCCAGTTACTGCTGCTCATGTGTACATGAGCATAGCTACTTCCTCAGAAGCTGTCAACTGTCAATAACTCCTCAGTAAGGGGTGAAGGTTCAAGATCATCTACCCCATTAATGCTAGAATTTTGGCTGTCTTAATCCAATGTAGGTAATCACAAATACTACAAAGTCATGGATATAATAGCCATATAGTGAACAAAAGACTGCATTTCACACTACCCCCATCTGACTTGTATTCTTTCTACCTCCCAGAAAATTGTTTTAATAAAGTTTGATTTTTCTCTTAAAAAAAAAAAAAAAAAAAGGAAAGCATAGGCCTGATAGGTTCCCCGGAAAAAAGGGGATGGAGCCCTAAGGTTCTCAGGAATAGAGACAAAGGGAATTTCAGTAACATGGGTTCAACTCTGCGACTAAAATGAAAGTAAAAATGTTAGCCATCTGGAACTTGGTCAGGGCGTGCTTGAGGGACGCCAGTGGAAAGCACAATGCTGAAATAGAGGAAGGAGCAGCGGCGCTTGAGGAGGCTAAGGAGATTGCTTCTCAGGCTAGCTGCTGAAAACCTAAACAGCTTAGACAACAAACCAAAGATAAGAAAGAGAAGAAGGAATCTAGCTCGGAAGGGTCTACTAGTGACAGCGACAGGACTGATAGCATGAACGTCTGTAGTCGGATGTCCCGCTGGAGTTTGAGGCGCAGCAGGCCACCCGAACCATCAGCCCCTCCGTTGTCTTCTCCTCCCCCCTATAAAGATGAGGAAGACAAAAGGGGAAAGTGTAGTCTTCATGCAAAAGTCTGGAAAAATGTGCCCGCCATTGCGGGGGCCTTCCCAGTATTTCAGGATCAACAGGGGCAAAAGTATCATGAACCCCTGGATTGGAAGGTTGTACAAAGATTGAAGGAGTCAGTTTTGACTTATGGGGTCCAGGCTGCCTTTACTGTAACTCAGGTTGAGTCCCACATAGCCCAGCTAATTCTTAAGAGTATAAAGGTGGGGCGAGGAGCTTTTGGTAAACAACCTGATGTAAAACAGATTGAGGTACTTGCCTCCACTAATTGGCTTCAGTTTGTCATGAGAAATCCTATGATATACCCCAGAATTACTCAGACTGAGCCAATCCCAGGTGCTGTTAATGTATTTACTGATGGATCCAAAGGCAGCATGGGAGTAGTTTATGTTGAAGAAAATCAACCCCAAGCTCATGTATTTCCCTATCAAACTGCACAAGCTGTTGTTGGAGCAGTTAGTATTTGCTTCCTGCATTACTCATATGTCAGGAATGTGTGTAACCTCTGTTCAGTATCAGAATTTTTTCCAGAGCTGCAAATCTTTTGCGTGCAATTGGTGCAATGCTGCTAGGAAATTGGAGTCATGATCTCGACACAAAGATGAAGGAATTGTGAGCATCGATTGCTGCTGTGAACAACACCCGTGTGGAGATTGCAACTGCAAAGCAATGGCTGGAGATCATCCAGGGAACTGTGGGATTCTTAAAAAATTGGGAAGGGATGGCCTTTTGGGCGCTCCTGCTGACTGTTGTGTGTGGAGGAATGCTTTGGTGGATGGCACATATGCGAAGGTGGCATAGGGCTGATAAACGAGCCTTAGTGCAGGCTATGGCAGACTTGGAAGCAGGAACATCCCCCCAATGTTGGCTCAACATGCTGGATTAGTAATCAATGACGGGTAAACCCTCACATGCGCATACCAGCCTAAAACAGGATGGTGAAAGTGAGTTTGTCACTCCCATGACGGGTAAGGATGTGGCACAGAAGGGGGCAACCTAAGACAGATGTTGATCCCAGAGCTACTAATAAAACAAAAAGGGGGAGATGTGGGAAGCGGGTGCGGCCACATAGGCCAAGACAGCACCCTGGCCCATTGCCAGGCCCCGTGAACCCCACATGTTTACTGCCTTGCCCAAACATGCAGTAAAACTGCATGTGTATTCCTTGTGATCCGGATCTGTCAGCCTATCTGTGACCACCTGAGCTTGTGCCTGGAGTGTGTGTGATTCTGATTGGATGAGGTGGTGTGGGGCGAGGTGAGGTCAGTTGCTGCAAGAAGGACAGTAAAGAAGAAGCTGCTGGGGAGAGAGTTGTAAGAGAAAAAAGCCGCAAGTAAAGAAGCTGCTGTGTGAACCCTCCTTGGTGCCCATGTCGTTCTTGTCTCTGTGGGCCGGAGATTGCTACGGTCAGCTGGTGTTAAATAATGAATATTGGGCTGAATGGCTGGACCCTTTAAACTCCTTGTTGCATTTAAGTTGATGTAGCAGAGAGATTCAAAGATACATGGCTTGGCTTAGAAAAGATAGCGCTTTGTTTCCTCTGTTGGTAATTGGGGCTCTTTGCTGTCTTCAACATGGAGTCTTCTTTCCTGCCTCCAGGGGCTGCTGGTCCAGGGCTCCCTAGCTCCTGACTAGCAGGAAGATGAGAAAGAAGGGAGAGGAAAGCAGTCTTTTTGGCTCACATCTTGGAAAGTGGATGAATTATTTCCATTCATTTTGCCTGGGCAACCCAGGCTGGGAAATAGCCTCCTCCTGGCTGGTTAGACACCAATTCCATCCTTGGTGGGTTTTCTCACCTCCTGGGAGAAGTGAGCAAAAATCCAAAGACATTTGACAAGCTCTTCTGACTCTAAATGTTGCCCTAGTAATGTGGGGTCTTCCTGTGTGCTGGGTGTTAGAAGGTTTTCCATGTTTGCAGGGCATGGCTGCAGAGATCATCACTTTTTCAAGTTACAGCAGCAGGAACAGAAGGCTCAGGGAGGTTAAACAGTCTCCATTCACTCGGTGAGCGGTAGGTCTGGGGTTTGGTGCAGGCAGGACTAGCTGAAAATGCCTTCTTCTAAGCAACAGTACCATGGCTCCTTGAGACAGAAATGGGGTTGACTCAATGTTACACAGTTTTCTGGAGGTCAATACTGATGAAAGTCAAGGGCACTGGCAGGAGGAGGGGTCTTTGGGTGGCAAAGCCTCTTGGGCCTCACATTTCTGAGGTCACAGTAAAGGGTCATTTTTTAAAAACACACTTTGTTGTGTGGAGGGAGCTCTTTTACTGCATTAAGTTTTATAAAAGTAATGATTTCTAGGTTAGAGAAAGTCAATGAAGTCCTGCTTTGATTAAAAAGTTGAATTAAGACAATTCATAAGCAGAGGAGTGAGAGGCCTTGATTATATTTGAGACACCGTGTCTGGTATCTGGTGGACATATTGGCACCCCATATGACATTTAACTTGAGAAAGAATTGTCTTTAACTAAAAGCATTTATATTTATGTGTATGTGCAGCACCTGTGGAATCTAGAAGAGGGCACTGGATCTCCTGGAACTAGGGTTATAGGTGGTTGCGAGCTACAGAGTGTGAGTTGGAAATTGAACCTGGGTCCTCTGCAAGAGCAGCTACCACCCAGAACTGCTGAACCATCTCTCTGGCCCCGAAAAAGATCATCTTGATAGTAGTCTGAATCTTTTGGGTAATGTTACAGTTAATTTTTATTATTTCTGAATTATTTTAAATAACAAAAATATAGACAAAAGACATTGTGGTTTATGTTTTGTTTGCTGGGATCAGTAATCTCGAGGGATGTCACCTGCTCATATGGTGAGGACACTCTTGCAGTCCCACGGAGAGGCAAGAGTGAAGCCTTCTCTACCAGCACCTGTTAAAGGCACCATCTTGGAAGTGTCCAGCCTTAGTCAAACTTAGATGACTTCATATATATCTTGTCTGCAACTTTGGGAAAGACATCAACTAGAACCACACACCTGAGCTGCACTCTAGTTGGATTCCCCCACGTGCGGGCTGAGATGGCATTGGTTTAGCCCATTAAGTTCTGAGGTAAATTCTTAGTAATAAATAATACAGTTATTGTCTATTCCTAATCTACACTTTCTGAAGGAACTCCATTTTATAAACATCCAGCCTGCCAGAGGTTGCGTCATTGCTCTAGTCCTGTGGTAGGCAGCCTGCCGGCCCCCTTGCAGATGCTCCCATCTAACTATGATGAACATGTTAGGTTACCCAAGGCAAGGAAGGGGATGAAAGGTTACACATGGTTTTAAAACAAGTTATTCTGAATTTCTCCAGGTGGGTCTGTTCTAACCCCAAAGATCCTCAAAGGAGAGGTAGAGGAAATAAAGTCAGAACGTTGGCTTTGAAGGTCAAATGGAGCCTTTGAAGGTCAGGTCTTAGAGGTTGGAGAGGTGAAGAAATGGACTCTCTCCACCTCTAAAAGGGACTGCATCTCAGAGTTAAAGTCAACCACCAGAACTGGAAAGTGGCAAGGATGTACCGGTTTAAGCCAGTGAGGTTGTGATGTATCATAAGATGAGATGATCAAATCATACAACCAGAAAATGGCAGAGCAGGGAACCAAGTTCAGTATGTCTGACCCAAAGCCATCTTTCGCTCTACAGAGATCCCAAACCCTCACTTTTCCCCCTGACTCTATCCCTGAACCTCAGCCATGGTAGACTCTTACCTTTCCTAGGGTATAGTTTTTTGGTTTTGTTGTTTGTTTGTTTTAAAGATTTATTTATTTATTTAATGTATGTGAGTACATTGTCACTGTTTTCAGACACACCAAAAGAGGGTATCAGATCCCCATTACAAGTGGTTGTGAGCCAACATGTGGTTGCTGGGAATTGAACTCAGAACCTCTGAAACAGTAGTGAGTGCGCTTAACCACTGAGCCCTCTCTCCAGCCCCTGGGTTATAGTTTTTATCATGAAGTTTTTGAATGTTTGTCCTGTACAAGCAATTTGAACATATCCTATAAAAATGGGATAGAGATGCTAATGGGCATGAGAAGTTTTTTGAGCATGTGGAGGTTGTCATCTAGTAGGAGAAGACAGACTGGACCCCACAATGATTGCCACAGTTACTATTACCCTGTGTCACAATCGAAGCTTGACTGAGCAGTTCCAGGCAATGTACAAGACAACAGAACTGATGGCTGGGATTAGACCCACAGTTGGAGGAAAGTCCCACCTGTCCTTATTTGTGTTACAACAATTGTGTCCTCAGAAGGGTCACAGCCAGGAAAGGAACAGAAAGGACTCTTGGGTTGGGAATAAAAGAACTTGAAAGACTACAGTCATCTCCAGATATCTAAAAGTTCAGGTCATTAAAGAAAACACTTGGTACAAGGAGAGATGTTTATGGCAGGCCATAAGTAGGGAAATTAAGATGCTGAACAATTTGCCTTATGAGTAAGTACCACCCCTTGATTTAGTAAAAACCTCCATCAGGAAAGGGAAAACTATATTAAAGGTATGGAGTGGCCAGACTTAGCAAATGAACACACAAAAAGGCACTTAAACTTGCATTTTACATCATTTATAAAATAATTGCTCCATGCAATTTGCTTTTATGGCTCTTAAATCCAAATTTAACTGTATGCCCTTAATTTTTATTTGACAAAATTGATATAAGATTTTCTTTGTGTTTTGAAAAAAATAAGTGTATGGTATTTTAATTTTTAGAATTTGTAATATACATAATACAGAAATTGTACATATTTCTCAACTCACATGAAGCACATTTCTTTTGAAAAGGGAAAAGAGAAAGGACTTCAAGTCTATCTAAAGAAGAATCAGATGTCCTCTGCCGAGTTAGGGAAACCAAAAGAGACCGCTACCACTAGGGGGCACTGCATGGCTGCAGGTTAGAAGACCAGAGGCACTGTAGCCCGTTCTTTGATCTAGGTTTACCCTGGGAATTCCCTAGGGGCGGGACTGGTGTATGCAAACTTGGAACTCTCTTCAAAGTTTGTCCTCTGCTTTTGTCTTCAAAGCTTCAGGACCGTTGTTTTTTTTTTTTTTTTGGCTAGAGGAGTGCGTGGGGTTGGAAGAGAGAGGTCAGCCTATTGTTGCCTGGGGGTTTCATTCCTACGTGTATCTCTTTTCCTTTTCATTCTTCCTGGGGACCCAGTTCCAGTCTTGGAAGCCTCAACTCTCAGCTGACTCCAAAGATCCGAAAGGGATGGCGATTCTTGCCCTCAGGGAAGAGAGGAGGGAGACAAGATAGGAGGGAGACAAGATAGAAGGGAGAGAGTGCAGAGTAGGTGTGAAGTCATTGTTACTTTCCTATAACACTTGAGTTTGTGCCCTTACCTTTGGCCTTGTGTGTCCTGAGTAAGAGCTGTTCAGCGAATATTTTTAATTCATCCGACACTAGGAGGCCCCTAGTGAGTTGTGGCCTCACCTGGGGCTTAGCAGGGGGTGCAGTTTAAAAAGCTCCGAATGATGTCCAAAGCTTCCGAATTCTAGAAGAAAGGAAGGCAAGTTACCCAGTTCACAGCTATTATCCATCTTTCTTGGGGCAGTGATGCCTGCCAAAGGGAGAGGCCAGGTGCTGGCACAGAGATCCATTCCTACTCCCAGGCACACACTACAACCCTGGACTGCTTTGGGGAGGGGTTGTGAGGGTTTTGGGAGATGCAGTTGGAGGTGCCTGAGGAGCTGGGAGGATGGGGGGTGGTGGTGGAGGAATTATGATATAGATCCAGGAATCCACAGAATGAAAGAATCTATGGATGAGAGAACAATTGCCCAGGAAGGAAGAGCTGTGTTTGGGGGACATTTTAATCAGTCAGGGAAGAGTCTCAGCCTGGAAGACCAGAAAACAGAGAGGACAAAGAGGTGATTTAGCTCGGTGTTAATTTTTCACCATAATTCCTTTTGTGCAAAGGGATCGAGTGGTCTCTGAATGAATCCCTTGGAGTAGTAAGACTACAGGTGTGGACTTCATCTCCTGTCCCTTTTCTTCACCTGGTGACTTGAACCCAGCACCTGCTCTGCTCTGTGGCCCAAAGAGTTGTAAAGGGCTCATCCACAAACATGGCATGCTGTGAATTCCTCCCCACAGTGTAGGGAAGCTACAAAATCTTGGCGTGGAGGAGAAAGAGAGAAAGATCTCTTTAGCATGTTTTTTCCTCGCTATTTCCCATCCATACCACAAACTAGACCCGCCCAAGGTGCAGGAGCCCCGCTTGCAGTGTGCGATGGTTAGTTGGTTTTTCTCTGAACCATGGAGGTGCCAGCTCCCTTGCTTTATGCTTTAAACCTTACAGGATGACGTTGACCACAGGCATTTTAGCTTCTGGTATTGATTTTTGTGGCTTTCATTCCCTAGGCATCATGGACAGAACAGGCCCAAATCTGGCATACAAAAGTCATCATGTGGCCCGCTCAGGAATCATTGTGAAAGGATCATTTGCATAAGACTCAAGCAGGTTGGACAAGCAAAACCAATGCCCGAAGCTGTAAGTTCCACGAAAAGCGGGCCATTTGAGTTCTGGGTTAATGAACAAAGTACTTTAGTGCAGGAGATGTGGGAACAGCCATCGAAGAGAGGACCATTTGCATAGATGGAGTCCACCAGCATTTCCCAGAATGCTTTGTGTTTTCTTCAGTGGTGAGAACCTGTGGCAGGGCTGGGTTTCTCAGTGTAGTCCCAGAATGAATGGTCCTTGCCACAAGACGCCATCACCAAGTCAGAAAGCCAGCAAGCTTAACCACTGCCTCCCATGCTAGGTGGTTTGATAACACAGTCTCATGTCCACATTATAATTCTTGGGAAGGTGACCTTATTTGGAAACAGGGTCTGTGCAAATATCAAAAAAAGCCTCGAGAGGAAATGATTGGTAGGACCATCATCTGGATGAACCCCCAATCCAAAGAGATGTGTCTTTCTCAAAGAGGTTCGGAGGAGGGAGGGACACAAAGGAAGAGATGTAGGCAAAGGCAGAGATTGGAACGTTACAGTTACAAGCCAAGGTCACTGGAAGCCCTCGGCTGGAAGAGACAAGACCTGGCTGTTGAGGGAATGTGGCCTTGCCGACACCTTCCTTCAGTTTGAGGTTCTATTCTACAGAGATGAAAGTTTTTGTTTTAAGTTACCGAGTTTGTGGTCTTGTGTTGCAGAAGCCCCAAGCGGTGAGCACACCACCCACGCACGTTGTCTGATTCCTGAGGTGTTCGCTGTATCCTTCCCCCTCCTTTCTTCCATATATGGCCTGTTTTGCCCCTCCTTTGTGGTATCAGCCTGGAAGGGAAATTTCATCCCATTGCTACATTTCCCACACAACACATTTCTTGCATCGAGAATTTCTTAGTGTTGGAGATTGGCGTTTGGAGAGAAGGTTCCATTCTCCAGCATGATCCCTGAGATATCTTTTCCTTGATCAAATATGAATGGCATGAACCACTTTGAACCTTTGCAGGGCTGATCAGATACCTGGGCACTAGCAAACCCCCAAAGACTTGTGCTTGGGTGAGTCTGCGCACACACAGGCTTCTCGTTCACGTCCCCTCCACACACACCATGCTGTCAGCAGAGAGACTGCAGAGCCTGGTCAACAACAGCCTCCTGCCAGAATTGCCCTTCAACAAGGAAGAACGGGGACTTGAGATGAATCTGAGCATAACTTCCTGAGAAGAGTAGTCATTTCTAGAAGAAGAATAAGACAGGTTCCTCAGTGGTTAAGAGCACTGGCTGTTCTTCGGGAGGTCCTGAGTTCAATTCCCAGCATGCAACTCTCGGCTGTCTATAATTGCAGACTTATGAATTCTGTTGCCTTTTCCTAATGTACAGGTATACATGCAGATAAAATACCCATATACATACATAAATAAATGTAAAAAAAAAGACAAGATCCTGCCATACATAGCTTTTATGGTCACTAGTTCATGAACAGTTCACATACCCATAGCAATAGTGTGAGCTACTCCAGTATGTGTTCATTGGCCTGCATAGACATCCTTCTGCCTGCTCTCCTGTGTGTCTCCTCTAGAACTTCCTAAAGAAAGTTATCATTATTTGGTCAGTTTTATAAGCTAGGTCCCTGAAATTATTCATCAGTACTTTATCATTCCCAAATCTACCCCATTTACACACACACACACACACACACACACACACACACACACACACGAACAAAAACAACCTTTGGAGATTACTTTCCTGTTTGTTTTTGTTCGGTTTTCCCTTGTATCTTAGTTAGGGTTTTACTGCTGTGAACAGACACCATGACCAAGGCAACTCTTTAATAAGACAACATTTAACTGGGGCTGGCTTACAGGTTCAGAGGTTCAGTCCATTATTGTCAAGGCAAGAGCATAGCAGCATCCAGGCAGGCATGGTGCAGGCTGAGCTGAGAGTTCTTTTTTTTTTTTTTTTTTTTTTTTTTTTTTTTTTTTTTTTTTTTTCTTTTTTTTTTTTTTTTTTTTTTTTTTTTTTTTTTTTTTTTTTTATTAGGTATTTCGCTCATTTACATTTGCAATGCTATACCAAAAGTCCCCCATAGCCACCCACCCCTTCTCCCCTACCCACCCACTCCCCTTTTATGGCCCTGGCGTTCCCCTGTACTGGGGCATATAAAGTTTGCGTGTCCAATGGGCCTCTCTTTCCAGTGATGGCCGACTAGGCCATCTTTTGATGCATATGCAGCTAGAGTCAAGAGCTCCGGGGTACTGGTTAGTTCATAATGTTGTTCCACCTATAGGGTTGCAGATCCCTTTAGCTTCTTTGGTACTTTCTCTAGCTCCTTCATTGGGGGCCATGTGATCCATCCAATAGCCGACTGTGAGCATCCACTTCTATGTTTGCTAGGCCCAGGCATACTCTGACAAGAGACATGAGCTGAGAGTTCTACATCTTCATCTGAAGGCTGCTAGCAGGATACTGGCTCCCAGGCAGCTGGGATGAGGGTCTTAAAGCCCACACTCACAGTGACACACCTACCACAACAGGACCACACCTTCTATTAGTGCCACTAATAGAAGCATATATTAAACCATCACACTTTGCTATTACAAAAACATCTGTAAGTTTTATTTATTTCATATTTCTGTAGATTCAAGAGTGCGGCACCAGCATGTACTCGGTTCTGGTGAAGACCCTCTGGCTATATCACAGTATGGCTGACAGCATCATGCTGTACTCCCGTGCAAGAGGAAGCAGCCACATGTTGAGTTAGAGAAACTCAGAAACCAGGTTTGCTCTCTGATAACAATTCACTGGTGCAAGCCAGGCAGTGGTGGCGCACGCCTTTAATCCCAGCACGAGGGAGGCAGAGGCAGGTGGATTTCTGAGTTTGAAGACAGCCTGGTTGGCAGAGTGAGTTCCAAGACATTCAAGGGTACACAGAGAAACCCTGTCTCTGAAAACAAACAAACAAACAAACAACAACATCATCCCCACCCTCCAAACCAAAAAAATTGAGTCTTGCAGGACTTAACCAGAACCCCTCAAGAACTACATGGAGTTCTCCTATGTCTGACTCTCCCATGATTAACCATCTTCCACGAGGCTCTGCTTGTTAAAGGTTGCATCCCCTCCCAGGACTGCCACATTGAAGACCAAGCTTCCAACACATCAACCTTTGGAGGCCACACAGAAAAATCATAATCGAACAGGAACACTGCACTGCTGGTCGCTCAAATGTCAGTTCACACAGCCCCTCCCACCACCATCTCTGATGGGCCCTTCCTTTCCCTCTCTTGTCAAGTTTTCTGTGAGAGTAAAGGCCACAGTCACTTGCTCTCTGTCATCTCCCATGGTTCCAGACTGCCTAGGCATTGTTGGTGCTGCAGGAATACTGGTCAGATAATTGAATAAATAGATGAATGAATGAATGAATGAATGAATGAATGAATATACTTTTAATTTTTAAAATATAGCGCCTGTGTACATGCATCTGTCCCATAGCGCACACATGGACTCCACAGCTTTGTGGAGTCGGGTTTCTTCTTTTACGTGAGTTCCAAGATTGAACTCACATAATCAGGCTCACGTAGCGTGTGCCTCTACCGACTTAGCACCTCACCAGTCCTGGATGCTATTGGGAGCCACAGTGGTGTTGTGAAGTGTAGGCTTCTTTTGCAGAGCCCAGGGGCCACATAGGAACAAGTATCCTAGACAAGAGCACTGGGCTGGAACCTGCCAGGGGCTTCAGAGATTCCCCACTAGAGCTCTGGGCATGGGAATCTCTCTGTCTATACCATCTGCCATGGGTGTTCCTAAACATGTACAGTGCCTCGGGTGTCCACATGAGGTAGGGATTTTACCCCGTGCTGAACTGAAGGTAGGTGTGGGAAGAGGTTCAAGGAAACTGAAGGGAAGACTTTCTGCTCTTCAAAGCAACTTCATAAAGGGGACCAGCCTGCTGTGATTCCGAGAGCCAGTCTGACCTCCATGGTGGCAGGAGCCTTGGGTCTGTTACAGCATTCTCTGGGAGCCTTGCTACTTTCCCACAGCACTTCTGGTTTGGGAAATCCAAGCCTGTGAATCTGAAGGAAGAGGACAAGGACGTACTGATCCTGCATTTGGTAACATATTCCAAATACTTCTATTTGCAGGCAAACTGGTGACATCTTGAGACCTCACTTCCAAATAGACCAACATTTCCTAATAAGGTCACTCTGCCTCGAAACCACAGTGCTGTGATTGAAGCTGTAGCAGCACACAGCATGCTACCTGCATTTTGGGCTCTGCAGATGTCCCCCAGATGTCTTTTATAGGGGGAGCATTTTTCCCCCTACCCAGGATGCAATCAAGGTTCATGACTAGCTAGGCGGTGGTAGCGCACGCCTTTAGTCCCACCCAGCACTTGGGAATCAGAGGCAGGCAGATCTCTGAGTTCGAGGCCAGTCTGGTCTACAAAGTGAGCTCTAGGACAGTCAGGGCTACACAGAGAAACCCTATCTCGAAAAAAACAAACAAAAAAAAAAAAAAAAGAAAGAAAGATTCATGACTAAATGGTTGTTTAGTCAGTACATCTCTAATCTAAAATAGATCTTTTCTTGCCTTTTTATCATTGCTTCTTGTTTGTTTTTGTGGCATGCATCTGCTCTGGCTGTAGATGTGTCATTACTAACATGATTATCAGTGTAGACTTTGGGGCACAGGTCCCACATCCGTGATCCACTCATTGTATGTAATTGAATTGGATAATGACAGGTAGCCTGCTGATAGGAACTTGATTACCAAGCCTCTCTCCAGTTTTGTTTTTAATCAGTAATTTGTGGGATCCTCGCATGGCAAGAGCTTCACTGGGGGGGGGGGGCTCCAGGTTCACCCAGGAACTGATGGATCTTGCCTGGAGAAAATCCTGGCACTGCAGAAACTGGTATTTTAAAGTTTTTACTTCCCTTATATCTATTACTTGGTTATTGGTTTCTGCAAGAACCCCAAATAAAAAATAACTAGGGAGCAGGGGAGGTGGGTGGGCAGCTAAGAGCACTTGCTGCTCTTGCACAGGACCTGGGGTTAGTTCCCAGAACCCGAGTGGTAGTTCAGAACCATCTGAAACTTCAGCGCCAGGGGATTCGATGCCTCATCTTGCCTCTGAGTATACCAGGCACATGTGTAGTGTCTGGCTGTCCTCGATCATTTTGACATCCAAATTGCTGCACCTTTGAACAGCCTGAGGTCAGCTTCTGAATTCCTTTGGCAAGATTGCAATTAAAAAAGAAAAAAAAAAGTAATTTGGGAGCAGGGGAGGTGGATGGGCAGTTAAGAGCATTTGCTCTTGCACAGGACCTGGGGTTCGTTCTCAGAATAGTCATTATTGAGTCCTGTCTCGCTTTCTGATCAGACATGCTCTTCTAGGCTTGTGACACATTCTTAGCCCCAGACCTAGAATCAGTCACTGTTTCAAGGAGCTCTTGCTTCTGAACCAGTGTGCTGTAGAGGATTCAGTGGTACCTGTGCCCATGGTTACTGGCTGGTCAGGGCTTCTGTGTCCTTCAGTGGACAGAACTAGGGAATTCTTCTGTTTTTAAGTATGAATACCAAACTGGTCTCTCCATCTCAAAGGTAACATGGTAGGATTTCTCTTTAACTTTTATTTATTGCTAGTGCCCTTCATCTCTTCCCAGTAAAGGACATATGTGTGTGTTTGTTTTCTATGATGTCGTGCAGAGAAGAGTTTCAGAATAAGAGCAGTATCAGTAAATCTACTAAATACCAGATATTCTCAGAACAAACCCGTTGTGTGCAATCAGAGGGCTTCAATTGATTCCTGGCTCTGTGTGGGTTTTCAGTTCAACACAATACCAGACTGGTTTGTGTCTTTTTGCATTACTCTGCCCTTTCAAATTTCAGTTTTTGCTTTTGAATATGCTAAACATACATTTATGTTGATAACGTGTGCATGGGCGTGCTTGTGTGTGTGTGTGTGTGTGTGTGTGTGTGTGTGTGTGTGTGTGTGTGTGTGTGTGTGTGAGGGTGGGCACGTGTGCGTGCGTGTATGGCTCTGAAGTGAAATTGAGATACAATACACAAGCCCCACCGCCTGCCTCCCCCTCCCACGGTTTCTCTTTTGTATCTCTGTACTCTTCACGTAACCGACACACCCACACACTCTGATTTTCCTCTTTTCAATATTTCTCCCTTTGCTTCTTACCCTAAACTTTATTATCTACTGACAGCCACCTACTAACCACTTTCTTCTGTTGCTAGAGCATCCTTCTGTCACGTGGAACCCTTCTATGGTTGATTTCTGTGGAATCTGCCGATGCTGGGTACCTGGGAAGACCACGTGACATGACTTGTTGCTGGGCCACGGGGAATGCAGAGCTCCTTCAGGATCCTGCACATCCTCCAAGATTCTGAAGGTTCAGAGAAAGTACAAGGACAAAGTCCAGAGTGGAGTGAGGCTATCCCGCGGCGGGCCCCTCCTGCCTGCCTGCCTTTTAGGGAAACCGGAGCTTTGTGTGAAGGAGTTTGTCTTCGGCAGATTATGAAATGCTGCAAGCAGAGAGCTGATGTCTGTGTCACCTGCTTCAGTTACAGTAGATGCTTTTAGTCTGTGTGTGGCAACTCACACACAACCCCAGAACTTGGAAGGTTGAGGCAAGGAGGATCAGAGCTCAGAGCCATCTATGGATATGCAATGAGAGAGTATCTCAAAGATAACAGTGGGGTTCGTGGAGCTGGAGGCTGGAGTGATGGAGCTGGAGGCTGGAGTGATGGCTCAGCGTTTAAGAGCACTCACAGCTTTTGCAGTGAGTTCTGTTCCCAGAACCTACATGGTGGCTCGCATCCCTCTGTAACACAAATTCCAGAGGCTCCGACACCCTCTGCTGATCTCCAAGGGAACCAGGCACACATGTGGTGCACAGACATACAGGCAGGCAAAACATCCATACACATAAAAATTATAAACAAATATTAGATATACATTGTAAGAAGAGAGAGTACATACCCTTTAAAACTGAGGCAAAATTCATGCAATATACAATGCACTTTAAAGTGTGCATTCAGTAACTTTTGGGACATTCACTAGGTTATGCATGCATTACCCGTGAAGAAACCTCATTCCTGGTGATTGATCCCTTCCCATTTCCCTTCCGCAGCCCTGGCAGCCATGGAGCTGCTTTGTGTCTGTGGATTGTCCCATTCTAGATGCTTCCTGAATATAGAATTGTGCATCACAGAGCACAGTTCATGTATGCACAGCACTGCTCAGTGCCGATTGCCTTTTTAGGATTAAATATCCATCGTATGGGTTGTCTGCAGCCCGTTTGTCCATCTTCTAGTCTTGTGAACAGTGCTGTTGCTGCTCATATGCAGATCTCTGTTTGAGTGTCCATTCCTCACTCTTTGAGGGCATCCTTAAGAGTGGGTGACAAAATTTTATGTTTACATATAAACTGTTTACACTTTTTTTTTTTTTTTTTGAGAACACTGGAGAGCAAACCTTGGGCTTTGCACACGGTAAGTATGTGCTCTAGTGTACGTTTTCGTAGCTGAACTGTTTCCTAATCAGCCACATCATTTTACACCACCAGCATGCAGTGCCAGAGCACTGCTGGCTCTCTATCTGCTCTTTAACATTTTGAGATGAGCTCTCTCAATGTAGGAGAGGCTTTCCTGGAACTTGGAATACTACTGGCTCTGCCTCTCTGGTGCTGGCCTACCTGCCTTCCTTCCTTTCTTCTTCCTTCCCCCCTTCCTTCCTCCCTCTTTCCTTCCTCCCTCCCTTCTTTTGATTGAAGCTGTCCTATTTGTAATGGGCTGACCAAAACTTCTTCTTTCGGTACAGGCTAGAGATGTCCCCACCTTTGGCTTCTGAGGCTGCAATGGAAGTTCCAATCGCCTATAAAGGAGATTGATCTCCTGTTAGTGGTCTACTAACTTGGTGACTAGAGGGACTCATAAATACAGACTGGAATCCTGTTAGAAGATAAGTGTAGTTTCTACTGATTGTAGAGTCTCAAGACTTCATAGCTCTGTTCCCCTCATGGAGGGGGGAGGACATTGCTGACTGAAATGAAGAGTGTGAAGTAGTTATGTGGACAGGTGACCTTTAAGGCTCTTTTAAAAACACTTAATGTGATCGACCTAACCTGGCCCAAGCCTGCAACTTCAGACATCTTGACAGAAGCCACATGAGTGAGGAGAGCAGCCTTCAGACCACAAGACTCTCAGGGGACTTTTTTAGTGAACCATTCTATAGCGCTATTTGGGCTTCCAGTGCTGGTGAGCTCAGGCCTTGAGGTTCCCCCAAGGTAAGAACTACCACTTCCTGTAAAAAGTCACATGAGTCTTGGTTCCCACTATGGCCAAAAGCCAAATCAGACTCTTCGTGTCTCACCCTCAGGCCTGCCACAGACAAAATCTAAGGCACTTCCCAAGTATTTACGTGGATTGGGGTGGAGGATGAAGTATGGAATGGGATAAGAATGTGTACTGGCTGCTTTTGTGTGTCAACTTGATACAAGCTGGAGTTATCACAGAGAAAGGAACCTCCCTTGAGGAAATGCCTCCATGAGATCCAGCTGTAAGGCCTTTTCTCAATTAGTGATCAAGGGTGGGAGGGCCCATTGTGGGTGGGACCATCCCTGGGCTGGTAGTCTTATGTTCTATAAGAAAGCAAGCTGAGCAAGTCGGAAAGCAAGCCAGTAAGTAACATCCTTCCATGGCCTCTGCATCAGCTCCTGCTTCCTGACCTGCTTGAGTTCTAGTCCTGACTTCCCTTGGTGATGAACAGCAGTGTGGAAGTGTAAGCCGAATAAACCCATTGCTCCCCAACTTGCTTCTGGGTCATGATGCAGGAACAGAAGCCCTGACTAAGACAGTGGTGGTGGGGAATAATGTAAGTAGTGGAGGGATGGGGTGGGGTGAGGAATGGGGATGGGGTTGAAGTAGGGGGTGGGGATGGAGTGGAAATGGGGGTGGGGTGGGAGAGAGACTGGGAATGGGAGTAGGGAATGAGATGAAGGGATAGGGATGGAGGTGGGAGTGAGGAGGAGGGATAGGTATGGAGAGGGAGGAGGGGTACTGATGGGGAGTAGGAGATGAGATCAGAATGGGGAGGAAGGATAGGGATAGAGGTGGGAGGAGGGATAGGGATGAAGATGGGAGTGGGGAGGAGGGATAGGGATGGCAATAGAGGATGGGATGGAGGAATAGAGAATAGGGATGGAGGTGGGGTTGGGAGCGGGGTTGAGAGTGGGAGTAGAAATGTGTACAAGGTGATTTCCTGCACGGCTGGGCAATTTTAACTGGAGTTAAAATTGTTCAGGGTTAAGGACCTGATTGTGTTAGCCAGCTTTTCTTTGCTGTGACAAAATAACTTGCTCTAAGGAGAGAACACTCATTTTGGCTCACTGTTTCTAAGGCTGTTCCATGGTTGGCCCAGTCACTTCTGAACTGTGGTGGGAACATGTAGCAGAGGAAGTTGTCCACCTCAGTTGCTAAAGAAAAAGGTAAGTGGAAAGGAAGGAAAGAGACAGGATCCCAATATCCTTCCACTTTAAAAATGAGACAAGACATTTTACCTCTTTATTTTGTATGTGTGGTGGCAGATGAGGTGCCGCAGGTACCATGGCACATGTGTGGAAGTCAGAAGACAGAGTACTCAAGTCAGGTCTTTGCTTCCATTGTGTGTGTCCTAGGAATTGAACTCGGGACTTCAGGCTTGGCAGCAAGTGCCTTTACCTGCTGAACCATCTTGCTTAGCCCTATATCTCTTTCAGGGGCACACCCTCAACTATATAACATTCTTCTATGCTACCTCCTGATGTTTCTACTACCTCCTAGTACTGGTACAAACCAGGCTTTGACACTGCTCCTCAATAAGCCAATTTGAAAAGTGAAGTAAAAATGAAAAGAGGAGAAAGATTCACTCAAGGTGGCTACATTAGGGTAGAGGAACAAAGATGTCTAGTGGCCACACCAGTCCATACTTGAGGTGCTGATACAAGATTTAGGTTTAGGGCTGGAGCGATGGTTCAGTGGTTAAGAGCACTGACAGCTCTCCCAGAGGTCCTGAGTTCAAATCCCAGCAACCACATGGTGGGTCACAACCATCTATAAGGGGATCTGATGCCCTCTTCTGGTATGTCTGAAGAGAGTAATGGTGTACTCATATACATAAAATAAATAAATCTTTAAAAAAGATTTAGGTTTAAATAGTGTCTTAGTGTTAAATTGCTGTGAAAAGACACCATGACCATGGCAACTCTTTTTTTTTTTTTTTTGAGACAGGGTTTCTCTGTATAGCCCTGGCTGTCCTGGAACTCACTTTGTAGACCAGGCTGGCCTCGAACTCAGAAATCCGCCTGCCTCTGCCTCCCAAGTGCTGGGACTAAAGGCGTGCGCCACCATGCCCGGAGACCACAGCAACTCTTATAATGGAAGACATTTCATTGGGAGTGGCTCACAATTTCAGAGGTTCAGTTCATTGTTGGCATGGCAGAGAGCATGGCGGCATGCAGGCAGACATGGTGCTGGAGAGTAGCTGAGAGTTCTACATCCTGTTCTGCAGGCAGCAGGAAGAAAGAGATACTGAGCCTAGCTTGGGCTTTTAGAAACCTCAAAACCCATCATCCCTAGTGACACACTCCCTCCAACAAGGCCACACCTACTCCAACAAAGCCACACCCACTCCAATAAGGCCACACCTCCTAATCCCTCCCAAGTAGTGCCACTTCTTTATGACTAAGCATTCAAACATATGATCCTCCATAGGGAGGCCATTCTTACTCAAACAACCACAAACAGAAAGCAAGAGGCACACAAGAGAAATAAAGCTATGCTGCTTGAATTAAGCCACCATGGATCTCAGCCACATGGTGGACAAGTAGCCATAGAGCAGAGAGGGGAAGCATCAGACAAAGCACACCGAGGCTCTGGCCAGCATCAGAAAGAAAGAAGAAAGAAAGAAAGAAAGAAAGAAAGAAAGAAAGAAAGGAAGGAAGGAAGGAAGGAAGGAAGGAAGGAAGGAAGGAAGGAAGGAAGGAGAGAAGAAAAGGGAGCTTTGTCTTTCTGGGTCAGGACTTAGAAAGACGGACAGACCAAAAGTTCTTCATAGCAGCTATAGAGATTGTGCTAGGGCATGGGAATTCTGGGAAGAGAAAATACACGACCTCATCAGAGGATTAATTATTTCTCCTACCCGTTTAGCATGGGTCACCTTCCTAAAGGGTGGCCCGTGGCCCAGTGACTGACAGATATAACTGGATGAGCTCTTAAGGGAGGAGATAGTGTGTCTCCTCCGCCCAGAGGCAGAAATTCTACTTTTATCTTACTGGAACACAACTAGAATACATCTTACCTGGAACCTCAGATGGGGAGATTTTTTGGGGAACTGGGTCTTTGCGTGTATAATTAGTGAAGCTGGAACTGCAACAGCTTCGTTAAAGGCCCAGTCAGGGAAAATCACTTCCTTTTAGCCAAGAGAACGGAACCTTTGGCCTGGGTGAAGACCCAACTCTCCAGTTGTGTATGTATGTGTACACACACACACACACTAGGACAGGATTTCATATAGCCCAGGCTAGCTTTAAATTCACTATGTAGCTTAGGATGACCCTGAATTTCTGAGCTTTCTGCCTCCATCTCTTAAGCATTAGGATCACAGACATGTGCCACTGCGTCGAAGTCTGTGTTCTGATAAAGCAGGACCCAGGGCTTTATGTGTAATAGATAAGTATTCTGTCAAGGGAGCCACATCTCCACTCCCAGTGGTGTATCTTTATAAGAAAGTATACAGGGACCAAGATACAGAGATGAAGGAACTTAGTGCTTGGTACCCTAATATGTGCTACTACGTTGACATAAAGACTATTAATTAAAGGCCCTTGGGAAGAATAGCAGGTATCTGAAAGATGACCCAGAATTACCAGTCTGTCTTCTGAAGACAAGAAATAAAAGCTGCCTCCCCTGCATGGACAGTGTTCTCCCCATGTCAGGAGAAAAGTAACATTTTTATATCAAGGATAAAAAGCCAAAGCTGAGAGAATTCTGGACAAACAAAGCTTTTTCAATTAACCATATCTGTCTCCTCAAGTTCCCATTCAAGTAACTTTTTTTTTAATGATTTTTTTATTACGTATTTTCCTCAATTACATTTCTAATGCTATCCCAAAAGTCCCCCCCCCACTCCCCTACCCACCCATTCCCATTTTTTGGCCCTGGCGTTCCCCTGTACTGGGGCATATAAAGTTTGCCTGTCCAATGGGCCTCTCTTTCCAGTGATGGTCAAGTACCTCTTTTTTCCCTGTATTATTTTATTTATTCTTCTCTCATCCAATACATCCTCACCAGTTTCTCCTCTCTCCACTCCTCCTAGCCCTTCCCACCTCCCCTCTCCCCAAGATTCACTCCTCTTCTGTTTCCCTTCGGAAGAGTAGGCTTCCCAGGAATATCACCTGAACAAGGTGTGCTGAGTTACAATAATACTGGGCACAAACCCTCATGTCAGGACTAGGGGAGGCAACCCAGTAGGAGGAAAAGGGTCCCAAGAGCAGGTAAGAGAGTCAGAGACACTGTGAGGAGTCCCACAAAAACACCAAGCCAACACCAAAACATATTTGCTGAGGACCTGGCACAGACCTCCTAGCTCAAGTCCCTTTGCCTACAAGTTAGGTCTTTAAGAAACCCCCATTAGAATGGCTGAGATACCTATTAACATATCAAAGCAGACGATGTGTTCCCCCCCCCCCCCATTGCTTCTCACCCTGCCCACTCCCCCTGAACCTTTCCTGCCCGGGACTGGGCTTCACCTCCCTCCCTCCAGCTTCTTGTTTCTTTTCTATGTAACCCAGACATTTCGTCGAGTGTCTCTTGATCTCTTGGGTCTCTTGGCCTCTTGGACTGCAGCTCCTTTCTTGGCCAGCTTTTCTTTCTCTCTTGCTCACTCACTCCTCTCATGGCCTTGTTCAGTCTGGACTCTTCCTGGTGCCTCTGGCTACACTCTTCCTCATATCTGTAATAAAAGCCTCAACAATACCTAGCAGCAGTCATGCCCTCATTTGCATCCAGCATCATCCTATTTGGGCAATTTTCTATCTATTCTTGGCCCAAGTCAGTACATAACCACTTACATCTAACTGCTTCTTTGGGTCTTTAGTTCTCTTTGTGGTTTGAATACATCCCCCAGATTCATGTGTTGGGATCTGCATGTCCAGTGCAGCCCCAGTGTTACAAGGTGGGGTCTAGTGGGTCATGCTTGGGTCCTGAGGGCTGCATTCTCATGGACTGATTAATGCTAATGTAGAAGAGATTTGGGCCAGGTGTGGTGGCACACACCTTTGATCCCAGCACTTGGGAGGCAGAGGAAGGCAGATTTCTGAGTTCGAGGCCAGCCTGGTCTACAGAGTGAGTTCCAGGACAGCCAGGGCTATACAGAGAAACCCTGTCTTGAAAATTCCAACACCCCCCCCCCCAAAAAAAAGAGATTTGGGGGAGGGGCTTCTTTTGCTACTTCTGTTATGAAGGAGCCTCGAATTTCAGGCACTGTCTTGGATGCAGGATGGCCCCTCAGCAAACTACAAACCAATCAACACTTTGATCTTGGACTTCCTAGTCTCCAGAAGTATAAGAAATAAATTTTGATGCTCTAATAATTGCCCACTGTGTGGTATTTAATTGTTATCAGCAAACAAATTGGATACAGACAATTTCCTTCTAAGGACTCTTGTTTTATTCGGGTGTTGTTGTTGTTGTTGTTATTGTTTTTGGGTTTTTTTGTTTTTTGAGACAGGGTCTCTCTGTGTTACCTTGGCTGTCCTGGAACTCACGCTGTAGACCAGGCTGGCCTTGAACTTAGAGATCTGCTTTCCCCTGCCTCCCAAGTGCTGGGATTAAAATTGTAGACCAACACAACCTGGCTTATGTAGGTTGTTTTCTTGTTGATCTATTCGTGTTAGTTTAAATCTCGGGCTCAGCTGAGAATCCTGAGCTGTCGTGGTTACTTTTCTGTTGCTGTGATAAGCTATCCTGAACAAAAGCCAGTGGAGGGAGCAGGAACTGCTTTTGGGTCACCGTTTGGCAGGAAAGTGAAGGCAGCAGAGGGATGAAGGTCAGGTCAGCCGGGGGCTGTGGTCAGGCAAGAGAGGGTGAGGATGCTGGTGTTCAGCTCTCTCCTTAGTGCACAGCCCAGTGCGCGCGCACACACACCTGGGAAAGATGTGGCCGACTTGACTCTCCTCATCTCAGTGACTCCAATCAAGACAATCCCTCAGAGGCCAGACCAGAGGCTAATCAGTCCCTCACAGGCATGCCTGGAGCTTGTCTCCTGGATAAATGCAGACCCTGTCAGCTTGGTGATGAGCATTAGCTATCTATCACAAGGGTAGAGGTAAAATGTTGTCTGTTCTTTGGTAAAAGCCAAGGATTAGTGCAGACGGTCAGGATGTTCCCAAAGCCTTCCTACTAGGGATCTTCGGAGAATGGGGCCCTTACAATGCCCTGGTTTTGAACTCCCAGGCTCCAATGCTATGAGAATACATCTCTATCTTTGAAGCTACCAATTTTCAGTCATTACAACGGTGGCCCAAAGGGAGCCAACACTTTAAGTCAACGTTCTGGAACCTTCTGATAACTCTCAGGGGGCTTGGGCCCTTGGGATGTGACCCTCGGGAGGAAGCAGCTCTTAGCCTTTCCTTCTCTGCTCCGACGTGAGACTGGGAAGCCCAGGAGGTTGGAACTGTGGTTTTGCCCTGACCTCCTTTGGAAGATAAAGCCCTTGTCAAGTATAGCAGCTCTGCTGGGAGCAAAGAACGTATTGGATTTTGAAAATGGTTACTTTTCCCTGTGCTTATTGCGAAAGAAGCGTTACTTTTCCCCTCCCCTTTCTTGAAGCTTGTGGATCTTCACTTCTGTCTTCAGAGCCAATCTGATTTGGCTTCCGGAGTAAATGCGGAGAAGGGTAGGGCCCTAGGCTTGGATCCCGGTAGCCTTAGTTCTCAAATTAGCCCAAACTCAGCCTTCAGTGACTGCCCACCTTCCAGGTGAGAGCTACACCGGTTCTTGGCTCCAGCGCCTCTCCTCTTGGTAAGTTGTAAGCATTTGTATTCCCGTCTCAGATCTTCTCCTTTAGTTCTCTGAGGGAATCCCAGGGAAATGTTTGGTTTTCAATTGACTTTATTTCTTACTTCTGAAGACAGAAGAAACCAATGGCTTCTTGGCTTTTTTGCTGGTTTTTGTTTGTTGTCAGTTAGAATTCTACATGGTTTCTTAAGGAGACTGTCTCCCTGCTGTTCCGGTTTTCAGAGACTTTTTATTTATTTATTTATTTATTTATTTATTTATTTATTTGCTTCTGTCTGGCACAAATTATATGGATACAGGCATGCAGTAGAAAAGTAAGAAATACTAAAAAATTTCAAAGGGCCAGATTTTTATACGGTCTGTAGAGGAGTGATTGTCTGGTCTGTAATTTTGACTTTCCTCCTAGCATTTTTGTTTTCTTTTTCTTCTTGTTTTTGTTCTTGTTATTTTGTAATTAGGGTCTCAATATGCTAGCCTCAAACTAATGATCCTCCTGCCTCGTTCTCCCATGGATATTTCTCGAATTCCCAGCATCCTCTTCTGCATCAGACCATCCTGGCTGGTGGCTACCGCTCCTTATCTTCTACCCTGCATATTTTTATCTCTTGCTTCCTGTGTGTTTCCCTGTCTTGTTCTGACTTTGTAAACAATCTGATAATTCAGAGCTTGGACCGTGACCTTGATGGTTGCCCAGAGCCCATGGCGACCCAGCGCTGGGGAAACATGGGCCATCTGTGAACTGGATCCTTTCCCCTCCCGTTGCCATCCCATTGGCATCCCATTTGCACGGCTCAGTTGAGCTTGCTAGTCCCTGAGCTGGGTTACCCTGTGACCTTGGCTCTCACAGTGATAGGTAATTCTGTGATAACTCCTATGGAAAGGCACCTCCCGAATCTCACATCTAAGACTTTTCCCAGTCCCCCTTTGCTCTCTGAATAAGCATTGTGTAGACCTTCATCATGAGACCAGTAGGAGAGGTAAAATGGATCCCCAGCCTCCGGTCACTGCCTTGTTACACACTCACTGGGTTTTTTAAATTGTGTGTTGCTAAAACTCAGGGGGAAGGACAAAGAGTTCATTAGCTATTGATCAAGATTGCTGTGGTCACTATCTGTGTGTATGAGAACAATACTTCAGTGGTTTAGGGGTCTGGCTGATTAGGAGCATGGCCTTTTGGGTCAAGAGGATCTGAGTAACCTTGGACAAGCTGCCTTTCTTTGTGTTTCAGTCTTCTCACTCTTTTTTTAAATTATTATTATTATCACAAACATTTGTTTGACGCAAAACCTGGGGAGTCGGTTCCCTCCTGTCACCATGTGGGCTCTGGGACAGGAAGTACACTTAGCCTCTGAGCCATTTCCCAACTTTGTTTTGTTTGTTTTTGGTTTTTAGGGTTTTTTTGGATCATGTACATTTTAATATAATTAATTGATTATTATGTTTTTAACCCCATGGATGTTGTGAAGTTGGTAACAAGAGCTTTCTTGAAGGACAGTAGGTTTTTTTTTCCCCAGTAGAGTTAACACTTTTTTTTAAAATTAGGTATTTTCGTCATTTACATTTCAAGTCCCCCATACCCTCCCCAGTCTTCTCACTCTTAAGTTGACAATGACAGTATCTACCTCAGGATAGTTGGGAGTAACTAAATGAGCTGATGAACATGGAGCTCTTTAACGCAGTGCTAGGAGCACTATTCAATAGTCAGGGTGGGAGACAATGCCTTGGAAGAGACCGAGGCCAGCTTGATCTACACAGTCAGACACTTTTAGCCATAAAAATGAAAAATCACCAATGTTATGTCCATGGCAAATTCCTGGGCCATGCTGAGTGTTAGTGTTGTGGTTATAATATATGTAATTATTATGTTATATACATACATGCACATGTGCAATTGGCAAAAAGGTAAATAAACACTCATTTGTTTCTTATCTTTTCTGTGGTAGACAATGCCTTTAGTCCCAGAGGTAGGCAAATCTCTGTGAGTTCAAGGTCAGCCTGGTCTACATAGCAAATTCCAGGACAGCCAGGGCTACCTAATAGAGAGATCCTGTCTTGAAAAACAAGACAAAACAAAACAAAACCCCCTAAAAACCAAAAACAAACAAAACAAAGTTGGGAAATGGCTCAGAGGCTAAGTGTACTTCCTGTCCCAGAGCCCACATGGTGACAGGAGGGAACCGACTCCCCAGGTTGTTCTCTGACCTCTGTACTCAGCCCATGGCATATGTACCATCTTTCTCTCTCTGGTACACACGCACACTCATGTGGATGCACTCTTGCGTGCACAAGCAAGCACTAACACACACACACACACACACACACACACACACCAAATGAAAAGTAATTTTAAAAGAGTAAAAAAATCGGAAGTGAAACCTTACTTTCAGATGAATTCTAGAAAAAGAGTTGACCTTGGCTTTGCCCTTAGGCTTCCTTTTGGAGAATCAGGAAACCTCTGGTCTAAAGATGCCACTGTAACCTTTTCTGCTCATGCTTCCTATAGGAGGGAACTCCTTTTTTGGACATCTAATTTACCACAGCCAAGGTAACGGTCTCTATACATGAACTACACTTGGCTTTGCTCGATAGTTGGAAGGACAGCCCATTGAGCTAGGGATTAATAGATTCCCAAATATTGACAGTGGCTGAAGAGAATGTATATCAAGAAAGGGCCCATGTTTAGGTTGTGGGAATTTCACATAGATACAGAACCAGGAGTTTGTGTGAAAGCCTTTTTTTGTTTTTTGGTAAGAACATCTGACTAACTGTTGCACCTATTCATGACGAGACTCCCCAGGTTGTTCTCTGACCTCTGTACTCAGCCCAGTGACGAGGCTGCAGAGTGGCTGTCACATTAAGGAACCACAAAAAGCAGGAAGTTAAGACCTATCTACTGGGCCGTCACTGAAAACAACACAAAATCACATGAGTGTGCGTGTGTACCAGAGAGAGAAAGATGGTACATATGCCATGGGCTGAGTACAGAGGTCAGAGAACAACCTGGGGAGAGTATAGTGCTGTTTATATTATTTTCCATAATTCCAGTGGTGTGCTGGAAATTAACCCTTGCCACTCAAAGCACACAGAGATGGTCATTTTAGGGAAAGGAGACATTAGGTAAGTTACCAGCTCTTCATGAAAGGAGAAATGGCTGTCACATAATAAAGGGACATAGATGGTAGGAGAAATCTAAAGATGAATCCATGTCTAATGGCAGCTGCAACAAGAGGCCTCTGACCAGGCATAGGGAGTGACATATGGCACTTAGCAGGCTGAAGCTGGAGGGATCACAAGTTCAAGGCTAGACTGACTACATAAGTGAGTTCCAGGACAGCTTGGGATGTGTAATAAGACTCTGTCTTAAAAAGCAAAACAAACAAAAAGAGACCAAAAGAAATAAAAGCCCATGTGTCTTCTCACTTGTGGGTTTAAATCGTTTGATGGAGATTATGTAAAGAATAAAAAGGTTCCCCTGGGCTTTCCAGATTCAGGGAAAAGAATGCAGGAACTGAGTAACAGATCTTGTATTGTTTGTTTGTTTGTAAGAGTGGTGTGCTACATATACAGTATTTTCCAACTCTGAAGTTCCAACACAAAGTATTTGGGAAACTTGAAAAATACTAAAGCTTAAAAAACAAAAACAAGCCGGGCATGGTGGCGCACGCCTTTAATGCCAGCAATGAGGCAAGGGGGAAGGCCAAGGAACAGAGGCAAAAGACCCACCTTCTACCTTGCCCTTTTGAAATCTGAGCAGCTACCAGAGGGTGCCCTACTTTGGGGAGGGAGGGTCTTCCCACATCAATTGAAGCAATCAGGATTGTTCTCCCGGTAATTCTTCTCTGTGGCAAGCTGACATTGAAACCCAGCAGCAAATCTTTAGTAAGTGCTTCCACAGTCTAGGCAGCGCTCTGTGTGCCTTTTATATATTGACTCACTGGCTTCTCACAGCAGCTCTATGATGCAAAGGCTGCTACTGGCCTCTCCGTGTTCTAAAAAAGGAAGGGAAGTTACTTTCTGCATGCTTGCCTTCAGCATCTGGTTGGGTCTGGCTATTGTACTTTGTTGCTCTTGGACCTCTTTTCTCGTTTGTTTGTTTGTTTGTTTTGTTTTGGTCTTGGGCACCTGTTACCAGCTGCCCTTCTATGACAGAAGTGATCTCTCTCTCTCTCTCTCTCTCTCTCTCTCTCTCTCTCTCTCAAAGTGGGTATTTACAGCCTTCTGAAAAACTCTGCTTCTTGCCAGGCAGTGGTGGCGCATGCCTTTAATCCCAGCACTCGGGAGGCAGAGGCAGGCGGATTTCTGAGTTCGAGGCCAGCCTGGTCTACAGAGTGAGTTCCAGGACAGCCAGGGCTACACAGAGAAACCCTGTCTCGAAAAACAAAAAACAAAAACAAAACAGAAACTCCTTTGAGGCTTTTGCCAATGATTTGGAAAAGAGGGAACTAGGCTATGGTCTAAAAGCTAAACACAACACAACTGGAAGCAGATCTTGAGAGTGTCATCCTTCAGATGGTAAGTGACTCCAGAGTTGGAACAAAGACTTGGATGCCATGTGTCCTAGTCAGGGTGCTATTGCTGCGATGAAACACCATGACTGAAGGTAAGTTGGGGAAGAAAGGGTTTATTTCACTGACGGTTACACATAACGGTTCATCATCAAAAAGCAGTGAGGGCAGGAACTCAGGCAGGGTAGGAACCTGGAGGAGGACACAACTGATGCAGAGGCCATGGAGGGATGCTGCTTACTGGCTTGCTCACATGGCTTGCTTAGCCTACTTTCTTAAAGGACCCAGGACCACCAGCCCAGAGAAGCACCATCCACGATTGGGCTGCCCCCTCCCCATCAATCACTAACTAAGAAAATGCATATAGGGTTGTCTACAACCCCATCTTATGGAGACATTTCCTCAGTTGAGGCTCCCTCCTCTCTGATGACTCTTAACTTGTGTCAAGTTGACATAAAACCTGCCATTACAGAAGTCTGTGAAAGGCTGTCCTGAGCAGTGCACATTCTATGTAGGCCACAGAAGTCTGTGAAAGGCTGTCCTGAGCAGTGCCCATTCTATGTAGGCCACGCTCTGGTAGGGATAAGACTATGAGATCCGGTCCAAAGATGCTTGCAGGTTGCCTATTCCAGCAAGGTGGGTGGTGATGGTGGTGGTGGCTTTTTGACTTGCCTAAAGTGCTGTTCAAACAGGAGGGTTTCTGGGGGCACTTCAGGCTTGGGGCTGCATAGCAGAGCCTGTGAAACTCTTGAGTCACGGAACTTACTCCTCGGCCTTCTGGTTATGATTTGGCTTCCTGGGCACCTTGGCTTGTGTGAAACAAAGCCCTGTTGATAAGAAGCCAGTGGGTTGGTAGCTTTGGAAGCTGAGGTTCTCAGAATGAGCTCAGATGACATGACTTGTTCATCCAAGCTGCTGTATCATTGCCTCTGGGCCCCCAAGTCTGACGACTCTCCTTGGGATTCCCCTAGGGCAGGAAGTTTCAGAAGCCTCTTCCTGGTTTTTTTGCAGACTCAAGCTCAAGGTCTTTAACCAAGCTCCTGCTGGGCTTTGCTTACAGCTACCCCTGCCTCTTAATGTTTTCATTACACTATTCTGAAGCCTAGGTTCTCTTCTGATGGTGAATGTCGAGCTGTCTGGCTTTCCTTCTGGCTGTAACAAATCACTACATTTTCAATCCAAAGGCTGGACAAGGTGGGGCCGGGGCCACAACTCAGAGCCTTCCACTGCCCAGAAGGAGGTAAAAGGGCAGGGGTTATGGAGGCCGTGGGCCATTTTGGCAGTGCAGATGACTGCCTGATAACCCAAAGCTTGTGCTTCTGCCATGTGAACTCTCTATCTCTGTGGCTTCCAAACTTCAGGAATGCCCATGACATTTGTAGCTGCCAGTGGACTGTAGATTTGATGGGACTCCACGAGAGGGCAGGGAGGGGTAGAAGAGCCACGGGAAAAGCAGAGGGCTTCACTCAAAGGGGGTCATGAGGGGGTGGGGGTGTCACGCAGAAAGATTGGGATGGCTGTAACCATCCTTGGGTCAAGCAACAGTTCTCTGTGGACCATTAAAAGCATACACACACACACATGTGCCTGCATGTGGAAGCCAGAAATTGTTGGTTGTCTTTCTCAATTGCTCAACACCTTTTCTAGTTTGTTTGGTTTGTTTGTTTGGGGTTTTGTTTTGATTTTTTGAGACTAACTCTCTCTAAACCCAGAGCTCAGTAATTTTACAGCTCAGTGTGCTGGCCAGCAAACTCCAGGAATCCTCCTGTCTCTGACCTCCCTAGTACTGGGAATATAGATCCTGCCCTGGCATACTTTTCTCTTACAAGGGTCCTAGGGACCTGAACTCACACCCTCATCTTTGCCCAAAGATTTTACAGGATGAGCCATCTCGCCTCTCCCTAGGTTATACCTTTAAGGATCTGTATGTTATTACTGAAGGCATGGAAAAGACATGGTTGCCAAGAACGCAGCTCTGGACACCATAGCTGGTCCCAGTACAGAACTTTCTTCCCTTATGGGCCATAGTCTTCTGTCTTCATCCCTGGGTCTCTGTGGGGGTTCCTCTGCCTGAGGTCTGGGAACCCTTCTGTGCTCTAACACAGTCTTCTGTGAGCCTGATGAATGGGAGGGGAGTTATCTTATTCTCAGCTCTCAGGGGCCCAGTGAGAGCCCCTTAAACTCTTAAGTTCTAACTGGTCCTGAGCAAGCACTCGCCTCTGTATCAAGACTCTCGGTACAGGTTATCACATTGCTTTCTAGAAACCACACAGAGCTTAGTGCTGCCAGGCGCCCACTTGTTAAATCTCTGCCAACTTGATATGGAAAAGAAATCTTTCCTTTTCAGTTCTATGATTACGTGTGAGATGTGCTTTTAAAACAATACACATATTACTTACTTTGAATGGGTTTAGTAATCACGAAAATGATTTCAAATGCCGTGTTGTTTCTGTTTAGTTGTGAGAAAACAATTCAGTTCAAAGGAAGAAGGGAATGTTTTGTTATCTGTGTGGCTTTTGTTATGAGAGTTGAAAGACCAAAGGGGGGGGGGGAGACAAAAGAAAGAACAACAATCGAGGAGCTGGGAAGGGGGTGCTGGGTGAGGTGGGAGAAAAACACAAGCTAGGACCAGAGAGCACAGTGCAGAGTGGCTGTGCACCTTGTCTGAGACTCCTGATGTCACACATCACATGGCCTTCAGGAAACCCCACTCATGCACTTCCAGGTGCCCCCTCCTTCACACATTCCATCACAGGACCCCCAAGCCAGTGGCTCTCAAACTGTGTGATCTCCAGACCCCTTAAACTATGGGAAAGGCTCAAGGATGTCTAACACGTCTCCTTATGCAGAGTCTAGCCATCAGTGTTTCTATGTTAGAAATAAAACCAGAAGACTATGAATATTTACCTAAATGATAGTTTTTAATTAAAAAGAGATTATTTTATTTTATGTGTGAATGTTTTTTGCTTGTATGTACGTATGTGGACCACCTGTGCGTCTGGTGCCCAAGGAAGTCAGAAGAGGGATTCAGATCCCCCACAACCGGAGTCGTAGATCTTTCTGAGCCATTGTGGAGTGCCGGGAACTGAACCTGGGTCCTCTGCAAGAGCAATACGTGCTCAGCCCTTTCTCCAGCTTCCAGATGACAGGTTTTTTGTTTTTTTGTTTTTTTTGTTGTTTTTTGCTGGTTTTTTTTAACTGAAAAAAATTACAAATTCCAAAGCAAAAAAAAAAAAAAAAAGACATGATGCATTTGATGTCACAAGTCATGTGGCCTTTGGAAAATCCCACTCGTAAGATGGAGGAGGGTGGAAAAGGCCAATGTTATCTTAGTACTATTATAGACATGATTTTAACCTTGTGGATCTCCTAAAAGTGTTCCAGGAATGCCTCATAGGGACCTGGGTCAGACTTTGAGAAACAGTGATAGAGGCAGAGGGAACTGGGGAAGATTTTTTTCTTTCCTCCAAAGAAGGAACTCCAATGGGATGTAAAGACTCGAATAACTTAGTGTCCATTAACACAAGGATTCCCCTTCAAGGAATACATTCAAAACAATAATCCCAGAGGGAAGCAAAATGATTTATAACTGGTTAATGGTTAATACAGACCTGTATACCCGGCAGAATGAATATGTATGCAACCTCAAGTGAAAAGAGGCAGGTGTAAGGCTGGCTCTTCATGTGCCTGCTAACATCTCTGTATGCTTAAAAACTAATCCAAAGGTGATATCTGCCTTATTTGATATGTGGGGGTCTGAAATAATAGAGGGTTGTGTTTCCTTGCCTTTGTAGCTTATTGTCAATGCTTTTTGCCCCCCTTCCCTTTCTCTTCCTCGGTGTTTTGAAACAGTTAAATGCAGCCTCAGGCTGGCCTTGAAACTACTGAGCCCTCTGCCTCTGTTTCCCAAGTGCTTGAATTACAGACTTGTATCATTGCACCTGGATAATCAATTTTAAGAAATCATTTTGCAATAATTAAAAGCAATATTAAAGGCCCTCCAATCTGTCTTGCTTCTCCTGGGCAGTTTGGTGATGGAGCAGAGGAGAGTTACCTAGAGGCCTGGGTGTGCTGGGGGCGGGCAATGTAAAAAGGGTTAGTGGTTAGTCAGGTTAGTTAGGCAGGCTGATGTCCAGATCATTTGGTGGTTCCTTGTGTTCCCTGGTGATAGGTCCAACAGTTGATGACTGGCAGACATCAAGGCTGGCAGGGAGACGACAGAAGCCGTCTGCTGGAGGGGAGCAGAAGCTAGTGAGGGCAACCAGAGAGCCCTTGAAGAGGGTCACACTACACTGCTAAGGTGGTTGCACAGGAAAGAGCACATGTCACAGAGGGAGTCTGGGGTGTCCATGCCGTGTCACCTGGGCCTGTCAGGTGAAGTGCAGAGAATTCTTGCCTGCTCCAGCTCAGGACTAGGTTCCCGTTTCTGCAAGCTTGACTTGTAGCTTGTTCACACTTCTTTAGAGAGGGCTTGGGAATGACAAGTTAAAGCTGACCACAGCAATACTCTGAACATGAGCCACAGCTTTATTGGGCAAAGGGACAGGGCATATGAAATGGGTTTTATTCCCCCTCCAGCTAAAAAGATAATCCAATCCCTTATTACACTCACAACTTGGATACAATCTTCTGGGTTACCAGTGTGCTCTTTAGTTACATTCTTGCCCTTTGCTTGGGAGCTCCCAGTTGGCTGGCTGCAGTTCAAGAGCAGCTGGCAGGGCTGGGGGTTTGCTGTTTCAGCACATCTAATGGTGTTCTGCCTTTGTTTGGCCTCCGCCAAGGTTAACTGTCGTCACTGATATCAGTAATTACGCCCTGTGCAACCCCCGTTTCCTAATCACATACCTAAAACAACAGAGACCTTACCTCAATAAAATAGAGCTGCACCACAAAATACCCATGGTTCAGGCCAAGAGGAAGTGGCTAGAAAACTGAGCCAGGTAGGAGTTCTACTTGACGGCAGTTGGAGAGGTGGTAATGACAGCTGACAGGTCTCTGGGGATGTGTGTGTAAGGACAGGGGGAAGCTGGGTCAGGTGGATCCGGGTTTAGCACAAACCTGTGAACGTTCTTATCTACTTTGGGGGTTCACTAACAGGATATTGTAGGGAGGCAGAGGCAGGTAGATTTCTGAGTTCAAGATCAGCCTGGTCTACACAGTGAGTTCCAGGACAGCCAGGGCTACACAGAGAAACCCTATTTTGAAAAAAAAAAAACAAAAAACAAAACAAAAAAAAATTTCTTTTTCTCTTGCTTTGGAAGAACATCTCAAAGACCCCAGTGGAGTCCCAGAGATCACAGTGTCTATGGTGCTGGTTCTGTCCTGCAGTCCCCAAGGGCCCTAGGGTTTGGTAGACTAGTCTTTCTGGGTGCAGTTTTCTCCCAACTTGGGCTGCTCTATGTGGGGCCTGCGATGGGAACTTGCCTGCATGTTGTGGACCTCCTCCCAACCCCCACCTCACACACTTGGCTCAGCCTCCTTGACAATCAACTTTTAGGAGCCTTGTTTCATTAGTCTCTGCCACATACCCACTCACACGTTCCTCCAGGCGTCCCAGACTCGCATGCAGGCCGGTCTTCTTCTCCACCTTGAGGCAAACATTGTGCATGTTTACAGTGCACCACAGTGGTGGTGTGATCCATGTATATGCCCACCATGAGATGATCAAAGGAAGCTAATCAGCACTCCTGTCAACTCACGTGCTTAGTTTTCCCCACTGAAGACTTTTGAGAGCTGCTCCGGACACTTGTCAGATCCACAGACTTACCGTTAATGGCTTTCACTGTTCATCAGTTCAATAGATCTCTAGAACTTTCTATTCCGATGTGAGCCTTTTTCCATTTTGAACATCATGGTCCCAGCCCTCCGCCCTCCTCCCACATTCCTTTTCTTTTCATTGCATTGGTCTCTTTTATTTATTTATTTATTTATTCATTTATTTATTTATTTATAAAAGAAACGAAGTCATTTCTGTCTGCATCTTGGTTTTTGTTTGTTATTGTTACTTTTTTTCACTTGAGACAAGGGTTTGCTATGTACATGGGCTGACCTGAAAATCTTTGTTCCTTTCTGCCTCAGTCTACCAGGTACTTAAGGTTATAGTTCCATGCCAGTATATATATATATATATATATAGTAGCTGTACAGATGGTTGTGAGCCATCATGTAGTTGTTTGGAATTGAACTCAGGATCTCTGATCGCTCCAGCCCAAATATTTATTTATTATTATATGTAAGTACCCTATAGCTGTCTTCAGACACACCAGAAGAGGGCGTCAGATTTCATAATGGATGGTTGTGAGCCACCATGTGGTTGCTGGGATTTGAACTCAGGACCTTTGGAAGAGCAGTGAGTGTGCTTAACTGCTGAGCCATCTCTCCAGCCTTGGGGAGCCCATTCTTAAAGCACAGGAAATAGCCAAGATGCTGTTTGGTGCTTGCCTCTAAATCCTCTTTCCCTCAGCACCTGCCTAAACCCCCTCCATTGTCTTTGTCCCAAACAGGACTACTTATGGCTCCTCTGTCCCAGAACTTGTCACACACACACACACACACACACACACACACACACACACACACACACTGCCCCTATACACACTTGATCTCAATCACCCAGCCTCTGCTCTCAGTAGCATACTGCAAGTCCTGTCCTCCTGTTATCTTAAAAGGACATCAACAAGGCCTGATCCCCAGAGCCAGGCAGGAAAGAAACACAGGCAGGCAGCTTGTTCCTGTCACGGGAGGCTATGGACACTCAGGTTCTTCACTATGCATCTCATGGAGCTGATTCTTGGCTCATTGTCTCTTCTGCAAGGTCCTGTGCAGCATCTGCCCTGTCCCCTGTGTGCATCATGAAGGACTTTTGGTCATCATGAGGGAAGGTGTGAGCCCCTTCTCTGGGATCTTTGGCACAGTGGCCTGGGCCCAGGGAGTAGTGATGAAGTTTACTCTCCATCTCTGACAAAGCCTTCAGAACCCTCAGATTTTATAATTCCCAGCTGAAGCCTCGTGACAGGAGAGCCAGTGAGCCTCTGCTCTGCATACGTACTGTCTGGCTTCACACTGACAATCCTCTTCTGTGACAAGTCACAGTCATCTCTGCTGAGAGTGTCCCCTGTACTAACCCTTGATGGTTACAGGAATCAAAGTCTCTCCGGGGACCCTCTGCAGGCTCTCTCCCTTTTTAGAGGGTTTTGTGTGTGTGTGTGTGTCCGCCCATAGGCCGGTGCATATGTCAGCTCACAGACTCCAATATGTCAGCTCACAGACTCCACGTGAGGGACAGAGCTGTTTTGTGGATTCCGTGTCACTGAAGTCCCAAAAACCTGCATCGGGTCACATGTAGGCAGGTGAGGATTTGGCCCTCCTCACGCCACAGCCTTGCCTGTTCCATATGTGGCCCCGAGTGATTCACCATCATCTTTTCTAGGTTCTTCCTAGGACCCAGTAGCCTTGGGTGCAGCTGTAACAAGTAGTAACTGAAGGTGTCTTCACTGAGCATGCTCAGTCATGTCATCATTCTCAGGCCAAAGAGGACAGGAATGGTGGACACTGGGAAATCCCTGTTCCTGGCTTATCCTTCCTGGGACAGACCCTTGCAGGAACTTCCTGAGCCCAGGCATCTCCCAAACACTCAACCTGTGGATAGGCTGTGGGAGGGGTGAGGTTGTCCCTCACCCACTCCAGAAGGCAGCAGTCAACCAAGCTCCCAGAGGAGTCTAAAAAGTGATCCATCCATAAAGTCTCATGGGCTAAGACAGAGCCTGACATAGACTGACTCAGGTTGTACAGGGGCCTGGTTATGGACCATGCCAGACTTCAGCAGGAGCTTTAGTGTTCCCATCTCTATAATGGGTACAGTTGTACTACAGAAAGAGTTTTTGACTTTTCTCTCCTTTCCTTTCCTCTCTTCCCCTTCCCTCCTCTCTCTCTCTGTCTTTTCCCTTTCCTCTCTCTCCCTCTCATTCTCTCTCTTCTCTCTTTACCTTTCCCTTGTTTCCTTCCCCAGAATTTTTCCCCCTCTCCCCATCACCTTCCTCTTTTCCCTCTTCAATGCCTAACCCCTTCCTCATAAAGTCTTAAGGGAACAGAACCAGGATCAGGCGCCCTGTCTGGGGCTCCGCCCTTCCTTCTTAGCCCTCTGCTCTGCAATCTTCCTTTGCCCTTTCCTTCCCTTGGACACTTTTCTGGTTCAACTGTCTACCCACTTCCTCCCACCATCTCCCTCTCTGGGAATCTGGGTATGTCCCACCAGTGGACACTTGGGTTTCTAGATGCTGTGGGAGCGATGTGCCTGCTGGGCACTGGGGCTGGCACATGATGGGTTACTGCCACATAGATAGCCAGGAACTCCAGGCAGCTCCTTCCCCACAGTGAGTTTTCTACATCTGGGGGTCTAGCCTGGTCACTCTTTTTGAGTCTTATCCATAGACTGAGAAAAGTTGAGTAACTTCTTTTGGGGGCTATCATTAGGTTCCCAGAAAATCTATTAGGTCCCCCTTTCTGCAGTCCCCTACTTCCTAGAAAAGGTAGTAACCCGTGTATCTATGCATTCTCTATTCCCCAAAACTAGCCTCCTGAGGCCTCCCTTTTCAGATCTTAGACTTCATGGGCAATGTCCTGATACAGGGTATTGGGGTAAAGGCTGGGGACTTACCACCCCTAAAATGCCAGACTTCCCCTAGGCTGTAGACCAAAGGCCATCTTTTCATGGTCAACTCAGTATGCTCTAAGCTCATTTCCATATTTATTAAGCAAGAAAGATGAGAGCCATTGGAGTGTGTCTCCACAGCATAGAGACACAAATCAGATTAATCAAGTCCTTGACATTTTGTCTGAAGCTGAAGGTGAGCTATGAAGTGATGGCAGGAACTGCCTGACTTGGGCCTGGGGGGGCAGGGAGGCTTTGTGGAGAGAGAGATTCAACCTGAGATCTGCAGGACAGGGGAGGGACAGATGCATGACTCAGAGTGGGCGGGGGACTGCAACATCATCTGTGCTTGAGGTTTCCCTGATCGCAGTCCAGTTCCTCTTAGTGAAATACTTACACATTGGGGAAATTCATGAGGGGCAAGGGCCCTGGTGCTGCCAGAGAGAAGGGAAGGGTAGGAAGCAATGGGTACACGGTGTGCAGTGGCAGAGGGCCCTGGAAACACCTGGGGGCACAGGAGAGTCCAGAGTGGGTGTCTGGAGCTTGGGGAGTGGACAGGACTGTGATCAGCCTGGCAAGAGGATTCTTGCTCACTTGGGGCTTCTGGGCACACAGATGACAACAATGGCTGGCTATAGCATCCAGCCAGCTCTGGGTAGGGCTTCTGCTTCCTTGGAGTAGCTGTAGGCTCCCTTCAGGATGTTTCAGGAGAAAGTTCTAAGTTTTCTTATTTATTTATTTATTTATTTATTTATTTATTTATTTATTATGTGTCTCTTCTCCCTGCCTACCACCTCCACCGAGAAAGTGTCACTGGACACTGGACCAATAAACCTCTGCATCCCTGTGTGTCACAAGCCTCAGTGTCAGTCAGCATGTGCTGACTAGATGTCCCCACCCTCACACCGCCACAGACTCCTGCGGACCAAGGAAGAGGACAGCATGAGATTCAGCTGATCACACACAGGCAGACACTGCTTCTGCTGTCTGCGCCAGAGCAGGGTGGTACCTAAGAAAGTTCTAAGTCTTAGGTACTCCACATGATCCTCACATGTTCCTCAGAAGACCCCTATACAACCCAGGCCTGAAGCCCCCCCCCCCAAGTGCTCCCTAGGACAGAAGCAGAGGAGGACAGCTGGCCAGAGGACCACATTTTTGCTCTTCTGTCTGCCAGCCACACACCTCTGCCTTCCCAGTGCTGGGATTACAGATGCCCCCACCCGTGACATTTTACATGGGTGCTGGAAATCTGAACTCAGATCCTCAGGCTAGCACGACAAGCTTTGAACTGACCGAGTCATATGCCTACCCCCAAACTCGGAGTCTTAATTAATGTCAAGTGTAGAAGCAAAACAGAGGTGTGCAGAGTGTAGGAGCCGCTCCCTACTGCCAACACGACCTTGGTTAGGTAGTTAGACTGTTTTTCTCTTTATTTCCATCTGGCTGCAGGGCCCTTGTCTAGGCAAAGGCCAAGGAGAAAGTCCCTGGGAGGCTGTGTTTGCTCCAGGCTGTTCACTCCCACCTTGTTTCACAAGATGACGTCACAGGATTTAAGTGCGGATCAGCTCAAGAGAACTGGCTCTCTCTGGCATCTGCAAAGATACTTTGGCTCTGGGTCTCCTGGTTACATTGATGAGTAACAGCCCCTCCTCACCCATTTCTACCCCATCCAAGGGTGGGGTATAATTTGAGTAGATGAGCTGCTGGGTGCAGAATGTGAAGGTGTCAGAGTGTGTCCTCTCATAGTGAGGACCTCCTCATGGTGTCCCCCCATGTCTTCAGTGAGATGGGCTGGGGTGCCTGCCATGTTCTTGTTTGCCATGTTTAGCTCACCTGGCCTCACCTGTGCCCTTCCTTGTGCCCTTTGGAGCATACCCTTGTCTGTACCCCTGGTCTTTCTCTTTTCTCTCAGGTAAAAGGACAGACTTAGACTTCTTTGTTTGGGGGTCTGTATTGGTTGCTTTTCTCATCGCTGTGAGAAAACACTTGACTGAATCAACTGAAGGATGGAAGGGTTGGTTTTGGCTCACAGTTTGAGGGTGTGATGCATGGTGGTAGGGAATGGTAGCTGGGAATGGCGTGTGTGTGTGTGTGTGTGTGTGTGTGTGTGTGTGTGTGTGTGAGAGAGAGAGAGAGAGAGAGAGAGAGAGAGAGAGAGAGAGCGAGCATGTGGTCACGTGCATCTGTGTTCAATGCAGCACTAGTCACAGTGTAGACATGGAATCCACCTAAGTGTCCATCAACAGATGAGTAGATAAGAAAACATGGCTCAAACATGAAACGGAAAACTACTGACCCTTAACAAAGGGCAGAATCCTGCCAAGTGTGGTGGTACAAGCCTGGAATCCTAGCACTCCGGAGGGAGGTAGAGGGGAAAAGATTAAGTGGTCAAAGTCAGCCTTGGCTACTAACAGATTTGAGACTAGTCTGGGCTACATGAGCCCCTGCCAGAGAGCTCTGTAGCTTTTGGGGTATCTAACTCATGCCCTCTGGCTTATATGGCAAACACTTTATTGACTGAGCCATCTTTCCAGCCTCCTCCCCTCCCCTCCCCTCCCCTCCCCTCCCCTCCCCTCCCCTCCCCTCCCCTCCCCTCCCCTCCCCTCCCCTCCCTTTCTCCTTCCCTTCCCTCCCCTTCTCTTCCCCTCCCCTCCTCTCTCCCCTTCCCCTCTCCTCCCCTTCTCTCTTCTACTCCCCTTCCCCTCCCCACCCCTCCTCTCTTCCCCTCCCCTCTCCTCTCCTCCCCTCCCCTTCCCTCCCTTCCCCTCCCCTCTGGTCATAATGGAATGAATGTTGGTACTCAGTTCACTTTCCGACTTTTGTTTTGTCTAGAACTCCAGTCTATGAAAAGTGCGTCCACAGTTTGACTACATCTTCCCACTCCATTTACACAGGCTGGAAACTCCCTTACAGTCATGCCCACAGACATCAAAGATACCCTGCCACTCATTGCCCAGGTTTCCCACCCTCACTCCTGGCCTGGGGACAAAGGTAAGCCTTGGGGAGATGCAAAGGCTGCTGTAGGGATAAAAGAGAAGTGTGTGTCAGGGGTGGAGACTGCTCACAGTCACCAAGTCTTCCCTGTTGTTCTCCATCTCAAAACCTTGGCATCTGAATGGAGCTCACTGGTAGAAAGGCAAGGATAACACTTAATGTCTGTCTTCTCAAAGGGAACTTAGGCACAGTGTGTGTGTGTGCCTGAGTGTATGTGTGTACTTCATGTGTGTGCAGGGCCATCACAGGTCAGAGTGGATATTGAAGTCTCTGGAACTGGAGGTATGTGCACATAAAGGCAAGGGGTCATGCATGAATTTGGTTAGCCTGGATATTCAGTGAGTTCCAGAAATCCTCCTGCCTCATACTTCACTCTTCATGCTGGGATTACACACACACACACACACACACACACACACACACACACACACACACCTGTGCCTGGTTTTTATATAGGCTCCAGGGGTTCAGATCCCCACGCACTTCACTGACTGAACAATCTCCCCAATCCAGAAACAATGTTTAAAGAACTGGAAGAAGTCATGGATTCCCTGCTGTTTTCTACAAGACCCTAGAGCGACCTGGCTCTTGTGAATCAGGCTTTTGGGAACAAGTCATGAAACTGAGAGCTTTGTTTTCTTTCATTCTCAAGTGGCATCCTTCCAAAGTCCAAAGAGAACAGGAGGGAGTGCCACACAATGCCAGACAGCCCATGGGTGCCCAGGGTACAGCGGTGGCTGGGTGGGAAGCGCCCGACTCCCTGAGCCTCCTAGGAGCTCTGGAGAGAGCCACCTGTTTTCTAGACCCTTCAAATGAGCACCTGGAACCGTCACTCACTGAATACAGAGGCCTCAGCACCCTGCCACTCCTTCAAGGGAATAGCCATGGGGAGATAACAACAGCTCTCCGAGCAATATGAGAATAAGACAAGAGTCCAGCCTTGTTATTTTGGTCATCTCACATATTTGAGAAGGGACAGAAGACATTAGATTGTCTTGATTGGTTTTTTTGTTGTTGTTGGTTTTTTTCTTTTCTTCTCTTTTTCTTTTTTCTTTTTGCAGATGGAGTCTCATGTGTGTCAGGCTGACCTCAAGCTAACTCTGTAGCTGAGGATATCTTTGAACCCTTGGCTTTTTGCTTCTACCTCCTGAGTACTGGAGCTCTATGCCTAGTTTATGGGCTGCTGGGGATTGAACCTGTGGTTTCAGATATTGTAGGCAAGCATTCTGCCATCAAAACCTCATCACTGTCCCCACATAATCTTAGTACATTATATTATATAAACAGTTTGTGTTGGTGTGTGTGTGTGCCTGAGTGTATGTGTGTACTCCATGTATGTGCAGGGCCATCACAGGTCAGAGTGGATATTGAAGTCTCTGGAACAGGAGGTAATACGTAATTGTGAGCCACATGTGGGGGCTGGGAACTGAAACCAGGTCTTCTGCAACAGAAGTCAATGGTCTTAGCAGCTGAGCACCCTCACTACATAGTCTTTTAAAGAAAACTGGTTCCATGGCAGCAAAAAGACCAGCTTTGTGTGTGTGTGTGTGTGTGTGTGATGTTTTACACAGCCCCCAACTACTAGTACAAGAGTGAGTCTAACCAAATTTTAAAGGAAGTATTTCTATCATCTTATTAAGTCAAATTTCCCCCCATTTTCTTTGGTGGTTTTGGTGAAACCCATTTTCATAGTTGACTCAATTCAAGAAATGCATATTACTGTTCTTCTTAGAGGAGGTGCAGTCTTTGCTGCGTGATGTTGCTCTGAATGCCTGAAATGGGACTTGTTCAATGGCTCACATGCTTACCCAGTGCCAAATAAAACACTGCCATCCTAACTTATTGTGGGATACACTTTCATATTTCCATTCATAAGACCCAACTTAAATACGGAATCATTTTATTTGAAGAAGCTGGTTGTATTTCCAAGTGCATTGTCATACTTCTCAGAAGGCTAAGAAGGGACAAGGAAGGCTGGACAAACAGTACTTGGCTTTGGAAATCTGGTTCGGTTTAGAGTGAATCAGGCCAGTTTTGTTCACACATAAGCAGCTGCAGCAACATTCTAAGGATTGCCCACTTCCCACCTGGCATCCAGTCCAGCATCTTAGCAGCCTTGGAAGGCATGAGGATGACCACATGGAATTCCAGCGACTCAGTTCTGATCGGTAACTTCACAAACATACCTAGGGAGCAGCCTGGCCTTCAGCACTCTTGAAGTTTTGTGGTCTGACATCCATATTGTTGCTGTTCTCTCTGGTCTTTGAGGCAGTCCCGAATCCTGAACCTGTGTGTAGGGTGCAGCCGTCAATATGATGTCTCTCCATTCCCCTCCCAGGTGCACCGTGTCCACTGGCTTACCTTTCTCCCTGGACTGATGGGTTTGTGGGTCAGGTTAGAGTCTTCAGAGAGGAAGGAGCCTCTGTTGAGGAAAAGCCTTCATGAGATCCAGCTGTAAGGCATTTTCTCAATTAGTGATCAGTGTGGGAGGGCTCAGCCCGTAGTGGGTGGTGCCATTCCTAGGCTGGTATCCTGAGTTCTATAAGAAAGCAGGCTGAGCAAGCCATGGAAAGCAATAATCAATGCATGTTGGTTTGTTATCTTTAGCTAGAGATGGAACCTGAAGCACTGAATGTGTTAAGCACTCAAAATACCTCTGAGCTAAACACACTTCAGGCCTTTATTGGTTTTTGTTAGAACTGAAACCTCAAGCTGAGCTCTTTGACAAACCGGCAGTGAGAAAAAAAACGAGCCAGTAAGCAGCATCCAGTCACGGCCTCTGGATCAGCTCCTGCCTCCAGGTTCCAGCCCTGCTTGAGTTCCTGTCCTGACTTCCTCCAATGATGGGCTATGGTCTGGGAATGTAAGACAATAAACCCTTTCCTCCCCATCTTGCTTTTTTGTTCATGGTGTTTCATCGCAGGAATAGAGACTCTGACTAAGACACTTTCTGAAGCCTTGGTGAATTGTAGTTCTCTTGTGACCCATGCCTTTCCATCTTGATGGCTCTAACATCTCTGTCAATCTCTTTAATGTTGCTCTTTCCCAGAGTTCATTATCCACCCTCTCCTTCTTCTTCACCAGCAATGGAACTCAGGGTCTAATGCCTGTTAGTCAAACACTTCACCACTGAGCCACGGTCTTAGCACCCAGATTTTTGCTACTTAAAAATTTAAGGTTACTGGGTAGTGGTGGTACATGCCTTTAATCCTAGCTCTCAGTAGGCAGAAGCTAGCCTAGTCTACTTCGTGAGTTTGGGGATATCCAGGGATACATAGAGAAACCCTGATCCCCTCCCAAAAGCATTTATTTATTTACCATGTATGTCACAGCACAGTGGTATTATGGAGGTGAGAGGCTAACCTGTGGACCATGTGGGCTCTGGTGATGTAGCTCAGGCTGGGTAGCAAGCACCTTTACCCACGAAGCCATTTCCCTGCCCCAGAGTTTGCTTCATGGTCATCTTTCACACACATTTCACGAGCTTTTTCTCCTCTCCTTACAGTGGTAACTTCTAAGCCTTTCTGCATCCCACGGTTTCACTGTGTGGATGGAGCATCTTCTTTCTGCATCTCACTGTGGGAATGGAGCATCTTCTTTAGGAACTTTTAACTCCTTGGAGCTACTCTCTTCCCAGCCCAGTCCTGGGCCCCGTGCCCCTTCTCTTGATTTCCCACACAGCCCACCTAGTCCTTGCATCAGAACTTAGAATATCACAGCAGTCTTGGTCCTGCCACACCTAGGTTGGTTCCTGGGCCCTGGATTCTTCGAATCACTCCTGGAACCCACACTTCCTTCTGCACACTGAGTTCAGGTGATATCTTTCTAAAAAGACTCAGTATGAAGACTGTTTCCTTTGAGTCTCAGATGCTGGGCACAGAGTAGGACCTTGAGAAATGTGTTGATTAGTTATTTTCAGTTTTTAGTACTAGGAACAGAACCTGAGGCCTTGCGTGTGTTAAGCACTCAAAATACTACCGAGCCAAACACACCTCAGGCCTACTATTTTTTTTTTTTTAAATCAGAACTGAAACCTAAGGCTGAATGTTGGCTTTGGTAATGTCCTCGGTGACAAATTCAGTCAGCCTGGCTCCTTTTGCTTCTACCAAATTCCATTCTTCTTCTATGAAGACATTCAGCAAGAGAGGCAGTAACTTTATCCTCTGCATCTCAGTAGATCTCTATTGCATCATGCTATTTGCCTGCTTTATAGAAATAGGAGGAAAATGTTGAATATTACCCTAATTTGTTCTTCTCAGCACTAACATTTCCCCTTATGGATTTTCCATTAGTCTGTCAAATACTTATAATCTAGCAAGTGCTTATTTATTTGCACAGTTCTATCATAATAAAATTTCTACTTAAGTATATTTCATTTTACATTATTATTTATGGCCAAAATCCTATTAACGTTATACAAAAGACCCATCCAAATTAACCCAAGTAGGGTTTTCGCTTCTTGTAGACTATAGCTCAGAAGGTTCCCTTCTTAGCTGCTTTTATGGAGTCTGTGGATCTTTGGAAACCTTAGAAGCTAAAGACTTTCCAAGTTCCCTCAGGCAGAACAGCTTCCAGCTTATCCAGCCATATCGTGAAATAGTCCCCAGGTCTGGGGTCACACCATAGCATTGGCTCCTGTGAGTGTCATTGTGTCACATGGTAGCAAGACCATTTGCTGGTCCTTGCCACTGGCTCAGGCCAAGATGGCAGGACTCTGAGTCTGACCCCTCTGGGTGTCTCTTGAGCAATGGGCTCCTTTTCTCCCATGAAGTGTCTTGGGGAGGAGGGTTTGGGAGGTGCCGTGTTGGGCCAGGAGCTCAGCAATAGAATAGGTGCTGATTAGCTGCACGGGGTTCACAAGTGGGTGAGTGGGTTCAGGAGTGTGCCTTAATACTGAGGGCATGTGTAACTTTCTGGCTTTCTGTCTCCCTGATGACTGCTGTTGTGCAGGTCCCGCATGCCTGCATCCTTGGGCCTGAGGGAACATGAGCATGTCTGTGTATGAGTTCATGTGCCTTTGTATGTGTTTTTTTTTGTACATATATGTACATGAGCATGTATGTATTTTTAGGTGTGTGTATGTGTGTGTCTGTGTTTGGGTATATGTTTGATTCTAAAAGTGTGTTTCTGGGCTAGGATATGTTCCTGGGTATGTTTTTGTATATGGTTACATGTATATGATTGTGTGTCTCTGTGTATGCACATCTGAGCACGTATGTGATTCTGACTATGGTCCTGTGAAGGTTAAAAGATAACTGCAATGCACAGCACAGCTCTTCTGGGTGCCAGATGGAACAATCTAGGTAAATTATTTTAGTGATCAAAACAGGTGACCCAGTGGAGACCCCCTGGAATCCAGTTGATAGAGTGTGCCCTTCCATTGTGGATCCAGGAGTCTCTCTGGGTCTGGATCTATGTTGCAATGGGGTGGCCTCTAGACTCTGGACTCCACACTCTGGTTTCCTGAGTGGGCCTAACTCTGTGTAATATGAGGCCCATTCTCTGATGTATTCCAGACATGTCTGTGTACTGGCAACAAGCCCAGGCTGAATTCACACAGAGACTCTTTGTCTAAGCATGGCAACCTGGAGCCTTTTCTTGGGTGGTCATGGTGGTGCAGAAATTGGGTACCAGCCAGTTGTCTCTGAGGAAGAGAAGAAAATGATCCCCTGCCGCAGATTCCAGAGACTTCTAGTATTTGACCCAAAGGTGTCTGGCTTAGATAATGTTTCCATCACTGAGAAGAGACACCATGACCAAAGCAACTCTCAGAAGAGACAACATTTAGTTGGGGCTGGCTTATAGGCTCAGAGGTTCAGCTCATTATTATCACAGCAGGAAGTACACCAACATCCAGGCAGATACAATGCTGGAAAAGGGGCTGAGAGTTCTATAACTTGGATGGATGGCAAGCCAGCAGGAGACTGGCTTCAGAGGGTAAACAAGAAGAAGGTCTCCCCCACACTGGGAGGAGCCTGAACAAAAGAGCCTCAAAGCCCACCCCACAGTGATACCCTTCCTCCAACAAGGCCATACCTACTAACAGTGTCACTCCCTGGGCCAAGCATATGCAAACCACCACAGTGTCTGAGTATGCTTTCTGCCAAGGTGATGAGAAGTGGGGTCCCTGTGCTGTCTGGGAGCTAAGACCGTCTGGGTTCAGACATTTTGGAGCCACAATCTTAGGTAGAAGCTGAGAATCTCGGGATTAGGGTCAGGGTGAGAAATTATCAGACTAAAGAGAGGGACTTGTCCTCAAGCTCCCTCAATGACCCCTGATGACATCATTTTTCTCTATGTATTCACTTTACATCCCACTCACTGCTCTCCTCCCAGTCCCCCTTCCCACAATTCTTCCCCCATCTCCCTTCTCTTATCCTCTGAGTGGGTGGGGCCCCCTTGGTTTCCCCCCCAACCCTGGCACTTCAAGTCCCTGCAATGCTTGGGCTTGCTTTCCCACTGAGGTCAGACAAGGCATCCCAGCTAGAACATATCCCATAGACAGGCAACAGCTTTTGGGATAGCCTGCTTCAGTTGTTCAGGACCCACATGAAGACCAAGTCGCATATTTGCTACTATGTTGAGGGAGGTTTGGTCCAGCCATGTACACTCTTTGGTTGGTTGTTCAGTCTCTGAGAGCCCCAAGGGTCCAGATTAGCGACTCTGTTAGTCTTCCTGGAGAGTTCCTATTCCCTTCAGGGCCCTCATTCCTTCCCCAAGCTCTTCCATAAAAGTCCCCAAGCCCCATCCAATGTTTGGATGTGGATATCTACATCACTCTGAGTCAGCTGCTGAGTGAAGCCTCTCAGAGGACAGCCTTTCTAGAGTCCTGTCTGCAAGCATAACAGAGTATTATTAATAGTGTCAGGGATGGTGCTTGCCCATGGGATGTTTCTCTCGTTGGGGCGGCTATTGCTTGGCCATTCCCTCAGCCTCTGCTGTCTCCCCTCCTTGCATTTCTTGTAGACAGAATTTTAAGTTGAAAGTTTTATGGATGGGTTGGTGTCCCTATTGCTCTACCAGGGTTCCTGCCTAGCCACAGGAGGCAGACTTCCCAGACTCCATGTCCCCAGTGCTGTGAGTCACAGCTAAGGACACCCCCATTGATTCCTGGGCACCTCCCCTATCTCTGGTTGCTGTCTCTTCCTAGAGATGCCCCCTACCTCGTCCACTGCCCATTGGTTGCAGATTTCCATTCATTCTCATTGCCATCCAGCCATCCTTTCTGCCCCTCCTCATATCTGACCCCGACCCCCTTCCACACACACACACACACACACACACACACACACACACACACCCCTCCTGATCCCCTCTTCCTCCCAGTTCCCTCCCTCCATCTACCTTCCAGTCCCATTCCATTCCCCCTTCCAAGTGAGACTCAAGCATCCTGGCTTGTGCCCTCCTTCCTGTCCAGCGTCCTTGGGTCTGTGGAGTGTAGTATGGACATCCTGTATTTTATGGCTAATATCTACTTATAAGTGAATACATGCCATGCATGTCCTTTTGGGACTGGGTTACCTCACTCAGGATGATATTCTCAAGATCTATCCACTTGCTTGCAAAATTCTTGATGTCTTTGTTTTTTCATAGCTGAATAGCATTCCATTGTGTAGATGTACCACATTTTCTGTATCCATTCTTCACTGGATGGACATATAGGTTGTTTCCAGTTTCTGGTTATTATGAATAAAGCTGCTATGAACATTGTTGAGCAAGTGTCTTTGTGGGGTAGTAGAGCATCTTTTGAGCATATGCCCAGGAGTGGTATAGCTGGGTCTTGAGATAGAACTATTCCCAGTTTTCTGAGAAACTGCCAAATTGATTTCCAAAGTGGTTGTACAAGTTTTCACTCCTACCAACAGTGGAGGAGTGTTTCCGGAGAAGTGTCTTAGTTGGGGTTTTATTGCTGTGAAGAGACATCAAGACCAAAGCAACTCTTATAAAGGATAACATTCAATTGGGACTGACTTTTTCAGAGGTTTAGTCCATTATCATCATGTCGGGAAGCATGGCAGCATGCAGGCACAAGGGGCTGGAGGAGCTGAGAGTTCTATGTTTTGATCCAAAGGCAGCCAGAAGCAGACTGTCTCCTGAGGCAGACAGAGCTTGAGCACTAGGAGCCTGCAAAGCCCACCCCCACAGTGATGCACTTCCTCCAACAAGGCCACACCCACTCCAACAAGGCCACACCTACTCCAACAAGGCCACACCTACTCCAACAAGGCTACACCTACTCCAACAAGGCCACACCTCCCATTAGTGCCATTTCCCATGGGCCAAGCATAGTCAAACCACCACAAGAAGGTACTGCGAGGACAGAGACTGAGACCCAGAGTGAATCATATCTTGGCTTCTCATGGTCACCTAGAGATGAGGAGCCCAAGAAAGGAGACAAAAAGAGAGATTTTTTTTTCCTATTTTCTTTGTCCTGAAGGTGAAGTGACTAGGATCAGACCCTCAACATCTAGGGGTGAACTTATTGTGAGCTGGGGGTTTTCTAAAGCTTTCATGACCTCAGCAGACTACACAGAAGCCGCCCACTGTATGTTCTTCCCTGTGCCCAGCAGACTTTTGGCTCCTTCAGCTTCCAGAGGCCCAATCGCCCACTGTTATGGGCCCCTGGGCCTGTTGGCAGGAAACCCTGGGGAGGGAGCAGGAGGAGGCAAGTGGTCAGGAGAAAGTGGAACAGCCTAGCTCAGGGGACAAGAGGCCAGAGGAGGGCCTGGGAGAGGTGGGAGCAGAGAGGAGTCAGGAAGGAGGACACGGAAGAGCCTATGGGCTCCAATGAGGGAGGGGCTGGCTGGTGGGAGTTAGGACCCTAGCTGAATGAGGTAGGCAGTCAAGAAGAGGGGGCGCATAAGCAGAGATTGGGGGAGTCAGAGTGCAAGTGGGGACCTGAGGCGCTGGAATCTGAATCTGCCCTAGGCTCAGTTCTTTTAGGATTTCATAAGGAGGCAGTGGATAGGCATGGAGAGACAGAGACTTGCCTATAGTGTACAGCTGTGTCTACTGTACAAGGGTGGAAACTGAGGCCCTAGGGAAGCAGGGAGTCCTTGGGCTAGTGCTTGGGTGTGGGATTGTTGCAGAAGGCCAGGAAGTGATGGGCTCGGGGATGAGGAGAGGCAGGCCTAGTGCAGAGGCAGCAAGCAGCTGGCTGAGGACAGGACATTCAACCCCCCAGGACTCAGCATGGGATGGGGGTGGGGCAGTGGAGGCTGTCCTCATACCTCACCCCCTCTCTAGTTCAGCGCTCTGGGGGGTGTTCAGTCAAGAGGCTTCTGAGCTTCCACGTCTTATGAATATTCACACCCAGGCTCTTTCCATTTAGAAGTGTAGATTCAATTATTTTAATGAACACTGAAAAACTTTCTCTTCCATAATAGCTTTCTCTTCACATAATGGTCTGTGCCTTATGTAACAAAATTGGGTGTTCCTTTGTAGATGTCTCTTGAAATGTAAGAATTACATAACCCTGAAGTCAAGACTTCTGGTCACCCTAAGTCCTAGAGCACGGAGAACATACTCCCCATGAAGCCCTCTGTACTCTGGTGACATGCCTCACAGTGCCTCTGCTCTCTCTAGCTCATGCTGAGAACAGCAACTGTTTCCTGGAGAAGCAGGTACCCGCCCCCCCAGGTGGGTGGAGGGGTTTTTTTAAGCAGTGTGTGCTCTGGCCAGGGGCTAGCTTGATGCAGCCATGGGCTAGGCTGTAGGACAAAGGGTCAGAGCCTCACCTGGGAAACCAAGTTTGCCTGGTGAGGCCACAAGGTGAGAGTGTCTATGGATGAAAGTGTCTATGGATAAGGAGATGCCTAGGCTGGAATGCGGCCCAACTCATCTCAGGAAATGGTACTGGAACCAAGACTGTCATTTTGTCAGGCTGCAGTCGTCCTGGAGCGTGCTGGTCTGTGGGTGGAATAGAGGAGGGCTGGGGTATTGATCCAGACTCAGGATGACCCGAGTAGTGGAGGACAGGGACCTCACTCACAATCATTGAGGCCTTCTGAGGCAGAGAGAGACTCCACTGTGCTGTGGATAGGGTGAGGAACTAAACTGCAAAGGTGAAAGTAGATATCATGAAGCCTGTGTGTGAAGGACAGAGATTTCATGGACCTAGAGAAGTGGGTTAGAGTCAGAGCTTCGACAACAAGTGGATGAGGTTTGGGTTGTGGCTCATCTTCTTCCATAGTTTGCAGTTGGCACACCATGCTTGTGCAGATGTGTGGGGTGATGTGTGAACCTTTCGTATAGGTTCATAATGACCAAGGCTCGTCCATCACCCCACACACTGGTTCTTTGTGATAAAACATTGAGAGATCTTTTCCCTGCCTAGAAGTCCACAGTAGTGTTGAGGATGTAGCGTGGTGATGGGAATGGGCTTCATATGGAAGATACCAAGGCTTCCATGCCCATCAGGGATGGGGATGGGAGCACCAAACACAAAATGATGATGGGCTGGGGCAAAGCAGCACACACCTTTAATCATAGAACTTGCAGACAGACTCGGTAGCAGTGGGATCTCTAAGATTCAAGGCTAGCCTGTCCTATATAGTGAGTTCCAGGCCAGCCAAGGCTACATAGTGAGACTCTGTCCTTGTCACTGTTCTGTTGCTGAGAAGAGACCTTGACCATGGCAGCTTTTATAAAGGAAAGCATTTAATTGGGGCTGACTTAAAATTCAGAGGTTTAGCCCATTATGTTTCAGGAAGCATGGCCACATACAGGCAGACATGGCGCTGGAGAGATTGCTGAGAGTTCTACATCTGGACCAGCAGGAAGCAGGAAGAGAGAGTGACACTGGGCCTGGTTTGAGCATTTGAAACCCCAAAACCCACCCCTCAGTGACATACTTCCTCCAACAAGATCATACCTCCTAGTAGTGCCACTCCCTGGTAACTAAGCAGTCAATCTATGAGTCTATGGGGTCATTTCTATTTAAACCACCACAGACCCTGTCTCAAAAACAAAACAAAACAAAACACAACAAACAATACATGCAATCTTTACTCTTTGACCACCCTCTCCCCATCCCCACTCCTCATCCTCCCCAGCCTCTGGGAATGTCCTTTTCTCTGCTCCTAGGAAGTGACCTGTGACCTGCGAGTGGGGTCGCTTGATGTTTGTCTTTCCGTGCCCTTTACCTTTGTTTTTTTGTTTTTTGGTTTTGTTTTTTTTGTTTGTTTGTTTTGTTTTGTTTTTTGTTTGTTTGTTTTTTCGAGTCAGGAGTTCTCTGTGTAGCTCTGGCTGTCCTGGAACTAACTCTGTAGACCAGGCTGGCCTCGAACTCAGAAATCCGCCTGCCTCTGCCTCCCGAGTGCTGGGATTAAAGGTGTGTGCCACCACTGCCCGGCTACCTTTGATTTTTTTATCTCCCGGTCCACTCGTGGTGATGTAAGTCACAAGGTTCTCTCCCTCCTTCCTTTCTTCTCCCATTCTGTGTCAGCATGTCACTATGTTTCTGTGCGCATGCTCCTGTGTGTACATTGTATGGAGGTCATAGGTCAATCTCAAGTGCCTTCTTTAGTCACTCTCTTCTCTTAGAATCGCTCACTAAGCCGAGAGCTCACTGACTGGGGACTACTAGACCAGCCCAGCACCAAGCTCCAGGGTCTTAATCTCTTCTCCCTGGGGCTCTGAGAGCAGGTGCACATGCCATACCTATTTCTTTTTAATGTGGTTTTGGGAGGCATCTAGCTCATGTCCTCTAGCTTATATGACAAGCACTTTATTAAATGAGCCATCTTTCCAGCCTCCCCTCCTCTCCCCTCCCCTGATCCCTTTCTCTCTGGCAGGGTCTCATGCAGTCCAGGCTGGTCTCAAATCTGTTAGTAGCCAAGGCTGACTTTGACCACTTATTCTTTTTCCTTCTACTTCCCGAGTGCTAGGATTCCAGGCTTGTACCACCACACTTGGCAGGATTCTGCCCTTTGTTAAAGGTCAGTAGTTTTCCATTTCCTGTTTGAGCTGTATTTTCTTATCTACTTATCTGTTGATGGACACCTAGGTGGACTCCATGTCTACATTGTGACTAGTGCTGCATTGAACACAGATGCATATAAGCACATACTCTCTCTCTCTCTCTCTCTCTCTCTCTCTCTCTCTCTCTCTCACACACACACACACACACACACACACCTCTTTGTTGCAGTAACTCCATTTCCTTCATCTTACAACCTAGCAGAGTGCTTGGTTTCTTAAGGGGCCATTGTAGGCAACTGAACTTCAGAGTGTGAATTGTGAAACCCACGGGGTTGCTCATCAGCCCTGCCTCCTGGGGCTTGGGAAGGATTCAGTACAGGCTGTTGCTGACAGATACAGATCTGGACTCTCAGGCACCATTACCTGAGATGATCCAAACCCCAGCCCTGCATCTCTTGCATGGATGATGCACATCTAAGGATCTTGTCACCTGAGCTCTCTGCCTCAGGTTCCTTCACTATAAATGAAGCCACTTGTAAGTGTTCCTGTCCTAGATGGTGTGGAGAATTAACTGACTTCCACACCCCCCAAAGTCACAGCCTATTGGCTAATCCCTAGGACATATAAAGTGGTGGGGGAAATGTCACCCTCAATGACATCTCCTTAAGCAGTCAAGGTAACTTAGTAATGCTAAGATTAAAGATGAAGATTAAATAATTAGAGTAGTGTGTGATTGGGAAGATACTTGATGACATCAGAGAGAGCAGAAGTGGGCACATCTGGGATGGGAAGCAAGTACTAGCATACTGAACCCACATTAGAGGCAGAGAACCTTCCCCATAACCCTGGCCGTCCAGTTCTTGGTATTGGAGAAGAATTTCTACTCTCCACCTCAAGATTTAAAAAAGCCAAGATTGTGTTAAAGATAGCCAAGAAGGAAGTGAATAATTGAGTTCCTATATCCTTGGAGGGTTTGCTAGCATTGTGTGGGGGGACACTTGGTCCCCAGATGGTGGCACTATTTTTGGATGTGGAGCTTAGGTAGAGGAAGTGGCGTCCTGTGATGACGTGCCTTTGAAGGTTGTATGGCAGCCTGGGTCACTTCCTCTCTCTGCCTTCTGTCCACGGTGAGGTGAAAAGCTTATGCCAGGCAGTCCCACTGTCATGATATTTATTCTGTCTCATGGTCCAGAAACATAGAGACAAGTGCTTTTGGACTGGGCCATCTGAGGGTGAGCCCAAGTCAATCTTCTTTTCACCAAAGATGCTTCTTGGTATTTGCTTACAGTAAAGCTAACTAAGACTGAAGATATTCTCATTGTTAAAAAGCCCAGGAAATAAAACCTTTGTGAGAGCAAAAATATAAGATATTGTAGCAGAATCAGTGATTACCATGCAACAGAGCCAAGGGAAAAATGTCCATGCATAGAGGAGGGGTAGGAAGGGATGGAGGGAGAAGGCTCACAGTGACCAAAGATAGAAACTTAGCACTGAAGCATGGAGGAGCATGGCTCTGAAGAGCGTGTGGAAAGAGGACAAGGTCTGCTCTAGGCACCAGAAACATAAAGAGAAATCTATCTTTTGAAGGGGCTCACTAGCCTCCCCATCCTCCATGTCCATAAGAAATAAACAAGAATGACTAGGCTAGCTGGGCATGGTGACACATGCCCTTAATCCCAGCCCTTGGGAAGCTGAGACAGATAGATCTCTGTGAGTTCAATGTCAGGCTGGTCTAAAGAGCCAGTTCCAGGTCAGCCAGGGCTATACAGAGACTCTGTATTAAAAATAGATAGATAGATAGATAGATAGATAGATAGATAGATAGATAGATAGATGATAGATAGATAGATAGATAGATAGATAGATAGATAGATAGATAGATGAAAGAAAAACTACAATTAAATTTCCTTTAAAAATGAGTTGGTGGCTGTGTCTTTGGGCAATGTTAAGGGGATCAGGGATGGCATCAGAGATGAGAAAATGTGCTGGATTTAGACAGAGGCGGAGTCACTGGTTCAGTCCAGGATTCTTCTCTTCCACTTCAAGTCAGACCTCCCTCAGCTCCAGTAGAAACCGAAGAAGATGAAGCCAGTGGTGTTAATGCAGGAGCCTGAATGCAGGAGGCCACCACAGTGACACAAGAGCAGGCAGGTCTCACACAGATGTCTAGAACTTCCTCCTTCTTTGAGCTCTCAGTCAACTTTCCAGGAAGGGAGAGGAGAGGCGGGGCATTCTAAGCGGCTGCTGTCCCTGCCTTGACATGAACTATCCAACACTTTGCTCTCTGTAAGCCGCTCATGTGACTGCTCTCAAGGTGGCCAGGCATCTTCAGTCTCCGTTGGTGGAGAATGTGGTCCACCTAGAGGGCAGGAAAGGGGACTTCTCTTGGAGACTTCAAGGCTGGGACTCATTGGTACTCCTAAGCTGTCTGACCACTCATGGGAACCATCTGGGCTTGGGGACAGAAGTGTGACCAAATCTGGGATTTGGAGCAGAGGTGAGACGTGTAGCTACTGTGTGGATGTAAAGGGTCCTTCCCCCACCTTCTCCCCTTGCTTCTCCTTCCCTAGTTTATCCTGCCTTCCCTTTGCTGCTGAGCTCCCTCCTAGGGCAGGTACCCTGCTACTCAGGATGATGCTGTTATCAATCCCAGCCTTTTCCCTCCCTCAGACACAAGCTCTAAAGGAGACAATGGCAGACTGACATATATCCATGGGGAGGAAGAGTCTGAATCTTTAGCTGAGTTGCTGGGTGTTGTTTATCTGTCCTCTCACTCCATCTGGTTTTGAGAAAGTTTCTACTGTCCGTCTTGGACAGACAGTAGACAAGCTGCAGAACAGGGAACCAGCAAGCACTTATTGATCAAATGAACTTCTGACCCCAGGTTATCGATGAGGAAGTTGACTAGGAGGAATTACAGAGACTTGTCAAAGGGGTGGGGCCACTCTCTCTGTTTGCTGGGCTTTCTTAGGAATCAGGGTGCCACTGGTGACCCTATGACTTTCTCTCAGTCACCCCATTCCCACTTCCTGTCCCAATTCCTTCTCAGCATGGCTGTTTCTCTTTCTCCGACCTTCCTTCTGCCCCTGTATCCAGCCCCCACGCTGCCCCATCCACTGAGTTGATCTGGGTTTAGAGATGAGGTAAAGGAACATCCAAGGTTTCCTTTTTATTGGTCAGCTTCCAATATGATGTTCCTGTTCAGTGTGTTTGTTCAAGGTGACCTTTGAGCAGCTCCTACTCCTGGCTGACTGGCTTTGAGCCTCTGCTCTTGTTGCTTGCAATCCTTAGACTTCAGCTACACAGAGGCAACCCACCCCTGTCTTCAGAGACAGTCCCCACTCCTGTCCCCAGAGACACCTCTATGTTTGGTCTTTCTGAATGTCAAGCAACCCTTGTGTGTGAGAAGACCTCTTAAGCTATTCTTTGTACCTCTGGCCTCTCTCTGCTCCCTGCCTCCCTGCCTGGCCCCGCTTAGGGTTAGCCTCTAAGCCTACACCCCTTAGGTTAATCCTTACCCCTTAGGTGAAACCCCTGCTGGGGCAAGTCTATCCCTCTGAATAGGTGCTGGGCCTTGATGGCTGAAGGGGTGAATGGAGTAGTGTCAGGAGAGGATGTGGTAGTGGAGAAACTCTTAGGTAAGCAGTCAGAAGAGCTTGCTTTGCGCCCGAGAAGGAACTGCTTCCTGGAGCTCTCTTGATGCCTGGTGCACTTGATGAAGTTGGAGGTATGTGCTCCAGTATCATCTCTTTAGAACCCCTTTGAAAGGAGGCAGGGAGCCAGCCCAGCTGTCAAAGCTTCTAGCTTGCTCTTAAGGAAGAGAGGGTAGGACGGATCAAGGCAGTGATCCCAGGCTTAGGAAACTCCCAAGAAACTTTTTTATTTATGCTTTTTCTGGTTTCAAAGGGAGCTAGAGAGAGAGGGCTCTGAACCATGGGCAGGTCTTTGCCTGCCTGCTACAGAGATAGATATTCTATCTTTCCAGGTTTTAGAGAGCACTTGGGGGAGGTGGGACAGTGATTGTTTACATAGCTTTACGAAATGTCTTCCTGTGTGTTTTTGACTCATGACCAAGCATTTTAAGCATTTAAAGAGCAAGCAACAGCAAGGCATATTCTTGAGAAACAATATATGAAGGAGGACGGTACACACCCATAATCCCATCTGTATGGTGAACCTGAGAGCAGCCTGGGGTACCTGAGAGCTTGCTCCCCAACCTGTCCCCCGTGCACAAAGAAAAAGAAAGTAGCAAAGACCAAAGGTGTGTGAGCCCCCTTTGAGTAGCAGCAGGACGGTGTAGACCCTTTGCTGGGTTTCCAGCCCCATGCTCTGGGTAACATGGCGGGTATGGGACACCTGTGTGTCTCTTGCCTGTCAAGCTTCCAGCTGCCCTGATCTTATGCCCTGGTCTAGACACTGCTTTGCTGTGTACAGCCAGGCTCTGGCTAGGGTGTGGCTAGGAACATGAAGGTATCTCACTTAAGGAAGTTCTGCTCCAGGACTCGTCTTGGCTCCTAGGACAGCTTAGTCTCTCTGTCCCGGTAAAGAGAATGTACGTAGCGTTACCCATCCCACAGCCTGGGGTTGATCAGAATGAAAGACAGTGGGGGCTTGGAATGGCTGTCACAGATCTGCCATCTGTACATTGAACACTGGGAACTTGAGCTCTGGAGGACCCCTGCTTCACACAGAAGCCGATATGTATTCAGGGAGCACCCGTGTACCAGGATGAATCACTCAGACCCACCTTAGGGAGTTTCTATTCCTGTAGACACATGAAAGTCACAGCATGCATGATCTATAAAAATAGCCTTGCCTTGATTCTCGGAGGGGCCCCCTAGCTCCTCCTGGCTCAAGTGCTGCAGTCAGCCTGGCTTTCCTAATTGCCTGAGCCGTATGAGGGCTCCTTGCTGAGCATCCTGCAGGGGCTGGCTTAGCTTTCCTTTGAAGAAGAGCCCCAGGAAAACATCTGCTCATCATCTTTGCAGACACCTGTGTGGGTCTGACATAAGCCCAGACTGCATCACGAGGACTTGCTCATATTCACGCTTTCAATATGAAAGTTTCCATTAACCACCGTCCTCTCTGGCCAGGGGTTCCCTGTCCTGAACCAAATGTGCTAAATGTCCCTGATGATGCTCCTCTCTGTCCTTGAGTGATGCTCTTGTGAGAGAAGAAGGCTTCTCACACTGGACAGCCTCCCCTCCTCATACTCCATCCTCACATCCATGCCCTGCCCCCATTCTTGACTTATATTTTGGGAGCTGGGTGAGTGTACATCTAAGGGGATGGAAGAGAGTGGACCCCCACTGCGGAAATTCGCTGTCCTTGCCCAACATTTTAGTTCTGCTCAGAGCGGTGTGAACCATGCCAACCCCCTTTTTGGGCCCCTGAGGAAGAGCCCCTAAGACAAGCAGATTAACTTTGGAGCTGTCCGGGAGTCTCAGCCCCACCCCTGCACCCACCCCCAACCCCCAAGGAAGTTCAGGCCCAAAGAGGGGAAGTGGCTCTGCCTAGAGCTTGCAGGTGGCTGAGTCCTGAAGGAGAAATGACACCCCAAAGCTTAATCAGCTGCTCTGGATTACCTGCAGGTAACAGTCTCTCCGCCATTTAGAGAAACGGAGGCCCAGTGCCTCTGACCTGACCTTGCTTTCCTGAAGGCCTGGGCTCTGTCCATACCTGTCCAAAATCAGTGGGCTTCCTCACATAGCAGGCCAGCAATGAGTGCTCTCCGTGACAGCAGCAGCCAGCAGCAGGCAGTTCTGGTTTGTCCCTGATAATGGGTGACATTTTTCTATGAAGCCTCAACTTCCTCCCGATCTGAGTCAAGGTTGTAGGGTGGGGGAAGCTCCCCGTAGGCAGAGAAGGAGCCCTCCCCAGCAATCTTGGCTCGCGTGCCTCCAACCTCCTCTGGCCCACAGTTCACTCCTCTGAAATCTTGCTGGGAAATCACCAAGTACCAGAGACTACATATTCTCAGGAGTCCTACAACAAACCCCCAGGCAAGAGGTTCCTGACAAGTCATGGGTGGGTGGGAGAGCCAAAACCCTGCTGCTTACCAGCCTCATCATTCGCTTGCCTCAGTTTACCTCTCTTAGGGTAGAGTGGTATTAGTCTCTTTACTGGGCTCTGGAGGGCAGTACATGGTGGCACCTGCTTATACCCTGGCAAGCAAGTGGTCAGCTTAGACTGCTATCCTATAAAGTGATTGTTCTTGAAGTCCAGCCAAGCGTCTCCTAGAGAGTCTGGGTGGAAAAACACATCAGCATTTAGAGCCTTGAAAATTCTATATTCTTCCTTGCCTGTAAGGTCAAATCAGAAAATGCCTGCTGGTCTGTCCTGGACTGGGCTTTGTGCTACTAAAGGTGGGGTAGGGTGGGGGCAGCGGTGTGCAGAGTACCACCCAAACCTTGTAGAAGGTTCTTCTCATCTCTAGTTTGCTTCCCTAAGGGGTCACTAGTCACTGCAACAGATCTGCCTGCCTGCCTACCTGGCTGCATGCCTGCCTGCCCTTCATTAGTAAGATCCTCTCAAGGACCAGTTTGTGTGTGGGTTGGTGATATAAAGGCAAAGGAGACAGGGTTCTCTCGTCATGGCCTCGTGACTAGACAGCAGGGACAACTGCCCTGATGCACAGAGATGATTCCTAACAGCCCCACTTGACCTCAGAGGGCAACTCCTGTGGGATACCCAGGAATGTGGCTGCTCAATGTGAGTCCCAGTTGCTCTCTCCTGCCTGATGGCCTTTCCCTCTACTTTTAGCACTTACTCTAAACCCCAGACTGACCTAGAGGTTACTATGTTGCCCAGGCTGGCCTTGGACTCAATGGTAATTCTCCTGCTTCAGCTGCTTCCCCCACCCCCAAAATGTTGAGATTACAGGCCAGAGTGCTTGAGTGTGTGTGTGTTTGTGTGTGTATGTGTGTGTGTGTGTGTTTTCTCTACAATATTCTGGATAAGCAATTCTCTTGCTTTTGCTTGCATGCCAGTAATAACAGGGAGCTCCTCACAGGGAGACCTCTTTGTTCTCAGAAGTACTTACAGGGAAATAGGCTGGCTCCCCAAGGAAGCACCAGGTAGCCACTCTTCCTATGTGAGCCCCACCACCACCATACTGTGGAACTTATCCTGAGTCCCGAAGAATGGTCTCTCCTCTCTGTGGGTCAGCTCATCCCATCTGCTTCTTCTCTGGTTCTACAACTCTTCATCCCTGCAACCAGGCAGCCTTGGGGCCGAGGGTGATGAAAGCCACGAGCAGCTAGCCAGGACCAGCTAGCTACTGCAGCCTGTTTCTCTTCTAACTTGTGTCAGGGTAGTCTTGGTTCACCCCGTTTCCTATGGCCTATACGTGAGGAAGAATACCTAGAAATTCTCACTTGCTGCAACTCCATCTGTGTTTTTGTGTCTCTGTTCCTTTCCAATATTTCAGTAACGGGTTTCCGGATTTTTATCTCTGCTTTGCGTTATCTCGGAGACTATGCTGGAAAGTCTTTGAAGTGAATGAGAATGTGTCCGTATCAGTTAAGGGACTGTGGCTGTGCGAGGTTCAGCTCCTCCAATAACTTGTTCGTGGTTCAAGAAGGAGTGTGAATAGTTGATCTTTAGTGCGTCCTGGACTCAGGAGTGGGACAGATGTTGCATGAGACCCTCCTGTCCACAGAGACTCCCTAGTTTCAGGCTTTGCTCTCTGCTCGGTGCAGCTAGCTCTCCTGCAAATGGGGCTGTACAGAGCTCTGCCTTCTTTATTTGATTAGTGGTATTTTTAGGGTCAATCACCACGGTCACTAACTACAGTTACTTTTCCATTTCTCTAACTTTGCTTTGCATTTTCTGGCACATACCCAGCATGTATTTCCTCATCGTGTTTATTGGAACATAAATTCAGTGTTTCAGATTTCATTTCTTGTCATGGCTATTATCCTGATAGGGTCTCTGCTACTGTAGCAATTCTTTTGACTAGGAAAAAAATATTTTTCCATTTCCCATTTCTTTCCTGTTTAGCATACCACAAGCCTAATGAATCAAGCTGAAGTCATCCTCTTTGCATCCCCCTGCCTCTTCCTTTTCTCTGTTTCTTTTTCTTGTCTTTTCTTTTTTTTGGTTTTTCGAGACAGGGTTTCTCTGTGTAGCCCTGGCTGTCCTGGAACTCACTCTGTAGACCAAGCTGGCCTCGAACTCAGAAATCCACCTGCCTCTGCCTCCCGAGTGCTGGGATTAAAGGCGTGTGCCACCAAGCCTGGCCTTTTCTCTGTTTCTTATCCATAAAATATATTTGGATTTTTAAGTGGATGCTCTTTTTCACAGAAAACATAAATATTAAACTTCTTTATTGTGTTTGCATTAACTTCAGGAGAGTTACACCCCTTCCCCCATATTGAGACTGTTGTTTTTTCAATTTCAGTTTCTATCATAAAATTTCTCTTCCTTTTGTCTTTTCAAATGAGATAAGATCATTTAGCGTAACTATCAAATCAGAAAAAAAATCTGACATCTGCATTTATGTCTTTTAATAGCTCACCAAACTTTGAGAGAATTATGTATTAGATATCATTACTTCCTTACTTTATTTATTTATTTATTTATTTATTTATTTATTTTGAGATTGAGTCTCAAATAGCCCAGTTGGCCCTAATTGAGATCCTCCTGATTCCAACACTTTCAAAGTGTTGGAATTACAGATATGAACCCTTCCACCTGTCAAGGAAGAAGAAGAAGAAGAGGAAGAAGAAGAAGAAGAAGAAGAAGAAGAGGAAGAGGAAGAGGAAGAGGAAGAGGAAGAAGAAGAAGAAGAAGAAGAAGAAGAAGAAGAAGAAGAAGAAGGAAAAAAGAAGAGGAGAAAGAAGAGGAAGAAGAGGAAGAGGAGGAAGAGGAGGAGGAGGAGAAAGGAGAAAAGAAAAATTTAAAATAGTGGATAAATACAGAACTTTGTGAGTTTGAGGCCAGCTTGGTCTACACAGTGACCAAGTGAGCTCCAGGCCAGCAAAGCAACACAGTGAGACCCCTGTCTCCCAAAAATCAAACCAACCAACCAACCAGCCAACCAACCAACCAACCAAACAAACAAACAAACAAATGATTCTGTCGGAGCTGGGAAGATGATGCCCTCAGCTGAGCCCGGGGTAGCTCAATGCATCTCTTTCATCTCGTATGACCCTCACTGAATTCTACCTGGTAGCCTCTCAGTTAGGACGGCCAGATGTCTGATCTGAGCAGTGGTTTTTCTCTTTTGTGCTACACATATAAAGTCTGGTATTTGTGCGAGCTTTGTCGGCAGAAGCTCATTAAAGATTATCTGCCTTGCCACACCTCAACTTCATCCAGACCACACTTTGTTTCAAAAGCTATTTTTAGCATTTTCCTTCCGTTCCTGGCACTTGACATAGTTTCTAAAGTATCGTACATTGCTTCCATGTTTTCCTGTATTATTGTGGTAAGAATATGCATAAAAATTAATAAATAAGAAGACATTAATTAAAAATCCACCTACCATCCAACTGCTAGAGTGTAACCCTGTCCGGCATATGGAAATTTTTTTCTAGGGTTTTTTTTTTCCTCTCTGTGTGAGTTTTTAAAAAATCACACTTGCAATCATTCTGAATGTAAAATTTCATACTTTGTGGGTTTTTATGTAACCTAGTCAGCATAAACATAGCATCAAAAATTTTTCCATTGAGTGATTTTACTGTAGTGAATTTAACCATTGCTTAGCGTTTTAATGTGTGTATTTTTTATTATCAGGATAAAAATGCCCAAAGAGCACATCTTTCTACATAATTTTCTTCTTTTAGATAGTTTGCTTAAAGTCTCTGAGTTACTAATAGAAGGCTAATATGAGTTTTGTGGCTGATGATTAACCATATTTCCAGCTTGTGTGCCGTGCACTGGCTTGCACATTCATTTGAGTATTGGTGAGTCCTTGCTGGCTTCCCAAGCCTGATAAACATCTCTGTAAATCCTTCTCTGTGTCTTTTGTCTGCTTCTGGGGCATCTCCTCAAAGAGAAAGATGTTGCTTCTCTAGAATATTGGTTTCACTTTGTTCTAGCCAGTATATTATTTTACCTTAACTTTTTTTTTTTTTTTTTGGTTTTTCGAGACAGGGTTTCTCTGTATAGCCCTGTCCTGGAACTCACTTTGTAGACCAGGCTGGCCTCGCCTGCCTCTGCCTGTCTTTTTCTTTTCAATTACTCTATTAAACAAGCTGTCACGTGTTAAATTTTCATCTGTTTTTTCCCTCTGATTTGATCTTTGTCAATTGCAATTTCTTAATGAGTCTGAGTATCTTCAGCTGCCTGTCATCAGATAAAAACCTAAGTTAGTTCTTACCGATAGAATCTAAGAGTCTCAACTTACTGACTGTGCTTTTATTATTGATTTGGTGGGGTGCGGGGGGAGATGAGGTGGGAGTGGCACCTCATTTTATCTTATTTCTGTCAGATGTCATTGTACATTATCTGGGATATCTGTATGTTGGTGTCTGCTTTCAATAAGAATGCTTTTATTATTTCACCATTAAGCACGAAGTTGCTATGGAGTCAGAAAGTTTCCTCTTATGATTCTGAGAAAGCGCTTTCTATCCCTTCATTTAAATAACGGTCATGAAAAACTATTTATACAAGCAGATGGCATCTCATTTTCCCTTAAAATGATGCGATCCACAGTGTTTGTAGATGTGTCCATTGAAACTAGTTTATGTTTCTGCCGCAGATCTGACTTAGCCACAGTCCTTATAATCATAGTGTACAGAATTCTACCTGGTAGCCTCTCAGTTAGGACGGCCAGATGGTCTGATCTGAGCAGTGGTTTTTCTCTTTTGTGCTACACATATAAAGTCTGGTATTTGTGCGAGCTTTGTCGGCAGAAGCTCAAAGATTATCTCCTGTTCTGACATAGTTTGCAACATCTGGGACTCACCGATTGCTTAAAACCCTGAAACAGGCGCCTGCTTGATTCATGAGAAATCTCTGATGGTGTACTGTTTCTTTCATGATTACTAGTCTAATGGATGCTTCTCCATGTTGTTCAGGTTTGGTAACTGGTGTTTTATGTTGTGAGTCTTCAGTTGTGTGAAGGTTTTGTGTGGCTGCACACAGCGGGCAGTATCTCTTGCTACGGTTATCTCCTCCCTCTCAGGGATTAATGTCTCCTACTTCTGGATGAACATTTCAGTTTGCTTTCTTCACCACAGCCAAGGGTTGCTTTAGAAAATGGCGTGCCTGCCTGGTCTAGT